>NC_082713.1:139622853-140228322 GCF_030144855.1 Hypanus sabinus
TATCACACTGAATTTGAAACTGACCTAAGCATTTGTAAGGGCAGTTTACTGGAGAGCATCTAACATTTTCCCAGTGTTACTCATGAACATAAGTTGCACATTGTGCACTATCTTTGTTACCATTGTAAATTGGAACTCTGGGGTTTAACCTGTGACCTTTGCTGAGAAAAATTGAAGCAGATAGCTTGAGTACTGCAATGAAATGTCACTTAAACGATTTCATTTTTACATCACTATCTTGCACACGTTTGCCAGTCTCAATTTTCAAAACTTGGGGTATTTGAAATTTGATCAATGGTGGTTCCATCACTGGAGTCTGTGATAATGCTATGAAACTTCTATACAACTACAAGTACACAACATCACCACACCACTAGTCCCTATGTCTTCCCTCTCCTCTTATGCAACTAATCTCCAGCTGCTTTATGGAGAGCTCTGCCCAGTGATCAGTCAGAGGTCCAACTGGGGATTAGCATCAAATGCCAAACATATTTAGCATGTTCAATGTACCAAAAAGGGTGACGTCCAGTTTCTAAGCATATATGTGGAATAATTCTGTTACAGTGCTGTTTGCAATAAACTCAAACTGAATCCCAAATATTAAATTGGTTTCAACCTGTCCTGCTCAGTGATTCTAAAAAGGAAACAAAAACTTTAGAGTTTGTTCAATGCCAATGGAATTAGTTCCAATTTTGTTTTTACATGCACCAAGCATTTGTTGAGAATATGAGCAATATCTGATTAAAATTTAAAAACTAAAACTCTACATCAACATGAATAATGTGAATGGTTTCCAGTTAACAAACTAGGTTTTACATTCAAAAACATTACAAGAAGTGTTTTAACTATTTTGAAAATTAATGCTTCAGTTCTCAAAGCAATATCTGGTGTTCACACACACCTCCCAACAATGACATGTACATATCAGATCAATAAATTTATAAGACCATAAGACATAGGAGCAGAAGTATGCCATACGGCCCATTAAGTCTGCTCTGACATGGCTGATTTATTATCCCTCTCAACCCCATTCTCTTGCTTTCTCCCGTAAATTATGATGCTCTGATTAATCAAAACCCTATCAACCTGCACCATAAGTACACACAATAACGGCATGCACAGCTATCTGTGGCAATGAATTCCACCGATTCACCACCCACTGGCTGAAGAAAATTTTCCTCATCTCTGTTCCAAATGGATATCCCTCAATTCTGAGGCTGCGCCCTCTAATGCTAGACTACCCCACTATATGAAATACCCTTTCCACATCCACTCTACCTAGGCCTTGGAATATTCGATAGGTTTCAATATGATCCCCCACCCCCCACATACTTTTAAACTCGAGTACAGGCCCAGAACGCATCATATATGTTAACCTTTTCATTCCTAGGATCATTTTCATGAACTTCTCTGGATGCTCTCCAAGGCTAGCATATCCTTCTGTAGACAGGGAGCCCGAAACTGCTCACAATACTCCAAGTGTGGTCTGGCCAGTGTGTTATAAAGCCTCAGCATTGGATCTTTGCTTTTATATTCTAGTCCTCTTGAAATGAATGCTAAGATTGCATTTGCCTTCCTTATCACTGATTCACCCACAAATGAACCTGTAAGGAATCCTCTACAAAGATTCTCAAGACCCTCTGCACCTCTGATTCTTGAATTTAGAATAAAGTCCACATACCACACTTTTATTCCCTCTGCCGAAGTGCATGACCATGCAGTTCCCTACAATATATTCAATCTCCCTCTCTTCGACCACCCACTTTCTGTCTGTCCTTCTGCAGACGTCCAGCTTCCCCAACCCTCTCTGCTCCTTTATCAAGGCCTTTCACTATGCAATGTTTCAATGAGGTCACCACTCATTCTTCTGAATTCTAGGGAATACAGGCCCAGAGCCATCAAATGCTCTTCTGATAACAAGCCATTCAATCCTGAAATCATGTTCATGGACCTTCTTTGAACCCTCTCCAGTTTCAGCACATCCTTTCTAAGGGGCCCAAACCTGCTCACAGTACTCCAAGTGAGGCCTCACCAGTGCTTTATAAACTTTCAACATTACATCCTTGTTTTTATATTTCAGTTCTCTTGAAATGAATGGCTAACTATGCATTTGCCTTCCTCATCACAGGCTCAATTTGTAAATTAACCTTTAGGGAATCCTGCACAAGGACACTCAAGTCCATTTGCACCTCTTTTGTATTATCTCTCCATTTAGCAAATAGTCAACCCTTATATTTCTTCTACCAAGGTGCATGACCAAACACTTCCCTACACTGTATTCCATCTGCTATTTCTCCTAAACTAAGTCCTTCCATAGTCTCTCTACTTCCTCAAAACTACCTGTCTCTCCTATCTTCACAACATCTGCAAACTTTGCAACAAAGCCATCAATTTAATTATTGAAATCATTGACATATAAGGTGAAAAGAATTGACGGGATATATCTATCCCACGCCTTCCAAATCTCCCCCCAAAACATCAGCCATTGCTGTACTGCCATCATCCCTACTAATGTCCCCTTTCAATCAACTTTGGCCAACTCCTCTCTGTCATGCCTCTGTAATTCCCTTTGGTCCAATGTGATACCGATACATCTGACTTTATTTTCTTTCTTTCAAACTGCAGGGTGAATTCTATCATATTATGATCACTGTCTCATAAGAGTTCCATTACCTTAAGCTCCCTAATCAAATCTAGGTCATTACATAACACCAAATCCAGAACTGCCATTCCAGCTGGATCACAAGCTGCTCTAAAAAAAATCTTGTAGGCATATAACAAATTCCCTCTCTTGGGATCCAGCACCAACCTAATTTTCCCAATCTACCTGCATATTGAAATCACCACATGATTATCGCAACATTGCCCTTTTTACATGCTTTTTCTATTTCTGTTGAAATTTATAGCTCACATATTGGCTACCATTCAGAGGCCTGTATATACCTCCCATCAGGGTCTTCTTACCCTTGCAGTTTCTCAACTCTACCCACAAAATTTCTACATCTTCCAGTCCCACGTCACCTCTTTCTAAGTGTATGATGTCATTTTCTACCAATAGAGCAACTTTACTCCCTCTGCCCACCAGTCTGTCCTTACATGTGTATCCTTGGATATTGAACTCCAAACTATGAATCAGAGATGCCTATAACATCATACCTACCAATCTAACTGCGCAAGAAGACTTTCTACCTTACTCTGTATACTGCATGCATTCAAATATAACACCTTCAGACCTGTATTCAACACCCTTTTTGATCATCTGATTCTGTGACTCAGAGGGGGGTGAAGTGACACGCTGTGGTGATAGGGGATTCATTAGTTATGGGAATGGATAGGAGGATCTGTGGGCAAGAACGAGATTCCAGATTATATGTTGCCTACCTGGGTCCAGGGCATCTTAGATTGAATCCTCAGCATTCTTAATTGTGAGGGCAGACAACCAGAGTTCATGTTCCATGTAGGTACCAATGCCATGAGTAGGATGAGTGAAGAGGTTCTGAATAGGGAGTTCAGAGAGTCATGTACCAAGTTAAAGGGCTGGACATCCAAGTTTGTGATTCACAATTGTTACCTGTGCCAAATGCTAGTGAGGCCAGAACTAGGAATATTATACAATTTATTCAGTGGCGAAGGAGTTGGTTCAGGAGGGAGGGCATAAGACAGGGAGAATCATACACTACAGGAAGGTTTGTTAATGCTGCACTGAGGGGTTTAAACTAGAGTTGCAGGGGAGTGGCAAGCTGAGTACCAAAACAGTTAGTGGAGAGGTTGTGGAGGCAGATGTTGAGCACAGTGTGACTAATGTCTTGAGATACATATTTCAATGCAAGAAGTATCGTAGGTAGGGCAGGTGAGTTTAGTGCATGGATCAACATCTGGAATTACAACGTTGCAGCCATTGGTGAGACTTGGTTGCAGGAGGGGTAGGTCTGGCAGCTCAATATTCTGGGTTTCTGCTGTTTTAGACATGACAGAGCAGGAAGGATTAGAGGATGACAGGTGGTGTTACTAGTTGGAAAACATGGCAGCAGTTTTCTGTTGCGATGGACTGGAGAACTTGATGTGTGAGGCATTTTGGGTGGAGCTGAGAAATAAGAAAGTTATGACCATGTTAATGAGGCTATATTACAGACCACCCAACAGTCCTGGGGATCTAGAGGAACAAATTTGTAAAGAGATCGCTGACTGTTGCAAGAAACGTAAGGTTCTTGTAGGTAATTTTAACTTTCCACATGTTGACTGGGATTCCCAAACTGTAAAAGGGCTAGATGTCAAATGTGTTCAGGGAAGTTTCCTTCATCAGTATGTAGAAGTCCCAATGAGAGAGTGTGTGGTACTGGATCTGCTATTAGGGAATGAGACCAAACGGGGCAGAAGTTTGTTAGGGAACACTTTGCATCCAATGATCACAATGCCAGTAGCTTCAAGTAAATATACAAAAAGAAATGTCTGATCTATGGGTTGAGATTCTGAATTGGAGAAAGGCCAATTCTGATGTTATCAGAAATGATCTGCCGAGTATGAATTGGGGCTGGCTGTTTTCAGGCAAAGGTGCACTTGGTAAGTGGGAGGCCTTAAAAAATGAAATTTTGAGCGTACAAAGCCTGTATGTGACTGCCAGAATAAAAGGTAAAGAGAACAAGTGTAAAGAACCTTGGTTTTCAAGAGATATTGAGACCCTGGTTAATGGAAAAAAAGAAGGTGCATAGCTGGTATAGGGAAGTAGGAACAAATGAGGTGTTTATGGAGTACAAAAATGCAAAAGAGCACTAAAGAAAGAAACCAGGAAAGCTAAAAGAAGGCATGAAATTGCTTTAGCAGACAACGTGAAGGAGAAACCTAAGGGATTTTACAGCTATGTTCAGAGCAAAAGGATTGCAAGGGACAAAATTGGTCCTCTGGAAGACCAGAATGGTAATTCATGTGTGGAGCCAAAACAGATGGGGAGATTTTAAATTCATCCTTTGCATCTGTATTTATTCGGGAGATGGACACAGTGTCTATAGAAATGTGGCAAAGCCGCAGCAACTTCATGGACCCTGTACAGATTACAGAGGAGGAGGACTTTGCTGCCCTGAGGCAAATTTATAGGCCGGTAATTCTTACATCAGTTATGGGAAAGTTATTGGAAGTTATTCTAAGGGACTGGATATATATTTGGATAGACATGAACTGATTATCATCCAGTAGCACTCACATCTACAGTGATGAAATGCTTTGAGAGGTTGGTCATGGCTAGAATGAATTCCTGCCTCAGCAAGGACCTGGACCCACTGCAATTTGCCTATCACCACAATAGGTTTACGACAGATGCAATCTCAATGGATTTTCATACAGCCTTAGACCACCTGGACAATACAAACACCGAAGTCGGGATGTTGTTCATCAAACATAGCTCAGCATATAACACCATCATTCCCACAATCCTGATCAATAAACTACTGAACCTGAGCCTCTACCTCCCTCTGCAATTGGATCCTCAACTTCCTAACCGGAAGACCACATCTGTGTGGATTGGTGATAATATCTCCTCCTCACTGATGCTCAACACTGGTACACCTCAGGGGTGTGTGCTTAGCCCACTGCTCTACTCCCTCTATACCCATGACTGTGTGGCTAGGCATAGCTCAAATATCATCTATAAATTTGCTGATGATTCAACCATTGTTGATAGAATCTCAGGTGGTGACGAGGGGGCGTACAGGTGGGAGATATGCCAGCTAGTTGAGTGATGTCGCAGCAACAGCCTTGCACTCAACGTCAGTAAGACGAAAGAGCTGATTGTGGACGTAAGGAAGGGTAAGATGAAGGAACACATGCCAATCCTCATAGAGGGATCAGAAGTGGAGAGAGTCAGCATTTTCAAGTTCTTGAGTGTCAAGATCTCTGAGGATCTAAACTGGTCCCAACATATCGATGCATCCATAAAAAAGCAAGACAGTGGCTATATTTCATTAATAGTTTGAGGAGATTTGGTTTGTCACCTAAAACACTCAAAAGCTTCTATAGATGTAAGTTGGAGCACATTCTGACAAGCTGGTAATGCGGGGTGGGGGGGGGGGGCGTTGCTACTGCTCAGGACTAAAAGAAGCTACAGAAAGTTGTAAAATTAGTCAGCTCTATCTTGGGTACCAGTCTCCGTAGTATTCAAGCCTTCTTCAAGGAGCAGTACCTCAGGAAGACAATGTCCATTATTAAGGACCCCACCACCCGGGGCATGCCCTCTTCTCCTTGATACCGCTAGGAAGGAGGTACAGAAGCCTGAAGGCACACACTCAGAGATTCAGGAACAGCTTCTTCCCCTCTGACATCCGATTCCTATATGGATATTGAACCCATGAACACTACCTCACTCTTTAAAAATATATATTATTTCTGTTTTTGTACTCGTTTTAATCGATTTTATATGTGTGTGTATATATATAAACACACTCTCTCTCTCTCTCTCTCATGTATTGCATTGAACTGCTGCTGCTAAGTTAACAAATCTCACAACATGCCGTGATAATAAACCTGATTCTGATTAAGGATAGTCAGCATTGCTTCATGCCTGGTAGGACATGTCAAACCGATGTTATAGAGTTTTTTGGGGGAAGGTACCAGGAAAATGATGAAGGCAAGGCAGTGGATGTTGTTTACATAGACTTCAGTAAGGCATTTGACAAGGTCCCACATGGAAGGCTGATCAAGAAGTTTCAGTTGCTCAACGTTCAGGATGAGGTAGTAAATTGGGTTAGATGTTGGCTTTGTGGGAGAAGGCAGAGAATGGTAGTAGAGGGTTGTCTCTCTGACTGGAGTGCTGCACCCTTTGTTGTTTGTCATCTATATCAACAATCGAGATGATTATGTGGTTAACTGGATCAGCAAATTTGTGAATAACATCAAGATTGGAGTGCAGTGGGCAGTGAGGAGAACTATCATGGCTTGCAGAGGGATCTGCATCATCTGGGAAAAAAATGGGCTGAAAACTGACAGACAGAATTGAATGCAAACAAGTGTGAAGTTTTGCCCTTTTAGGACTAACCAGTGTAGGTTTTACATAGTGAACGGTAGGGCACTGAGGAGTGTGGTAGAACAAATGGATCTGGGAATACAGGTAGATAATTAGTTGTAATTGGCATCACAGGTAGATAGGGTCGTAAAGAAAGTTCTTAGCACATTGGCCTTCATAGATCAATGTACTGGGTACAGAAGATAGGATGTTATGTTGAAGTGTAAGACATTGGTGAGATCTAATTTGCAGTATTATGTGCAGTTTTGGTCACCTACCTACAGGAAAGAAGTAAACAATGCTGAAAGAGTAGAGACATAATTTACAAGGATATTGCCAGGTCAGGAGAACCTGAGTTATATGGAAAAATTGAATAGGTTAGGACTTTATTCCTTGAAATGTAGAAGATTGAGAGGAAATTTGATAGAGATATACAAAATTATGAGGGGTATGGATAGGGTAAATGCATGCAGGCTTTTTCCACTGAGGTTCAGTGGGACTACAACCAGCAGTCATGGCTTAAGCATGAAAGGTGAGAAGTTTAAGGGGAACATGAGGGGAATCTTCTTCACTCTGAGGCTGTGGAATGAGCTGCCAGCACAGGTGTCCATGTGAGCTTGATTTCAATGTTTAGGAGAAGTTTAGATAGTAAATGTACAGTGGGACTATGGAGGGCTAAAGTCCTGGTGCAGGTCATTGGGAATAGGCAGTTTAAATGTTTTTTGGCATGGACTAGATGGGCCAAAGGGCCTGTTTCTGTGTTGTACTTCATAGAGGACTCTAAATTTGAAACCCTACTCCCTGCACCAATTCTTCAACCATGCACTCATCTGCCAAATCATCCTATTCTTACCCTCACGGGCATGTGGCACAGGCAGCAATCCAGAGATTACTACCCTGAATCTCCTGCTTTTCAGCTTTCTACCCAATTCCCTTTCGTCAGGACCTCCTCCTTTTTTTGTACCTATGTACCATGACTTCCGGCAATTCACCCTTCCCCTTTAGAATGCCATGAACCCGATCCGAGATATTCCCTGACTCTGGCACCTGGGAAGCAACATACCACCTGGGTGTCTCCTTCAAATCCACAGTATCCTCTTTCTGTTCCTCTAATTATGAAATCCCCTATCACTACTGCATTCCTTTTCTCACCTCCTTTCTCTGAGCCACAGAGCCAGAGACCTGGTCGCTGCTGCTTCCCCGGTAGGCCATCCCCCTCCCCCAACAGTATCCAAAGTGGTTTACTTATTGGCATATACTTTATTAGGAGTTTGAAGAGATTTGGCATGTCAACAAATACACTCAAAAACTTCTATAGTTCTACCGTGGTGAGCATTCTGACAGGCTGCATCACTGTCTGGTATGGAGGGGCTACTGCAAAGGAACGAAAGAAGCTGCAGAAGGTTGTAAGTCTAGTCAGTTCCATCTTGGATACCAGCCGACAAAGTACCCAGGACACCCCCAGGAAGCAGTGTCTCAGAAAGGCAGCATCCATTATTAAGGTCCTCCAGCACCCAGGGCATACCCTTTCTTCACTGTTACCATCAGGTAGGAGGTACAGAAGCCTGAAGGCACACACTCAGTGATTCAGGAACAGCTTCTTCCCCTCTGCCATCCAATTCCTAAATGGATATTGAAGCTTTGGACACTACCTTACTTTTTTTAAAATATACTGTATTTCTGTTTTTGCACATTTATAAATATCTATTCAATATATGTAATTGATTTACTTGTTTATTTATTATTATTATTTTATTTTTTCTCTCTCTGCTAGATTATGTATTGTATTGAACTGCTCCTGCTAAGTTAACAAATTTCACATCACATGCCGGTGATAATAAACCTGATTCTGATTCTTGTTGAGGGGATCCACAGGGGTACTCTGCACTGGCTGCCTATTCCCTTTCCCACTCCTGTCATCTCCTGCAATTTGGGAGTGACCACCCCCCTGTTGTTCCTATCTACCACCTCCTCATTTTCTCATACGAATCAATGGGCAACCAGATGCAGCTCTGGTTCTGTAATATGGTCTCTAAGGACTGCATTAATTAACATTAATCCATATTCAGTCTCCTGTCAGTTCAGATCCCTTGCCCAGACAACACCTCACTCTTTGATTCTTTCTTAAGATACAGAGCCAGCAATCTACTGCAAAGCAACCTTTCACACCTCTCCACAAAAAAGAGTTCTGTAATGTTCACCTGAAAATTCCAGATTGCTATTTAAAAGTAAGATAATAAATGGTAAAATTAAATTAAGTGACAACATTGAAACACACAACAGGCAGATTTTCTATTTGCCTTCCTGAATGGCAAGAGATACTATAGGATTTTTTTTTAGACAAAAGATTATTGGCTTGTGGGTTGTGCATCTTCACATGGATAAAAAGTATTTTTGCAAAGATTCCAAATTAATTTTGAGATATAATAACTTCTGGTGGGTTAGAAAAGGCAAATAAAAACTGAAGTTAATGGAAACCCAACAAAGGTGCACTCAACACGTTTTGTAAGGAAATGACTGAGAGAAACAAATGTACTTTGGTTGATGATAAGTAAAATGAATGTACAGTCAAATTTAGAATTTGTTTCTTTGAGATATCATCCCAGAAGACAGAGATGCAACTATCCATTAGGATGATTGTCTTATTTAACATTACACAGCTTGAGAAGTGATGTGGGAATATATAACATTAGGGATGTGGTTTATGTGGGCAGGGGTAATTGCCCCTGAACTGAATGGTTGTTAGGCTGTGTCAGAGGAATGTCAACTGTTAACCACATTACTGGAGTCTCATAATATGGCCAAGCTGGGATTTCAGACTGTCCCCCCTCCAAAGAATGGTAGTGAACTAACCAGGTTTTTACAACAGTCGCTAGTTTCTTTTATTGCTGTGTGCTTTAATTCCAGATGTAATTATGTAAATTTAGTTTCCTCTGCATTAAAAATTCAATACTTAGAAAATGTTTCTATGCATTTTAATTTTACATTTCATCTCTATCGTGATCAGGACCCTGTGGTGTGCACTGTGTATAACTGGAATTGGATTATTATTATTACATGTGTTGAGGTACATTGAAAAGCTGGACTTACATACTGTTCTTGCAGGTCACACTGAGGCAGTACAAGAAAAGCTTCCCTCTGTGGAGCATGCATTTGCAGAAGGAATAGCAGTGATATCAATCAATGAGAACATCACAACCAAAACATATGATTGCAAACTCATGAGCAGTAGGGAGTCAAAAATAGAGAACACACCCTAACTGAAGAACCTGGCCCTTTTAGAAGGACATATCTTAGCTGAATTCTTGATGTGGAATTTGATTGAGTTCCAGTGGTGAACTAGAACTCTGGCCTTTTTTTCAGGTTAGATTCTCTCCATTTATCAGTTAGGCATAATGGAAAAGTGATCCAATTTTTCTCCTTCATTATTCACCCATCTTCAGTTCTGCAGTGGTGAAGAGGGCTGTGTCTGCTCCTACGTCTAATCCTGTATTCCTCATCCCAACCAAACCCACCCTTTCTTGTTCCAATTGAGATATATTATTACAACCATCTGGATTAGTTCCCGATTTTATTCAATGTAGATAAAAGTGCAAAAAAACCATTAAATTGCACTGCCTGAATGGACAACATTATTTGACAATCATTCCCATTGTAGCCTCAGATCGAACTGGGCATGAAACAGTACATGGCACCATTTTAGCAGGCACAGTACTTTATTTAACTGGGTTGCCAGTTTCTTCAGTGTTGTTTGAAATTCTAATACAGGATCATTATATCCCACAACAAATTCTCAATTTTAAAACCAAAGCATAACCAGAGGATAATTATCCAGAGAATCCTGATGAAGGGTGCTGGAAAAGACTGTTTACTCTTTTCCATAGATGCTGCCCGGCCTGCTGAGTTTCTCCAGCATTTTGTGTGCATTGCAGTGGATAATTATGTTACTTTAAATTCCTTGAAAAGAACCCAAATGTGATGATGAATTACAGAGTATATAATCGGCACTGTGGAATGAATGCCACCCAAAGGATATAGCTGTTGTTTAGAAACTGCTGATAAAAGTGAATCCAGGATAAAAAATGTGGCAAGGGTATCTTTTTAACTGTAGGGTAAGGGCTGCAGAAAGAAGAAGGAACTGCTGTCTACCTGAATTAGAAAATCACTTCAATATTGGCATGACAGTCAACATCTCAGTTTGAGAAGTATTTTCTTCAGAACAAGAGCCACTGATGTATTCTAAGCTTGAACTTTTTAGAAAAGGATTGCAATAGAAATCAAAAAATAGAAACTGATCTAGTGAATACAGTAAAGAAGGCGAGGTAAGTTCCATGATCTTCTAAAACCTACTTGCTTTATTCTTGCGTGATTTACAGCAGTTGAATGGACTATTGTGAAGAGACTCGTTTTGCCAGTAGCTATAACCTAGTTATTAATGTGTTTAAAATCCGGGCCCAACAGAAGTCATACTTTGCACCACCAGGCTATCCTGCAACACCCATTAGGCACAGCCGCCGCCTCTGGGCCTCCACGACCTCGCCGAGAGGCTGCCGGGATGGCGGCGCCCGTGGCTCCGCTGCTGGGTTTACTGAGGAGGCCGAGAGTCTTGTTTACGGCACCGGGGAGAGCTGATACCCGCGTCTGGAGCCGACGGAAAAGCGGCGGGAGCGTTTTGCAGCTTCACCAGCGAGGCCTTTTCAAGGACGTGTTCCCGGCGACAGGCGGGCTGCAGCAACTGCTCTCCGCCGGCGCGCAGAGCGTGTACTGCGGCTTCGACCCCACAGCCGACAGCCTGCACGTCGGCAACCTGCTGGCTCTCGTCGGGCTGCTGCACCTCCAGCGAGCCGGCCACCGCGTCCTGCCGCTGCTGGGGGGAGCCACGGCTCGGCTGGGCGACCCCAGCGGCCGCAGCAGCGAGCGAGAGGCGGTGAGCGCGGACAAGGTGCGGGAGAACGCCCGGAGCATCCGGGAGGGGATCCTCGGCGTCTTCCGCAACCACCGCGCCTGCTTCTGCAGCGATGCCGAGGCCGCATCCTTGGGCCCAGTCAGCGTGGTCAACAACTCGGACTGGTATGAGGGCAAGGAAGTGGTGGATTTCATCGACACCGTAGGGAGGCACTTTCGTATGGGCACCATGCTGAGCAGGCACAGTGTGCAGTCCCGCCTTAAGAGCCCCGAGGGGATGAGCTTAACCGAGTTCACTTACCAAATGTTCCAAGCGTACGATTTTTATTACTTAAATCAACACCATGGCTGTAGGATTCAGCTGGGAGGGATGGATCAACTCGGCAACATTATGTCCGGATACGAATTCATTAGCAAGTAAAGCTCTTGTTTACCCCCTTTGTTTTCCATTGCAAGTGTCTAGATGTTTATATGCATTTATTTTCTGCTGGTACTTTTATTGAAAAGAAAACTTGTGAATCCTTAGGGTGACTGGACAGGACGTCTATGGCATCATGGTACCACTTGTAACCAGTGCATCAGGAGACAAACTGGGGAAAACTGCAGGAAATGCGCTATGGTTAAACAGAAACAAGACTTCGCCCTTTGAACTCTATCAGTACTTTGTCAGGCAGCCGGATTCACATGTGGAAAGGTAATTTGTTTCTCTCTGAAATTCTGGGAGGTTTTAAAAATACGTATAAAGTACAACACCAGTATGAAGGTAAGTGGAGGGGCAGGTAGCGTAGAGGAGGCAGGGAGTCTGCAGAAGTACAGTACTTAGCAGACCCCCTGCCCCTAGGTTAGGAGAATGGGCAAAGAAGCGGTTGATGGAATATAGTGTATTGGTAGAAGGAATAAAAGCATAGTGTTTTTTAAAAGGGAAAGTGACTTCAGGAATCAGAGTTTGCAAGTGGATTTGGGAGTACTAGTGCAGAATTCCCTAAAGATGAGTCAAGAGTAATGAAGGCAAATGCAAAGTTAACATTCATTTCCAGAGAACTAGAAGATAAAATCAAGGATGTAATGCTGAGGCTTTATAAGTCATTGGTCAGACCACGTTTGGAGTACTAGGAGCAGTTTTAGGCTCCATATCTAAGAAAGGATGTGTTGACATTGGAGGAGGTTTATGAGAATAATCCTGGGAATTAAAGGGTTAATGTATGAGGAGTGTTTAATGGCCCTAGGTCAGTACATGCTGGAATTGAGAAGAGTGAGGGAGGATCTTATTGAAACCTGCCAGATATTGAAAGGCCTAGATAGACAAGACATGGAGAGAAGTGGCACAGTCTAGGACCAAATGGCACAGTCAGAGAATAGAAGGACGTGCTTTTAGAATGGGGATAACGAGGAATTACTTTAGCCAGAGGGTAGTGAATCTATGGAATTCATTGCCATGGAAGGCTGTGGAGGCCAATTCATTCAATGTATTTAAAGAAGAGTTCATAGGTTCTTGATTTAGCAAGGGAGTCAAAGATTATGGGAGAAAGCAGGAGAATAAGGTTGAGAGGGAAAATAATCAGCCATGATGGAATGACAGAGCACACCTAAAATATTGATGACCTAAATTTGCTCCCTTGGCATGGTCTTATTAATCAAGAAGTTGTAGGAATTTGTCTTGAAAGTTGGGTTTAAAAGATTGGTTAGAGTACAGTGGTTCTTTTTTTTTACATTTCCTTTCATACTTTTAAGTAACATTTACTTTATTAATTAACATGGAACATGCAAACTTTTTCATTACACCTGTGCACATGTACTTTTGCAAATTGGTTGCTAATGTTTCAAAACAACAGTATTCAGTAAAATGTAGACCCCCCCCCGCAACATTTTTAAAAAAAGTCTGTTTTAAAAAAAATGTCCGTCGTTGGCTTCTGTAATTTCTGTTTTCTCAAATCCTCAGTAATCTCTGTGTTGAAAGAGCCATTCCTTATTTCAGAAGTATTTACAATTAAAAAAATTGCTTTGGTGCTCAGTCTCTACTTGGACAGTGGTTATTTCCGGTTTGAAACATGGTACTATTACCTCATTTTATTTTTTTGTATGTTTTAATAATTCTTTGGAAACAAAATTACAACATTTTTTCATCTCTGTTTTGTGTGGTCATTAGCAAATGAAGAACATTAATTTGTGCAGAGGAGAGAGTGAGGGGAATTGATGGCTCATGGCTGATTTTCCCAGAGCTTCCAAATGTAATTAATCTCCTGATTTCTTTTCCCTCTTGTTTCTTGTCTTCAACAGAAATAACAAAAAATCATGACCCTTATCCTTTGTAATTTCCTACCATAAATACCGTATGAGACTTGCCATCATTGGTGGTGTAATGGATAACATTGCTTTTGGATAAAACAATAAGGCGTAGTTTTATTATGATGCATACTTCTATCTTTTGGTTTGACTATATTTTTCTTTAGATATCTGAAACTTTATACCTTTATCCCACTTCCTGAGATTGAAAGCATCATGGTCAATCACAACATAGATCCAGGAAAGCGAATTGCTCAAAAACGACTAGCAGCAGAAGTCACAAAATTGGTCCATGGAAAAGAAGGATTAGAATCTGCCAAAAGGTGAGTACTAAAGATCTGTTGTCCAAATTCCTAGGAAGCGATATTTAGCTATATTTGTATTCCTTTATCATTATCACTTGTACCGAGATATGGTTTAAAAAAAAATCTTTTAAATTATGATCATGTCATACATAAATACTTCAAGATAGTAGAAAAAAATGCAGAATATTGTGTTACAGTTGCAGATAAAGTGCAGTGCAGGTAGACAAATAAAGTGGCAGTGCCATGTTGGGGCATATTGGGAGATCAAGAGCGTGAGCAGTCCATTGAAGAGTCTGGTAACAGTGGAATAGAAGCTCTCTCTAAGTCTAGTGATAAATGTTCTCAAGCCTCAGTGACCGACAGAAGGACACCTACAGAAGTGGAAAAACAACAATATTCTGGGCCCTTAAAACATTTAATGAACAGAAGCAAAAATAAAGACAGTCTAGAAGCTGATCTGGCCAAAGGGCATAAAGACTGTAAAACTGGAGGCAAGAGGAAAGTCTGTATGAACAGATACAATGGAGGTGTAGCATGGATTTAGCATAATGCTATCTCAACATGAAGAATTAAATTACCCTGGGAGCTGACACAAACTGGAGCTATATTCCCTGGAGTATAGAAAAGTGAAGGGTGATTGAAGATTTTAAGATAGTAGTAAGAATTATAGAAAACAGGGAGAAATTATTTCCATTGAAACGTTGAGAGCTGTCATAACCTTTAGAAGTAAAGTTAGTTATTGCATGATTATGCAGAAATACTGCTGCAGATAGTAATTGATAGCAAGTCAATTGATACTTTTTTATTTAAGATTGATTGACAGATTTTTGTAAAACAGCAGTGTTGAAGAATTTAGGGAAAAGTTTAGTCACAGAGTAGCCATGATCATGAGTGGCTCTATAGCTACTCCTGTTTGTATGGACACATTAGACATGTGATGGTGGCATCAATTCTGTCCTGGTCCACCCACATTGATGTCACAGTCAAGAAAGCCCTGTAATCACACGAAGCTAAAGAAATTTGCCATGCCCCGTAGACTTTTATCGATGCACCATAGAAAGTATTCTAACTGGATGCATAATGGCTTGGTATGGCAATTGCTCTGCATGTGACTGAAGAAGCTATAGAGTTGTGGACAGAGCTCAGCACTTCACAGGAGCCAGCCCCCTATAGATTCTGTCTATGCTTCTTGCTGCCTCATTAAAGGAGCTGGTACAATCAAAGATCCCACCCCACCCCAGACATTCTCTCTTCTCCCCTCTCCCGTTGAGCAGAAGATTTTAAAAAAAGCCTGAAAGCATGCATCTCCAGGCTCACGGAGAGCTTCTACCCCACCTTTATCAGACACTTGAACATTTTCGTGTATGATAAAATGGACCCTTGACCTCATAATCTACCTCTCTATGATCTCACATGTTTACTTGCACTGTACTTTATCTGTAGCTTTTATACTTCATTTTACATTTCTCTTCCTTTAGTTTGTTCTAACTCGAGGCACTGTATAATTTGACCTGCACAAACAGTATGCAAGAGAAACTTTTCACTGTATCTTGGTACATGTGACAATAATAAACCAATTCCAATACAAGCATTCTTCCTCAGGAATAATGGTTGACCTCAATGCCAACTTGGAAGATTTGCAATATAAAATAATTTCCTGATACCTTTTTAATTATGTTGTGCTTTACTGTTAAGTTGATGTTTTAGGCAATATTTTCAGAAACTTATTTCCAAATGTACTACCATCCTCTGGTGACATTAGGAGGATTGGCCAGAAGTTTTATTATAAGTGGGGATCAAAAGTCTTTCCTGAATTACCTCATTAGCTTCTCCAAGTGTTCTGTATTTTCCATAGAGTGCTTAGCAAAATATTTTTATTGCATTAATTTATAAACTATTCCATTTAACATGCTGTGGAATAATTTGTCAGTTTTTCTCATTTTATATATACTGCTCGATAATGCATAATTATATTTCTTTATAGAATTGTTTGTTTGTCTCGTGGTAACAATCAGTTTTCAGAATCCAGGGAAACCATGAAGATGTTTTCAATATGGGATATTGGGCATCCCCTGAGCAAACAGTAACTTGATTTAACTGTTTGGTAGTTCAGCAGGTTGGGAGAAATTTTGTTTAATAAAGTGTAGCTGTCAGTCTTAAACTTTGTGACTTTTCTCTTCAATTCAGCTGACCAAATTCTAGTCTGGTATTTTACTGCCAATTATGTTCAGTTCTATTGTTTTTCCTTTCAGATGTACGAATGTGCTCTATCATAACAGTGTGGATGCTCTGGAGACCATGTCGGATGAAGAACTAAAAGAATTGTTTAAAGAAGCATCATTCTCTGAGAATCTGCTTGAGCCAGGTACAACAGTGCTGGATCTTTGTCGCAAAGCCAACGCTATTCCAGATGGCCCCAGAGGGTATGTCTCCAACACTGAACTTTTTACAGATCAGGTGGCAAACACTTGTCAGGAGTTGTTAAGACAAAGTGGTTCTCAATCTTTCTTTATGTCAAAGACCAAAACCACTAGCAAGAGGTCCGTGGACCCCTGGTTGGGAACCCCTTCACTAAGGAAAACAACATAGCATGACTCCATCATTTATTCTTTCCAACCTTGGTAGTGTCATGCATTTTGACAGCTCAGCTCTGTATTAGCCCATTAGGGATTCTTTCTTTAAAATACTGTATAATCCTGTTGTTTCTGTCTCTACTACACTGTTTTAGATTGTGATTTTATTTTTGACCATTTACAGTACTGTGCATAAGTCTTAGGCACATGTATATAGTTAGAGTGCCTAAGACTTTTGTATACTACTGTTGTAATTTGAATTCATTTTGTCTTGCATCCTTCACATACATGAGGGGTAAAAATCTTTTAAGTTGCATCTCCATCTGAATCTGCAATGTGAAAATTATAGTAATTTGTAATAAATAGTGTATACAGTAAGATGTATAACAGAACAGTCAATATAGCTTAGAAATTCAATTGTGTCAACGTGACTTAATCAGTCTTGATGACCTATTGGAAGAAGCTGTCCCGGAGCTTGTAGGTATTGGCTTTTATTCTGTGGTACCTTTTCCCAGATAGTAGCAGCTGGATCAGTTTGTGGCTGAGGTGACTCAGGTCCCCAATGATCCTTCAAGTCCTTTATCCTGTTGCTGTAAATGTCCTGAATAGTGGGAAGTTCACATCTATAGATGCACTGGGCTGTCCTCACCACTCTTTGCAGAGTCCTGCGATTGAGGGAAGTACAATTCCCACACCAGGCAGTGATGCAGCCAGTCAGGATGCTCTCAATTGTGCCCCTGTAGAAAGTTCTTAGGATTTGGGGCCCATACCAAACTTGCTCAACCGTCTGAGGTGAAAGAGGTGCTGTTGTGCCTTTTCCACCACACAGCCGGTATGCGCAGACCTCATGAGATCCTCAGTGATGTGTATGCAGAGGAACTTAAAACTGTTCACCCTCTCAACCCCAGATTCATTGATGTCAATAGGGGTTAGCCTGCCTCCATTCCTCCTGTAGTCTACAACCAGCTCCTTTGGGGGGGGGGGGGGGGTGATAGATGGTAGAGAAGTGTCAGGAGTGGGGGTGGTGGGGGGGATGGTCGGTGTGTAGACCAACCCTGAAACGCCTGGCAAGGTCTTCTGATTCCAAGCATTTGGTTTATTGATCATTACAGAATGTCTCTCTGTTGCTTTCTGCTCCCTCTCCCTGCCCTCTTCACACTCTCCACAATAGAGGCCCGTATCAGAATGAGGTTTAACATCGCTCACATGTGTCATGAAAATTGTTTGTTTTTGCAGCAGCAGCAGTGCACTGCAATACATAAAATTACTACAGTAATGTGCAAAGTCTCAAGGCACCCTGGATGTATGTATGTGCCTAAGACTTTTGTGCAGTACTTTATATATTTTAGTAATATTTCATTAAAATGGTTAAATTATCATGGCCCATTCAGAAATTCCCATTGCCCTCAGTATCTTGTTTTTACTTGTGGCCCCTACAAAATCTGGCAAGGCCCAAGTTGAGAACCATCCAATCCCTAAATGGACATTGAAGCTTTGGACACTACCTCACTTTTTTTAATATACAGTATTTTCTGTTTTTGCACATTTTTAAAAAATCTATTCAATATAGGTAATTGATTTACTTATCTTATTATTCTTTTCTCTCTCTGCTAGATTATATATTGCATAGAACTGCTGCTGCAAATTTCACGTCACATGCCAGTGATAATAAACCTGATTCTGATTTATCGGAAACTTATCAGAAACTTTATGATGAAAGGTCAAACTAGGTTTTAAAAAAAAACAACTTAAGCTCATAAATTGATCAAGTGCTACAGTTCTCTATAAAATGATTAGTTTGAATGGGAATGGTTAGCAACGTCAGTGCCAATCTTTCTAAATGCTCTGCTCTAGATTTGAGTTTGATAACAAGTTTTGTTAACAGTACTCTTGTGAACAATAGTTTTAAGTAGAAGTTGGTTGATTGAGGAGCAATCATTTCGAAAATCCAAGCTACATTGAAGTTTTGTTTCTTCCATTCTAGGTACCAGATGATCATGGATGGTGGGATTTGGATTAATCACTTACGAGTGACGAAACCAGAACAAGTGCTGGTTTTAAAGCAACATATTCTGACAAATGGACTGTCATTGCTAAGAGTCGGAAAGAAAAATTATCATATTGTGAAATGGCTCAATCTGATAACTTAGTCGCTGAAGTTCATGGTTGTTATATTGTCATTGTTATAAGTGGTATGCAGAATGAAACATTTGGTGCTGTATGTTTTCCGCACTGAGGTAAATGTGAGTAAGCAACAGAGACCTGAAGATGCAAACTTGATCGCAATGTGCTAAATTAGAATAATGCTAGAGTGCTTCTGAGTCAGGGTTATACAGTAAAGTTAGATTTGTATATTAGTTACTAATTGACATCTTTAATCAAGTTGTAAAATAAACCTTAAAATTGAATTCTCTGAATGGGTGGTGGCACTGATTTAGAATTGGAAAACATACTTTCTCAAACTTGTGTATTTGTGAAATCAGTTCTTGGGATTACATACAGCCATGTACTAAATGCATCCACTGTACTATGTACAGACATTTATTCTCACTGAGTGAGGGAGGTAATCAAAATAACTTATGTCCATCTACATGAAATGTTATTTGTATAAAATTTGCACAGCGTTGAGAAGAGTACCTCTGTATAGCAGTTAAATATAAAATGAATTAAAAGGTACAATTTTTAATTTCACATTTGGATTTATTTTGTGCTGAAATTACAAATATCTGGGGAGGAAATGGATAAAGGAAAAGGCATAGTGGTTAATGAGAAATTGTTTTAGACTACTGAAAGAAACAAGCTGAAACCACTGAAAGAGAAAGGATTGGGTACTGTAAATCCCAAACACTATTCTGATGTCCTGCTTCAGAAGGATTAAAGCTATATACCACAGTCGGGTGGCTCTTGGTGGAAAAAGCACTTCGGAGTATCCAACGGGCTTGAACACCTTGTAGCAACTGAAGCCTGGGAGTCAATAGGTCATAAGTACCATTTGAGAAGACCACCATTATTGGGTGTTTTGAGAAGCTCTGGCAACACTTCTGTTAATACTGTTATTTTGAGATTAATCTGATGGAGAAAATGGTGTGGATTAGGTGGCTGGCAGTCCAGTAGGTCAACAAAGTTCGTAACAGTAGAAATAAGTTAGCATCTTTTAAGAGCAAGAGTAGGCCATCTGGCCTGTCAAGCCTGTTCCGCCATTCAATAAGATCATCTCCACCTACCTGCATTTTCCCCATAACCCTTAATTCCCCTACAATGCAGAAATCTATCCAACCTTTTCTTAAATACATTTACTGAGGTAGCCTCCAATGCTTCATTGGGCAGAGAATTCCACAGATTCACAACTCTTTGGAAAAAGTAGTTACTCTTCATCTCCGTCTTAAATTTACTCCTCCAAATCTTGAGGCTATGTCCCCTAGTTCTAGTCTCTTCCAGCAGTGAAAACAACTTTCCTGCCTCTCTTATCTATCCCCTTCATAATTTTATGTTTCTATAAGATTTCCTCTCACACTTCTGAATGCCATCAGGTACAGTCCCAGGTGACTCAATCTTTCCTCATAGTCTAACGCCTCATTTCTGGAATCAACCTGGTGAACCTCCTCTGCACCACCTCCAAAGCCAGTATAGCCTTCCTCAGGTAAGGAGACCAGAACTGCACGCAGTACTCCAGGTGTGGCCTCACCAGTACCCTGTACAGTTGCATCTTAACCTCCCTGCTCTTAGCCTGCTGCATCTGCAAGCCAGCCTGTTGTGAATCATGCACAAGCACTCCCAAGTCCCTCTGCACAGCAACAGGTTGCAATTTTTTTTTACAAATTAATTAATAATCTGATGTTCCATTTTTCCTTCCAAAGTGGATGTCCTTGCATTTACCAACATGGTACTGCATTGTCTGCCAGACCCTTGCTCCCTCACTTAAACTATCTATATCTCTGCAGACTCTCTGTATCCTCTGCACAATTTGCTTTTCCACTCAATTTAGTGTCATCAGCAAACTTGGGCCCCTCTTCCAGATCTTTATATCATGAACAGTTGTGGGCCCAGTGCCAACTCCTGCAACACACCACTCACCACTGATTGCCAACCAGAGAAACACCCATGTACCTCAACTCTCTGCTTTCTTTTAGTTAACCAATTCTCCATCCATGCTAATACATCACCCCCATCCTGATCTTATGGGTAAGTCAGTAGGTCATGGAGAGCATGTGCCAGAATGTCCATAATGGATCCAGTTTGTTTAGTGCCCTCCTTTCCATCACTAACTCAAAAGAGTCCAGGTTGTAGCCAAGGATGGATGCAGCCTTTCTGATGAGTTTATTTAGGCTTTTAGTATCACCAGCACCGATGCTGCTCCCCTAACAGCAAAAAACTGCACTTGCTACAACAGACTGGTAAAAATCTCTTAACATCCTGCTGCACACATTAAAGGATCTCAGCTTCCTTAGAAAATAGAGACTGCTCATCCCTTTCTTGTAAACAGCTATGGAGCTGGTTTTCCAGTCAAGCCTGTTGTCAATGTGAACACCCTAGTATTTGTCTCTATCGTGAAAACAGACAAATCTTCATCATCCCTGATGAAGATGGTGGAGTTTGTCATCAAAACATTGGTTATAATCAATACCTGTACCCAGCTGGAAGCCCAGGAAACATTTGTTCATCATGTACGCTTGGAAAGCATTAGATCATTTTTCAGACAAAACATTTGTTTAAATATCTGCTATTTCTTTATTCCCATTGGAAAATTTCTCCATCTGCCTGGAAGGGATCCACATATGCTCCTCTTTATTTGTATATGGAGGAATTTAAGGTTGGGGGATATATGGGAGGCAGGGTTTAAGGGTCGGCACAACATTGTGGGCCGAAGGGCCTGTACTGTGCTGTACTATGTTCTACGTTCTATGTTGTTCTCTATACCCAAGGAGTTCAACAGAGTATTGCTATATGTCTTGCTGATTTACTTTTCTATTCTGTTTTTTATTTATCAATTTCTTGGTTATCCTCTTCTGAAATGTAAAATTGTTCCCAATTCTTAGACTTGCGTTATTTTCCTGGCATCTTTTAAGTGACTTCCTTGGATTTAATAGTGGTACCCGGCCATGTTACTAGGAATGCAGGAATGCCGCACCGCCGGAACTTGGCAAGACGGATTATCGGAGTTCTGCGTTCCGCGTTCCCTCCAGCGGAACCACTCAGAAATCAGGCTTTGTTGACGTAACGTGAGGGCTTGATGGGAGATGTAGTTTAATGCTTTTATCTGAGCGGGTTTGAAATAAAATGCCCATCATGCCGTGCGTGATTCGCCTGTCCCGCTTTGTGGATGCGTCCGCGCATGCGTTCTGGTGCTGCTGCCCGGACGGCGGCCTGGTGCTTCTCCTTGAGCGGTGTTGCCGGAGATGGAGGTGCATTGAAGGCTTGGCAAGTAACGGTCATTCGACGAGGGTCGTGACAGTCTCGCAAGCAGCAAGGATTTGGTCGGGGCGTTTTGTCTACCGCAGTGATGGAGGCGCTTATTCCGGTCATTAACAAGCTGCAGGAAGTGTTTAACACGGTGGGAGCGGATATCATCCAACTGCCGCAGATCGTGGTAGTGGGGACACAGGTACCAAGTAACGGCCGTGGGGTTCATCACTCACACCGAGACCGGCGACGCCGGCAGAAATCATCCACACGACTAACCTGCCCTTTCCCCTTAGATATTTTCGGCAATTTTAACATGTCACCTTTACAACTTCAATTTGTTTTGATTTCTGTACAAGTTTCTACATTTATTTATTGCTCTTGCAGCAGCTGTCCTGCATAACCGGTCCGATAGCATACAGACCACCCCAAAGCTCAGCGGGGGGGTGGGGAATTTATAAGAACAGCCCAATTAAGGAGAAGTTGCAGGAGTGGAGACGAAATTGGACATCGGATTTCAGAGACTGGTGCGCTTACTAGATATTAGAACATATGGTTAAAGGTTCTTTCTTTTCATAATGTGATTTAAAGGGAGTCAAAGTTCGAAAGAGAGTAACAGAGAATAATGGCTGTGCCAGTAGGAAAGCAGTATTGGAAAGATGATTGATAGGGGAGTGTGCGATAAAGAAAAAGCTGCAGGATTTTTGGCTTTGATTTTATGGAATGTTGGTGGTGGAAAACAGCCAGCAGCAATCACAGTTGTGTACAGAAGCAAGTGACAGAATTAAGAGATGGCTTAGAACATAGTATAGATGGAAGTGGTTTTGAGTTTAATAGTTTAGAAGATGTGCACTTTGGAGCACACTTCAAAAAATCGGACACGGTAATTGACTTTAAGCAGTCTAAGAGGGTTTCCCAATGAGAAGGGAGTAATATTTATATTGGGGATCAAAATATACCAGAAGGAAATTGTCATTTAGAGTAGATAGAAAAGTTAAGGTGAAGAGAAGTAATGGAAAAATAACACAGGGCACTGTTTCCTGAGTAGTAAGATATTCCTTACCTATAGATTGCATTAAATGAAGATCCTATTTGTTAAAGAAACTGGATTTGAAGAATTGAATATTCTTAAACACTGAAAGAAGAGGAATCCTTTGTTTTCTAGTTATTGGGTGGGAACAATGGTGTTAAGATTGAGATTGGCCATCTCTAATTGCCCAAATTTGGTTTGCACAAGGATTTTTCCCATTCTTAATGTGATGGTGCTACCATCGTCAGAATGTTATTAATTAAATTGAGTCTTTCAAACCTTTTGAACTAAATCTTCTAAAGTCATGAAAGGACTGAGGAGAGCTTGGAAGTGATACTCCTTCAACAATGCTTTCATTGTTTTCCTAAGTTGTGTGAGGGAGGAAGGTATCCTTGAAGTTAGTTGTTAATTTGCTACAGTTTATGCTATGTATCAGCTTTAACACACATGATAGTATGAAAATTGAAAAGGATTGGCTGGTGGATAGGAATAGTTGGGGTGCATCCAGAAGATTGCTTTGCCCTAGACACCATTGTGTTTATTTAGCTGTGTGTACCAGTAAATTATGATCAGTCTCTAATAATAGTGATTTGAGCTTTGACTGATTTCAGGAGGTTAGTGGATCAGTTTAGTTTCATTTACACCAGAGTGCTATGAATCAATCAGATTTATTATCACTGAAATATGTTATGAATTTCATTTTGTTGCAGCAGTACAATGCAAGACATAAAAAATTACCATAAGGTAGAAAAATAAATAAATACTGCAAAGGAGGAATAGTGAGATTGTGCTCATGAACCAATCAGAATCTGATGACGGGGCAGAAGTTGTTCCTAAAATGTTGAGTGTGAGTCTTTGTCTCCCTTTTTGGTGGTAACGAGAGAGGGCATGACCTAGACAGTGAGGGTCTTTAATGATAGATTCTGCTTTCTTGAGGCATTGCCTTTTGAAGATGCCCTCGATGGTGTGAAGGGTTGTGTCCATGATGGAGCTTGCTGTGACTGCAAACCTCTGCACTACCTCTTGATCCTGCGTATTGGTGTTTCCATACAAGGCTGAGATGCAATCAGTCAAAATGCCTTCTACCAGACATCTACAGAAATTTGCTAGTCTCTGGTAGCATATCAAATTTTCTTAGACTCCTAATGAAGTAGTCGGTGGTGTGGCGCCTTTGTGATTGCATCAATATGTTGGGCCCAGGATAGATCCTTTTGAGATGTTGATCTGTAGGAACTTGAAGCTGCTCACCCTTTCCTCTAATGACCTCTCAGTGAAGATCTTCCCCTTCTTGACTGCAGCAATCAGTTCACTGATGTTGAGTAGATGGTTGTTGTTGTTACAAACCAGCTGAGATACCTCATTCCTGTGTGCCTCCTCATTGCCATTGAGATTTTGCCAATAACTATGTTGTTATTGGTGAATTTACAGATGTTGAGCTGTGCCCAACTGCACAGTCATGTGTAGAAAGAGTAAAGAAATGGTCTAAGCACACATGCTTGAGGTGTGCCCATGTTGATTGTCAGCAAGAAGGAAATATTATTATAGATCACACTGACTATGGTCTCCAGTGAAGAAGTGAAGGATCCAGTTGCAGAGGGAGATGGGCCCAGGCTTTGAAGCTTATTGAATAGCACTGAAGGGATGATGGCATTGAACTGTGAGCTGTAATCCATAAACAGCAGCCTGGCACGGGTATTGCTGTTGTTTTGGTAGGCAAACTGCAGCGGGTCCATGTCCCTGTTCAGGCAAAAGTTAATTCTAGCTATGAGCAACCTTTCGAAGCACTTCATAATAGTAAATGTGAGCGCTACTGGGCACTATCCTGGTCTTCTTGGACACGGGTATGAAACAGGTAGGATCTTATGATTGTAGCAGTCAGAATTTGAAGATGTTTTTGAACCCTCCAGCCAGTTCGTTGGCACAGGTTTTCAGTACGCCAGTGGGGTCTGACAACTTGCGAGGGTTCACCCGCTTGAAGGATGTTCTGATGTCTGCCTCCAATCAGAGGGTCACTTGATGTGGTGGTGATTTGCACAGGTGTAGTTTATTCTCCCCTTCAAAGTGTGAATAAAAGGCATAGAGGTCTTTGCAATGGGGTTCACTGGCCTTTAAACTGTTAGGTTTCACGTAGGAAGTAACGGCATGCACATCCTGTTAGAGCTGCTGTGCATCAAGTTATATCTCTAATTTCACAAGGAATTGCTCTTTCACTCTCATGCTGGCCTTTAGGTCATAATTGGATCACTGATCTTAAATACCACAGATCTAGCCCTCAGTAGACTGCAGGTCTCCTGGTTCATCCAAGGCTCTGGTTTGGGTATGTTTGGTATGTTCTTGAAAGCACACACTCAACTAATCAGGTCTTGAGGATGTTGGTTTAATACTGACAATTTTATTCAGATCCTAAGATGAATCCCTAAAAGTGGTCCAGTCCACTGATTCAAAGTAGTCCAGTAAATGCTCCTCCACCTTTCTCATCCATACCTTTGCAGTGCTCATTCCCTCTCTATATGCTAGGTGATATCCTTTACTGGTCATTAGGTTTCCATTTGGTGGTAGATGATTTCCTACAACATCTAAGACATAAATGTTAGCGGTCATTTATTTGTCCAGCTGTAGAAGTTGTTGGCTTCCTTCTGTGGAGAATCATTGTTAAATAAGATAGTGGAGTGAAATGTGGAATTTTCAGGGAACAGCCCCAACCCTTAACCTTGGGAAAAGTCATTATCATTTCACTTTCCAGAAGAACATTTCATTGATATTGCAGTATAGTGAACTTGAATAATAAATTGAAATACGGTGTTGTGCTTGGGGAAAAGCTGGGAGATAGTAAATAGTTAGACTAAATTTGTCCTGTAACAAGAAGTTTACAGGCTCATAAGTGTACTGGAACAGCACTGCTCAAAGCATAGAAATCTCTAGTGTGCAGGTCCTTGAGTTTATTGATGGAATGTTAATGGGTAGGAATGGAGTAACTTGTACATGGTCCCATATCACTGAGCAGTGGAAGTTGAAAACTATTATTCATTTATGAGGGAAGGCTAAGGTAATGTTATTCATACAGGATGCAATCTTGGGATGGAGAAGTACTTTCCTGAGTATCAGCTTTAAGTTTGCCTCATTACCATCATCAGGAAGTGGTGAATATGCACTCTTTGGGGAAGTGGGGGTGGAGAGAGGTGTGCTTGATTTGGGATGAATAAGGGACATTTTTGCATAATATTAAGCCTGACTCTTAATGACTTTCTAGATACAATATTCTTCAAATAATTCTGGGTCAGATCAGGCATAGAAACTACTTGGGTTCAGGTTAAGTGGGTATTTTCCCTTACTGGATCCCTTGATTTAGGATTCTCCCTTGCCATAGCAGCTCTTGAGTCAATAATGACTTCTTCTGTGGTTCTGATTTAAAATAACCCGTCTCATTCTTTTTGTTTCATTTACAACTTCTCATGGTTGCTTACAAACTCCTTCTCCGACGTTGACCATCTAACCAATGGAGAACAATCAGCATTATTGTCCTTTCTTTCAGTTGGTGCCCTTGGCCATCTTCTAATTCTCACCTACATGCAGCTTTGTCTCTTACCTCAAATTGTTACCTTAACACTTGTCAGAGGCAAAATGTAAGAAGCTATTAGTATAAAGATGTTATAGTAGAACACCTATTTTTGGGGGGGGTAAATAGTCAAGATAAGCAAGCCCGTGGAGGTCGGCCAGTGAGAACAGCAGGAGGAGTTTAAAAGCGAACAGAGTTGAAAAGGTGACGGTTATTTCTTCAACAATTTGAATGGGGCACAACTGCGCAAGCGTGTGGAGGTCGGCCAGTGAGAACAGGAAGAGTTTAAAAGGAAGATTTACAGAGCAGGCATCAGAGTAGAGGGAGACAGAGTAGGAAAGCTTTGGCTCAACGGGGCTTCGGCGATAAAGGGTCGAGGCCAGGTAGGTTATCAGTTTAAAATAAAGATAGAGCATGTGTGTGAGACCGGTTTTCTGTGCTCAGTGTCAGGTGTGGGAGGTCCTAGAGCCTCTCAGACGACCACATCTGCACTAGGTGTGTCAAGCTGCAACTCCTCAGAGACCATGTTAGGGAACTGGAACTACAGCTCGATGACCTTCTTCTGTTCAGGGAGAGTGAGGAGGTGATAGAGAGGAGCTATAGGCAGGAAGGACCACAGGAGACAGAGAAGTGGGTAACAGACAGGAGAGGGAAGGGCAAGAAGCAGGTACTAGAGAGTACCCCAGTGGCTGTCCTCCTTAACAATAAGTATTCCTGCTTGAGTACTGTTGAGGGGGACGGCCTACCCAGGGGAAGCAACAGTGGTCATGTCTCTGGCACAGAGTCTGGCCCTGTGGTTCAGAAAGGTATGGAAAAGAAGATGGCAGCAGTGATAGGGGACTCTGTAGTTAGGGGGTCAGATAGGTAGTTCTGTAGATGCAGGAAAGAAACCTGGATGGCAGTTTGCTTCCCAGGTCCAGGGTCCAGAACGCTTCTGATCGTGTCCACGATATCGTGAAGTGGGAAGGAGAACAGCCAGAGGTCATGGTACATATTGTTACCAGGGACATGGGTAGGAAAAGAGAGGAGGTCCTGTAAAAAGACTATAGGGAGTTAGGAAAGAAGTTGAGAAGCAGGACCTCAAAGGTAGTAATCTCGGGATTACTGCCTGTGCCACGTGACAGTGAGTTTAAGAATAGAATGAGGTGGTGGATAAATGTGTGGCTGAGGTATTGGAGCAGGGGGCAGGGATTCAGATTTCTGGATCATTGGGACTTCTTCTGGGACAGATGTGACCTGTACAAAAAGGACGGGTTGCACTTGAATCCCAGAGGGACCAGTATCCTAGTGGGAAGGTTTGCTAAGGTTATTGGGGAGAGTTTAAACTAGAATTGCTGGGGGATGGGAACCAAACTGAAGTAATGGAGGAAAGGGAGGTTGGCTCACAAATAGAGAAAGTTTGGAGACAGTGTGAAAGGGAGGATAGGCAGGTGATAGAGAAGGGGCACACTCAGTCCGATGGTTTGAGATATGTCTATTTTAGTGCAAGGAGTATCATGAATAAAGCGGATGAGCTTAGAGTGTGGATCAGCACTTGGGACTATGATGTTGTGGCCATTACAGAGACTTGGGTGGTGCAGGGGCAGGAACGACTACTTCAAGTGCTAGGCTTTAGATGTTTCAGAAAGGACAGGGAGGGAGGCAAAAAGGGTGGAGGCGTGGCACTGCTGATCAGAGATAGTGTCACGGCTGCAGAAAAGGAGGAAGTCATGGAAGGGTTGTCTACGGAGTCTCTGTGGGTGTAAGTTAGGAGTAGGAAGGGGTCAATAACTCAACTGGGTGTTTTTTATAGACCACCCAATATTAACAGGGACTTCGGGGAACAGATAGGGAGACAGATTCTGGAAAGGAGTAATAATAACAGGGTTGTTATGGTGGGAGATTTTAATTTCCCAAATATTGATTGGCATCTCCCTAGAGTGAGGGGTTTAGATGGGGTAGAGTTTGTTAGGTGTGTTCAGGAAGGTTTCTTGACATAATAAGTTGATAAGCCTACAAGAGGAGAGGCTGTACTTGATCTGATATTGGGAAATGAACCTGGTCAGGTGTCAGATCTCTCAGTGGGAGAGCGTTTTGGGGATAGTAATCATAATTCTATCTCCTTTACCATAGCATTGGAGATGGATAGGAACAGACAAGTTAGGGAAACGTTTAATTGGAGTAAGGAGAATTATGTGAGGCTATTAGGCAGGAAATTAGAAGCATTAGTTGGAAACAGATGTTTTTGGGGAAATGTACAGCAGAAATGTGGCAGATGTTCAGGAGATATTTGCATGGGGTTCTGAGTAGGTACATCCCATGAAACCTGGAAAGGATGGTAGGGTACAAGATCCGTGGTGCAGAATGGCTATTGTAAATCCAGTCAAGAAGAAAAGAGCTTACGAAAGGTTCAAAAAACTAGGTAATTATATGAATATAGAAGATTATAAGGCGAGCAGGAAGGAGCTTAAGAATGAAATTAGGAGAGCCAGAAAGGGCCATGAGAAGCCCTTGGCGGACAGGATTAAGGAAAACCCCAAGGCATTCTACAAGTATGTGAAGAGCAAGAGGATAAGATGTGAGAGAATAGGACCAAATAAGTGTGACAATGGAAAAGTGTGTATGGGACTGGAGGAAATAGCAGAGGTACTTAATACTTTGCTTCAGTATTCACTACAGAAAAGGATCTTGACGAGTGTAGGGATGACATGCAGTGGCCTGAAAAGCTTGAGAATGTAGATATTAAGAAAGAGGATGTGCTGGAGCTTTTGGAAAGCATGAAGTTGGATAAGTCACCGGGACCAGACGGGATGTACCCCAGGCTACTGTTGGAAGTGAGGGAAGAGATTGCTGAGCCTCTGGCAATGATCTTTGCATCATAAATGAGGATGGGAGAGGTTCCAGAGGATTGGAGGGTTGCTGATGTTGTTCCCTTATTCAAGAAAGGAAGTAGGGATAGTCCAGGAAATTATAGACCAGGGAGTCTTACTTCAGTGGTTGGTAAGTTGATGGAGAAGATCCTGAGAGACAAGATTTATGAGCATTTTGAGAGGAATAATATGATTAGGAATAGGATCTGCTTTGTCAAAGGCAGATTATGCCTGACGAGTATGATTGAATTTTTTGAGGATGTGACTAAGCACATTGATGAAGTAGAGCCATAGGTGTAGTGTATATAGATTTCAGCAAGGCATTTGATAAGGTACCCCATGCAAGGCTTATTGAGAAAGTAAAGAGGCATGGGATCCAAGGGGACATTGCTTTGTGGATCTAGAACTGGCTTGCCCACAGAAGGAAAAGTGTTGTAGATGGGTTATATTCTGCATGGAGGCTGGTGACCAGTGGTATACCTCAATGATCTGTTCTGAGACCCCAACTCTTTGTGATTTTTTGAATATAAATGACCTCGATGAGGAAGTGGAGGGATGGGTTAGTAAAGTTGCAGATGACACAAAGGTTGGAGGTGTTGTGGATAGAGTGGAGGGCTGTCAGAGGTTACTACGGGACATTGATAGGATGCAAAACTGGGCTGAGAAGTGGCAGATGGAGTTCAACCCAGATAAATGTGAGATGGTTCATGTGGGTAGGTCAAATACGATGGCAGAATATAGTATTAATGGTAAGACTTGGCAGTGTGGAGGATCAGAGGGATCTTGGGGTCCAAGTCCATAGGACATTGAAAGCTGCTACACAGGTTGACTCTGTGGTTAAGAAGGCATACGGTGCATTGGCCTTCATCAATCATGGGATTGAGTTTTAAGAGCCGAGAGGTAATGTTGCAGTTATATACGACCCTGGTTAGACCCCACTTGGGGTACTGTGCTCAGTTCTAGTTGCCTCACTATAGGAAGGACGTGGAAACCATAGAAAGGGTGCAGAGGAGATTTACAAGGATGTTGTCTGGATTAGGGAGCGTGTCTTATGAGAATAGGTTGAGTGAACTCAGCCTTTTCTCTTTGGAGCGACGGAGGATGAGAGATAACTTGATAGAGGTGTACAAGGTAAAGAGAGGCATTGATTGTGTGGATAGTCAGAGGCTGAAATGGCTTGCACGAGAGGGCATAGTTTTAAGGTGCTTCGAAGTAGGTAGGAGATATCAGGGTTAAGTTTTTAAACACAGAGTAGTGATTGCATGGAATGGGGTGACGGTGATGGAGGCGAAAATGATAGTGTCTTTTTAAGAGACTCCTGGATGGCTACATGGAGCTTAGCAAAATAAAGGGCTATGGGTAAAGCCTGGGTAGTTCTAAGGTAGCAGCTTTGTGGGCCGAAGGGCCTGTATTGTGCTGTATGTTTTCTATGTTTCTATAATCTGGCCACAGGCTAGAAAGGAAGGAAAAATATCGGACATTCATTAGAGTTCATTTTTTAGATAAAGTGTACAGATTGATAGACTTCCAGAAGGGTTTTGACGAAGTGCTGCTTCTATTATCATTGTCAAATAAAAATGATCTAGGAACTAAGGGAGGGGATAGAAAATTGGTTGTTTAGGACAAAACTGAAATTAAGCATAAATACTACTATTTTCTGGTTGGCAAGATATCACAGTTGTCACAGGAATTTGATCTGAGATTCAATGGCCTGGATGAAGACTCAATGTATGGTTAATCACTATGAATTTAGTAAGATGGATAAGAAAGTAAGTTGTAGAACGGACATAAAGAGACTACAAGGGGATTTCATGAAAAGGCTGGGATGTAGGTATCTAACAGAATATTATTTGTTCTAGAGGGACTAAGTTTAAATAGAGTTGAGGTTATGCTCCATTTCGATAGGGAATTGGCAAAACCATATCTGAAATGTGTACAATATTAATCCTTTTATTTATGGAAGACTCTTGATATCTTGAAGCAGTTTAGGGAAGGCTTATTGGATGAATATCTGGAATGAGTGGATTAGATTCTGAGGAAAGGTTGAACTAGCTAGGCTGGTGTCCTATGACTTTAGAGATGTGACAGTTGTCTTGGTTAGGAATTATATTGTCCTGTTGAACTTTGCAAGGTTAGAATTAGAGACGATGGTTCCTTATGTGGGAGAATCTGGAACTAGTTACTGCCAGTGCAGGTTGGAGAGTTGCAAGTCTTTGGAATCCTTTACCTCAAAGAGTGATAGGCTTAGCGGTTATTAAGAAATTGAGTGAAAGATAGCTGTGAAAGCAAAGTTGAGTTTGCATCTGAGTAGGTAGCAAGGTGGAAATGACTGGACAACCTCTTTTTTTTAAATGTATTCACAAAATTCTGGAAGAACTCAGCGGGCCAGGCAACATCTATGGAAAAAAGTACAGTCAATGTTTTGGGCTGAAATGCTTTAGCAGGTATGGATAAAAAAGTTGAAGCTGAGATTTTAAATAGTGGAGAGAGGGGAGAGAGAAACACAAGGTGATAGGTGAAACCTGGAGGGGGAGGGATGAAGAAAAGAGCTGGGAAGTTGATTGATGAAAGAGACAGAAGGACGTGGAAGAAAGGAAAAGCCGGGGGTGGGGGGAGCTCCAGAGGGAGGCAATGGGTGGGCAAGGCGATAAGGTGAGAGAGGGTAAAAAAGGATGGGAAATGGTGAAGGAGGGAGGGTGGAGGCCATTACTGGAAGTTTGAGAAACTAATGTTTATGCCATCATGTTGGAGGTTACCCAAACAGAATATAAGATGTTGTTCCTCCAGCCTAAGTGTGGTCTCATCATGACAGTAGAGGAGGCAGTGGATGGGCATATCGGAATGGGAAGTGGAATTAAAATGGGTGGCCTCAGTGAAATCTTCTTCATCTACTAAAAGATAAACCCAACATAATCTTCGTTGCCTAAGCCAGCATTAAGGCCTAATTAAAAACTATTGTTAAAGAAATTGTTGCTATATGGTCAAAGGTGTTTCAAGCCAAAATGTTCTAGCTTATTGTGCTACTGTATAATGACTAATTAAATATTTTTGTATGCCTGTATAGTTGCCACATTTGTATAGCTACATTATTGCCATTTTAATAGCCACATCTAGTCCTGTTTTCATTTCATAATTGTAATTGCTTGAAATTTTTGGAATTTAATTAAGTTCTGCTAGTCTGAGAATGATTTCAATATGTAATCCAGTGCAAGATATTCCACTTTCAGTTGTTAATATTTGGGATTACATTTGTGATTTTTGTTTTCCTTTTGTGAGGTCTTGTAATTTTGTAACCTCACCATTTTATAATGCTTGTGTATGACTTTAATAATGGGATCTTTCTATTTCAAAATGAAATAGAACAGGGTGTAACAGAGTGTAGTGGGTTGCTGGTGTCTCATTTTCACATGCTAGTATATGATATAGTGGAGAGGCAGGTCAAACATCCATCTTGCCATCCTGTTCTCCCCATATTGTCCTAACTTTTAAAAGGATCTCCATCTTATAATGATTTTAGGGTACTGTGGACTCTGCTCCTTGCAATATTTCTGCCATTTGAATCCACGTGGTAGGCTCATTCAGAAAGTCAGAAGGCATGGGATCCAGGGAAGTTTGGCCAGGTGGATTCAGAATTGGCTTGCCTGCAGAAGGCAAAGGGTCGTGGTGGAGGGAGTACATTTAGATTGGAGGGTTCTGACTAGTGGTGTCCCACAAGGATCTGTTTCTGGACCTCTACTTTTCGTGATTTTTATTAACAACCTGGATGTGGGGGTAGAAGGGTGGGTTGGCAAGTTTGCAGACAACACAAAGGTTGGTGGTGTTGTAGATGGTGTACAGGATTGTCGAAGATTGCAGAGAGACATTGAAGTGGGCTGAGAAGTGGCAGATGGAGTTCAACCCGGAGAAGTGTGACGTGGTACACTTTGGAAGGACAAACTCCAAGGCAGAGTACAAAGTAAATGGCAGGATACTTGGTAGTGTGGAGGAGCAGAGGGATGTGGGGGTACATGTCCACAGATCCCTGAAGTTGCCTCACAGGTAGATAGGGTGGTTAATAAAGCATATGGGGTGTTAGCTTTGATAAGTTGAGGGATAGAGTTTAAGAGTCACGAAGTAATGATGCAGCTCTATAAAACTCTGGTTAGGCCACACTTGGAGTACTGTGCCCAGTTCTGGTCGCCTCACTATTGGAAGGATGTGAAAGCATTGGAAAGGCTACAAAGATTTACTAGGATGCTGCCTGGTTTAGAGAATATGCATTATGATCAGAGATTAAGGGAGCTAGGGCTTTACTCTTCGGAGAGAAAGCAGGTACAGGGTTCTGAGTTGGATGATCAGCCATGATCATACTGAATGGCGGTGCAGGCTGGAAGGGCCAAATGGCCTACTCCTGCACCTATTTTCTATGTTTGGTGACAATAAAGTAAGGTAAAGATTCTAGCATGAATAAAACAATAGCTGATTGACAGGGGGCAAAGAGTGGGAATAAAGGAAGCCTTTTCTGATTGGCTTCCATTGACTTGTGATGGTCCACAGGTGTCTGAGTTGGGACCAATTCTTTTTACATTATATGTTGATGTTTTTTGGATGTTGGAATTGATGGCTTAGTTGCAAAGTTTGTAGGTGATATGAAGATAGGTGGAGGGGCAGGTAGTTCAAGGAAATAGGGAGGCTATAGAAGGACTTAGATTAAGAGAATGAGCAAAGAAGTGGCAGATGGAATGCTGTGTATGGTCATGTACTTTGAAAGAAGAAATGAAAGGATAGCCTATTTTCCAGATGGAGAGAAAATACAAAAATGTGAGGTGTAAATGGGTTTGGGAGTCCTTGTGCAGGATTTCGCAAAGGTTAATTTGCAAGTTGAGTCAGTGATGAGGAAGGCAAATACAATGTTATCATTCATTTCAAGAGGACTGGACTATAAAATCAACTATGTAATGTTGAGACATTATAAAGCACTGGTGAGGCCTCACTTTGAGTATTGTGTGCAGTTTTGGGGTCCCTTGTCTTTGAAAGGATTTGCTGAAACTGGAGAGGGTTCAAAGGAGGTTCATAAAAATTAGTCTGGGATTAAATGGTTTGTCAAATGAAGGGTGTTTGATGGTTCTGGACCTGTATTCTCTGGAATTCTAAAGAATGAGGGGTGACCTCATTGAAACCTATTGTGATAGATTGGATGTGGAAATGATGTTTCCTGTAGTTTCAGTGTCACTAGAGGACACAGTCTCCAAATAGTGGGCTTTCCTTTTAGAACAGAGATGAAGATAAATTTCTTTAGCCAGAGAGTGCTGAATCTGTGGAATGCGTTGCTGCAGACAGCTGGGGAGGCAAAGTCTTTATGCATATTTAAGGCAGACTAATAGATTCTTGCGTGGTCACGGCATGAAGGGATACAGGGGTAGGAGGAGGAGGCAGATTGAGGCTGAGAGGAAAATTTGATCAACCATGATGAAATAAATGGCAGAGCAGATTCAGTGGGCCAAATGGCCTAATTTTACTCCTATATCTTATGGTCTTGTATTCTTACCATATTCTTGGTATAATTCAGCTGCAGTGTTCTAACTCTATCTTAAATGGGCAATTAAGTTAAAATCGCAGTAGTATTCAAATATATGAAATTATGTCTTGAAGCAGTTTTCTATATAAAGAGAAGGTCTGAAATGAGCATCTGTCTTCATCTGTTGGAAGCAAATCAGGATGTAGCATTTCTTGGGGAGATTGTAGCTGATGTGTAATTTATGCAGATAGCCAGTATACTAGAGGGGAAATAGATAGTCTTATTGATATCTAGTATATGATTCTGGAGTAATAGCCTTAAGACAAAAAGCCAATGTTTGGCTACTATGGAGAAAGCTTAGTTAGCCTTGTGCTCCACAGTAGTAATGTTTATGTGGACTTCCACGGTATTTGAAGTACAACTTTACAAACAGTTCTGCCTTTCTCCTTTTCATGGATTATCTAATCTTTTTGTGAACTTGCTAGTTACATATAAAAGTTATTCTCTTCTCCAGCTGAAGTGAACCAATTGAAAATTAAATTTCTTTGTTCTCTTTCTATTGACAGAGCAGTGGAAAAAGCTCTGTGCTGGAGAGTCTAGTAGGACGGGACTTACTTCCCAGAGGTACTGGCATTGTGACTCGAAGACCTTTGGTTCTGCAGCTAGTGAATATTTCTCCAGAGGAACAACGGAAAGCAAAGGGTGATGATGATGGTATGTTTGGTCTTTCTGTTGAGTTTGCATATTCTAGAGAGCAGCATCTTACTAGTAACTTGCTAATGTTTACTATTTTGCCACTTTCTTCTGCCATCTGAGCTCAGCTATATCGTGTGTTGTTGCTGACCTGTACCTTGCAATTTTTGCTCTGCTCTTTCGTTCTTGCCACTTGACATGCTGTCGAGCATTACCTTTGCTTCATAAGTAAAAATGCTGTTGTTCTCTTTTCTCTATCTCACTCATTACATTCCTAACACTATTTCTCTGTGCTATAATTGTTTTGCATGTCCGCTGGTGTTGTTTCTGTCCTCTTGCTGCTTATGGCTTTATATCTCTGCCACTTGCTACTGCTTCCCACTGCCTTGCAATCCCACCACTCCTGCTCAGTTTTTGCTCTGTTGCTCTTTGCTCTGAAATGGGGAAATTGAGCTAAATCAGAATTGATACCTAACTCAAGTTGTTATCATCTTGGACTCCAGTAGTTCTTTTCTGCCCCTCCCAACTGTGAACTTCTGCCTATTGCCTCCCATTGTCAATGCAGGTGAGTTGGAATGAGTGATGATTCAACACTGAAGAAATATTCAATATTCAGTGCTTTAGAGTTAACTATTTTGTTGATTGCTTCAAATTCCAAAGTGTTTAAATGGGAGATGTTATATTTTTAAAATAATTTTGGCTGCACAAATCTTGTTTGTTTGCTTTAAGCAATCATCTGAATGCAGTGTCTGTTGTACTGTCTTTCAGCCTGCATGAGGGAAGTGTATTTTGTGAACTGTATCTTCTAAGCTGAAACACTTAACCCTTCTGCTATTTCTCTAACTACAGAAACAGCCGCATGGAAAAATTACGGCCAGCCTTACAAAGGTTTCCGCTTTTTTGTTTTCCTCTTTGTGTATCGTGTCTGTTCTCTGCATGGCTTTGAATTATTGTCTAGTTGTACACCATCGAAGGATAATTGATGGACTTCTGAATTGTAGAAAAACCTGTCTCTGGGTTAAAAACTGAATATTTAACAAATGTGTGTTGCCAAAAATGACAGGATGTATTTTGACCTTGGGTGTTGTCAGCCAATCCTCACACCCAAGTCTTCTGTTTTCACATTACTAGGTTAAATGGCTACTGTAAATTATTCCTACTGTATGTAGGTGGTAAATCTGTGGGAATTGCAGAAATATATCAGGACTGATAAAAATGTTTTGAGACTTGGCATAAAATCAATGAGACTAATAACCTCGTGTTTTACATGAAGTAGAATTGTTATGTAGAAGAAAGGGGTATCGAGTGACCACTAAAATTTTTATCATGCCTGCAGTGATAATTCTGATTAAACTACTGGTGGTGCTGCAAATAGGATATTTTGCTTTTGTCTTGAATGATGTAGTTGAACATGAACTAAGGAAGGCTATTTTTCAGTGACTGGAATATTTTAGTGATTATTCAAGCCAATGTGTACATTTGAACAAAACAGTGGAGAAAACTGAAATAAATTAGAATGTAGAGAATTCAACTTTTAAGGAAAGGCCTATAAAGCTTTCACTCTTGAAAAGATAAGAGTGAGAGGTAGAAAGGCCTTTAAAATTTGAAAGCATTTGAAATTGGATAAGCTTCCAATTATCATGGAATTCAGACTAAGGGCTTTAAATATAAGGTAGTCATTAGTAAATCCAGTTAAGAATATAGGTCGTGTGCAGAGCAGTTGCCATACCAAGCTGTTATTGCATCCAGATAGAATGCTTTCAATAAAAATTGGTAAGAAGCAGCGGGGACATTTCAGATTTCTTTCACCTCCTTAGGAAGCAAAGGCGTTGGTAAGCTTTCTTGCTCATGACTTCAAAGTGGTTGGACCAGGCAGGCTACTGCTGATCACTCCTGAAAACTTAAAGCTCCACCCTTCAACCTCAACACCATTGACAGGAGCATATGCTCTGTACTCTTCCCTGAAGGCGATGACCTGTACCTTTATTGACATTGAGGGAAAGGTTGTATCATGACACAATGTCACTAAGCTCTCTATCTCCTTCCTGTTCTCAGCCTCAACATTATTTGAGAGATAGCCACTATGGTGGTATCGTCTGCAAAATTTTAGATTTAGTTAGGTCATCTACGCACCTTTTCTCTATAAGTAAGTTGACATGGTTTAGAAATTTTTGTATGGCACCTGGCTGTTCACCATAAGGCATCCAGTCGATTGCAGCATAGTTTCAGCAGCAAGTTGGCCTCAACTAGCAGAAGTTCCATTGCTGGAACACCTGGACACTCTTTATCAGGAAATAAGGCTTGGATCAGAGTGTGTGTTCTTTGAGTGTTAACGGCTATATTATTAGGCTACTATGTTTTTTAAGAAAACAAAAACACAAGAAATTGTCAGGATATTAAAATTAATAATTATTTTCTTTTTTAATTACCAGTTCATGAATCTTCGTTTCAGTGACTCTAGTCTTATGCCAGGTCTGACTGGCATGGGATTGGAGAAACGGATTCACCAGTGTAATACTGCAGTGCATACCATGATCAGGTTCTACAACTAAAGTCCAGTGGAGTCCATAGCAAAGTAAAGTGACATATGTTTAACCACAACCAGCACAATTCAGCTTTTAAACATGAAGCTGGTTAGTTTTACAAACATAGTTCAATTCCACATTAAATTTCTTGAATATGATTTTTATAATTGTATCGGTATGAAAGAAATTTCAATAGATTTTGTATGAGATGCATTTCTTCAATAAGATACATGGCCTGTGGAATGCAGTTGTGCAATATTGGAAGGTAACAGTTTCTGATTGGTGTAATATAGTCATATTATTTAAATTAGCCAAAGCATTGAAGAACTGTTTAGTTGATGTTGTATAGTGGTGAAGGACCCAAATGGTAAATAAGTATAGCCATATGGCAGATGTTGATTGAATCTTTCATCTCCTAATGTGTATTAGAATTTAACTCATTGTCAGCCAGTTAGATTGTGTAAATTAAGATCTTCCTGGAGGAGAGTTGTACTACACCTGCCAACAATATTAGTTTTGCTTTCAGTCACAGTAAATGCATGGAAACTAGTCTTGCTCGTATAACTTAACCTTGGTTATTTTTTTCTTTTGATCCTTTATAATATGCACCTTTTTCTTTTCAGTATTATCTTTGATTGAATTACTTTGGGTATTTAATATTTACATTTTAACTGATTTAATTTTGTTTAAAGGAATAGATGCAGAAGAATGGGGAAAATTTCTTCACACAAAAAATAAGGTATTGTTCTATTTATTACTAATTATATATGTAACACAAAATCCAGGGAAGTCAAGAAATAAGAGTTGTAATCATTGTTTAATACAGCAACATTAAATTATTAGTTTCTCATCTGGCAGCCAATTTTTCTCTTATTCCCCTTTTACTGATGTTTTAAATGGCCTGTGTTAATCTATGATCCTATATGATGGATCTTTCAGTAAAGTGAGAGTGTGGTGTGTGAGGGTGGAACAATTATATACAAGTGGAAATTTGTGTTCCTGTTTTCCTGTAAAGGTCATTGTATAATAATCACTGAGACAAAGTTGCTATTTTAGTGTTATTTCTTTCTGATTTATGAGTATGAACTAAGAAGCAACCTGATACTTTGCCAGTGTCAAAACAAATGACTTTATTTTCTGTTCTTTTCAGATCTACACAGATTTTGATGAAATTAGACAAGAAATAGAAACTGAAACGGAAAGAATTTCCGGTGGCAATAAGGTAAACTAAGAACATAAAAGATAAAGGATGAAAGGCCTGAGTAATTTTGATATGTACGCGGATAGGAGGGGTAAGGAGATCTGAGAGCAGGTTGATGGACTAGTCCAGGGGTCAGCAACCTTTACCACTGAAAGAGCCACTTGGACCCGTTTCCCACAGAAAAGAAAACACTGGGAGCCGCAAAACCCGCTTGACATTTAAAATGAAATAACACTGCATACAACGTTTTGTTTTGCCTTTATGCTATGTATAAACAAACTATAATGTGTTGCATTTATGAAATTGATGAACTCCTGCAGAGAAAATGAAATTACATTTCTGCATGCAACAAAAACATTTTGAACTCTGAAAAAAAGACGTTGGGTTGAAGGTTACTTTTAAGTAAAATACTCAACGTCTATTTGAGTCCTTCTTGTATTTATGAAAAACGCCAAACTTAAATTTGCCGCCAGCAGCAAACCAAAAATAACGTCAGCCAGCTGTCAACCTGAAAAATAAAAGGACTATTTCACTGAACAATGAAAACATATGAATATACGTAAAATAATAGGCAATTAAAATATTTATCATACTTGTTCAGGTTGACTCACACCTGACAATGCAGTCGTATTTAGTAGGGATGGATCGATGCTTAGGGGAGTGACCGGGAAGGATAATGTGTTTTTTTCCTCTCTGAACTCACAGAAGCGTTTCCCAAACGATGTTTGCATTGCGATGATTGCAGAATGTAAATACTCCGAATTTATCATGTCGTGACCTTGTTTGAACTCTGTCAAATTGGGGAAGTGAGACAATGTGCCTTTCTGTAAATCTCTGGCAAGCAACGTCAACTTGCGCTCGAATGCCAAAACATCCTCCAACATGTGCAGGGCTGTACGTCCTTACCCCGTTGAAGAGCTGTGTTCAGCGTGTTCAGGTGCGCTGTCATGTCTACCATGAAGTGTAGCTTTTCCAGCCACTCTGGCTGTTCCAGCTCAGGAAAGTTGAGCCCTTTGCTGCCCAGGAAAGTTTTCACTTCTTCCAGACACGCGACAAAGCGTTTCAGCACCTCCCCTTTGGACAGCCACTGGACTTTGTTGTGCAGCAGGTGCCCCATCAGTAGCTACTGACACCAGATGGGTGGTCTTTATTCCTTTGGCTCTTAAACAATTCAAGACAGCCTCACAGATGTCCTCCCCCCGTGTTTGGTCTTTTAGAGGTATCAACTCAATCAGTTCTTCCTGTGGCCCGGCAGAGTTTACATACCGGCAGAACAACGCTATTTGTTCAATATCACCTTTGTCTTTAGACTCGTCACAGGCAATCGAGTAGGCCACAGCTGAATTGATGTCTTTAATTTGCTGTCTTGTGATGTCTTCTGCCATTTTTATGGTTCTGTCTTTGACAGTCTTTGCAGAGAGGGGCATATCCCTGATTTTCTGCACAATTTCACTCTTGTTTTTAAAGTCCGTGAATAGATGTTCTGAAATCTTAATGAAAGATTCTTTTATATATTCACCATCTGTAAACTGCTTCCCGTGCCTGACTATTTCCTGAGCGTCAATATAACTGGCGTATGTCGTTGATTTTCCAGACTTCATCCATTTCTGGAAATGATTTTTGCTCAGATCAACCTTCCGCATCAGTTCCGAAACGGCTTTTTTTCTCTCATCTCCATCCGGATATTTTTGAGCAAAGGCTGCGTGTTTATTCTGGAAATGCCTTGCGACATTTGACTTTTTGTTGTTTGCTAGTTTCTCATTGCATATTAAGCATACCGGTAAACCAGTCTCGTCAACAGTGAAAGCAAATGAATCTGTCCACGTATCATTAAACGTTCTGTTTTCTTCAGTCACTTTTCTTTTTTTAGAATTCTCCATAGTTGGCTTACCTTGGATCGAAAAATTAAAGAAATCGCGCACTGGCGGGTGTCAGGTATTGGCAGTGGTGACGTATATTAATAGCGATAAAAACACGTTGTAGCGGTGTGCTCACGCAGTCAGTAAACTGCAGTCGAATAAATTTATTCGAACTAAACAGCCTTGCTTTTAAGCCTCCCTCAACCCAGCCCCCATGGACGCAGATGCTGCAAAAGACGCGTACTCACAAACCCCCGTAGGCTATCTCCCTTAGCCGGAATGCTGGCTAATTGTGAGCCGTTTCGGATGTGCCAGGAAATGTGTCGCCACACTTAGATTGTACAAGATCACCATAATCTTCAAATTTAGAATTACATTTCAAAAGCTAACAAACTAACATAAAATACATTTTAATTAAATACTGACCAATTATTTCCCAAAGCCACAGGGAGCCGCAGCACAGAGGTGAAAGAGCCACAAATGGCTCGGGAGCCGCAGGTTGCCGACCCCCGGACTAGGCAGATTAATTGTTCGGCACAAACTGGATGGGCTGAAAGGCGTGTTTCTGTGCTGTGGTGTTCTATGTCCCTATGACTCTAAGGAGGTCATATGGTGTTCCATTATTCAATATATTTCCTTAACCTGAACTTCTGCTTCTTTGGCCTGCTTTGTTTTGTGATTCCTTTACAAAGCTGTTATCAGTCTCCATCTTGAATATGTACAGTGACTGAGCATCCAAAACTTCTGGGGTATTAGGATTCACTATCCTAATGGTTGGCAGTTCTGAATTCCATCCCAAGTGGCCCACCACTTTTCTGATTCTTTGCATCTTTGGCCAACACTTGGGAACCAGTCTTTGGTGTACTCGCAAACTCCTACATTTCAGTGAGAACAACTCTCATCCATCCAAATTAAAGGTTAGGCCTGCACTTAATAGGGCAATCTAGGATTCTATCTATTGCACCTGGTTCAACTTCCTCTGAGCCTTTTTTAAAAATTACATGTTCTGTAAAGGAGGGGGTGCATTGAAAATGTACATAAAGGCAAACATCCAGTCCAAGACAAGCATAATACCCGAATACTGGTGATTCTGAGCAGAACTTTTAGTATTCAGCTGTTTAGAACAAATTAAAGCTTAGGCTTATTCAAATATTCTGTCAAATTTGTAACCTTGGAACTTGCTGGTGACAGTCTTGCTGAGGAATCCACCTCTCCAATGGAGAATCTAGTTTCCCATTGATTTTGATGTGCAATGAATTCCACAGATTAATCGATCTCTGGCTGAAGGAATTATTCCTCATTTCAGTTTTAAAAGATACCGCTTTGCTCTGAGGTAATGCCCTCAGAACCTAGACTCTCCTCCAATGGAAACATTCTCTCCATGTCCACTCTATCCAAGCCTTTCGTATTGGTAGGTTTCAATGAGATGCCTCCCTCCCCCTTCTAAATTCCATCAAGTACAGGACCAGAGCCGTCAAACATTTCTCATTTGTTAAGCCTTTCATTCCTGTGATTCTTGTGGACCTCCTCTAGACCCTCTCCAAAGCCAGCACATCTTTCATTAGCTACAATGCCTAATATTGCTCGCAATATTTCAAATCTAACCTGACCAATGCCTTAAAGCCTCGTTAGTACATCCTTGCTTTTTATATTGTAATTGTCTTGAAATGAATACTTGTGTTGTATTTTCTTTCTTTACTACAACTCAACCCTCAAGTAACCTTATTGGAATACTGAACTAGGACTCTCAAGTCCCTTTGTCCTCCAATTTCTGAATTCTTTTCACATTTAGAAAATAGTTTACCCATTGATTCTTCCTACCAAAGGACATAATCCAGACTTCCCTACATTGTATCTACTCTACATCTGCTGCTACTTTGCCCAGTTCAAGTTCTTCTACAGACTTCCTGCCTCTGCAACAATACCTTTCCCTGCAGCTATCTGAATATTATCTGCAAACTTGGCGACAATGCCTTCAGTTCCTTCTTCTGTTTTATTAATGGAAAAGTATAAATTATGGTCCCAACACTGACCCTTGCAGAACTTCATTAGTCACTGCAAACCACCCTGGAAAGTGGCCCTATGTCCCCACTCTCTGACGTTTGCCAGTCAGCCAATTTTCTATCCATGTTAGTACCTCTAACTCGAGGGTCTCTTATTTAACCGTCACGTGTGGCAACTTGTCAAAGGCCTTTTGCTTTTGCAGTCTTAATTTTTGATTTTAATGAGATGTGTATATTTTTTATTTTTTTACTTTTTAAAAAAAGTTTTTAAAACATATAATTTCTATTTGATTAGTTTTTATTGTCTCTGTCTTTGACTATCAGTGTGGCCAGGTGGCCTGAGAAACAGGGTTCTCACTGCTACCCCAGAGGCACAAACTATTCAAACTGAAATTTGATTGTTTCTGGGAAAGTGAAATGAGTTTGTTATATAAGGATCACTCCTTAGTAATAATGATCAGAGAGGCACAGAGAGAATCTGTGATTACTGACAAGTACCTTTATTGTCTAAACTAACAAGCATATGGATTCATACTCTTAAATTCCTGTGTGCACACCCACCAAGTTTTCCTGAATCTCCTGAATAGAAAAGCTAATACTGGTGCAAAGGTACATTGGCCAGGTGTTCCTTGTAGTTCTGATTCACTCGTCACATGTTCCATGTAGGGTGGCTTACACTTGTATCTGTGATAGTTAATCTCCAAAGTTGTCGCTATTTTGCCTTTGAAGCCTCTGCTTTTATGTTCATTCCTTATCAGTTCAAATGTTGCATTTCAGTGTTATTGGCTATGAGTCATTTGACTGACCTATAACATTTTATTGGATCTGGTCTAGGCCAACATCCATTTATTGCCCTGCTTCTGCAGATAACAACTGTTAATTTTAGGGCTATTTGTTCTAAATAAGCTACTAAACTAGAAACTAGTTTGAATCACTCAGGGTAGACACAGACCCTCACCATTCACAAGCCTGCATGTTATATCTTACTAAAGAACACCTCACAAATAACTTCTTATTTGGAAATTATCTCTAGTCCAGCAGATTACTTGTAGCATCATTGTCTATTTTTTTTAAAACACCTATTCAGCCAAACAATTCCAGTACACAAATTGGAGATGCAGAGCACTTCACGAAATAACAGCCTCCATTCCTTCAACCTCATGGCAAGAACAAAGACAATTGGTCTGTCTGCTTCCACTGACCTTGATTCATTCAAATTCACTAATTTGTGGACTGTAGTTATTTCTGGCTAACAAGTCTAATGCAGATAGTCTTCCTCGTACATCCCAGGTGAACATGACCCAGGAAGATGAAGTCAGCATGATTGATAGCCCAATGCATCTTCCAAAACATGCACTTAAAACTTGTGTGACTTCTTTCCAAAACTGTTATATAGTATAATGCATGTTTAACTGAGCTGTATCATTTTTCTTTTACAGGGAATTAGTGATGAGCCAATTCACCTCCGAATCTTCTCACCTCATGTTGTTAACCTTACACTTGTTGACCTTCCTGGAATAACAAAAGTTAGTACATGAATATGTCTTAAAAAAAGTTGTTGTTATTTAGAGCATTTGGTGTTTTTGTTCATATTTAAAAGATGTTTATCAGATACATTGTATGATAGATGTAATCAATAAGTTTCAGCAGTACCATACCCCAGTTTCCTTCCATCTTATTCTGAAAGCATTTAGTACATGGAATTGGTGTAGAATAGTACAATAGTTATGCTATTGAAATTCTGAGACCTTGTTTATAGACTAAAAACTAGTTCATAATTGAGCCTGGAATTTCAATAATTAATCTTCTGTGTCTAGTGTGTTTCTGATCAACACTTTTCGAAAAAGAAGTCTGTTGTCCAGTGAAATATGATTTCAGATTAAGAGCTGTGTGATTGTTTCAAACAAACTAGTGGTTTAGCATTTTTTTTTATAAAATTGAATGGCATAGAATCAGCCATGATAAAGGCATTGTCACGCAAGTGACCTATAAAGTCATTTTCAGCACTTGGACCAGATTTGTCCATGGCCATCCCTGTCCCACCCACAGGATTCACCCTTTGGGTAGTGACATGTTGATGTACAGTTGCAAGAAAAAGTTTGTGAACCCTTTTGAAATACCTGGTTTTCTGCATTAATTGCTCAAAAAATTGTGGTTTGATCTTCATCTAAATCACAATAATAGACAAACACAATCTGCTTAAACTAATAACACACAAACAATTGTACTTTTCATGTCTTTATTGAACACATTTTTTAATCATTACAGTACAAACTGGAAAAAGTATGTGAACCCTTGTATTTAATTGGTAGAGCATCAATAACCAATTAGCAGCAATAACTTCCACTAAACATTTCCTGTAGCTGCTGATCAGACTTGAACAACAGTGAGGAGGAATTTTCAACCATTCCTCCATACAAAACTGTTTCAGTTCATCAACTTGTCTGGGATACCTTGCATGAACACCCCTCTTCAGCTCATGCCACAGCATTTCAATTGAGTTGATGTCTGGACTTTGACATGGCTATTCTAAAACACACATTTATTTTTTAAACCATGCTGTTGTTGATTTACTCTTGTGTTTCAGATCATTGTCTCGTTGCATCATCCAACTTCTGTTAAGCTTCAGGTGACAGACCCTGACATTCTCCTGTAATATGTTTTGATACAATTTTGAATTAATTGTTCCCTCAATGATTGCAAGCTGTCAGGCCCTGAGGCAGCAAAGTATCCCCAAATCATGATGCTGCTTCCACCTTGCTTCACATTTGGGATGAGGTTTTGGTGTTGGTCTGCAGTGCCCTTTTTCCTCCAAACATAGCAATGTGCATTTCTGCCAAAAAGTTCAACTTTTGGCTCATCTGTGCACAGAACATGTTTTGGAGGTGTTGTGGAACACCCAGGTGGTCTTTGGCAAAACTTGAATGTGCAGCAACATTATTTTAGAGCACTGGTTTCTTCTGTGGTGTCCTTCCATTAATACCATTCTTGTTCAGTGTTTTTCTTATAGTGGACACATCAACAGAGAATTTAGCAAGTTCTAGAGATTTCTGCAGGTCTTGGGTTCTTTTTCACTTCCTTCAATATTGCATGTTATGCTCTTGGTGTGATCTTTGCAGAATGCCTACTCCTAGGGAGATTAGAAACAGTACTGAACTTACTCCATTTGTAGACAGTTTTTCTTACTATAGACTGAACACTCAGGTCTTTAGAAATGGTTTTGTAGCTTTTTCCAGCTTCATGCACCTCTACAGTTCTTCAAATGTCCTCAAAGTTGTTTTGATCGAGGCATGGTGCACATAGCAGATCTTTCTTGAAAAGAGCAGGCTGTGTCAACAACCTGACAGTGCCCTTTTTATAGGGCAGGGGACAGCTATAACTCACACCTCCAATCGCACTTCATTGACTAGACCATCTGACTCCAAATAGCTTTTTAGAAGGCATTACCCCAGAGGTTCACATACTCTTTTGAACCTAGACTGTAATTGTTTAAATGGTGTATTCAGTATTAACAAGGAGAAGTATAATTGTTTGTGTGTTGTTAATTTAGATCTCCAGATTTTCTCTTACTTGTGGAAAATATAAGAAAAGCTAGAACTGTAAGGTTCAACATTCAATCAATCTGAAATAAAACACAGGTTGGGCATACCTGTGGAGATGGGAAAGGCAATTAATGTTATGGGTTGACAACTTTTATTCTGAACTTGGAAGTTTTCACATAAACCAAAGCGCGGTAGCTAGTTATCTGCAGTTTTTGAAATCAGTGTTGAAACCTGAGGGCTGAATTCTGCCTACCTGGAAGATGAGATGCTGTTTATATCTGTACTCAACAAATCAGAAAAGCATCTGATGGAAATATTATTGATCTGAAAGACTGTCTCTCCTTCACTATTGTCTTTTAGGCCCTTAACATTTAATCAGATGCAAGATCATTTCCTGACTCACTTGGTACAGATATAAACAGCAGGTGTCTTACCTGATGAATATTTTGTATATCTTTTGTTCTTAGTACTCATTTAATGCACTATTTTTAGGTGCCCGTGGGTGATCAGCCTCGAGATATTGAACTACAGATAAAAGATCTCATTCTACGGTATATCAGCAACCCAAACTCGATTATTTTATCTGTTACTGCTGCCAATACTGACATGGCAACATCAGAATCACTTAAAATTGCCAGAGAAGCTGATCCAGAAGGTAAGGTGGTGAAAGAAGTTGCATTATTGCGATATTTATACATCACCACTTGCACTATCTAAGTTTAAATCTGTGGCTTTATTGTCAGTCATTCCTAGATTTCTATTTATAGGCCAGTACTAATAAATGATTGAATTTGGATGTGATAACAAGGGGTATTACAGCAGGTCTCAGCCCAAGACCACTTTCATTAGTATAGGTAAGCAGCTTGAAGGGCAAGGCCATGTTCTTGTTTCATCATGTCTAATAATGTTTCTCTCAAGAATGTTCTAGGAAGCATAGCACAGGTTTCATAATCCATGTTATTAGATATGAGGGGACAACCTGGGAGAATGGGGGAAGAAACTGAATTTTTTAAATTTTTATTTACTTTTAGAAGTCTTCTATATTGATAGTCTTTTTGACTTGATTGTTTTAAGTAACACATTTCAACAGGTAGCAGTGTATCTGTTCAACAGGGCGACGAACACTTGCTGTTATCACAAAGTTAGATCTTATGGATGCTGGCACAGATGCTATGGATGTGCTTATGGGAAGAGTTATCCCAGTCAAGCTGGGTATCATTGGAATTGTCAACAGGTATGTAGCAATGTTGGTTTAGAAGGGAGTGGTTGTGGGCTGTCCTTTTTTTGTGTGAAGTATTGCTGTGTGTACAGAATAGGTACTCCTTTGTCATGGTCAGGTAAAGGAATTTGGCCCAGTCACAATGAAGGAATAGCCATATAATTTCAGGTACATAGAAAAGAACTTGCCTTTGACAGTCCTGTATCATGCGACTTTTAGCTTCCTAGTTGGTAAGTTAGATAAAAGGTGTGTATTTTGAAAATGACATACATTGTAGGCATGGCAAAGTAAAGGTTCAGAATGCTTGATAGTATGTCAGATGAGCAGTCATTTGTCTGCATTATATCAGCTTATTGAACTACTCAGCTGCAGACAAAGCTAGGTTTGGAATACAAGTCTTGGTGCTCCAGCTGGGATACTTGGCTTTTTCCTGATACCTTCAGAGTGAAACAGATTGGCTGAATACTGATTCATACACATCCAAGAATGTTCATGGCAGAGATCTAGATGTAGTCTGATTATCAAACCTTGGTTAAGTTGTTGCTCAACTAATATATTGGATTCCTTACCCAGTCAGAGTCTGATTTAAAAGTCATCCACATTCTTGCAAGTTTAGAATCACATATGGTCCAGACACATTGAAGAACTTCGCCTCTTACTCACCAATCATTATCGTGTTGGATGTTGATGGAAGGTTAATTTAAAGTATAGCAGTCTAGGGGAAGAGAGGGCAGTAGGCTTATTGTGAGAGATGGTGTGGCATATAGGCTTCTGATATACCATGGTGTGATGAAATTCTGCATCATGCCTGCATCCTTGAGACCTCATCTTAGTTGTGTCTCTACATCTTCACAGGGAGGGAACAACAAAGGGAGAGTGATCCTGGGCCACTTCATTGTGACTGCTTAAATTGGCCAAAGCCTGGGAGAGGGTTACCTATACATTCTCTCAGCTGGAAAGGTATTTCCTTTACACCATCCTGTTTTTTTTTTTATCTTCCCTTCCATTGCTTTGCTGGTTGAATTCCTTTTTTTCCTTTTGTGTACGTTCCTACATTCTTGCAAATTTGTTATTATCAGGAACTGAAAAACAAAAGTAAATTCAAAACCTGTCACTTAGTGATAGTGAAACCCGCTTTATGACTAAATCCCTGAAATTCATTACAAGGGTTTTAACAGGAATTAGCATTGACAGAAGTGAAAGGTACAGCTGATCTATTAATATACTTTGCTTTTCACAGATCTTGGGTTACAAGTAGAATTTTTGTTTTGGTGCACTAATTGCTCTAATTAAAGGATATCTGTGTATTCTTCAGGAGTCAACTGGATATCAACAATAAGAAATCTGTGGCAGATGCTTTAAAGGATGAATATGCATTTCTACAAAAGAAATATCCCTCACTTGCTAACAGAAATGGAACCAAATATCTAGCTAAAACTTTGAACAGGTAATATGTTGTTAAACTGACAAAATTAAGAAAAGAGCACAGAATGTAAAGTCAATGCCAAGGCTTCCATTCATGCACTGAGTGGTCAAGAGTGTCTTCAGAGCCCTGTCTGCTATCTGTTAAAGCTGGCTGAGTAAAGATGTCCTATCATTTGCCTTGGTGCACACAAGTGTTTGTAATAGGGGTTTATTTTGTGCACAGTATTTTTGTGCACCTTCACTCTGCATTGTTTTTTCCCAAAGTTAATCTGCTTTTGTTGGAGGAAGTTGTTTTCTGTTCTCGTTCACAGACTATTTACAGAGAACTAACGTGCATGGTAAATGGTTTATTGTGCCCATTTACCAACTTTTTCAATAAGTACTGTTAATTATTCATCATTTTAAGAGAGATATGTGCAGTTGCATATTTTTCATCTCTTCCCACAACTTCAGATTGCTTTTGCAGGCCAGCGTTGGCCAATTCTCCAAAAAATGTCAGCCCCATGTATACACCAGGTTTTCGCGAAAGACTTGTGTTTGCCTATGACACCTACTCACCTGAACTGCACTTCTAAGGACGATGCATTGAGGTGTTCTAATTGCGAAGTCAATTGCAATCACATTAGGTGTTTGGTGAATGAGGTAAACTAGATGTTATTTGTCTGGTTTGTAACATTTGTCTAACTCTATTTTCTCTCAGTTTTTTTTCCAGAGGAATTACTAATTTTTGTTTCTCTTTTAGATTGCTCATGCATCATATCAGAGATTGCTTGCCAGAGCTGAAAACTAGGATAAATGTATTGGCAGCTCAGTACCAGTCTTTACTGAACAGTTATGGTGAACCAGTCGAGGACAAAAGTGCCACTCTTTTGCAGCTTATTACCAAGTTTGCAGCTGAGTATTGCCAGACAATTGAGGGAACAGCAAAATACATTGAAACTTCAGAACTGTAAGCAGGCTGCTATTTTGTTATTTTGAATATCCAATATAAATGGTAGTGCCTTCTGAGTTATCTTACACACTGCATATTAACATCAACACTTCAAAGTATTTTACATCCTTTATATCATTTTAGTGATTTGATGGAATTTTGTTTGCTAGCAAGGATGACATTTGTTACCCATCCTTGATCCTGTATTTTGGCCCAGTTGCAATGAAGGAATGTTGATATAATTCCAGGTTATGGGAGTATGGCTGCAGTGTTTTGGTAGGCTTGAGCTACTTGCGTTTTTAAGAATAGAATTCTTGCGGGGAAATGGAGAGGATTCCAGTCCTTCTGGCATGTCAGTTTATGTAATATCTGTCATGGGGAAATTATTGGAGCCACTATTACAGGTATCAGAATAGGGCATCTGAGATAAGGTCACCATAGCTTTGTGTAAAAGAACTCGCGTTTAATCAAGTAAAAGCCTTTTTCTGAAGAGATAACGTACAACAAATGAAGAGGGAACAAGTGGATGTACTGGATACTTGTCTGCCACAGTATCACTTCCACTTCCACTTCACCAGTTGTGTAGCATTCTAGTTTTTGATGCTGAACCCTTAGATTGCAGAGGAACGTGAAATTGATTCCTCCTAACAGTTCATACAAACACTGCAGTTACAATTCTATTTTCACTGCTCTGAGCAGGAGAGGGAACATTTTTTTTTAAAACAGTATATTACTTATAGAATAGAAGGTGAAAAGTACCGGATCATTCAGAAGGCTGAGGGGTTGAGGGGTACATACAGGGAAGTAGTTACACCCAAGATGCAGGACTCAGGAGGGGGAAAGGGATAGGCAGCCAGTGCAGAGTATCTCAGTGGCTGTTCCCCTCACAAAAAGATATACTGCTTTGAATACTGTTGGGAGGGATGATCTAGCAGCGAAAAGCCACAGCAGTCAGGTCTCTGGCACTGAGTTTGGCTTTATGACTTAATAGAATTGGGGAGGAGAGGAATCTGTAGTGAGAGGGGATCAGAACGAGATTCCCAGATGGTACATTGCCTCCTGGGTGCCAGGGTCAGGGACAACATTCGTAAGTGGGAGGGTGAACAGCCAGAGGTCTTGGCCCATGTACATATCAATGACATGGGAAGAAGGGGTGATGACGTCCTGCAAAATGAGTTCAGGGAGTTGAGTGCTAAGTTAAGAATAGGACCTCCAGAGAAGTGATCTCAGGGTAGCTGCCCATGCCACTTCGTAGCAAGGCCAGAAAGATCATGCAGTTTAACATGTGGCTCAGGGGATGGTGCAGGGAGGAGGACTTAAGATTTTTGCATCATTGGGCTTTCTTACAGGGAAGGTGGGACCTATACAGAAGAGACATTTTGCATCTGAACTGGAGAGGGGTTTAATGTCCTGGCGGGAAGGTTTTGCTAATGTTGCATGGAGGTGGAGATGGGGTTTAAAGTAGAGTTGCAGAGTACGGGAACCAGAGTACCAGAACAGGTGGAGGAGTGGTTGTGGACAAAGGTGTTGTTCAGCCTACGTACAAAGTCTGGAGTTGAAAGGTTGAACGTGGTAGGGCCAATTTTCTGAGCTGTGTATATTTCAATGCAAGGAGTATTGTGGGAAGGGCAGATGAACTTCGAACATGGATCAGCATTGTAGCCATCAATGAGACTTGGTTGCGGGAGTGGCAGGACTGGAAGCTCATTAATCCCTCCCTAGCACAACTAAAACAATGGAAACCTGGAATAAAGTGGGAAGGGTGGCATTACTACTTGGGTAAAATGTCATGTTAATGTTCAGACTGGACAGATTGGAGAGTTTGTCTAGTGAGACAATAGGTAGGATTGAGGAATAAGAAAGATTAACAGGATTATATTAGACCACCCAACAGCCCATAGGATTTATGGGAGCAGATTTGTAGAGAGATTGCAGACTGTTGCAAGAAACCATAAGGTTGTGATGGTAGGTGATTTCTTTTTTAACTTTTCACATATTGACTGGGACTCCCATATGGTAAAAAGGCTAGATGGGAAAGAATTTGTCAAATGTGTTCCAGAAAGCTTCCTTAATCAGTACCTAGAAGTCCCAACTAGGGAGAGTGATTCTAGATCTCCTATTAGGGAATGAGATAGGACTGGTGTGTGGGGGGAAGCTTTGAGTCTAGTGATCATAATACGATTAGTTTCAAGGTAATTATGGAAAAGAACAAGTCTGATCCTCGGGTTGAGATTCTAAGATCAAAAGCCCAATTTTGATGGTATCAGAAGGGCCTGGCAAGTGTAGATTTGCATGTGCTTTTTTTTTCTCTTGCAAAGGTATGCTTGGTAAGTGGGAGGCTTCAAAAGTGAAATTTTATGAGTACAGAACTTGTAGGTGCCTGTCAGAATAAAAGGTAAAGATGACAGATTTAGTGCACTTCTGCTTTCAAGAGATATTGAGGCCCTGGTTGAGAAAAGGGAGATACATAGCAGGTATATGCAAGTTGGAACAAATGAGGTACTTGAAATGTGAGAGAACACTTAAAAATGAAATCAGGAGGGCTAAAAGAAGGCATGAGGTTGCTCTAGCAGACAAGCTGAAGGAGATTCCTAAGAGCTTCTACAGATATATTAAAGAGCAAAAGGATAGCAAGGGACAAAATTGGACCTCTGGAAGATCATAGTGGTAAGCTATGACTGGAGCTGAGAGAGATGGGGAAGATCTTAAATAGACTTTTTACATCTTTATTTACTTGGTAGATGGACACAGTCTGTAGATGTGAGGCAATGCAGCAGTGAGAACATAGACATTTGTCTTGCGAGAGAATTAAGAGTGGTAGAAGACGGTTGCCTCTCTGACTAGAGGCCTGTGACCAGTGGCGTGCTGCAGGGATCAATGCTGGGTCTGTTTGCTGTGTGTCATCGATATCAGTGATCTGAATGGTAATGTGGTAAACTGGATCAGCAAATTTGCAGATGACACCAAGATTGGGGGTGTGGTAGACAGCAAGGAAGACAATCAAAACTTATGGGATCTGGACCAGCTGGAAAAATGGCAAATGAAATTGAATGCAGACACTTGTAAGGTGGAGGACCATTCAACGCAGATCTTGCATGTGAGTAGTAGAGCACAGAGGAGCGCGGAAGAACAGAGGGATCTGGAAATACAGATTCATAATTCCTTGGAAGTGGTCTTAGGGGTAGATGGGGCCATAAAGAAAGCTTTTGGCACATTGGTCTTCATAAATCAATGTATTGAGTACAGGAGTAGGGATATTTTGTTGAAGTTGTATAAGATATTGGTGAGGATTAATTTGAAGTGTTGTGTGCAGTTTTGGTCACCTACCTTCAGGAAAGACTGAAAGAATGCAGATAAAATTTAGAAGGATGTTGCTGGGACTTGAGAACTTGAGTTAGAGGGAAAGTTTGAATAGGTTAGAACTAGAGCATGGAAGATTGAGGGGAGTTTGATAGAAGTCCTTTATACAGAATTATGAAAGTTATAGTTGGGTAAATGCAAGCTTTTACCACTGAGGTTCAGTGAGACTACAACTAGAGGTCATAGGTTTAGGGTGAAAAGTAAAATGTCTATGGGAAACATGGGGGAAACTTCTTCATTCAGAGGGTGGCGAGAGTGGAATGAGCTGCCAGCACTAGCGGTGGTTGTGTTGATTTCAGCATTTGAAAGAAAATTGGTTAGGTACATGGATGGGAGGGGTATGGAGAGCTATGGCCGAGATGCAGGTCAATGGGACTAGACAGATTTATGGTTTGGCATGGACTAGGTAGGCTGAATGGCTTGTTTCTATGCTGTGCTGTTCTATGACTATATATACAGGAATACAGCGTTAGGTTTACCATCATGATATTGTAGAATGATGGAGCTAAAGGAAACAAATGGCCAACTTCAGCTTCTGGTTTTGATATACAGAAAGAAATTGATAACGTGATTTCTTACAGTAGTTCAGCAGTGAGGAAGCTGCAAAAGATGCAGTAAAAAAAGGGTAATCTACTTGAGACACACTCAGTAAAACCTTATTGTTTGCCTCATGGTTTAGACTTGCATATACAGTCCACCATTTTCAAATTATCAGATGCACAAAGCTCAGCGTTGTGATGATCTACAGGAAGATGGTAACAGAATTCTCGGAGATGATGAGAGACTTGTGGAATTAGGGTAGTGATTAATAGATGAAATTTATTTCTCTGGAATAAGTAGGGATGTTAACCCTAAGGGAGCTGTTCTAAAATATGTTTTAGTGGAAGAACTGAGAATATGTTTGTATAGCTCCTTGAAAATAGAAGAACAATGAGAAACTGGTTTTAAAAGCATGTGGATTAAGAGCTTTATATTACTGGAGTATTGTGTCCCATTCTGGATGCCATACTAAAAAAGCTCAAAGGCTCTGCAGGGTGTAGAAGAGATTTTCTGAAATCCAATAATTGTGTTACTAGAGTAAAGCAGTTCAGGTGTTCTAGAGAGAAGGTTGTGCAAAAACAGAAATTATTGGAAACGTTTGGATTAAGCAGCATCTATGGAAAGAGGTGCAAATGTTTCAAGTCCAAGCCCCCTTGTTAGAACTAGAAAAAATGAATTCCGAAAAGGAAACAATTTTCAAGGTTAGGAAGAATGGGCAGGAGAAAAATTAAATGCTTACAGTGCAAAAGGAGGCTATTCTGCTGCTTGTCCTTGAATCAAATTACTCTGTCACTCATCAAAAGTATATTCTACTTGCACTTTACTACAAATGCACTACAAGGGATTTTTGTGCAGTAATGTAAATGCCTTTACGTAGAAATTTGAGATTTATCCGCGAGGGGATAACTATCTAACCACTTTTTAATATTCTTTCTAGTTGTGGTGGAGCAAGAATATGCTACATTTTTCATGAAACGTTTGGACGTACTTTGGAATCTGTAGATGCACTGGGTGGACTCAATACTATTGACATTCTCACTGCAATCAGAAATGCTACTGTGAGTAGGCAGAGCCCACCTCTAAGGGTCAAGGTCTTGAAACAATAAGAATTTGATGTATTCCATTTTGTACAAAGGCTTTGTTATCTGATATGTGTCAGACGATGTGTCTGTTATTAGAAAATGCTGTTTAATTAGGAAATTTGGTTTTCAGTTCTTTATGCATGTTTCAAATTTTCTGGTTCCTGCTGCCTATCTAAAACCCCTTAAAGCTGCTCAGTTGACTGATCTTGAGAAAACCTGTTACTAGAATGTACCTAGAGCTTTAAGTGCTGGATAACGGGCTTTTGCTGTTCTTTTTTTTCACTTGCCCAGATTTGACATGTATGTTTTGCTTCTTTTCATCTTTCATGATAATGTGCAGTGTTTTGTTTATGCCAATGACTTTTTTAAATAGTATTAATTATATACCTCTTTATCTCCTCCGGGCAACATTCATTTTGCAAGAACTTGACTTGGAAAAGCATCTGCTTCTCATATGTGATGTTCTGTTTAGAACCTTTGGTACATATTTTAATGTGCCTTTAGGGGAGTGAGGTATTAATTTAATCTGTTGTATCTAGGGTCCACGTCCAGCACTTTTTGTTCCCGAAATCTCTTTTGAGTTGTTAGTGAAGCGACAGATTAAACGTCTGGAAGAACCAAGCTTGCGGTGTGTTGAACTGGTCCATGAAGAAATGCAAAGGATTATACAGCACTGCAGCACATACAGCACACAGGTACACAGGCTTCTCAATCATTCTGTGCTGTCCGGTCTTATTTAAAGAGTGACTACCTAAATGCCAGTTCAGTGAATTTTATTGATAATTGGTACTGTATATATTGAAAATATAAAGCAATTAAAACAAAATATAACTGTTAACTTTTCCCACTGAGTTTATCTTAGTACTGAAGAATGCAAACTGTTGTCGTAGGAGTGTATGTGAATAATTATAATATTCAAAACCACGCAATCATTTGTAACACTCAGCTCTATTAACCCACATTCATCTAGGGAAAACTGCTGTCTACCTGCCAAACTGTGTCTGACGTTTGCATAGATGCTGTGTATGTACCCCGGCACAAACCTACAATGTAAAATATCAGTCAGTACACAATGTACGTTTAAATGATTACACTTTATAAATTTTACTGTGACTCTGGGGTTAGGAGAGAAACAAAAATATAAAATAAAATGCCACCAAGAATAGAGATTATACAGTTCGTGCACAAGGTTGGAGCTCACACAATATCCTCAGTCCGCCATTCAATTTCCTCCGAACTCCATAACCCTCGGACTGGGACAAACCACGGTGGTCTACCAGAGCGCTTCCTGCACGTCCTCCCTCTTCGCTTCTCCTCGCCAAACTTCCCGCGCACCAACCCTGGTTCCCACATATACAGATAGAATAACAGCCTCTATGGAGGTTGTTATTAACAAATGTTAATAACAAATCTATGGAATAGTAACTATATAACAGAATCGATGAACAACTGCCAAACTAAATCTTTCAATCAGAGTGCAGAAGACAACAAACTGCAAATGCAAAAAGAAGAAATAATACAAATCAATAAGCAAATAATGAGAGCATGAGATGAAGAGTCATTGAAAGTGAGTCCATTGGTTATTTGAAAATTTCAATGATGGGGCAGGTGAAGTTATTCTCTTTGTTCAAGAACCTGATGTTTGAGGGTTAGTAACTGTTCCTAAATTTGATGGTGTGAGTCCTAAGGCTCTTGGACCTTCTTCCTGGTGGCAGCGGTGAGAAGAGAGCATATCCTGGGTGTTGTGGCTCCTTGATGCAGAATATTGCTTTCCTGCAACAGTGTTTGGTGTAGATGTGCTCGATAGTTGGGAAGGCTTTACCCTTGATGGACTGGGCCTTATCCACTTTCTTTTGTAGAATTTTCTGTTCGAAGGCATTGGTGTTTCCATACCAGGCTGTGATGCATTCCACAATATGCTCCCCACTGCACATCTATCGAAGTTCGTCAAAGCTTTAGATCTCACGCCGAGTCACCACAAATTCCTAAGGAAGTAGAGCCATGCTTGCTTTGTAATTGCACTTAGGTGCTAGGCCCAGGACAGGTCTTCTGATAAAATAACAACTCGAAATTTTCAGGTTGCTAGCTCTCTCTACTCTGATCCTCCAATGAGGACTGGCTCATGGACCTCTGGTTTCCTTCTCCTGAAGTCTATGATCAGTTCCTTGGTACATTAATTAGGTATGATTGAGCATTGTGATGAAGGGTCAGAAATGCTAATTCTGGTTGTCACAGATGAAGTCTGACCTGTCAAATATTTTCAGCATCTGCTGTTTTGATTTTGACTAATCCAATTTAACTGAAATTTATCTGAACTAGTTATTATTTAAAGTGGAGCTGAATGCTTCAATGTTCAACTCTGTTGATCTTCTGGTGTATTTTGTCGTGTCTTTTTATTAGGAATTGCTCCGTTTTCCAAAACTCCATGATGCCATTGTAGAAGTTGTGACATCATTGTTGCGCAGGAGATTGCCTGTTACCAATGATATGGTAAGTTGTGAAGACTCAGTACATGTTCTCCTTCTTGATTCTGATCAACTTTTGATTGCAAGTTCTTTCATGCTTATTTGGAGGAGTAGAGTGTTGATATTTGATCTATGAAATCACATCCAGTGATTAAAATCTTAATATATTGTAAAACCTTGAATAATAAAAGGAGACTCGATGCAGTGATATTAGGCAATTAAATATATGTTTTTAAAAAAATAATTCCCTGGCCTTGAGTTGTTGGAGTAGCAATGTTTTGGAATAATGGAATGAAATGAGGTAGGTTTCCTCAGAGCCAGAACTGGTCTCACAGGTATTTCAGGAAAAGGACAAAATATAATGCAGTCACACAGTCACTGGAAAATGTGGTAGGTCATTGTTGTTAGTTCTTTTGGAGTTCTCTTCTATTTTTTCGTGGATGTCTGTGAAGAGTAAGAATTTCAGGTTGTATACTGTATACATTCTCAGATATTAAAATGAAACCATTCACGTGGCTGAAACTAGAGATGAGCCTGTAAAAGTAATTGTCAAGGAGAAAATGCTCTGCATTAAAGGTGAAGTTGGATTCAGTGATTCCAATATACTTCAAAAAGAGATAGCATAGACACTCTTATGTAAAGTGTTGTAAAATTCTGATGTTTCTCCGCTCATTAGTAATCTTATTTCCATAAGACCGTTAGACATAGGAGCAGAACTAGACAGCACAAGAACTCCAGTAGTAGGCAAATAGATTTCACCTTTCGCAGTCTCTGTATACTACAAAGATCTGGGCTTGCAGCTATCTTTGGCTGAACCCCATCTCTGAAAAGAGCTGCTGGTATCATGTTGCATCTGTGATTGAAGAATTCCTTTCCATAAACATTTGTAAACTTCTGAATTAATGGGCAACTATATGTTGAATTTTATGAGGACACAAATTGTTAAAGATCACTTTAAGCCTGTGTCTTTGAGTTAATCACATTTAACGAGCTGGGCTTGGTACAGCTAGCTTTTGCACCTTTGTCTTTTGCTGTTTCAAGGATTTTTAATTATTTCTAGGTCCACAATTTAGTAGCCATTGAGCTTGCATACATCAATACAAAGCACCCTGACTTTGCAGATGCCTGTGGGGTTTTGAATAGTAATATAGAGGTAAGTTTTGCAAAAATTTCTGATTACTATTAATTATTATTCACACTTGTGTGCTTATTTACTTACTGTTGATGTTTCATAGGTGAAACATAAAATGTAGTTCTACAAATTCCTTTTTAAATTTCCAAAACTTGAATGACTTAATGGGTGAACACGAGGAAATCTGCAGATGCTGGAAATTCAAACAACACACAAAATGCTGGTGGAACACAGCAGGCCAGGCAGCATCTCTAAGGATAAGCACTGTCGACATTTCGGGCCGAGACCCTTCATCGGGACTAATGAAGACTAGACTTCATCTAGTCCTGATGAAGGGTCTCGGCCCAAAACGTCGACAGTGCTTCTCCTTATAGATGCTGCCTGGCCTGCTGTGTTCCACCAGCATTTTGTGTGACTTAATGGGTTCTTGAGTGATTCTGTAAACCTCCCCCTGTCAACTAATTTCAACTTCTTAACTATTTCAATGAGTAAGTAACATTCACGGCTAAGTTAGAACATTACAAAAATTGATAAGAGAAGGAAAAGCTTCTTAAATGCTCTTATTTAGAGATAGCCACTGAATATTTTGCCACACTTTGCTAGAAGAGTAAATTCAGGTTCAGATACGTCTCTCAGTTGTGTTGTACTGTATTGGAGCACCATAGTTCTGATTTCAGAACTGGGGAGTTACATTTGTGACCATAAGCTTTTCTGGTGGGGATAGGGGTAGAGGTAGGTTGCTGTCGTGCACAGACTAGCTGTCACCATGGTGTGCCTTCACCAATCCTGTCAGAGTTCTGGGAATAAATTGGTTTAATATTGTCTTTGGTAATAGATGTTTTTGCTTGTATCACTGGCGTAGGAACATGTAAGGATGGAAAAAATAGGTTTCTAAAATTCTACTTTATCCTTTTAAATATCTGACTTTTGTATTTAAAGTGATTTCTGTTTTCTCAGGAACAAAGACGTAACCGGTTAGCAAGGGAGCCACCTGGAGCTTTGTCTCGAGAAAAGGTAAGGTTTAATGGAAATTCAAGTTAGCGGTGAATACAGGTTGATCCTGGTCTCTGCAGGGCAAATTCCTTACCATTTGTGGTAATAGTGATGGTGAGCCGAGGAGGTGGTGAAAAGCATCAAATGTGTGAATTGGAAAGGGGGAAAAACACAAAGCAACTCAATCAAGTCTTTCGTTTGGCATCCACCTGAACAATATTAATAAACCTCTTTGTGAATGTCAGAAAATTGCAGGCAACTGCAAAATTGCAGTTTTGAATTTTTGAATTTTCAATTTTTGAAAAAGTTTTGAATTATTTTACTTTTGTGGTTTTTAAAGGATTTTTGTTGCCTTGGAATTGTTGAATGCTATTAGGATGCATGGTTGACATGAAAACATTATTGCTATAAATAATGATTTATTTATTCATATTGTTTCTGTAAAGCAGCTGTAAGAATGGTAAGGGTGCTGTATGAATTGCACATAAATATTTGGTTTCACAAATAAACTTTCTTACTCTCTTTCCATGCTGCAGCCTTCTAAAGTTTCCAGTGCTATATCAGCTCCTTCCCAGGAGTCTTCTGCTGAGCTGGAGGGGAAGGTTGGTTATGCATCTGCTGTGTGTTTTATTGTACTCCATGTTGGGCTTTGCTCCAATTTGTCTTAATGTATTGAAAATGCATTTTGTATCCTCTGACAGTTTTATGAAAAGAACTGACTTGTTACTGGCCTCCCACATGTAAACAACCCCCTCCCACAAATAAATAAGAATATAAAGTAATACTGGTGTGGAGGATTATGTATGCACTTTTCCTTGGTCTTTGACTCGCTTTCTTATGACATGGAATACAGTAGTACAGCACAGGATCATGCCCTTCAGCTTAAATTCTCTGCCAACCAAAATGCCAAATCAAACCTACCTGCTTGCATGTGATCTGTACCCCTCCAGTGCCTGCCTCTTCATGCGGCTCTCTGAATGCCTCTTAAACGCCTGTATTGGGTCAGCTTCAACCATTGCCCCAGTAGCACTTCCAACACCTACCCTGTAAAATAAAACTCCTCTAATTCTCCTTTAAACAGCCTCTTTCCCACCAACCGTAAAGCTATGCCCTCTATGAAGCTTCTACCCTGGGAGAAAAGCTACCTTATCTATGCCTCTCATACCTTTAGAAACATCTATCAGTCCTTCAGCCTCTACTCCAGAGAAAACTCTCCCAAGTTATCCAAATTCTCCTTACCACTGCTATTATCTAATCCAGGCAACAGCATCCTGGTGACCTCTCCTGCATCATTTTCAAAGCCTCCATGTCCTTAAGACAGACTTTCTAATCCATGTTTTATAGTTATAAGCGTGCATTGTAAACTTGGCTACTTTTAGACATAGTTTGTGGTTGATATTAAAAACTGGATATGTTTAGTACTGTGTTAACTAGTGTTTTCTGCTACTCCATCTCAGCCTTTAAATAAGGAAGTTCAATTACAGAATGGGAATCAGGATGGAGCATCAGCTGGAAACTGGAGAGGGATGTTGAAAATCTCATCCACGTCAAAGCCCGATGAAGGATCATCTGATGAAAAGCCAAAGCAGCCTGCTGCCGGCAGTCCTCACAAGGGACCATCTGTAAATTTCCTTGATGTGGTAGGCTGCAATTCCCTTTTCAATTCTCTCTCCTTGACTAGCAGTGTTGCTGGAAAATGTGAACAGTTGCGGCAATGGTCCTATGTGAAAGGTTCAATGTATCTTTTACCCTATTAACATTGGTGTATTTCCTTACCAAATTCCTTTAAATTTAGTCTGTCATTGTTTGTTGTTGCCTCCTGGTTCTTCACCTTGTATTGACCCCCCCCCCCCCCCCCCCCGTGTGAGAATAGTTCTGGCACAGTGATTAAATGCAGGTACAGATAAATTATCTGTGTGAAAAGGTTTATTTAGGATAGAGGGCAGATGAACAATGGTGAACATGACATTATTCGTGTATTTTTATTGGAAAATCAAGCCAAAAGAGCTCGACTTTCAAAGTCAAAGTTAAATTTATTATCAAAGTACTTACGTCACCATATACAGCCCTAAGATTCTTCTTCTGCCGGCATACTTAACAAATCTATAGAACAGTAACCAAACAGGATCAATGACCACTGTTCCGTTTTGTTTCCTTTTCCATTTTCTCCATCAGAGTATTTGCAAACAATGCAAGCAGGTGCTTTTGTGTCTCTGTGTGTTGGCTATGACATGCAGTTATTAAAATCGTTGTTATTTTCGTAGCGTGTTCCTGTTTCACGTAAACTTTCAGCACGGGAGCAACGAGATTGTGAAGTGATTGAAAGATTGATTAAATCCTACTTTTTGATCGTGAGAAAAAATATCCAGGACAGGTAAGTTTCTCTAATAACAGGTATTCAACACTGAAAGTCTCTGTAATGTTGTCTTAAATTCTATTTCAACTGCAAATTAGAATATGAGCGTAAAAGGGAATGAAAATATTGAGGCCAAGACCGGATCAGACAGATATCTGGCCTCCTGCTTATGTTCTTAGTTCGTGTAACACAAGCTGGAAAACGTGGCGGGTAGCAACCAGTGCGTGAGTTTGGTCATTGGTGACACAGTGCAAGCTTTAGAAAAAGCTCGGGTGCATTTCGGCTTTTTTCTCATTGGACAGCAATCCGCAAGGGGCCAGTGAGGTGTAAGCAGAGTAGGCATTATTGGAATGGGCATTATGAGAGTGGCTCAGCAGGCTTGAGCAATGACAGGTGGAGGTTCCAAGTAAGAAAGTTTCTAGTAAGTTTTAATTTTTCAGATAGTACATAGCTAGTGCACTGAGAATGGCTCTGAACATAATGATACAGGTATATTCCTTATGTGAGATATGGGAAACTTGGGAGACCTCCAATCTCCTTCGTAACTATATCTGCATGAAATGCATAAAGCTGCAACTCCTTGGAGACTATGTTAAGGATCTGGAGCAGCAGCTTGACCTCTGGCTCATAAGGATGTGATGTGTAGGAACAGGGCCAGCCTGTGGTATCAGCACTGGGTTTCAAGGTGAATGGTCTTGAGTTCAGATCTGGCCAGGTCCCAACCTGGGCAGCAGTGGTATCTACGCAGGAGAAAGGACTAGCAATCTACTTCCATAACCTGGCATGAAAACCCAGTGTAGAACTACACTAACCATAGGGTCGCCGTATGTCAACGATGATTTGACAACACTCAAAAACAACATATAGGGACTGCAGTGAAGTTGCAGGAAGCAGGTGCCTAAGTGATTGTCAGGAGAGGGAAAAGGAATAGGCGGAGTATCTAGGTGGCCATCATACTTTGAGTACTATTAGGAGGGGCAACTTGCCAGGGAGGAACTGGTCTCTGGCTCTGGTGCAGAAGGGAAGAAAGAAGAAAAGGTGTACAGTAGTTTCCACAATTAGAGGAGCTGAAAACAGATACTGTAGACATGAAAGAAACAGCCAAATGGTATGTTGCTTCCCAGGTAACAGGGTCAGTGATGAACTGAGTCCGTGGCATTTTATAGAATAAGCAGCCGGAAGTCATGGTACATATTGGCACCAATGACAAAGTGAGGAGGTCCTGAAGTTAGGCAGAAAGCTGAAAAGCAGGACCTCCAGGGTAGTAATCTCTAGATTGCCACCCTTTACCACATTCCAAAGAGGGGAAGAATAGGATGATTTGGCAGATGAAAGTGTGGCTGAAGAATTGGTGCAGGGGGCAGGGTTTCAGGTGTCTGGATTATGGGATCTTTTATGGGGAAGGTATGATCTTTTCAAAAAGGATGGGTTACACCTGAACCTGAGGGAGACCAATATCCTTGTGGGCAGATTTGCTAGAGTTGTTGGGGAGGGTTTAAGCTAATTTCGTATGTGGAATAGGATCCGGAGTAATAGGGATGAGGATGGGGCATGCTGCGTAAAGTGGACAGGCAGATGATAGGGCAAAATTGCAGTCAATGGGATGTTAAAGTGTAGCAGAGGACTAAAATCGAAAAGGGTGATGAATACATGACTGAAGGTGTTTATATTTAATGCACTCGGTGTATGAAATAGGGTAGATGACCTTGGAGTGCAGTTAAAGATTGGCGGATGTAATGTTGTAGTATCTCCTAATTGTAGCGGAAAGATCATAGTTGGGTGTTCACATCCAAGGATTCACATTATATCGAAAGGATAGGCAGTAGGCAGAGTGGATGGAGTGGCTCTGTTGGTAGATAATAAAATCAAATCCTTATAGGATTGGAAGATTTGGGTTCTTTGGGTGAGTTAAGAAACTGCAAGGGTAAAAAGACCCTGATGGAAGTTATGCAGGCTTTCAAACAGTAGCTTTTACAACGGGAGATAGAAAATGCAAGAAAAAAGGACAATGTTATGATTGTTGTGGGGGATTTTAATTGGCGGGTAGATTGGAAAAATCGGGTTGGTGCTGGATCCCAAGAGATAATTTGCAGAATGTTTGAGATGGCTTTTTATAGCGGTTTGTGGTTGAGCCCACAAGGGGAAAAGCAGTTCTTGATTGCGTATTGTATAATAAACCAGATTTGATTAGAGAGCTTAAGGTAAAGGAGCCCTTTGAGACAGTGATGAAAACATGATAGAATTTACCGTGCTTTTAGAGAAGGAGACTTAAGTTTGGATGTATCATTATCACATTGGACTGGGGGAATTACTGAGGCATGAAATAGGAGCAGGCCAGAGTTGATTGAAGGTGACACTGGCATGGATGATGGTGGAATAGCAATGGCTGGAGTTTCTGGGGGAAATTCAGAAGGCGTAGAAAAGATTCATCCCAATGATGAATAAGTATTCTAAAGAGAGGATGAGGCAACTGTGGCTGACAAGGGAAATCAAAGATGGCGTCAGAGCTAAAGAAAGGGCTTATAAAAATACAAAAATTTGTGTGAAGATGGAGGATTGGGAAGCTTTTAAAAATCTAACAGAAGGCAACTTAAAAAAAAAAGCCATAAAGAGGAAAAAAAAATGAAGGTAAGCTAGCCAATAATATAAAAGAGGATATAAATTTTTTTCCAGATATACAAGTTGAGTACCCCTTACCTGAAATTTCAAAATCCTTTGAAATCCAAATTTATGTTTGAGCACTGAGCTGATGTCATAAATGGAAAATTTCACACATTCCTGGGAAGATTCCCAGGTGATGAACAGGTCTGTGCTCATCACAGGCAGTTCTGAGAAGTCACCTCACATATGTATTGAACAGAAGTTAATGAAAAATGCTGCATAAAGTGAAAAATGAAGATCTCTATCATGGATTGAAAGAATATATTCTTCTGCGTTGGAGTAAACATATGCCACTCAACGGTAAAAATCTATCATGACAAACTGAAAATTGAAGGTAATTGAATATTCAGCAAACTGGTTGCAGAAATTTAAGAAAAGACACGGCGTTAAATTTTTAAAGGTAATGATGTTCACTAAGGACTTGTGAAGATCATTGCTGATGAAAATTTAACACAATTGGTTTTATACCTTACATAAAACATTAAAAAAATAAAATGCAAATGGAGTGTACTATTACCTTTTAATCAAAACATAGGTAGAGACTGAAAGCCTGCTGTTTTTGTTGTGGCTCAATACCTGATTTCAGGTACTCTTCCAATGCTGCTGTGTTGCTTTTGTTACGCTGCACACATAATATTTTCCAGTTGTATGTAATAATTTTACTCTTAAGTACAGGTGTGATGAACAAGTGTAAGACAAAGACTGTTTACTGGTAGCACATAAATTCAGAGTTGGAAATTATGACAAACCCAAGCTACCTCATTATATAATCCAAAATCTGAAACACTTCCAGTCCCAAGAATTTCGGTAGGGGCTACTTAACCTGTGTAAGAAGTTTTTTTAAAAAAAAGATGAGAGTAAATATCGGACCATTGGAAAATGACTCTGGAGAGATAATAGGGGACATAGAGATATTGGGGGAGCTTAAGTCTTCAACATGCAAGACCCTAGCAGGACACCAGAAATGTAAGCGTGTCCAGGGCAAAAGTAAGTGTCACTGCTAATACTTGTGAAGCATAAAAGTCTAAAGGTAGGTAACTCACCTGGACCATATGGACTACACGCCACGGTTCTGAAAGAAGTAGCTGAAGAGATTGTGGAGACGTTAGCAGTGATCTTTCAAGAATCATTAGATTCTTGAATGGGTCTTGAGGAGTGGAAAATTGCAAATGTCACTCCATTCCTTAAGAAGAGAAGGAGGCAGAAGAAAAGAAATTATCGGCCAGTTAGCCTGACTTTAGTGATTGGAAAGATGTAGGAGTGTTGAGGAAGCAGGATATGTGCAGTAAGACTTGAACAGATTGGGAGAACAGGCAAAGAAGTGGCAGTTGGAATGTAGTATAGGGAAGTGTATGGTCATGCAGTTTGACAGGAGGAATATAGTTGGACTATTTTGTAAATGGGGAGGAAATTTTAAAAATTGGGGGTGCATGGGGACTTGGGAGGCCTCTTGGAGGATTCCCTATAGTTTAACTTGCATGTTGAATCAGTAAGGACTAGAATGTAAAATCAAGGATGTAATACTGAGGTTTTAAGGCATTGGTCAGACATACTTGGAGTAGCGACAACAGTTTTGGACCCCTTATCTAAGAAAATGTGTGCTTGCATTGAATAAGGTCCACAGGAGGTTCATGATAATGATTCCAAGTATGAAATGGTTAACATATGAGGAGCATTTGATGCCTCTGGGCCTGCACTCACTGGAGTTTAGAAGAATGAGTGGGGATCTCATGGAAATCTATCAAATATTGAATGGTCTGGATAGAGTGAAGAGGATGTTTTCATTTTTGGGGGAAGTCTAGGACTAGAGGGCACAGCCTCAGAATTGAGGGACATCCATTTAGAACAGAGATGAGGAAAAAATTTAGCCAGAGGGTGGTGAATCTTCAGAATTCTTTGCCACAGACAACTGTGGAAGCCAAGTCATCGGGTATATTTAAGGCAGAGATTGATAGGTTCTTGTTTAATTAGGGCATTAATGGTTACAGGGAGAAGGCAGGAGAATGGGGTTGAGATTGATAATAAATCAGTTTTGTTGGAGCAGATTTGATGGGATGAATGGTCTAATTCTGTACCTGTAAAATATATATCCTGTGCAGGCCAAGTCATTGGGTATATTTAAGGTGGAGGTTGATAGGTTCTTGATTAATCAGCAGGTCAAAGGTTATGGGGAGAAGGCAGGAGAGTAGGGTTGAGAGGGACAATAAATCAGCCATGATGGAATGTTGGGGCTGGCTGACTGAGCTGAATAGCGTAATTCTGCACCTAGGTCTTAGGACTTGCCTCATACTTGATGAGTGCCAGCAGGTTCTGAGAACTAGATGGCTACTCTGTCCTATAGTTCTTGATTTCCAAAACCTTGGCAAAAATGCTGTACTAATATACCCTATCTGTACTCTTCATGATTTCTTCTCCTACGTAACTCTGACTGAAATCCCAAACTGCTCAGCCTCTCTCCACAACCCAGTCCCAATATTGTCCACTTAAATTTAATGACTTCTTTCCTCTATCAGTCTGACAAAAAACAAAGAATATTCCAAATATGCTCTCACCAAATTCTTGTACAATTGTAACATACAAACTTGTATACACAATAAAGCCAGTGTGTCAAAGCCTCCTTCCTTAATCACCCCATCTGTGACACTACTTCCAGTACTTGGTACGCTTGGGCCCGTCTGTTGTACAACACATACCAGGGTCACTGTGAAAACTGTACTTTGATTTGTCTTCCCAAAATGCAATACCTCATGATTACCTAAACTAAACAAATGTCCATGTCTTTGACACCACCTACTTTGGTGTCTTCATCCTAAAAGCCTGGGCAGGTTTAGTATATGACTTGATATTCAGGACTGTGCACATTCTCTCTATAAAGCTGCCTGAATTGCTGAGTCTGTCCAGCAATTTCTGTTTCTATTTTATTCTTATAATTACACTACTTTACACTACTTTTTTACACTACTTTACATTTACACTACTTTTTGAAACTTTTTCAGTTTTCTCTATTACAGTGTAATGGGATGGATGGTCTAGGGACTTCTGCCATTCAACAGTTGTATGTCTATTCATAATTGGCTTTTATTTTAAATAGATAACATATTTAATTTATTGACAATTTACAATTTTCATTGACACAAAAGGCTGTACCCTTTCACCTTGGGGATTTGAGTTCAAATGCAAACAATCAAGTTATTGGAGCTACTCTGTGCTGAAGCTAGTTTGAGAATGTTTGAAGATGGAGTGTAAAATTTTACTTCTCAGTACTGGCTTGGTTGATCCAAAATGAGTAAAGAAAGTTAAGGATTTGATTGATCACTTGAATGCACAGAAATTATAATTAAGGTGTAGAATAAAGTAATATTGTATATTAAACTTAGAATTGATTGAAAATAAGCACATTTCAAAATTATGGACACAATGCAGCTGTGGTGTCAAATTCACAATTAAAGCTGCAATCCTCCTCTTCCAGGTAACTAGTTGAGTTTAATGCTGTTCTCATTTCCCTGTGTAGTTGCTATGAATATAATGCAATGTAATTTGTCAATAAAAGTAATATTCATATACTTCTACACTTTTCAGTGTGCCAAAAGCTGTAATGAATTTCCTAGTTAATTATGTGAAAGACAATCTTCAAAGTGAACTTGTTGGTCAACTGTACAAGTCAATGCTGTTAGAAGACCTTCTTACTGAGTCTGAGGACATGGCCCAGCGCCGGAAGGAAGCTGCAGACATGCTGAAGGTATTAACTATTAATTGAGCCAGAAAATAATCTTCCTAAACCTCAGTTCATAGAATTGCATTGCGTATTTGTGAATTATGGCTTGATGAAACTGCTTTGTTGGCCTCCAAAGGTTTCTCCAAAGAAAAACAAATGTCTGATTTTTCTCATGTTTTTTTGGCCTGATTGAATCAAACTTGCACAAAGGAACCATGTGCATGAACATTCTAGAATAACAATTTTCTGTCTATGGCAATTGTTTTATCTTGTACAGTACTATTTTCTTGGTGAATTCTTTTGCCTAACCAGTTAAGAGTTGTATACAAGTACTGATACATAAAACCTGACCGACTGTTCTTCTTCCCACACAGGCCTTGCAACGAGCCAGTCAGGTTATTGCAGAAATACGAGAAACACATCTGTGGTGAAGCCTATTGCCACATATCCTAAAGTTTGCCTAAGAGGACACGGCAATTACTTGAATGTTGCTGAATTGAAAAATGCACTGTTTATTTGCTTAACATGTTTTAAAAAATATATATTTATGAACTGTTGGCTCTGGTACTGAAGAAACTATAGAAACCTAATGCCATAAAATGTCTTTTTTTGTAGTTGTTCCTATTGTGTAATATTGGCTCATAGTTTTTGTGGTGATAGAAAACATTGTAAGTTTAACTTGGAAAATAGAAACCTTTGGAATCTTGTGCCTCCAATCCTCTCATGTTTCCTTGTTATGTAGGTAGTGATTTCCTATTAAGTTTTATATTGTCTCAAAAATACTTAAAACAACTACTCATTTGCCCATGAAACACTTAAAAATTTCCACTTTACTTTCAGAATAGTCTGTTTAGAGATTGAAATAATTTAAATTTTTACCCTGTTGTTGAGAGCAAAGGACCAAATGCCACCTTTATGAACATTTCTTGCTGATTTACAAACCTGAAGACCTAGCAAATTCTAACATCTTTCCCATTATGTTCATGAAGAAGGAGAAATGGACCCTCTGGAATGAGAGCTGATGCTGGGACCAGGTCATAAGCAGCAGACCATCACAGCAGGAGTTGAAGGGAGCAACTAGCAGAAAAGGTTAATTATGAGAAGTCCAGGACAGCTGGAGAAGGCTAGTTGTAAGTAAATTAGGAGCTCCCCCTTTGTTATTTATCTTAGTTCGGTTAGATCTGAAGACTGAATCAGGGACAAGTGGAACAGTTATGCCTTAGTAAAATTATTAGTGTAATGGAATGTTAGTAATAAGAATACAGTCATGACACTGAAATATAACTAAGCCCAAAATTGATCAAGTGAGTATTGCATAAGCCAATTGTGCGATGAGATCAATTGTATGCTGCTCCCCAAATCAAGCGATATGTAACTTGTTGACTTTTTTTTAGCTGGTTTACTGTTGTCAAGCTTCCATTATTTTGGGTGATGCAGAGTAAGTTTTTTGATACAGAAAGACATTAGCTTTCTCACCAATGTCATCACGGTCATAAAAGTCACTTTCCATAATACATCTTACACTAATGTAATTTTTATATTTCTTTTGTAACTTAACATTCAACATAGATTAATTCAGATCCAATGTACTTTCAAGAAACAATACTTGGAAATCAGGAGAAGGTATTCATTCAATTCAACTGCTCAAAATGAATAAAGTAAATGTGTTAATACAGATATCAAGAGTCATGAATCAACCAAGGTTGCTTCCAGGCTGCAGAGGTGTGCAGATATTTCTTGTTCCTAATGGCTTTTTGATTAGTAGTATCTCAAGCACTTTCAATTGCTTCATTGTTGCCAACACCCAATGCGTGATCTTTGCAGCTCTTTTTCATGGTATTGGAGTAAGAAATCCATTAGTAATGCACAGAACAACTATAATACAGTCACTGAAACAGTTTGTAAGAAGCTGATGATTAGAGGCTGAGAAATTGGAACAAACATCAATATGAACTAGAATCCATTCAGGATTGTTAATGTTGAAGCCAACTAATCTTGGTGCAAGAGACTGAAATGTAATGCGGTTATGCATGATATTTGTTCTTTGGGAATAACTGGAGGAGCTTGACCTAGTTGACTGTTACCATGTAACTTGCTCTCAGATCTTTTTAGGTATGGAAGATTCAAATGTGGAAAAACCAAAATTTTAAAAATCAGAATCAGATTTGTTATCACTGGCATGTGACGTGAAATTTGTTAACTTAGCAGCAACAGTTCAATGCAATACATAATCCAGCAGAGAGAAAAAAATAATAAATAAACAAGTAAATCAATTACATAAAATAGATTATTAAAAATGTGCAAAATCAGAAATACTGTATATTTTTAAAAAGTGAGATAGTGTCCAAAGCTTCATTGCCCATTTAGGAATCGGATGGCAGAGGGGAAGAAGCTGTTCCTGAATTGCTGCGTGTGTGCCTTCAGGCTGATGGTAACAGTGAGAAAAGGGCATGCCCTGGGTGCTGGAGGTCTTTACTAATGAATGCTGCCTTTCTGAGACACTGTTCCCTAAAGATGTCCAGGGTACTTTGTAGGCTAGTGCCCAAGATGTTGACTAGATTTACAACTTTCTGCAGCTTCTTTTGGTCCTGTGCAGTAGCCCCTCCATACCAGACAGTGATGCAGCCCATCAGATTGCTCTCCATGGTACAACTATAGAAGTTTTTGAGTGTATTTGTTGACATGCCAAATCTCTTTAAGCTCCTCATAAAGTATAGCCACTGTCTTGCCTTCTTTATAACTACATCGATATGTTGGGACCAGGTTAGATCCTCAGAGATCTTGACACCCAAGAACTTGAAGCTGCTCACTCCTTCCACTTCTGATCCTTCTGTGTTCCTTCGTCTTACCCTTCTTTAAGTCCACAATCAGCTCTTCCATCTTACTGACGTTGAGTGTAATGTTGTTGCTGCAACGTCAGGATGCTGTTCATCGACTGTAGCTCAGCATTTAATACCATCATTCCCTAGTGTTTAACTTAATGTAGCTTTCTGAAAAATGTCACTGTATTGTGGGTTTGAGCATCAGTTAAAATTAGTCCTATTAGGTTCTTATTAGAACTAGTGGACATTACTAAAATAATATGATTATTATTGTAGTAGATGTCAAACAGAAAAATAATTTCAGTAGTGACCTGAATTTTAAACTACAAATACTGAAAATAATAATTGTTGAGAGAATTGTATTCAGAAGCATTGTTTTCTTTACCTATATATGGGGTAAAGCATCTTCTTTAGTCGAATGCTTCTCTGAAAGATCAGAATTGGGTTTAATGGCATATTAAATACTGGCATATGTCGTGAAATTTGTTAACTTTGTGGCAGCCGTTACAATGCAATACATGATAAATAGAAAAAACTGAATTAGTCATTATACATAGTTAAAATAGTGCAAAAAAACAATTTTTTAAAAAATTAGTGAGGTAGTTTTCATGGGTTCAATGTCTATTCAGATATCAGATGGCAGAGGGGAAGAAGCTGTTACTGAATCGCTGAGCGTGTGCCTTCACATTTCCGTACCTGCTTCCTAATGGTAACAACGAGAAGAGGGCATGTCCTGGGTGATGGGGTCCTTAATGATAGATGCCTCCTTCCTGAGGCACCACACCTTGAAGATGTCTTGGGTACTGTGGAGGCTTGTACCCATGATGGAGCTGGCTAATTTTACAACTTTCTGCAACTTCCTTTCATCTTGTGTAGTCATCTCCCCCACCCATACCAGACTGATACAACCAGTCAGAATGCTCTCCATGGTGCATCTGCAGAAGTTCCAGTGTTTAGTTGACAAACCAAATCTCTTCAAATTCCTAATGAAATATAGTCACTGTCTTGCTGCTGCCTTTATAGCTGCATCAGTAAGTTGTAATCCAGGTTAGACCCTCTGAGATATTGATGCTAAGGAACTTGAGCTTGAAAATCATTTCATTTTACTATTGAAGTATTAGTAACCTAAGGCAGTTGTGGTGTGCTGTCTTTATCATGAAAGCCAGTGAAAATTGAACCCCCTTCACTATTAATAATGAACAATAGGTATCATAGAAACCAACTGTTCCTACTGCTCATTGTGTAATTTTAAAGCACTGAGATTGATCGTTTATCTGTTTTCTTTTGTACCGAATGCGTAATGGTGTTCAGCTTCTTTGCCTTCAATGTAATTGAACTTCAGAGCAGAAGTAAAATAGTAAATACGGTGCCAGCTGGTCAAGGGGCAACTTTAGCTAGCCATTGTTAAAGTGAAATTATCATTAATCCAATTGCCATTTTACCATATGTAATACCAATTTACATCCCAATTTCAGATGTACTGAAGTACATTACCTCAAGGTGGCACCATGTATGCAAATTTATCACAAGTGACAAGAAATTTCACACCTGACTGGAAGATACAACTGATTATAGTAGCTCTACAGTTAAAACTTGCTCTAGAAGGAAAAATTTTTCATGTTAAGTGGGGGAAAAAATACTTTGTTGCAGTAGATATTTATAAAATGAACAATTATAACATGAAAATAATACTTCACAACTGATTTTTGACCTGATGTCAACAGAAATATTTTCAGTATGGTTTTCTAGGTAATCAGCAGTGCTGGGTGTAACTGGTAACTGAAACCAATTCAATTACCACATTCAGGGAACTGAAACTGGGATCTTCCTATGCTTGTGATTGTATTGAGCAAATTGTATTTAACAAAAGATTGTGGGAACAAGGTAATGCATGGCTATTAAGTGAATATTATTTGTATTAATTTAGTTCTGCTCATTTCTGTTAATTAGATAATTGTGTTCATAATAAATCACTGTAACAGTCTCATCATCTTTGTGCTCGTAGGGTTTTGATGGTATATCAAGGAGAAAGTTTCCTGTTGGCTTGCACCAAGACTTACATGGCTTGAATGTGTTTCATTTCATTAACCTGTATGTAATACTGTAAAGCATTGCAGAAGAATGTTGACAATGAAAATCTCAACTAACAAATTTTAAACATTGGTGTTGCATGTGTTGAGTATTGTTTTTGTTTTAATTTGTACATGTTACCATTTGTACTTTGGTATATGTACCACACAACCACAGACATTTAATCAAGGTTTTCATTAAGGCACATGAACTGAATAAATTTAAATTGCCATAAGTACATATAGAATGTTTTGTACATTAGCTATTTGCCTTGCACTAAATGTAATGCATAAAGCAACTGCACAACTGGCTGCAATCCTCAGTATAATCAAACTTTAAAACTCTGTGAAGCAATTGAATGGAAGCTTCAGCCTAGGTATTGCAGACAGGGTAATGGACTCTGGTGCAGAAAGGTACAAGTGCATTGACTCAAGTCAAAGTTTTAATAAGTGACATCATCACTATGCATCACCAATATGTGTGACATGCTGATAGGATGACTCTCAGCTTTACTTTAATGCCTGGATCAAGGTCATAATAACATCCTAGTCTTGAGATCATGCCAGGAGGCCACTACTAATCACAGCAATGACATTAGAGGTCAGCCAGATTCTGTATGCCTAGGCCGCAGGGGTCAGCAACCTTTACCTCTGAAAGAGCCACTTGGACCCGTTTCCCACAGAAAATAAAACACTGGGAGCCGCAAAACCCGTTTGACATTTAAAATGAAATAACACTGCATACAACGTTTTTTTTGCCTTTATGCTATGTATAAACAAACTATAATGTGTTGCATTTATGAAATTGATGAACTCCTGCAGAGAAAACGAAATTACATTTCTGCATGCAACAAACACATTTTGAACTCCGAAAAAAAGACGTTGGGTTGAAGGTTACTTTTAAGTAAAATACTCAATGTCTATTTGAGTCCTTCTTGTATTTATGAAAAACGCCGAACTTAAATTTTCCGCCAGCAGCAAACCAAAAATAACGTCAGCCAGCTGTCAACCTGAAAAATAAAAGGACTATTTCAATGAACAACGAAAAAATATGAATATACGTAAAACAATAGGCAATTAAAATATTTATCATACTTGGTTAATTGGATTTCTGCTCCTGGACCTCAGCGCACAGCGTCTGCACATCAGGGCTGTATGACGTCACCTTCATCTTTACACAGGATCGCAAGCTGTCATCTGTGAGGCGTGCGCGGTTTGTTTTTAATAAAGTTCATGTTGGAGAACACCTGCTCACATACATATGTGGATCCAAAGATCGACAGGACTCCAAGCGCATACTTTTTAATGTTTACATAAATGTCGGGGAAAGCATTCTATGTTTCGAACACAAGTTTGTCCAGTTGGAGGAGGTTTTCAATATCACTCCTTTTGTGATTCTGAGCAAGAACGGCCTTCTGACGGGCAACATCTTCAAGGTCTGCTGTCAAGCGTCTAAACTTGGACACCCATATGTCTTCGTCGGCTATGTCGGCCAGTTCCATCTCAAGATCAGGTTTACTCACACCTGCCAATGCAGTCGTATTCAGTAGAGATGAATCGATGCTTAGGGAAGTGACCGGGAAGGATAATGTGTTTTTTTTTCCTCTCTGAACTCACAGAAGCGTTTCCCAAACGATGTTTGCATTGCGATAATTGCAGAATGTAAATACTCCGAATTTATCATGTCGTGACCTTGTTTGAACTCTCTCAAATTGGGGAAGTGAGACAAAGTGCCTTTCTGTCAATCTCTGGAAAGCACTGTCAACTTGCGCTCGAATGCCAAAACATCCTCCATCATGTGCAGGGCTGTGCGTCCTTTCCCCTGAAGAGCTGTGTTCAGCGTGTTCAGGTGCGCTGTCATGTCTACCATGAAGTGTAGCTTTTCCAGCCACTCTGGCTGTTCCAGCTCAGGAAAGGTGAGCCCTTTGCTGCCCAGGAAAGTTTTCACTTCTTCCAGACACGCGACAAAGCGTTTCAGCACCTCCCCTTTGGACAGCCACCAGACTTTGTTGTGCAGCACGAGATCAGAATATGCGCTTTCCAGCTCGTCCAGCAACAAACGGAATTGACGGTGATTTAAACTTTTTGCCATTATTTTATTGACAATCTGAATGACAACATCCATTACTTCTGTGCATTCCGGAGGAAATGTTTGAGCGCACAGTGCCTCTTGGTGCAAGATGCAGTGAAAAGTCAGCAGCTTTCTGTCCAGCGACTTCTGCAGTAAAGCCACAAATCCCTTGGTGCGTTCCCGTCATATTCGGTGCCCTGACACCAGTAGCTACTGACACCAGATGGGTGGTCTTTATTCCTTTGGCTCTTAAACAATTCAAGACAGCCTCACAGATGTACTCCCCCCCTGTGTTTGGCCTTTTAGAGGTATCAACTCAATCATTTCTTCCTGTGGCCCGGCAGTTTACATACTGGCAGAACAGCGCTATTTGTTCAATATCACCTTTGTCTTTAGACTCGTCACAGGCAATCGAGTAGGCCACAGCTGAATTGATGTCTTTAATTTGCTGTCTTGTGATGTCTTCTGCCATTTTTATGGTTCTGTCTTTGACAGTCTTTGCAGAGAGGGGCGTATCCCTGATTTTCTGCACAATTTCACTCTTGTTTTTAAAGTCCGTGAATAGATGTTCTGAAATCTTAATGAAAGATTCTTTTATATATTCACCATCTGTAAACTGCTTCCCGTGCCTGACTATTTCCTGAGCGGCAATGTAACTAGCGTATGTCGTTGATTTTCCAGACTTCATCCATTTCTGGAAATGATTTTTGCTCAGATCAACCTTCCGTATCAGTTCCGAAACGGCTTTTTTTCTCTCATCTCCATCCGGATATTTTTGAGCAAAGGCTGCGTGTTTATTCTGGAAATGCCTTGCGACATTTGACTTTTTGTTGTTTGCTAGTTTCTCATTGCATATTAAGCAATCTCATATGTAAACCAGTCTCGTCAACAGTGAAAGCAAATGAATCTGTCCACGTATCATTAAACGTTCTGTTTTCTTCAGTCACTTTTCTGTTTTTAGAATTCTCCATAGTTGGCTTACCTTGGATCGAAAAATTAAAGAAATCGCGCACTGACGGGTGTCAGGTATTGGCAGTGGTGACGTGTATTAATAGCAATAAAAACACGTTGTAGCGGTGTGCTCACGCAGTCAGTAAACTGCAGTCGAATAACTTTATTCGAACTAAACAGCCTTGCTTTTAAGCCTCCCTCAACCCAGCCCCCATGGGCGCGGATGCTGCAAAAGACGCGTACTCACAAACCCCCGTAGGCTATCTCCCTTAGCCTGAACGCTGGCTAATTGCGAGCCGTTTCGGATGTGCCAGGAAATGTGTCGCCACAAAGTCTTATTTAGATTGTACAAGATCACCATAATCTTCAAATTTAGAATTACATTTCAAAAGCTAACAAACTAACATAAAATACATTTTAATTAAATACTGGCCAATTATTTCCCAAAGCCACAGGGAGCCGCAGCACAGAGGTGAAAGAGCCACAAGTGGCTCCGGAGCCGCGGGTTGCCGACCCCCGGCCTAGGGGGATGACTGTCCATTTTAATGCTGACAACAGAGAAGTGTTCTTTGTACTGAGATTTCCAAACAATGGAAACATCAGATATCCATACTGCCATTGCCTATACAGCCACCAGCATGCTTGGGACTCAACGCATAGAACAGAGTTCTGTTCCCTTAATGTACAGATAGTTCATGACAAGTATTTTCTTACACCAACTATCTTGTGTCAACTGCGTGTGACTGCAGCTATCGTGACTTGAGTTTAATTGTAGGTTTTTGATGGTGCCCTGTGTTTTTTCTCTCACATCTAAGATATGTCCCCAAAGTTTGTTCATTACAACTTTCTGAGGTTCCCAACCTTTTCAGGTTGTGGATCAATGCATTAAGCAAGGGGTCTGTGGTACCTACATCAGGAAACCTTAAGAATCAATCATCATCATAGTTCTGGGCAAAATCCAAAAAGAAGTGCATTTATGTGAGAGAATACGTTTCAGGGTTACAGGAAAGTAAGGAGGGAATGGCACTGAGGGGATTACTCTGCTAGGAGCCAACTTGAACTAACCATTCATTAAATCATGGAAGAAGATAATTGTCTTGGTGCCATGGTCTTAAATTAGGTGTGGGCCATTTCCAACAGCATATGACAAGAACTGCTGAACATAGATTAGGCACAGCTACTGGAGGTAGAAAGATCGTTTGATTAGGGGAAGGCATTTAAAAGTGAGATTGAGTTCAGACCTATCCTGCATGTCCTTCAGGATAGGAGGCAAAGACAGATTAGCCATAGGAAGGTTTTTGCAGGAGAAAGGTGGCATCGTTGATGAACTGATTGCTTCAAAGTTTAAGAGTAAGAGGAGAGAAAGCTGGGGGATATAGAATTTGCCTTAATCCTGTTTGCCAAAACCATTACAAAACGTTACATATTAGAAGCATGTGGGTAGCCAGGGAAAGAGTAGGGACCAATGGGGAAATAGGTGTATGAAAGGGTTAATGAATGAGGAGTGTTTAATTACTTAGGGCCTGTACTTGCTGGAGTTTAGAATGAAGGGAAATCTCATTGAAACCTATTGAATATTAAAAGACTAGATGTAGTGAGTGGTTGTAGAGAGGATATTAGAAAGGAAAATATACATTGTATATTGCACATGCACCTTAGTGGTTAGATGACTTTCTCTTCAAATCTATCCTTGATGAATAATGACAAGCTTGTGGCTATATTGGGCTATATTCAGATTACTGTTACTACTTAGTTGATGCACTCTGGGATGACTAAGGCAAGCCAAGTGTGTTGATCACGAGTCTGTGCAGGGAGGTGAACCATTGTTCTGAACAGATAGTGAGTGGTCTTGTGCACCAAATTTGCTGGGACCTTAACCACACAACCATCATTCCATCCTCCAGAATGGCACCTGACAGACACATAGTCACCCAGAGCCTGCAGTGTAGCTGTCTGCAATTGCAGTAGGAGCTTTGCTGACACTGCATAGTTAAGTGTGCAGAGCTCAACTATCTGCTCCTGCAGAATAGGATAATAGAATAAATTCATATGTGCTGAGTGGTAGTGTCCCTTGCATTGTGGACAACTATGAACTGTCCCTTTGCACCTGGACAGAACAATAAGCTGCTCCTGGAGACTTTGTCAGATGCGAATGGCAGTTTGCTCATCAACAATATCAATTGCTCCTTCCTTGCATGGATACATATCTTACAGGAACAGACTCAGACCACCCCATCTACTCCACCATGACTGGTTTATTATCCCCCTCAACCCCATTCTCCTGCCTTCTCTGTGTAACCATTAATGCCCCAATTAATCAAGAACCTATCAACATCTGTCTTAAATATACCCAATGACTTGGCTTGCACAGCTTCTGTGACAGAATTCTGCAGATTCACCACACACAAAATAAATTTCTGTTCTAAATGGATGTCTCTCAGTTGAGGTGATGCCCTCTAATCCTAGATTCCCCCCCCCCCCCACTCTAGGGGGCATCCCCTCCATAACCACTCTATCCAGACCTTTCAATATTCAATAGGTTTCAATGAGATCCCTCATTCTAAACTTCAGTGAGTGCAGGTCCAGAGCTATTAAACATTCTTCATACGTTAAGCCTATCATTTCAGGGATCATTCTCATGAGCATCCTCTCCAATGCCTTATAAAGCCCCAGCATTTCATCCTGCTTTTGTATTCTAGTCCTCTCAAAATAAATAATATTGTATGTCTTCTTTACCACCAACTCAACCTGCAAGTTAACATTTTAGGAAATCCTGCATGAGAACTCCCAAATTCTCGCACTTCTGATTTTTGTATTTTCACCCTCATTTACAGCCTATGCCATTATTCCTCCTACCAAAGTGCACAACCATGCACTAACCTACATTATATTCTATCTGCCACTTCTTTGCCCATTCTCTCAATCTGTCTTTCTGCAGACACCTTGCTTCAACACTACTTGCCCTTCCACTTATCATAACTTTCACGAAACCATCAAATCCTTCATCCAAATCATTAAAATACACTGTGAAAAGAAGCAGTCCCAACACCGAGCCCTGTGGCACACAGTCACTGGCAGACAACCAATTAATTCCCACTCTTCGCCTCCTGTCTGTCAGCCAGTTGTTACTAGAATCACTCCTTGTAATAATGAGGCAGAGAAGCTGTTACTTACCAAAAAGCAACCTTTATTGTCTCAAGTAAAAAGCATGTGGGTTCACAAACTAACTACCTGTACGCACACCCACTGGAATTCCCTGACCCTCCAAGGATAATCAATGAAGAGAAATGCTATTACCCAGGAATGGAGTCTATGCTGGCCAGGTGTTCCTTGTAGTCCCGGTCCACATGTCCATGAGGTCTTCCTTATCCGCAATGGTTTGTCTCTAGTTTCTGGAGAGTTAACATCATTACATATTTGGTACTCCTGACTCTTCTAGTGTTCCTCATCAGTTCATCTATAGAACTCCATTGCATTGGCTCAAGGTCACCTGATCTACCTCCCTACCATTGTCAAACATAAGAACCCTGTTCTTTAGTTCTTTGACTCGTTTAAAATTTCTACTATGTAAGTATCAATCCATATTTGGATTCTGTAACTTCCATAAAAATGTAACATTTTTACATTTCATTTAAATTCAGTTTTATTGATTTTCAAAAGTGAAGGTACAAACATTTCTTGATTTCAAAGATAAGTTCAGTAAGTTTTACAACACAAGTTTCATTTGTACATACGTCAATCTCTTGCGTTCACACACAAAATTATCAGAGCTCAAAAAGGCATTATGTAATTTATATATTGAAGCACTATCCTTTATTTTTAAGTTACAGAACACATCTGTGTATAAATGTTATTGTTGGAAAGGATAAATTTCACCATTTCTATCAACTGCTGTGAAACCTAACCTAGGGATCCTCCTACTGGCAATATTCCCCATGCATTTTCCATGCTTATATATTTTAAACAGTTGCCAGTATAAACATATATTGATTAATTGATGAATATCATTCATGATAAAGTGCAAAAATAATATTGTTCTGTCTTGGGTCGGAATACCAGTCTAAGGCTGTTTTTCAGAAGCAACATCCCCCTATATTTACACATCTTCTGCAAGATTTGCTTTAACCTGAGGAAATAAGCAACTTGGACACCTGTAGATGCATTTTTGATACTATATTTTGCAATGTTACTGATAAAAGTTTACAAAAATCATCTGCAATAAAGATTAGAAATTAACCTCTTTTGGCTGTATGAATTCAGGCTTCTGGCACTTTGAAAATTGTATTAATTAGGATCTCAAACAAACAATCTGAAGTCAAGCAAATATCTGATTTTAAATACCATGACTTTGTTTTTGCATTACTGAGAAAAATAACAAAGTTTCATCATTTTCAAAATGGGTATACCATTGAAAGAAACCAAGCTCACACACTTCTGAGAACATCCATGCTGGAGATTAAATGTATGCAACACATTCAAACATCAAGGCATGAGACTCAAGGCTTACATTCAATCAGAATACAATACTCTGTCAGAACTTTTATATTTTCCTAACTATTAGAGCCACCACTGAAAAAGATCCTTTTAAAAATGCCACCTTATCCATTATGCATCATGTTGGAATATCTTGGCAGCAATACAAATCTTTCTGTCAAATGATGTTGCAACACTAAGAACATTCATAAAGTCAGTTTCAAATTGTTTCCTGCCTTAAAAATAGTAAATGCAAGGAAATTTTAAAAAAACAACCAGAAACATAAAAGTAATCACAGACATAAAAACATTGTCAAAACAACTCTGTACAATCTAAATGTGTTTGTAGGGTTTTTTTTTAATCTTGAGTGTACTAACAAAGCTTTTAATTGTACAGATGTTGAACCTGGAATCTGAGAACTATTTTGTATGAGATTTTATTGACTATTTCTAGCCACTTCTGACTATTTAATGCCACTTATGATTGTAATGTCCATGCGATACATAAAAAGGAGAAAATCAATACAAGTGTAAAATAACCAAGCACATCAAAACTGAGAGGGGATATTGCTACTTAGTGCTGTTTTTGTTAGTTTATAAACCATTAACTTATTGCTGTGAGTAGTATACTAAATGACAGTGGCAGAATATTTTAGTACCTGAATATTACCCCTTTCTGCAATGGAAGCACTTTTGATTTACTATTTAGATTTTTATCAATTTTGCAGTATCAACCAGCACTAAATTTAAAACAGTTCAGTCCCCTTTAATTAACAATTAAGATACTCCATGAATCAAAAAGATGGCAAACAAGCCCAGTGACAGGGTCAATGGCATAAAAATTGGCACACACATAACAGAAATCTAAATTTGCTAAATAAATAACAACACACACAAAATGCTGGTGGATCACAGTAGGCCAGGCAGCATCTATAGGGAGAAGCGCTGTCAAAGGGTCTCGGCCCGAAACGTCAACAGCGCTTCTCCCTATAGATGCTGCCTGGCCTGCTGTGTTCCACCAGCATTTTGTGTGTGTTGTTGTTTGAATTTCCAGCATCTGCAGATTTCCTCTTGTTTGCTAAATAAATGTTCTAATTGAATCCCTAAAACTGGCAATTACAATGTTGACTTGTACTCGACCCGACCTGTACAAAAAATACTCTGCCTTACTATAATCAAAACTCAAGTACAACTGTTTTCCTGGGTAAGCAAAGAGCATAATAGGAATATGGTATTACAGTGAAATTCTCAGTGATTTTACAAACAATTAATTCACTTTGGAAAAACGGGCTTTGATTTACCTAAACTGTGATTTTAAAGGTGTCTGGTTGAAAGAAAAATGGAGGGCTATGTGGGAGCGAAGTGTTAGATTGAGCTTACACAAGCTTAAAGGGTGAGCACAACATCGTGGGCCAAAGGCACTTTGCTGTAAGTTACAAAGTTTGAGTTCCAATGTAATTAACATTAAATAATAACTATTCAGTGCCTCAATTATTGTACTGCAAATTACTGTAATAAAGTACCATTATTAAGAATTTAAAGGTACAAAAGGACGCTTGGGCATTAGAAATTAATGATTGCACTGTGTTAGTCACATTTGTATAAAACAGGTACCTGATTTGTGTTTGGTTTAGCTTAATTTAAATGTAACAATTAATGAAGTAATCATATTTTCAGAGTTAGGAAATTATACTTTCCTAAACTATTAGCACATTTAAAAAGCTCTTTTCATATTTTGTTACTGACATTGGATTGCTTTCTCTTTAAAAGAAATATATAAAAAGATCTGAAAAATGATAATGTACCATTGGCACAATAAAAACATAATAAGCAAAAATCCAAGAAAGGGCATGAATATTTTGTTGATTTGAATTGGTGCATAAATAACAGCAGAAGGATAAAAACATTATTTGTTGAAAATTCATATTAAGAAACTGACAGAAGTTCAGTTGGGGAATAGCTATAGAAAATTTTACTGAATGAAAACTAAATAGAATGTGAAATTTATCATCCTGTACATTAGGAAAGCATCTGTATTAAATCTAAATATTAAAACCAAATGAATAATGGAAAAGAATACAATATGTATTCAAAACTGGATTCCTGCAGGAATCAAATGAGGTTAAAATTGAAAATGTTTACCAACTTATCTTAGAAATAAAACTGTACTGCATAAACAACAAATTAGGAAAATCAATATTGTTGGATTTATACTTTTCTAACATAATATTATTCTAGTTTTTCTCATAGATATTTTTTCTCATAGGTTATAGATATTTCACAATCTAATTTTCAGTCTCTTTCCTATGGTTAGGAGTCAAAAGGTGGAAGATTGGAATATCCATGTACAAATTCATAAAAGGTACTTAGAAATTGTGTATTTCAGGAAAAGGCAGTTTGTAATGAATATCATGAAAGTTTCAATAGAAAAGTACTGTGCAACAAATGGATAGTTATGGCAACCAACAGTTAAAAAAGTGCGCAAGCCCCAAACATGAAGCTGAATTACTATTATTTTGATAAAGCATTTGGCAGTACCATTTGATATTCTACATGCAAATACGCATACTAATTATAGATATGTTTTTTGTAGTAGTAGTAGTAGTTTTAATGGTAGCCAAAGTAAAATTGTGCATTAGTGTTTCCAAGTATTTACATTTAATCATCAATAAGGGAAACACTGTACAATAGTCAACAATCATGAAGCACTTAGAAAGCCATCTTAGGCATTTCAGAACTCCATAATAGTTTGTTTTTAAATGAGTCCCTGAACAGTGAAAATAATTCAATTTCCAGAATTGTCAAACTTATAATTTAGACTTTCTGTTATTTTTGTGTGCTGAGGTTTGAGTTGTAATTCATTTTAATGTCAATGTGAATTATACTGCATAAATATAAAATTAGCTTTAAATTTTATTTTTTAAATTGACTACGTATTTAAGGATTATTTCACAGACTGATCCTACCTTTAAAAATTTGGCTAAAACATTCTATTTCATTTCCTTTATAAAATAACCTTTAGTTACAGCTTTTTCTCCCCAAGTGCAAAAATAATTTAACAGTTTGAGTCTGATGTTAACCATCTAACTAAAAAGTCCTGTACTAAATTTGCAGTTGATGGGTAGAATATAAAAAATCATGGGTTTAATAATATAACTTTGATGAAGATTTTTGGACACCTCAAGGCAGAGATTACAGACTAATCTATTTACCAGAGGCATCCATAACCAACATGCTTTTCTACAAAATGTGATCAGTATTCTTTTGTGCTCTATTGTAATCTTAAATTGATTCTTTAATTAGAACTCAAATTCCTCCCCTCCCCTTACTTCCACTAATGACCTGAAAGTTCAGAATCTTACAAAATTTTGTAAATCACTATTGTAAGAGAACACTATTTTCACAATTTCAATATCAGGTTGAACACCATAAATGCATCACATAAAATGAAGGCGTATGGATTTTTTTTAATGGAGGGGAAGAGGTCTGAAGAACATTGAAAAATGATTAGAGTATAGTTTTCAGTTGCAGGTCTGGAAGATTCTCGTTTGGAAATCGGTTTGGACTTATTTGTCAGATTATTAGTATAATAGATATCCTAATGTTTGCAGTGTTCAGAAATGTAATCCTTTGTAGTGGTTTTCTCCTTTTCTACACAATCAGAATCTGATTTATTAGCACTGACTTATATGATGTGAAAATATAGAAGTATACGATGATATAAATCTTTCATCAATTGTTTAAAGTTGTGAATCCTTAAAATTTATTCACAGTTTCTGGCTATATAGTTTTAATTATTGAATATAAAAATCAGAAGACGTATATCAAATCTTTGAAAAAAAATGTTGCATGAAATAGCAGTACTCTTTCATTCTGCATTTTAATGAGTGCAGTGACTGAAATTTATGGAAAATGATCCATTCAGTTTGTGTTTCATCGTAAATCATTATTTGATTTTCATCTTGCTGAAACACAATTGATTAGGTTCAATATTTAGGGCAATGAAAATAGATACTTTAGCATTTGTGATAACTTACGGTCATTAACTATAGATTAGTTTATAACAAATCTTCCTTAATTACAAATATCTCAATTATACACTGGATTTATCAATTTAAAAATATACTGTAATCTTGATCAGATGAAATAAACTACATAGTCTCACAAGGCACATCAGCCAATCATGTTAAGCAAACCTGAGAAAAGCACTGAGTAACAATTCTTGGCTAATAAGTAATCCTTGCACTTGTTATTCTTAGTAGTGCTTGAAGATTTATAACTTTGAAAACTGGCAACAAGCTACAATATTTCTTAATACATATCCCTGTAAATTTCCTGCAGAAGTGGATGTAGAAAAGTGTCTGTCTCAGTCTTTTTAATCTTCTGGACAAGTTGGGCGTGCTCTGTAACCAGCTGGCGGAGATCAGCCATTTTCTGGAGAAGTTTGGGAAATAAGTAGATAGCATCAGGATGGTTGCTGTGTAAATGGAGGCGAAGGGCTTGAACAATGCTCTCCTGCATCTGTTCAATCTGTGATATATTAACCAGACCTGGTCGATCTATTAAAAAAACATTAAATATTTAATGCTAGACCTCATTTTTATTTTATAGAGTACAGTATTATAAAACTTCAGCTTCAACTGAAAAGTTAACTTCTCTCACCCCCCACCCCGGTAATAAAATGCTATAATAATAATAATAATTTTTTTTAACTCACAGAAGTTCACAGCTGCATACAGCCTAACAATCCTCTGAGATCCCTATGCACTTCCAATTTTGGCCATACAGATGAGCCACTTTCAATTGCCTAAATACCAAATTCTGGAATTTCATCTATTAATCGTTTTACCTCTCTAATTCTCTCCATTACAGCAAGCCTTTGATCATTTGTTTGAACATCTTAATATATGGTTCAATGTTGTATTTTGTTTGATAGTATTCTCACAAAGTGTTGGTGGCATTTTACTAGTTAGTAGAGTTATATAAATGCAAATTGTTGTTTGGTGCCCCATCTGACCACAAGCTAAGTTCACAACTCTCCCATCTCTGCTCAACTTCTGCTTAAACCATCATCCAAGGGTTTTGTCAAATCCAGACTTAACTAAATGTGGCAAATGTTCAGGGGATACTTGCGTGGGGGTTCTGCGTAGATATGTTCTAATGAGACGGAGGGGATTGTAGGTTACAAGAACCGTGGTGTACAAAGGCTGCTGTAAATCTAGTCAAGAAGAAAAGAAGAGCTTACGAAAGGTTCAAAAAACTAGGTAATGATAGAGATCTAGAAGATTATAAGGCTAGCAGGAAGGAGCTTCAGAACAAAATTAGGAGAGCCAGCAGAGGCCATGAGAAGGCTTTGGCAGACAGGATTAAGGAAAGCCCCCAAGGCATTCTACAAGTATATGAAGAGCAAGAGGATAAGACGTGAGAGAATAGGACCAATCAAGTGTGACAGTGGAAAAGTGTGTTTGGGACCAGAGGAGATGGCAGAGGTACTTAATGAATACTTTGCTTCAGTATTCACTATGGAAAAGGATCTTGGCAATTGTAGGGATGATTCGCAGCAGACTGAAAAGCTTGAGCATGTAGATATTAAAAAAGAGGTTGTGCTGGAGCTTTTGGAAAGCAGCAAGTTGGCTAAGTCACTGGGACTGTACGGAATATACCCCAGGCTACCGTGGGAAGCAAGGGAGGAGATTGCTGAGCCTCTGCCGAGGATCTCTGCATCATCAATGTGGACAGGAGAGGTTCCGGAGGATTGGAGGGTTGCAGATGCTGTTCATTTATTCAAGAAGGGGAATTGGTATAGCCCAGGAAATTATAGACCAGGGAGTTTTACTTGAGTGGTTGGTAAGTTGATGGAGAAGAGCCTGAGAGGCAGGATTTATGAACATTTGGAGAGGCATAATATGATTAGGAATAGTCAGCATGGCTTTGTGAAAGGCAGGTCGTGCCTTACCAGCCTGATTGAATTTTTTGAGGATGTGACTAAAGAAACTGATGAAGGTACAGCAGTAGATGTATATAGATTTCAGCAAAGCATTTGCCAAGGTACCCCATGTAAGGCTTATTGAGAAAGTAAGGAGGCATGGAATCCAAGGGGACATTGCTTTGTGGATCCAGAACTGGCTTGCCCACAGAAGGCAAAGAGTGGTTGTAGACTGGTCATATTCTACATGGAGGCTTGTGACCAGTGGTGTGCCTCAGGGATCTGTTCTGGGACCCCTACCCTTTGTGGTTATTATAAATGACCTGGATGAGGAAGTGGAGAGAAGGGTTAGTAAATTTTCTGATGAGAAAAATGTTGGGGGTGTTGTGGATAGTGTGAAGGGCTGTCAGAGGCTACAGCGGGACATTGAAAGGATGCAAAACTGGGTTGAGAAGTGGCAGACAGAGTTCAACCCAGATAAGTGTGAAGTGGTTCATTTTGGTAGGTCAAATATGATGACAGAATATAGCATTAATGGTAAGACTCCTGGATTGGGGAGCATGCCTTATGAGAATAGGTTGAGTGAACTCAGCCTTTTCTCCTTCGAGCAATGGAGGATGAGAGGTGACCTAATAGAGGTGTATAAGATAATGAGAGGCATTGATCATGTGTATAGTCAGAGGCTTTTTCCCAGGGCTGAAATGGCTAGCACGAGAGGTCAGAGTTTAAAGGTGTTTGCAAGTAGGTACAGAAATGTCAGGGGTAATTTTTTAAAACAGAGAGTGGTGAGTGCGTGGAATGGACTGCTGGCAGTAGTGGTGGAGATGGAAACGGAAGGGTCTTTTAAGAGACTCCTGGATGGATACATGGAGCTTAGAAAAATAGAGGGCTATGAGTAAGCCTAGATAGTTCTAAGGTAAGGACATGTTCAGCACAGCTTTGTGGGCTGATGGGCCTGTACTGTGCTGTAGGTACATTGAATTATATGAAAAGAAATACACATTTCACTATGGATATATCTTTTAAAAAATGTATTTAAAAAACACAATTTGGGCATTTCACATGCTTTCTGCCTCCTTCAACGCAACCAGTTTCAGCCTGGCCTTTCTGATCACAGGCATTACTGATCTCTCCCCCAACAACTGTTAAATCTTATCTCCTGATTGTTAAGCCACTAAATTACCAAGCATTCACCCCAACCCCTTTTGATTTTCAGGAAATGTCTTACAAGAAAAGAAGATAAAAGATAAGTCCATATTATCACTCAAGCCTGCTTTGTCATGGACTAAGATGGCTGATCTGATCTTGGCCTTAGCTCTACTCTCATTTTAGAACACAGGATAGTGCAGCACAGTACAGGCCCTTCGGCCCACAATGTTATGCCAACCCTTAAACCCTGCCTCCCATATATGCCCCCAGCTTAAATTCCTCCATATACCTGTCTAGTAGTCTCTTAAATTTCACTAGTGTATCTGCCTCCACCACAGATTCAGGCAGTGCATTCCACACACCAACCACTCTCTGAGTAGAAAATCTTCCTTTAATATCCCCCTTGAACTTTCCACCCCTTACCTTAAAGCCATGTCCTCTTGTATTGAGCAGAGCTGCCCTGGGGAAGAGGTGCTGGCTGTCCACTCAATTATTCCTCTTAATATCTTGAATACCTCTATCATGTCTTCTCTCATCCTCCTTCTCTCCAAAGAGTAAAGCCCTAGCTCCCTTATCTCTGACCATAATGCATACTCTCTAAACCAGGCAGCATCTGGTAAATCGCTTCTGTATCCTTTCCAATGCTTCCACATCCTTCCTATAGTGAGGCAACCAGAACTGGACACAGTACTCCAAGTGTGGCCTAACCAGAGTTTTATAGAACTGCATCATTACTTCGCGACTCTTAAACTCTATCCCTCGACTTATGAAAACCAACACCCCATAAGCTTTCTTAACTACCCTATCTACCTGTGAGGTAACTTTCAGGGATCTGTGGACATGTACCCCCAGATCCCTCTGCTGCTCCACACTACCAAGTATCCTGCCATTTACTTTGTACTCTGCCTTAGAGTTTGTCCTTCCAAGGTGTACCACCTCACACTTCTGGGTTGAACTCCATCTGCCACTTCTCAGCCCACTTCTGCATTCTATCAATGTCTCTCTGCAATCTTCAACAATCCTCTACACTATCCACAACAACACCAACCTTTGTGTCGTCTGCAAACTTGCCAACCCACCCTTCTACCCCCACATCCAGGTCGTTAATAAAAATCACGACAAGTAGGGGTCCCAAAATTGATCCTTGTGGGACTCCATTAGTCACAACCCTCCAATCCGAAAGTACTCCCTCCACCATAACCCTCTGCTTTCTGCAGGCAAGCCAATTCTGAATCCACCTGGCCAAACTTCCCTGGATCCCATGCCTTCTGACTTTCTGAAAAAGCCTACCATGTGGAACCTTATCAAATGCCTTACTAAAATCCATGTAGATCACATCCACTACACTACCCTCATCTATATACCTGGTCACCTCCTCAAAGAACTCTAACAGGCTTGTTAGACATGATCTGCCCTTCACAAAGCCATGCTGACTGTCCCTGATCAGACCATGATTCTCTAAATGCCCATAGATCCTATCTCTAAGAATCTTTTCCAACAGCTTTCCCACCACAGATGTAAGGCTCACTGGTCTATAATTACGCGGACTATCCCTACTACTTTTTTTGAAAAGGGGGACAACATTCGCCTCCCTCCAATCCTCTGGTACCATTCCTGTGGACAATGAGGACATAAAGATCCTAGCCAGAGGCTCAGCAATCTCTTCCCTCACCTCGTGGAGCAGCCTGGGGATTATTCTGTCAGGCCCCGAGGACTTATCCATACTAATGTATTTTAACAACTTCAACACCTCCTCTCAACATGCACTAGAACTTCAACCTCACTCATACTGTCCTCACCGTCATCAAGTTCCCTCTCATTGGTGAATATCAAAGAGAAGTATTCACTGAGGACCTTGCTCACTTCCACAGCCTCCAGGCACATCTTCCCGCCTTTATCTCTGATTGGTCCTACCTTCACTCCTGTCATCCTTTTGTTCTTCACATAATTGAAGAATGCCTTGGGATTTTCCTTTACCCTACTCGCCAAGGCCTTTTCATGCCCCCTTCTTGCTCTCCTCAGCCCCTTCTTAAGCTCCTTTCTTGCTACCCTATATTCCTCAATAGACTCATCTGATCCTTGCTTTCTAAACCTCATATATGCTGCCTTCTTCCACCTAAATAGATTTTCCAACTCACTTGTCACCCAAGGTTCCTTCACCCTACCATTCTTTAGCTTCCTCACCTAGACAAATTTATCCCTAGCATCTTGCAAGAGATCCCAAAACATCGGCATGTCCATAGTACATTTCCTTGCAAAAACATCATTCCAATTCACACCCGCAAGTTCTAGCCTTACAGCCTCATAATTTGTCCTTTCCCAATTAAAAATTTTCCTGTCCTCTCTGATTCTATCCTTTTCCAAGATAATACTAAAGGCCAGGGTGGTCACAGTCCCCAGATGCTCACCCACTGAGCGATCTGTAACCTGACCCGGTTCATTACTTAATACTAGATCTAGTATGGCATTTCCCCCTAGTTGGCCTGTCAATCTACTGTGACAGGAATCCATCCAGGACACACTTAACAAACTCTGCCCCATCTAAACCATTGGAACTAATCAGGTGCCAATCAATATTAGGGAAGTTAAAGTCACCCATGATAACAACCCTGTTATTTTTGTGCCTTTCCAAAATCTGCCTCCCAATCTGCTACCAGGGGGCCTAGAGAATACTCCCAAAAGAGTAATTGCTCCCTTCCTGTTCCTGACTTCCACAGATACTGACTCAAAAGAGGATCCTGCTACATTACCCACCTTTTCTGTAGCAGTAATAGTATCCCTGGCCAGTAATGCCACCCCTCCTTCCCTTTTCCCCCCTCTCTATGCCTTTTAAAACACTGAAATCCAGGAATATTGAGAATCCATTCCTGCCCTGCTGCCAGCCAAGTCTCTGTAATGGCCACTACATCATAATTCCATGCATGTATCTAAGCTTTCAGTTCATCACCTTTGTTCCTGATGCTTCTTGCATTGAAGTATACACACTTTAGCCCTACTACCTTTACATCCTTTATTCTGCTTTTCTTACCTCAAAGCCTCTTTATATGTTAGATCTGGCTTTACTCCATGCACTGTACTTGCAGTTCTCGCATGACCTTTATCCTACTCCACCTCACTATCTGCTCTAACACTCTGGCTCCCCTCCCCCAGAAGTAGTTAAAACCCCCCAGAGCAGCAACTGGCAAACATTCCCGCAAGGATGTTAGTCCCCCTCCAGTTCAGGTGCAACCTGTTCTATCAGAACAGGTCCCACCATCCCTGGAACACGGCCTAATTGTCCAGAAACATGAAGAACTCCCTCCTGCACCAACTCCTTAGCCACATATTTAGCTACATTATCGTCCTATTTCTAGCTTCACTAGCACGTGGCATGGGTAGCAATCCTGAAATTGCAAACCTGGAGGTCCTGTCCTTTAACTTTGCCTTTCCATAATCCTTGATGCTCCTATGGTTCAAAATCTTCCCATGTCATCCTATTGCCTCCATAGCTCCTGAGTAGAGAACTTCAAAGATTCATAACTATCATGAAAACTTTATTTTAAAAAGGAATTCCTTATTTTGAAGCTGTGCTCTGCAGTTCTAGGTTTCCCATGAGCAGAAATGTTCTCTCAGAATCTTGAAGTTTTCAATAACATTATCCTTCATTTTTCTGAATTGCAATGAGTTAAAAAGCAGTTTTTCTTCACTGGACAACCCTTTTATCTCAGAGATAAATCTTCTTAACTTTCTCTGAACTAACTTGATAACTAAGTATACTTACTAGGTGGTGGTCTCCTGACTACAAAATCATTAACAGAACTGTAAATAGTTGAGGATTTAGCACTGTCCTGTTTCACAACTCATCACCCTGAAAATGACTATCTTGACTCTGTTTTTGGCTTATCAGCCAGCCCTCTAGCTATACTAAAATGCTATCCAGAATGCTTACTCTTCTGACATTATGCAATGTTCTTCTGTTTTATCTTATTAACCATGATTATTGGAATATATCATTCTAGTTCAAAATAATTTTATGATTTTGATTGATTGCATGATGATTTCCTTTATATACAGCTATGATCTTCCCTAATTTATCCATCTGTATTTTCCCACCACTGGTGTTTTCCCTTGCCTGCATGTCCATTTTCCTACTGTTAGACTGGGAAACAAATTTTTTAAAAATGGATGAGAAATTCTTGCTGTCAAAATAGATAGGAATTCTGTTCATGCCCTGAGTTCAATTATGCTGGAAACTGAGGCTCAATCCAGCTGCTAGTTGAAACCAAATATTTAAAAAGTGTAAACTAGACTTCTGAACAAATTGGGTAGAGTAATATTGTATGGAAGAATGTATTTGTTATGATAAGCAACTCAGAGAATTAAGGAAAACACAAACAATTAAATTATTTCAAACAATGCTACCATCTTTTTAATGCAATTAAATGAATAACACTGTTAAATTTGTGCTCCCTTCACAATGCTAACTTTAATTAACGGAGAGATAACTTTGCTTGTGTAGCTAAAGATCATTATTTGCAAGCTACTGCTATACAATAAGCTCAAGTTTCATGGAAAGCATTTCATTTCCATATTTCTACTATTCATGCTTGAAATGGTAAAAAATGCTTTACCATTTGCTTTGCATTCTGAGTTTGCAATATTGATGCAATGTCCTTGAAGAAACAAATGAAACTCATCATAGATTCTGCTACTGTTAGGATTATTAACATTTCTTTTCTGTTAAATCCAATATACCGAACACTTTCTACAGGTTAAAGAAGCATTGTTTGGCAAAATGATACTTCTGTTGGTCATTCTTACCTCCAGACAGAATGATGGCAGCCACAAAGAGAGCCAAGTCACTGTCATCCAATTCTAATGCATTGAACTTCATGGCAAATTCAAACTTGGGCTCCATTATTTCATTAAAAGGTTTTCGCAAGCTTTTCAAAAATTCTCGAGTCATAAAACCATTCCCGTAGGCCACCAGCAGCCCATCTTTGTTCATAACTGATGCCAACATGGCAAACATGGCTTCATAAACTCCGTATTTTAATAAGGTCACTTGATCATTGAGATCAAGGCTTACAAATTCAGGAATACATTTTGCAAATTCCGTCAGTTCTCTTACTGTTTCCACTGAGGTACACTGACAGCGATGAAAGATTCTAACTTCAGCTTCTTTATTCTGGATGCCATTTACCGCTTGCTTTGATACTAAATTCTCTTCAGCAAGACGTAATGTCTCCATGTCATGAATGACAAAAGGCTGAAAATATATTTTAAATATAGAAAGATTTATTGAACATCACAACCTTCTTCTGTATCAAAATCCCAAAAGAAAAGACATTTAAGTACTTTTTAGAGCAAATGTAGCTATCGTTGCAGAAGAATCTAGATAAGCAGCAGTGCCAGGTGCTGAATAGGATATTTCGCTTTTAAACAAAGTCACAAATTAACTTGTTTTTTTTAGGTAAATTAGTGCATTTACTAATCTTGGACATACTGAAAAAAGGAACAATTCATCAATAATTAATCTGTTTGTTCATTCTATAAACACATCTCTTACAGTGGCACTTACAACAAAGAACAAATGAAAAAAAAGAAAAGGACCATCAGGTTTATCAATATGCCTCAATATTAATTAAGTAATTTATGAAAATCAACTAACAAGGAAGAGGAGAATTGCATGTTCATTTTGGGAAAATAATATCCAGTCAATGAAAGCAATTTAAATGTTGCAGACAAATTATACTCAAAGCAAATCAAAATATATTAAAACACATATTTGCCATTAATGAGTAACTTACGAGGAGAACAAATTTCCTGTAATGGAATGACAAAACATGTCATTAAAAAGTTGTTGATTTTTTTCTGAATTAAGATTTTTGAATGTATGTTGAGGTCTTGCACTTACTTCATTTCAAACTGTGATCGGAGGCTAAACACTTATAATATTTTCCATGCTACTGAACTTTCAAGAGCAAAACTATAATGAGCTACAGTGGCGTCATTATTTTAACACTGAGTAAGTATTGCACACTACATCTTACTTCATTTTCTTCACACTGTAGGCTTAGCATAGCAAGATGATAGGCAACAACAAAAGAAAGGCAGCTGGGAGGAGTAACAATATAAAGTTTCTGGAACATTAAGATGATGATCATGACAATGAAATCATACCATATACCACAGCTATATTCCTTTCCTTAATCTCACCTCTTCTTTATCTGTCTTCTATATGCTGCCATTTCTAGATTCTCATCTCCATCAACTCCAATTCAGTTGGGTGATTACCATAATTGATAACAGCAACAGAATGCCACAGTTTTAATACCATAGGACAGCAATCCAAAGAATTTCCTCTCAGAATTGTTTAGCATTTCCTGAAAAGGTGGGATGGAAATGCATCCCATAAGAAACTAGAAGGGAGTAGACAGATTCTTGAGGATGACAAATTTAGTGGATAATGGACAAAAAGGATGCAGGAGTAAGAAATAAAATTCGAAACCAAAAAGCAAGATATTGCACATTGGAAGAGCAGGCAAAATCACAGGATAGAAAGTGAGCACCAGAGTTACAGTAGATCAATGAGCCAAATCCTTACATGTTATTTCTTTGTTAAATTAGAGGAGAATAATCACAATGACTTACCGGAACATTAGCTTTTCCTGTCAAAATGGCTCTGGCTTTGGTCTTATTCATGTTAAAATTCTTCAGGTAAGCCTCATACATATGTTTGGCAAGAGATACAAGATCAGCCATCTGTGAATTTTGTACATCTTGCTCTAGTATTAGGATCTCTGCTTTTAACTTCTCCTTTTCAGATTGTGGCATTCGACCAAAACGAATAGCTGTGCAGGGAGGGGGAAAAATAAATTCAATTGCCCTTCCAAACATTCATGCAGCAAGTATTCTACTTCATTGCCCTCTTCAGTTGATGATGTCAATACCTCACCTCCCCTTAATTTGGTTAATACCATCTTTGTTCTCCCTCATTTTTGCTTTTTGTTCATGCTATTATACCTACCACCAGCATAACTTCTTCCCATTCAGTGCATGCTGCCAGATTTTACCCCTTCCTCTTCTTTTGTTGATACTGCTGATTTTATGGCCATTCACTTGGCCACACTCTCTCCTTTACTCAGCTCCATTCCAGATGATTTATCCTTCCTCAAATTCAAATCCACACTCCCAACCCTTCTCCTTTACAGTTCCTTATTTTCCTTTTCTTCTCCATCAAACCTAAGTTCTTGCACCACCCCCATCATCATTTCTTGATGAGAACAGCAGCAGCAAATTCCATGGCTCACAGTAATCTACACAGACAGTTGGATAATATCCAGAAAATGGATTATAAATTAGCTCAAGGAAAAGGACAAATTCCTAAGATGTAGGCAACATAAGGTAAAATTGTATCAAACTGCAATAACATGAAGCACTAAAGACCCTTATTAAAACTGGATGCTGACTGATATCTTTTACTGAAAGTTAAATAATATATTGTCTGATTAAGGACCATAAGATTACACTTCTTTGGGGAAAAAAGTTAACAGTGAATGTAAACTAGTGTGAAATATATAAAGTATAGATATGTAGTGCTTTTGTTTGCTAAATAAGTAGATTCTTCTATAATGCAACTGAAATAAATTTAAGCACTGTCTTGCATAAAAACATCACGAAACTTGTTAAAAATTTTATTTGTGAATTTCTCAATGGGCATTATATGTACTTTTAAACTTGTGTATGTCTCATTTAGAGGTGAGAGGCACTTTTTAACCAATAGAAAGGTATGAAACATGGGAAAGGAGTGAAATGATTGTGTTGTACATAGGTTGGTGGTTGTAATTTCATAAAAATATACTAGCAGCAGTCTTCCAAAAATTTTATGGCAATAAATGCAGAACAAATATAGATATGAAATGTGGGAAGGAAATGAGGTGTTTGGGCAGATACTGAGAAAAGAGGGGTAAATGTGGAGGGGGGAAAGATTAAAGACACATTTATAAACAGAAGCAGGATTAAAAAGAAAATAACACAAGGTATGGCAAGTAAAATAATGGAGAACTGTAATAAAACATAGACCAAAACTAAAAACAAGACATTTATATTAGAGAATCATATTAAAGCCACAGATGGGATAAAATGAAAGATAGGCTTATATTTCTGTTAAGAAGATAGGACTAGGAGATTGATAGAAAAAGAGATAAAACAGAGGAGAAGAGAAGTCAGATTGAACTATATTAAGAAATACCCTAAAAGGAAGTCCAGTAATTAAACAACTCCTTAGCCTTCTTCCAACAGCCAGAATTGCAAGAAGGTAACTGGCTGATATGACTTCTATTTTTTTTTTTCCTTTAAGGGACTCACTCTCACTGCAATTAAAAGGCTGGAAATGTCAAATGCTAGATGGGTTAGGATAATATTGAGAGAAGAAAGGTTAAATAAAATTTGTGAAACAAAGTTTTTTTATACAGAAAGTGATAGATGCTTAGAAAGTGCTGTCAGGGGAGATGGTAGAAGCAGATACAACAGCAATGTTTAAAAGACAGACTGATGTATGAACAAGCAGGGAATAGAGGGATGCATAAAATGTGTAGGTAGGTTAGTAAAACTAGAATCATGGTTGGCTAAAGGGTCTGTTCCCTGATCACAATTTTGGGATAAGGGAATCCATTCAAGTTCAGGGAGTAAAATTGAATGCTGTAAGGATAGGGAACAATATAATCAAGAAAACAGATAATGTTCTGCAACCACAAGAATGAGTCATGAAGGTTAAACAACAAAGACAAAATTCTGAAGGAACTCAGCAGGCCAGGCAGCATCTATGGAAAAGAATACAGTCGACGTTTCAGGCTGAGACGTATCATCAGGATTCCGTTGAAGGGTCTTGGCCCGAAATATCAACTGTACTCTTTTCTTTAGATGCTGCCTGGTCTACTGAGTTCCTCCAGCATTTTGTGTGTGTTGTTTGCATTTCCAGCATCTGCAGATTTTCACTGGTTTTATCAAGGCTATGTTTCCTATCTTTTTTTTCTAGGATTAAGAACATCACCTTGTGATTGGAGGTGCTTGCCCTGGGAAGAAATAGATCTGTTGTCTTGGTCCAAGTGGGTACCAAAAACATAGGTATAATTAAGAAAGAAATTCTACTGGGGAAGTATGAACAGCTAGAAATTAATTTTTTAAAAAGTAGAGCCAGAAAGTGATCATCTCCAAATTACTACGACAGCAATTTTCATATTGCCTTTAACATCAACAAAATCAGAGAGCTGAATGCATCAGTTAATGGTAGATGTGAGAGTATAGGAATTTAATTTACCAACATCAGCATGGTGAATGGAGCAAGCTGCTTTGATGAGGTAGACTTTAGCTGAATTGGGCTGGGACCGGTGCCAGGAAGAATCAAAATCTGAGCAGTTAAGAGGGAGTTAAACTAGATAGTTGGATGGGGTGAGGGAGGTCACCAGAATGGTGAACTTTAGAAAAGTAAGTGAAGTGATAGTCCAGGGTAGTGGTTTGTGTATGACAACTAGAATGTGACAGGAGGAGCAAATTTTACAAAGAGTGGAGTTAAAACAGCAAAATAAGGAAATATTATAAAAAGACAAAATAAAACAAAGGGAACTTTATGTAACCATACATTTATAAGAAGCTCCCTAAGTTCCCAAAAACTAATTCCACCCCATTCAGGTAGATTCTAACTCTGACCTGCATATTAGGGGTAATTTACAATGACTAATTAGCTTAATAATCCTGCTGAAGGGTTTCGGCCTAAAAAATCAACTGTACTTCTTTCCACAGATATTGCTTGGCCTGCTAAGTTCCTCCAGCATTTTGTGTGTGTAGCTTAATAACCTATCTGATTTTTTGGATGTAGGAGGGAACCAATGGACCTGAAAGAAACACACACAATCACAGGAAGGATGTACAATTTCTACAGCATTAAAGGTCAGGATAAAGTCCATGCCACTAGAAATATGAGGCAGTGGATCTATTATCCATACCTCTGTGCATGACATAAATTATTAGCATAAATAAAAATAAATAAGTATGATCTGACAGAGATGCGGGGCGAGACATTTGTTCATATGATAAAACAAAAGGTGCTGTGCTGCTTAGTACTGAGTTACGCTGACACTTAGGTTTCTGAGTACGAAGTACTATAGGGAAATTGGTCTCCCCACTTAGCTATAACCGTAACCTCACTGAGTGCTGGAACAGACTTAAATAATAACAACTGTAAGAATCCTTATAGCTATCAGAATATAAGTTATGAAATTTAATGTTTTGTGGCAGCAGTACAGGGCAAGCATAAGAAATTATTATAAGTTACAATAATAAATAAATACACTGTTAGGCAAATACAAAGTCAGCATTCTGTTACGATTTTGTAACATACCAGCAGCAAGAGATGACAAATTGAGTCCGGTTTTAATATTAAAACCACTATATTTATTTACATCTACTCAAAAATCCAGGTTTTTGAGCTCATCATCCAGGGATATTTAATATTCAAGAGGGATAGACAGGAAAGAAAAGGAGGTGGGGTAGCATTGCTGGTTAGAGAGGAGATTAACTCAATAGAAAGGAAGGACATTAGCCTGGAGGATGTGGAATTGATATGGGTAGAGCTGCATAACACAAAGGGGCAAAAAAAGCTGGTGGGAGTTGTGTACAGGCCACCTAACAGTAGTAGTGAGGTTGGGGATGCATTAAACAGGAAATTAGAAATGCGTGCAATAAAGGAACAGTAGTTATAATGGGTGACTTCAATCTATATATAGATTGAGTGCACCAAATTGGTAAGGGTGCTGAGGAAGAGGATTTCTTGGAATGTATGCGGGATGGTTTTCTGAACCAACATGTCGAGGAACCAACTAGAGAGCAGGCCATTCTAGATTGGGTATTGAACAATGAGGAAGGGTTAGTTAGCAATCTTGTTGTGTGAGGCCCCTTGGGTAAGAGTGACCATAATTTGGTGGAATTCTTCATTAAGATGGAGAGTGACTTAGTTAATTCAGAAACAAAGGTTCTGAACTTAAAGAAGGGTAACTTTGAAGGTATGAGACATGAATTAGCTAAGATAGACTGGCAAATGATACTTAAAGGGTTGACGGTGGATATGCAATGGCAAACATTTAAAGATCGCATGGATGAACTACAATTGTTCATCCCAGTTTGGCAAAAGAATAAACCAGGGAAGGTAGTGCACCCGTGGCTGACAAGGGAAATTAGGGATAGTATCAAGTCCAAAGAAGAAACATATAAATTAGCAAAAAAAAACGGCACACTTGAGGACTGGCAGAAATTCAGAGACCAGCACAGGAGGGCAAAGGGCTTAATTAGGAAAGGGAAAAAAGATTATGAGAAAAAGCTGGCAGGGAACATAAAAACTGACTGTAAAAGCTTTTATAGATATGTGAAAAAAAAAGATTGGTCAAGACAAATGTAGGTCCTTTACAGTCAGAAACAGGTGAATTGATCATAGGGAACAAAGACATGGCAAATCAACTGAATAACTACTTTGGTTCTGTCTTCACTCAGGAGAACATAAATAATCTTCCGGACATAGTAAGGGACCAAGGGTCTAGTGCAGGGGTGTCAAACTCATTTTAGGTCATGGGCCAGGTTGGGCAAAATGCAGCTTCATGCGGGCCGGATCAGTCGGGCGCGTGCGAACGCAGCTTTCATTGCCTCCGTTTTTTCAGCCTGTTCTCATGTGTCTCAGTCTCTGCTATAACTACAAAGTGTTTCACTTCACAAATTCCGTTTCTTATGAAGAAGACTGCTGAGCAAGCATTATTTTTATGATTGGTATTAACTTACAATCATAGGCTTCATGTCACCAGGCCATTAATAACTAAAATAATAGATCTATCTAAAATGATCTCGCGGGCCGGATATAATTGTACGCCGGGCCGGATATGGCCTGTGGGCCTTGAGTTTGACACCTATGGTCTAGTGAGATGGAGGAACTGAGGGAAATACATGTTAGTAGGGAAGTGGTTTTAGGTAAATTGAAGGGATTAAAGGCAGATAAATCCCCAGGGCCAGATGGTCTGCATCCCAGAGTGCTTAAGGAAGTAGCCCAAGAAATAGTGGATGCATTAGAGCTAATTTTTCAAAACTCCTTAAATTCTGGATTAGTTCCTGAGGATTGGATGGTGGCTAATGTAACCCCACTTTTTAAAAAAGGAGGGAGAGAGAAACTGGGGAACTATAGACCGGTTAGTCTGACATCGATGGTGGGGAAAATGCTAGAGTCAGTTATCAAAGATGTGATAACAGCACATTTGAAAAGCGGTGAATTCATCGGACAAAGTCAGCATGAATTTGTGAAAGGAAAATCATTTCTGACGAATCTTATAGAATCTTTTGAAGATGTAACCAGTAGAGTGGATGGGGAGAGCCAGTGGATGTGGTATATTTAGATTTTCAAAAGGCTTTTGACAAGGTCCCACACAGGAGATTCGTGCAAACTTAAAGCACATGGTATTGGGGGTATGGTATTGATGTGGATAATTGATTGGCAGACAGGAAGCAAAGAGTGGGAGTAAACGGGACCTTTTCAGAATGGCAGGCAGTAACTAGAGGGGTACCGCAAGGCTCAGTGCTGGGACCCCAGTTGTTTACAATATATATTAATGATTTAGACGAGGGAATTAAATATGCAGCATCTGCAAGTTTGCGGATGACACGAAGCTGGGCGGCAATGTTAGCTGTGAGAAGGATGCTAAGAGGATGCAGGGTAACTTGGATAGGTTAGGTGAGTGGGCAAATTCATGGCAGATGCAATTTAATGTGGATAAATGTGAGGTTATCCACTTTGGTTGCAAGAACAGGAAAACAGATTATTATCTGAACGGTGGCTGATTAGGAAAAGGGGAGATGCAACGAGACCTGGGTGTCATTGTACATCAGTCATTGAACACCTGTCATTGAAGGTGGGCATGCAGGTACAGCAGGCAGTGAAAAAGGCAAATGGTATGTTGGAATTCACAGCAAAAGGATTTTGAGTACAGGAGCAGCGAGGTTCTACTGCAGTTGTACAAGGCCTTTGTGAGACCGCAACTAGAATATTGTGTGCAGTTTTGGTCCCCTAATCTGAGGAAAGACATTCTTACCATAGAGGGAGTACAGAGAAGGTTCACCAGATTGATTCCTGGGATGGCAGGACTTTCATATGAAGAAAGACTGGATCGCCTGGGCTTGTGCTCACTGGAATTTAGAAGATTGAGGGGGGATCTGATTGAAATGTATAAAATTCTAAAGGGATTGGACAGGCGAGATGCAGGAAGATTGTTTCCGATGTTGGTGAAGTCCAGAACGAGGACAAAGGGGAAGGACTTTTAGGACTGAGATGAGGAAAAACTTCTTCACACAGGGAGTGGTGAATCTGTGGAATTCTCTGCCACAGGAAACAGTAGAGGCCGGTTTATTGGCTATATTTAAAAGGAAGTTAGATATGGCCTTTGTGGCTAAAGGGATCAGGGGGTATGGAGAGAAAGCAGGTACAGGGTTCTGAGTTGGATGATCAGCCATGATCATACTGAATGGTTGTGCAGGCTCGAAGGGCCGAATGGCCTACTCCTGCACCTATTTTCTATGTTTCTATGTAAAATATAGAAAATTAAATAAACTACTTTCTTAAACATAAGTCAACAGTGTTATGCATCTATGGCTCCTAAACAGTCAAACATAGAACCCGTTCTTAACAAATCTTACTCAACTACAGTTTTAAAGTGGCAGTTCAGAGAGTCCCAGTAATTCATGAAATAGACGAGAGGAGAGACTTGTGGATTCACAGTGCAGTGATGAGGCAATCACAACAAATTCCAAAGATTCCACGGCTAGCAAATGAAGAAACAGTTACCGAAGATCCGAAATCCACGAAGAGCTATTTCACAAAGTGACTGTCATGAAATCCACACCCAAAATCCACGAAGAGCCATTTCACAAAGTGACTGTCATGAAATCCACACCCATGGATCACACGAATAACAGACACGTCTCTGCAATGCACAGTGTGCCGCAGATTAACCCAATCCTTTGAGTTTGGGTAAGCATTAGACTTCACCCTTCTCGATCGTGAGCTGGTCCCAGATAGCTTAAAGCCTGCGATCTTCACCTTCTATCTCTTTCCTTCGACTCCTTCTCAACACTTTGACCACATTTCTTTTATACCGTCGGCAATGTCATAAGGTAAAGCTCACAGAAACGAAACTGTGGACTCAAAGTAAAATGAAACTGGGGACACATGATGCTCACATTGAACGAAACTGTGGACTCCCAGGAAAACAAAACTGTGGACACGTAACAATTCATTTCAAGACGACTTGAATATAAAAGCAAGGATGTAATGTTACAGACTTATAAAGCACTGGTGAAGCCTCACTTGGAGTATTGTGAGCAAGTTTGAGCTCTTTACCTTTGAAAGGATATGCTGACACTGGAGAGAGTTAAAAGAAGATTCATGAAAATTGAATGGCTTGTCATATGAAGTGTTTGATGGCTCTGGGTCTGTATTCACTAGAATTCAGAAGAATGAGGGCTGATCTCATTGAAACCTATCAAATGGGGAAAGACCTGGACACAGTAAATGCAAAGAGGATGTTTCTGATGGTGGGAGAATCAAAGGCCAGAGGACACAGCCTCGGAATAGTGGGTTGTCCTTTTAGAACAGAGATGAGGAAGAATTTATTTAACCAGAAAATGGTGAATCTGTGGAATTCTTTGGAGGCCAAGCCTTTATGTATATTTAAGGCAGAGGCTGATAGATTCTTCATTGGTCAGGGCATGAAGGGATGTGGGAGAAGTCAGAGATTGGGGTTGAGAGGAAAATTGGATCAGCCACGATGAAATGGCGGAGCAGACATGATGGACCAAAAGGCCTAATTCTGCTCTTATATCTTATGGTCTTATGAATCATGCAAAAGAGGACTAGTAAAGCAATATAAAGTGGTTCACAGACTTTTCAGAAATCTGATAGAAGAGGAAAAGAACCTGTTCCTAAAACATTGAGTTTGGATCTTCTGGCTTCGGTACCTTCTCTCTGATGTTAGTAATAAGAAGAGGGCATGTCCCAGAATGTGAGGATGCTTAATGATTAATGTCACCTTCTTGAGGCACTGCCTTTTGAAGATGTCCTCAGTGGTGGATGCTTGTGACCATAATGGAGCTGGCTGAGTCGACAGCCCTCTCAAGTCTCTTTACCATTTATAAACTATCAGTGGTGCTCCGATGTGGCAGTTTTGTCGAACTCATTGAACTCACTGACATTGAACACCTAACAGTCAAATGCCATCCATTCTATTTACCTCGGGGATTTGCCTCCACAATCCAGACTGCAGTTTACATACCACCTGCAGCTAATTATAATCAAGTTCTTGAGATACTGCATAATGCAGTCTCCAAACAAAAAAAGTTCATTCCCCCTGATGCATTTCAAATCATAGTCAGGGACTTCAATCTGGCTTGTTCGAAAAAAACCCTGCCCAATTACCATCAGCAATAGAACCTGTTGGGCTGGCTGGTGGTGTAGTGGCATCAGCATTGGACTTCAAGGCACATGGTCCAGAGTAAACCCAGCCGGGTCCCAACCTGGGCAGCAGCAGTATCTGCACAGAAGAAAGACCTGGCAATCTACTTCCATATCTTGCCATGAAAACCCTATGGTCCATGAGGTCACAAAGAGTCAGACCTGACTAAATGACTGAGCAACATCAGAACCTGAAGCACCAGAAGTCTCAACAGACCAGACGGACAGACATGCTTTACTGATCTCGAGGGAAATTAGGTTTCGTTACAGTCGCACCAACCAAGAATAATGTAGAAATATAGCAATATAAAACAATAAATAATTAAATAATAATAAGTAATTTATTCCAAGTGGAAATAAGTCCAGGACCAGCATATTGGCTCAGGGTGTCTGACACTCCGAGGGAGGAGTTGTAAAGTTTGATGGCTACAAGCAGGAATGACTTCCTATGACGCTTAGTGTTGCATCTCAGTGGAATGAGTCTCTGGCTGAACGTACTCCTGTGCCTAACCAGTACATTATGGAGTGAATGGGAGACATTGTCCATGATGGCATGCAACTTGGGACAGCATCTTCTTTTCAGACACCACTGTCAGAGAGTCCAGTTCCACCCCCACAACATCATTGGCCTTATGAATGAGTTTGTTGATTCTGTTGGTGTCTGCTACCCTCAGCCTGCTGCCCCAGCACACAACAGCAAACATGATAGCACTGGCCACCACAGACTTGTAGAACATCCTCAGCATCGTCCGGCAGATAGACAATAGACAATAGGTGCAGAAGTAGACCATTCGGCCCCTCGAGCCTGCACCGCCATTTTGAGATCATGGCTGATCATCTACTATCAATACCCGGTTCCTGCCTTGTCCCCAAATTCCTTGATTCCCCTATCCATAAGATACCTATCTAGCTCCTTCTTGAAAGCATCCAGAGAATTAGTCTCCACTACCTTCCGAGGCAGTGCATTCCAGACCCCCACAACTCTCTGGGAAAAGTTGTTTTTCCTTAACTCTGTCCTAAATGACCGACCCCTTATTCTCAAACCATGCCCTCTGGTACTGGACTCTTCCAGCATCTGGAACATATTTCCTGCCTCTATCTTGTCCAATCCCTTAATAATCTTATATGTTTCAATCAGATCTCCTGTCAATCTCCTTAATTCCAGCGTGTACAAGCCCAGTCTCTCAAACCTCTCTGTGTAAGACAGTCCAGACATCCCAGGAATTAACCTCGTGAATCTACGCTGCACTTCCTCTACAGTCAGGATGTCCTTCCTTAACCCTGGAGACCAAAACTGTACACAATACTCCAGATGTGGTCTCACCAGGGCTCTGTACAAATGCAAGAGGATTTCCTTGCTCTTGTACACAATTCCCTTTGTAATAATGGCCAACATTCCATTAGCCTTCTTCACCGCCTGCTGCACTTGCTCATTCACCTTCAGTGACTGATGAACAATGACTCCTAGATCTCTTTGTATTTCTCCCTTACCTAACTCTACACCGTTCAGATAATAATCTGCCTTCCTGTTCTTACTCCCAAAGCAGATAACCTCACACTTATTCACATTAAACATCATCTGTCACGTATCTGCCCACTTACCCAGCCTATCCAAGTCACCCTGAATTCTCCTAACATCCTCATCACATGTCACACTGCCACCCAGCTTAGTATCATCAGCAAATTTGCTGATGTTATTCCCAATGCCTTCATCTAAATCGTTGACGTAAATCGTAAACAGCTGTGGTCCCAATACTGAGCCCTGTGGCACCCCACTAGTCACCACCAGCCATTCCAAGAAACACCCATTCACTGCTACCCTTTGCTTTCTATCTGCCAACCAGTTTTCTATCCATGTCAATGTCTTCCCCCAATGCCATGAGCTTTGATGTTACCCACCAATCTCCTATGTGGGACCTAATCAAATGCCTTCTGAAAATCGAGGTAAACTACATCCACTGAATCTCCCCTGTCTAACTTCCTGGTTACATCCTCGAAAAACTCCAGAAGATTAGTTAAGCATGACTTACCCTTGGTAAATCCATGCTGGCTTGGCCCAATCCTATCAGGGCTATCTAGATATGCCACTATTTCATCCTTAATAATGGACTCTAACATCTTCCCCACCACTGGTGTCAGGTTGACAGGTCGATAGTTCTCTGTTTTCTCCCTCCCTCCTTTCTTAAAAAGTGGGATAATATTAGCCATTCTCCAATCCTCAGGAACTGATCCTGAATCTAAGGAACATTGGAAAATGATTACCAATGCATCCACAATTTCCAGGGCAACCTCCTTTAGTATCCTAGGATGCTGGCCATCTGGACCTGGGGATTTGTCAGCCTTCAGTCCCATCAGTCTACTCATCACCGTTTCCTTCCTAATGTCAATCTGTTTCATTTCCTCTGTTACCATGTCCTTGGCCCATCCATACATCTGGGAGATTGCTTGTGTCTTCCTTAGTGAAGACAGATCTAAAGTACTTACTAAATTCTTGCCATTTCTCTGTTTCCCATAAGAATTTCACCCAATTCATTCTTCAAGGGCCCAACATTGCTCTTAACTATCTTCTTTCTCTTCACATACCTAAAAAAGCTTTTGCTATCCTCCTTTATATTCCTGGCTAGCTTGTGTTCATACCTCATTCTTTCTCCCCGTATTGCCTTTTTAGTTAAGTTCTGTTGTTCCTTAAAAACTTCCCAATCATCTGTCCTCCCACTCACCTTAGCTCTGTCATACTTCCTTTTTTTTTAATGCTATGCAATCTCTGACTTCCTTTGTCAACCACCGTGGCCCCTTTCCCCTCTTTGAATCCTTCCTTCTCTGGGGGATGAACTGATTTTGCACCTTGTGCATTATTCCCAAGAATACCTGCCATTGCTGTTCCACTGTCTTTTCTGCTAGGCTATCCGTCCAGTCACTTTGGCCAGCTCCTCCCTCATGGCTCCATAGTTTCCCCTGTTCAACTGCAACACTGACACGTCCAAGCTGCCCTTATCCTTCTCAAATTGCAGATAAAAACTTATCATATTATGATCACTACCTCCTAATGGCTCCTTTACTTCAAGATCGCTTATCAAATCCTGTTCATTACATAACACTAAATCCAGAATAGCCTTGTCCCTGGTCGGTTCTCGTACAAGCTGTTCCAAGAATGCATCCCGTAGGCACTTTACAAACTCCCTATCCTGGGGTCCAGCACCAACCTGATTATCCCAGTTCACCTGCATGTTAAAATCCCCCCATAACTACTGTGACATTACCTTTGCCACATGCCAATGTTAACTCCCTATTCAACTTGCACCCAATATCCATGCTACTGTTTGGTGGCCTGTAGACAACACCCATTAGGGTCCTTTTGCCCTTACTGTTCCTCAGTTCTATCCACACAGACTCTACTTCTCCTGATCCTATGCCCCCCCCCTTGCAAAGGACTGAATCTCATTTCTCACCAACAGGGCCACCCCACCCCCTCTGCACACATTGCTGTCCCAACGATAGCACATATACCCTTGTACATTCATTTCCCAGGTCTGATCTCCCTGCAGCCATGTCTCCGTTAACCCAACAACATCATAGTTACCCACTCGCACCTGAGCTTCAAGCTCTTCCGCGTTATTTCTGACACTTCCTGCATTCAGATATAGAATTTTTAGCCCATTTCTCCTCTCTCTGTTTGAATCGCTGCCTATTGTGCTTAACCCAGCTCCCCGAACTCCCATCGGGCTATACGCCCCTAGAATTTTGTTGTCCTTCCTAAATTTACTTATTCTTTCTGCAAATTTAACTCCATGTTCCGTCAGACCATCCCTCTGTACATATGTCCTCCTTATCACTTGTTCCGCCTCACCTTTCTCTACTACACACTTAACATGTTAAAGGACCTCAGTCTCCTCAGAAAGTAGAGACGGCTCTGACCCTTCTTGTAGACCACTATTACACTAAGATAAGGAATGCCTACTTTTCTATGCCCAGATCGCATTCTGGTAAATCTGATCACTTGGCTGTCCTTCTGCTACCTACATACAGGCAGGGGCTAAAGAACAAAGCTCCAGGGATTAGGACAACAACAAAGCGGTTGCAGGAGTGTTATGGGATTGCTTCAAGTCAATGGACTGAGCCATGTTCAAGGACTCATCTATGGGTCTGAATGATTACACCATGGTTGTCACAGACAATGCAACTGTAAAACAATTGTAGATGAGTGTGACTCCATAAAATCATTTGGAGTCTTCCCCAACAAGAACCCATGGAAGAACCATGAAATCCACAACCTGATTAGGGCCTGATCAAGCCTGACTGAGGACCCTGACTATGATTTGGTGACCAAGAAAGTTACAAGAGGTCCAGGTACAGTTTCCAAAAAGTCATCTCATGGGCGATGGCAATTCCAGACTAAACTTGAATCAACAAAGTATTCTTGAATACTATCACCTCATTTAAAGTTAAATCAGGTGACATAGGCAACAACAGGCATTACTTCCAGATGAGCTCAATGCCTTCTATTCTCGCACCACACACAAAATGCTGGTGGAACGCAGCAGGCCAGGCAGCATCTACAGGAGGAAGTACAGTTGATGTTTCAGGTCGAGACTCTTTGTCAGGACTAACGGGAAAAAGAGATAGTAAGAGATTTGGAAGTGGGAGGGGGAGACCCAAAATGATAGGAGAAGACAGGAGGGGGAGGGATGAAGCTAAGAGCTGGAAAGTTGATTGGCAAAAGGAATACAAGGCTGGAGAAGGGGGAGTATCATAGGATGGAAGGCCTTGGAAGAAAGAAAGGGGGAGGGGAGCACTAGCGGAAGATGGAGAACACCAACATGTGGTACAGGTAGTGATCCTAAGATCATAACACTGGAAGTCCTGCTCTTTAACTTAATACCTAGCTCCCTCAACCCACTTTGCAGAACCTCATCACTCTTCCTACCTATGTCATTGGTACCTACTTATTGGTACTCTTCCTACCTATGTCATTCCAAATCAATGATTTGGAAGACTGAATTGATGGCTTAGTTACAAAGTATGCAGATGATATGAAGGTAGGTGGAGGGGCAAGTCATTTTGAGGAAGTTGAGAGGCTACAGAAGGAACTTTGATAGATTAGGAGAATGGGCAAAGAAGTGGCAGATGGAATACAGAGTTGGGAAGTCTATGGTCATGCACTTTGGTAGAATAAATGAAAGGATAGACTATTTTCTAAATGGAGAGAAAATACAGACTCAGTGCCAGAGACCTGACTAACTTTCCTCTATTAGGTCACTATTAAAAACAAAACATGCCTTTCTTCTTTCTCCTTAGCGTTGTCTCAGCTATTTTTTTTCTCCTCTCCAAAGTGCAGCTCCTAGCAACTGCTGACCAACTGCAGCCACTATTTTTATCCACTATACACTGTCTAGATAATACAACAAAAGTAGGATGTGTTGTGTGCAATATGGGTCACAACATGAATATGCCAATGGGAAAGAAAGATGTATTAATCCAGAACGAACTAACTTTGGCACCTCTTAATCAGTGTCAAGCACTGTTTTGATTTTGTCTCGAAGTTTAGAAAGCCACCTTCACATACCATTATGTGACATTCCAACAGAAAGGCACTTCTGAAAACGACAGCACTGGCACTTGTTCCGGTTCTTTTTTTGAATCTTACAATTGCGCTCACACTGATCATAATCGAGTTTCAATCGTATTGTTCGCCGAAAAAATCCCTGTAAAATTAAAGTCAAAGTGGCAATTATGATGCAGCCTGATTTTAGGTGAATAAATTATCTGAACAGTAGTATTTAATAATTGCTTATGATCTTTTCAAATAACATTCAGAGAAAAATACTGACTTGCTAATCTGGTCCCTTGTCTGAAGTACTTCTCTGATCCTTACTATTTTCATTCAATCTACATTGTAACCACATATTCTGAAAACAATAGGTAACAGGAGCTTTAAACTTGACACTTTATAGCAATGATTTCAACTAGAATTGAAGCCATAATCTAAAATGATTTGGTTAATTGAGTTAATTCAAGAAAATAGTGTTTACTGATACCATGATTAGCAATTTTGACAATGCAATAACAGCATTTTTGTACTCATTTGAGCAAAGTACTTCCCGTTAATGAATGGGTTTCATTTTAACCTATGTCTATAACCCGAATTTCTGTGCAAGTTTAAAAATAAATCACAAAAAATCATTCGAGATAGTAACCAGTCTTCTGCAATATTGTGACAAATGGCATCAGAAGCACTTAAGATTAATTTACATAGAACAGTATGGCAACAGACGTGCCATTCAGCCCATGATGTGCCAGTCTTGATGCCAATTTATATTAGATGTCCTCCTCCCACGTTTCATCCCTATCTCTCCATTCCCTTCATGTTTATGTATCTATCTAAAAGCCTCGTAAGTTCCAGCAAACCACCTGATTCCACTACAACCCTGGTAACCCAATCCAGGCAACTACCACCCTCTGCGAAAAAGCATTCTTCCCTCTAATCTTAAAACAATGCCTTCTGGTGTCTGACATTTCTACCTTGGGGGAAAAAGACTCTCGACTGTCCACCCTACCTATGCCTTTCATAATTTTAAAATCCTCTATCATATCTCCCTTCAGTCTTCAATGCATCTCAAGTTTACCCTACCTTTACTTATAGTTCATACACTCTAATCCAGGCAGCAGCCTGGCAAATCTCTTGTGCATCCTCTTCACATCCTTCCTATCATGGGGAAACAATGATTGCACACTATACTTCAAGGGTGAACTGACTAAAGTTTTATATAGCTGCAGCATGACTTGCTTACTCTTATACTCAGCACCCTTGGCATATGGCTTCCTCTCACTCCTAAGCATTGCCATATGTTTTCCTTGCCACCATGTCCACTTGCATAGCTACCTTCAGTGAATTATGATCTGAACCTCAATGCTACTGGATCTACCATAATTGGAAATGGTTTATTATTGTCACATATACCAAGATACAGTGAAAAATTTGTCTTGCACACCATTTGTACAATACACAGTGCATTGAGCTAGAATAAAGTAAAACAATAACAATGCAGAATAAAGTGCAAAAGCGACTGAAAAAGTGAAATGCAGGTAAACGATAAAGTGCAAAAATCGTAAGATAGATTTTGAGGCCAAGAGTCCAACTTATCATGAAAAATGTCCATTCAAGAATCTATTAATAGTGGGATAGAAACTATTATTAAGCCTGATCGTACGTGCTTTTAAGCTGCCAGATGGGAGAGGGGAGAAAGAATGTCTGGGATGGGTGGATCTTTGATAATGCTACCTGTAGACAGAGTCCATAGAGGGGAAGCCAGTTTACAGGAAGCATACCTGTATACTTGCTCTTTAATGCAAATATCTAATCAGTCAATCATGAGGCAGCAACTCCACATACAAAAGCGCGGGGACATGGTCAAGAGGTTAAGTTGTTATTCAGACCAAACATCAAAATGGGAAGAAATGTGATCTATGTGACTTTGACTATGGAATGATCATTGTTGCCAGATGGGGTAATTTGAGTATCTCAGAATTTGCTGATCTCTTGGGATTTTCATGCACAACAGTTTCTAGAGATTACAAAAAATGGTGCGAGAAACAAAAATCATCCAGTGAGAAACAGTTCTGTAGGTGAAAACTCCTTGCTAATGAGAGAGCTCAGAGGAAAATGACCAGACTGATTCAAGTTGACAGTAACTCAAATAACCACTTGTTACAACAGTGGTGTGCAGAAGAGCATCTCTGAATGCACAACACATCAAAGCTTGAAGTAGATAGGCTTGATAGTAGATAATAGATCAAACCTTGAAGTAGATGGGTTCTTCAAACCTTGAAGAAGGTACACTCAGTACCCACTTGATTAGGTATAGGAGGTACCTAATAAAGTGACCACTGAGTGCATGTTACCAGGTCCTGGGGACTTATCTATCATAATGTATTTCAAGACCCAGCACTACTTTCTCTTTCATCTTAATATGTCCTGGCATATTAGCATTCCCTACTCTGCTTTCACTATCCTCCAAATCCAACATAAAGTACTCTTTTAATACCTTAGCTACTTGTTTGTACTCCAAGCACAAACTCCCCCTTTTATCTTTGAGTAGACATACGCCTTCCTCATTTTCTTAATAAAACCCTACTTGCCAAGGACATTTCATGGCCTCCTTTGGTCTTCTTAATCACCTGCTTGAGCACTTTTCTGCTATCTTTATATTCCAGAAGGGCCCAGTTTGATTTCAGCTTTTTAAACCTTACACAAGCTACTTTTCACTTCCTAACTAAATTTAGGACCTCTTGTATCATCAAAGATTCCCTTATCATTGCCGTCCTTACTGAAACATGGCAATCCTGGTCTTCAACCAACACCCACATGTTAGTTGTGGACTTGTCCAACAACCTTTGCTCCTAATCAACACCCCTTCAACACCCCTTGATCCTGCCTTATTGTGTTCTAATTTGTCTTCTCCCCATTTAATAGAATTCATAAGGTCTGATTTTATCTTAAACCATAATTAACTTAAAAACTTAACAAGCAGTGGTCATTATTACCAAAATGATTCCCCCCCCACCCCCCGCCTCAGGCCTGTCACCAAGCCAGACTCATTTCCCATGTTTTCTTCTCTACTTGGACTCTCCACATACTGCTTCAAGAATCCCTCTTGAATGGTCTGAAGAATTCCTGTCCCTATCTAAGCATATTAATTATTATTAACACACTGTATTAAGGATGCTCCAATCAAAACTGGGGAAGTTAAAATCCCCCACTATGACATATCTTTCCATAATCTGTCTGCACATCTGTTCCTCCAACTCTGTGGCTATTGGGGGGTACCTAAAGCATAATCATAATCAAAATTCTAGCTTCCTTATTTTGAAGCTCTCCCAAAATGCCTCTGTGGTTGATCTCCCCTGTGTGTTCTCTTTGGGTACCTCTGTAATATTCTCCCTTATCCATAGTGTAACCCCTCCACCATCCTCTCTAAAACAATGAAACTCGGGAACGTTGAACTGCCATTCCTGTCGCTCAGCAACCAGGTCTCTGTAAAAGCAACAATATCAAAATTCCATGTACTGACCCAGGCTCTAGGTTCATCCTCCTAATCCACAATAGCCATAGTATTGAAATGAACAATTTCAACCCTTCAATCCCAGTATGTTAATTAACTGTGTTCCTATTGCTGTGTTTCCTTTCAGTCATACTTGGCATAACTTACTGCCCTGTTTCTCTAGTTGCCATCTCCCTGCCACTCTAGTTTAAGCCCTCCCAACTAGCACAGGCAAACCTCCCAGAGAGGTTTCTGGTTCCTCTCCAGTTCAGATACAAAACATCCTGTTTGTACAGATACCTCCTGCCCTGGAAGAGAGTCCATGATCCTTAAATCTGAAGTCCTCCCTCCTACATCAGCTCCTTAGCCACTTGGTATACATTCCTCACCCTATTAGCACATAATACAGGTAGAAATCCTGAGATTAAAACCTGTAAATCTTGTTTTATAACTTTATACCTAGCTCCTTAAAATTCCTTTGCAGGAGCTCATCCACGCTTACCCTCACCTCTCAGAATGACCTATACTCATTGCAAAAATAGTTTTGAAGAAGTGAAAAGACTAATTTGGCCATTCATAGGAACAAACGTATGTACTGCATGTATATTGGACATTTGAGTTTAATATTATGGAAGCTCATTATTAGGTAGGGGTGCTATAAATCAGGTATTCACAGCCCAGCGATGGCATGTATTCATTAATCTGATTTTCATATAGAGTAGTGCTGTTTGCAAGATGAACTCAATATACACATGTTTCCAAACTGAAATCTATGTTGGATCATTAAAAGACTAAAACAACTCCATCTTAGATTACCAGTTGGAGCTGCTGTTTCTGCCCTGAGCATCATTCCTTCCAGCAGCCCAGGTTCTGCTGAGATATTTTAGCACATTTCCGTCACTGATTGGCAAGAGGCCTCTAAGGAAAATGCCTCTGAGTGATATCCCAGGAAAGAACATATCTCGTTTTGTTTGGAATTTAAAAGACCACAGGTCAGAGGGTGAAACTGGGGGAGGGGTGGGATCCTGCTTTTTTCATAATGACCAGGGAACAGTGGATGTTGAAGGAATTTTAAAGCCAGTTGTAAATTTTTTTTGGATTATTTTTTGGGATATGCTTTCTCCCAGGTGAGTAATATAGAAACATGAATTTAGTTAGAAGCTCTCAGGCTCAACTGTAAACAGCTAGCAATACTCAGTGAAGCTATAACTCACTCAGTTAACAGGGTGACTAACACTCCTATACCTGCAGGAAAATATGGGCTTTCAACATCTTATGACAAACAATTTTACTTCCCATCGATCCAGTACTTCAGACAGCAAACATTAACTGCTAACTCATTTTAATTAATTCTCATTCATGATGCACAGTACATAGAAGTCAACACCTAATACTTGTGTACTTAGATGTTCTCTCACTAGGCATACTATTATTACTATTCAGATATTGTGTATTCTTTTGTTACATCTGATAGGTTCTGAAATCAACCCTAAAATCTCAGGAATCAACCTTTTTGACCATTACACTATTTTTCTTATGATAAAAAAAATATAAATTTGAAAATAAAAGTCACGTTCAATAAAACTTGGAGAAACAAGAGCCAGAAATGGGTCGAGGACATATGTAACTTAGGCTATAAGACCATAAGATTTAGGAACAGAATTAGGCCACCTAACCCATTAAGTCTGCTCTGTCATTTCATCATGGCTCTTTTTTCCTCTTAGCTCCAATCTCCTGCCTTCCACCAATATCCCTCCATACCCTGACCAGTCAAAAATCTATCAACCTCTGCCTTAAATATACATAAAGACTTGGCCTCCACAGCTGCCTGTGCCAAAGAATTCCAGATCCACCACTCTCTGGCTAAAGAAATTCCTCCTCATCTCTATTTTAAAAGAATGCTCCTCTATTCTGAGGCTGTGTCCTCTGGTCTTAGATTCTCCCACTGTAGGAACCACCCTCTCCACATTCACTCTATCAAGGCCTTTCACCATTTGATAGGTTTCAATTAGGTCATCTCTCATTCTTCTGAATTCCAGTGTCCAGAGCCATTAAACATTCTTCATATGACAAGTCATTCAATCCTAGAATTATTTTTGTGAACCTCCTTTGAATCCTCTCCAGTTTCAGCACATCCTTTCTGAGATAAGGCACCCAAAATGGTTCACAGCACTCCAAGTGAGGCCTTACCAATGCTTTATAGAGCCTTAACATTACAAACTTGCTTTTATAGTCTAGTCCATCTGAAATGAATGCTAACATCACATTTGCCTTCCTCACCACAGATTCAACCTACAACAATATAATAAAAACCTGTTATAAGCACTCACTATTTGAAAGTCTATCTCAAGTCATATATGTTAGAATTTGGGTGCCTGGATAAAGGAGAATGGTATCATATTGGCACTCAGAATAAAAATAAGCTTGCAACTCTTCAGGTTATGGGTGCATTGCCATGATATTCGATAGTAAATGGAATTGTGGTTCAACTCAGAAGGTGCCTCCTACTATTGGAATAAAAAAGTCATTATGACCAGGGAAGGTAGGGATTAGGTTGAGTTATTGTTGACCAGATAGATGGGTGGGAAATTAATACAAGATGATCAACAGTGGGGATGGTGTCTTGGGGAACAGCTCTGTATCTGATCTTGCAGAATGAAAATTTAGGACTTCATGATTGGGGTTTGAGATTTTGCAACTACAAGCAAGGTGGGGTGTCTTCAGTTATGTATACTAGATGGCACTGCATTGAAAATAACAATATTATATCATCTAGACTAAGCTAATAATCAAACTAATTATTCAGAAATATGCAGACCTCAAAAATACATTCAGATATTTTCCGTAGAAACTGTTAAAATTGTTAAACTTACATTTTCATAATAGATGATGTATTATTAATGAGTACAAAACAAATAATAAATGTTGCTGTCAGAATTGAGTACAAAGCAATAAAAACCTAGAGAGGCCATTGATGAAAATAAATTCTCATATCACTTTAACAAAATCAATAAAAAGCCTTACAGATCTTCAATAAATAGCACTGAGATAACCCACAAACCTTACAGCCCTCACAGGCATGGACACCATAATGAAAGCCAGAAGCCTTGTCTCCACACACTCGACATTCTATGCAGAGCCCAGAGGTGGAAGCTTCATCTTGGGTTAATGAAGTAACAGGTAAGGTTACTGATGATGGACTAGAAGCTGGAGAAAGAGAATCTGCGTGCAGATGGAGAAAAAAGTAAACATTTAGACTTGTTGAAATAAATAACTTAGTTATTTTTACACTCCTACCAGTGGTGCTTTAAATTAAACAGAATGATAGTCCAGGAAATCAAAACCAAATTAAACTAATACAAAATACTATAATCCACATTGTGCTTTTTGATAGTTGACAATCATTCACAATGCATAGCTGAATCAAGTATAATCAGATTTAGAATTAGGTTTATTGTCAATGACATATGACGCAAAATTTGCTGTTTTGCAGCAGCAGTGCAGGCATAACTAACAGTTACAATAGAAAATAAATAAATAGTGCTAAAGAAGAAGAGTGAGGTAGTGACCTTGCGTTCATGGAGCATTTAGAAATCTGGTGATGGAGGGGAAGAATAATGAGATAGAATGAAAAAGACAGCAGTAGTTTTCTTTTAGATGTGATATTACTTTCCACCACATCATCCTCTCTTTTAAAGATTTTGCATTTTGCTTTGCTCAGGGAATCTTAGCATGATTCTGCAAAAAGTCCAGTTAAAAACAGAAAACTTTTCAATATCACTCTCCAATTTTGTTGAGACTGTCAGCCTGTGTATGAAAAGATAAAAAAAAACACAGAAAACACTATTTCTCTGCATGATAACTTTCAAATAAATAATAATGAAATGCCAGAGATCCAGAGGTAGGAGGATGTATGAGGGGTGATTGATAAGTTTGTGGCCTAAGGTAGTAAAAGGAGTCAATGTTAGAAAACCTAGCACATTTATTTTTCAACATAGTCCCTTCCTACATTTACACACTTAATCCAGCAGTCATGGAGCATACGGATCTTGAACCTCCAGAAAGTGTCCACAGCAGGGGTGATTGATAAGTTTGTGGCCTAAGGTAAAAGGAGATGAGTTATTAACTTCAAATATTCTACATAATCACTCAAAGAGTTGACCTGCATGTGCATGCAATGAGAGCTGTATAACTCATCTCCTTCTATCTTAGGCCACTAACTTATCAATCACCTACCTGTGGACACTTTCTGGAGGTCCAAGATCCGAATGCTCCACGACCGCTGGATTAAGTGTGTAAATGTAGGAAGGGACTATGTTTAAAAATGAATGTGCTAGGTTTCTAAAATTGACTCCTCCTTCCTTAGGCCAATTACTCCTTGTATATATACATCACTTTTTATGATTTCAGAAAACAACTAAGTTCTTTGTAGTTAATTGAAGTTTTGAAAAGGGTTGGTTTTGTTTTAGAAATATGCCAGCCAATCTGTTCAAGCAAGCTTCCGCAGACAGCAAAATGAAAGTAAACAGAAAATCTGTTTTAATGACGTTGGTTACATCAATATTGTCTAAGGCACCAATGAAAACTCCTCTCCTCGTCTTTGAATACTTCCATGCAATCTTTTAATTTCACTTGACAAGGGCTGTTGGCGTGATATCTTATTTAACAAATGGCACTTCCAACAGTGTCCTCCTTCTCGAGTACTGTATTGGACTGTAAATATTTATGGTCCAGTGACCCCTTGGTTAATGGTAGAGGTCCACGGATCCCTCGGCTAATGGTAGGGGTCCATGGCATAAAAAGAATTGTGAACTCCTTTGTCGGGTCAGAGTCGGCAGGAGGTTTTAGGTTAAGAACCTTCATTTGGACTGAAAGATAGAGGGAGATAGCCAGTATGAAAAGCTGAATAGATAGATGTGGCTGTTGTGGGGATCAAGTTGCAGTAGGCGGAGGTAGCAAAGAATGATGTGCTTTATGCATAAATTGATGGGGTTATAGATGAGGACCAGGGAATCTCAGTTCCTGTTCTGTCGGGGGAGATGGTGTAAGGACAAAATTGCAGGTAATAGAAAAGTGCTTGAGGGCACCATTAAAAACAGTGGAAGAGGAGGGAAGGAATTTCCGTTTTCTGAAAAAAAGATAATACAGATGTCATCGACAGGAAGTTTTCATCTAGAAACTCATGCCACTCAGGGATTTGCGCTGATATTTTTTTTACTGTTTGTGCTGGATTGTAATCATATGTGCTGTGTGTGACTACTGTATATGTACTGTTTAGCACCTTGGCCCCTCAGGAATGATGTTTTGTTTAGCTGTATACATGTGCATGGATGAATGACAATGAACTTGAACTTGAAGCAGGTGCAGCAGAAATGGAGTAATTGAGAACAGGAATGGCATTCTTGCAAGTGACAGGTTGAGAGGAGTTAGTCTAGGTAACTGTTGGAGTCACTGGGTTTGTAGTAGATGTCAGTGGATAGTCTACCTCTTGAGACGAAGACGGGGAGATCATAAAAAGGGAGTGAAGTGTCAGAAATGGATGGGGTAGAAATTAGTACCAAAGTTAATAAAGTTCTACATAGGTGCAGCAAACACCAACAATTCACTTATCGATGTAGTGGATAAAGAATTGGGGAGTGGTACTGGAAAAGTTGGGAACATGGAATCTCCATGTAGCCAACAGAAATGCAGGCATAGCTGAGGCCAATACCGAGGCTGCACCTTTGATTTGGAGAAAATGGGAAGAGTCAAGTTGACTTATGCCAGGCAGAGGAAAGTGTTAATTGAGGGGAACTGGTTAGATCTGGTGTCTACAGAAAGTTACAATGCCTGCACTGCAGGCAATTGTTAACACACTTGGTTCATTAACCTTTATTATATGGGTGTTAGAGAATAAGAATAATTAATTATATAGAGCAAAGGTGAAACTATACCTAAGTAGTATAGATACTTTTGGTCCCCTTACTAATAAAGAATACAGTGGGCTTGATTGGTGTGTAGTGAGAGTATAACAGAGCAATTCCTAGGATGACAGAGAAATCTTGCAGAAAGAGATTGAATTGATTGGTATTTATGGGAGGATTGATTCCTGAAAATTATACTTTAAAATGAGAGGAACCCATAGAAATGGACAAAATCTTGTATGCTGGGTATTTTCTGCCAACTGGAAAGTATAGAATTACATGTGATAGTGTCAGACAGAATTGGCCTTTTGTGGTTGTGATGAAGGAAAATAAATGATCATTTAAATATTGTGATATTGAATTGGTGTGAATATTTAATTGTTTTCTGTTATACATTTGAGATCTATCAAGGAAAGAGTGCCTGTTGGCACTGGGACTTGTGTGTGTGATGCTTCCTTACCAATGAAAGGCTGCCTTTGTTCATCTTTCTTCTCTTTGGATCTTTCAACATGAACAAGCAATCTTTATCATCTAATTAAATTTGGCAAGATTGTACAATGGAATTAATCAAGAAAATGCAGAAACTTTATCACACTAAAATACATTCTCCATGTCTTAGAATTCTGTTTGTAGTTTCCTGTGATTATTGATTTTGGTGGTTCTTGATCTGTCAGGCAGCTTGTTCTTTTAGATGTCCTGAAGCTAAACAACAGATGACAATGCCCACTCTTCTCCCATATTAAGTACAAACATGTTGTACGACTGGATTCATCCAAATCATAAGCTCTGGTGGTCACAATAGTAATTTTGCTCTCAGTCACTACAGAGTTTCCTTTGCCTTTTAGTGACCAGGAAAGACCCTAAGTCTGGAATCCCTGTTCCAGCATCTTGTTTGTTGTAACTTTGTTTCTTGAGCAAGAAAATCTCCAAGTCCTAATGCACACCAACATTTACCTCTCTATTTGAGCAAAATCAATTCTACTTCATCCAGCCATTTAGCCAAGTGCATAATTTTATACTCTCCTATTTTATATTCTATGTGCTGCTATGGTGTCCAATCTGTTCCAAAGCCTAAATACCTTCTTATATCTTTGTTGCATTTACCTCCTATTTTACCTTCTGTCTGTGCCTTCATTGCCAGCTAACATGAATATGACACCCATCTCTTTTATTTACATATAGATATTTAAATTATAAATATCTGAGGCTCAAACATTAACCACAGTGGTATTTCCCAAGTTACTCAGTAATCTGTTTTCCGCTCATCCATCAGTCCTCAATCCATCATAATGTTTCTTAAGTCCAAATTTCCAATGATATATTATCAAAATTAAACCCTTTATCATATAGAAATTTATACTGCCACACCTACTTCACCATTGATATGTTTAGGATCACTCAAATATTTGATCACCACACCACTCTCAAAATCCTCTCTCTAATATCCTATTAACATTGCATGCTTCAGAAAATCCAAAAAGACTTCAAAATTACATCTTCAGAACAGCTGAATAAAATTTAAAACATATTCTTTTTTTTAAACCATTTTGAATCTGGCTAACAATATGCTGTTAATAATACTCTCGCGTTTTCCCTATTGCTGCCGTCTGGCTAACCAACCTAAAATTTTCCCTTCTTTCACTTTTTCTTGAATTGCAGAACTGCTCTTTTACTTCTAATCCACAAAGATTACTCTAGAATCTAAAGGAATTGTGCCTAGACTTTGATTATTTAGCAAACATTATTTTTGCATTCAGCAGCAAACAGTAAGTCAAAAATTCTTGTAGCCCTTCTATGTGCCTGTCATGCTATTAAATAACAACCAAAGGCGATCTGCAAGTAATTTCAAATTACAATGTGATTCTGAAATCTCTAGCACAAGCATAAGACATGTGATTAATAGGGCTTCAAGCAATCAAGCATTTAGTTTAAAGATCTGACCCTGTCTGGGCTGTTGCCAGATACCACAGAGTCATAACCACACCCTACTTAACAGTTTTCTTTTGAATTGTATGATGAGAACTTATAAAGAATCACCAATCATCCAAATTCTCTCTCTAACAATGGCCCACACTTGTAAATCTTGATCATCTCCCAAATACCACCCCCACAAAGTATCATTTCTCTCTGAACCATATCCTCAGGCATTGATCCTTCTTATCCTGACATTCCTATCTCTCCACTGCTTATCCAAGCCTGGATCCTTAGCACCTACAATACATCTTGTTCTCACTTCAACCATTTTCTACAACACTATCAATTTCTCCTAATACCAATTACTATAATCCCTCCTGTAATATCTGATCACCTTTCAGGCCTCTTTTCAGTATTGATCAATCCCCCAGCCATGTCTCAATCCCCAAGATCTGGTTCACCCCATGTCTCTCTAACTCCAGGTACTAAACCACTCTTCAATCCTTCTCCTACTAGTTCTCAATCCATGCATTGCCAGCCCCCTCAGCTAGGTATTCATCCTCTCTTAAATCTCAATCCACTCGTTCTCATCATCTTCTAATACCTATCCCTTCTGCCCTCCAAAATCAACATAATCTTCTAGTACCTTCTTCATGTATCTATCTAGCTGCCCCTTTAATGCACTATGTAGAAGTGAACTCAGATTCTCTGATAAAATAGTTGCTTCTGGGATTCTTTATTTTTTCTTTGCAACTGTATTGATGACCTCTAAATTTGTTCATCTCATAACTGGAAACATTCAGTCTATCTCTTCTACTTCTAGAATATCTACCATTTTCACCACTTTCCTTTTAAGTGATGACCCAGATGATGCATTATTTCTTGAATTACTGAATAACTACTAATGTTAAGCTAGCAATTACTCTTCATTGAGTTCCATGGAGCTTCCAGGGCAATGGAGGCAATAACATTACCAAAACCATAGTGTTAGACTCTATACATCAAGGGCAAGATTCAAAAGCCAATGAAAACATTAGTAGGTATTACAATGCATAACAGTGCAAATGTTCAATATAATGACTGGTTCCCTCCACCTGAACCTGGCCAATACTGCATAAGACTTGTTTGAAATAGATAATAGCAATCCTATACAAGTGAATCTGAGATGGAAAATGGTGAAGAATGTTACAAAATGGCAGGGTGGGCTCCCATGTTAATAGACCAAGCACTTTGGAAATTGGTGGAAGAGATAAAAAGCTGGAAAGTTATTTTAAAAATTCAGATAAGCAGGAGATCTTCCAGATATAAGGCAGTGAGAGCTGACAGCCCCATGGTCAATGTCAGAAATTTACCATTGAATATCTGTTGTAATGCCTCGAGAAGTTCATGACTTCATGCAAATGGTCAGTTAGTCAAAGGACCTTCACATCCCATATACTTAGATCAAAAGCATCAAACACTAAACCACATCCTAAACACTCAAACGACCAAAAATCTCAATCAATCTGTCCAGTTTGCCTCCTCTTTTTGTCCTTCAATTGCTTCAAAAAATCCAACCCTTCCACTATTTAACACTGTATCCACACTGAGCAAATCGCTAGCTGCATATCTTTGAACTTGCACATGGTGGCAGTTATTCAAACATGCCAGCCATATTACCAACTCATCATTTCTATCACTTTTCCAGTATGATGGCATACAATAGGAAACAGCAGGTGTTAACCAGACAAAGACAGGTAAATCTACAAATTTTAACCATTCCTCAGTTGGAAAAGCACAGATCATTATTGAGAAGCCTGCTGTTGAGGCATTGTCTTCTTAAAACAAGGCACATTCTTACCTATCTATACCTCCTTCTACTTCCCTCTCAACCCCGATATCTGATTTTAAGTCATAGATAGTGTAGGTGACTGCATGGCTCCATGTCTTTCCATCGTAGACTTGTTTTGAAAAAAAATTCATGTATCCATAAAACACAGCTAGACAAGGCAGTACAATTAGTGCAAGACAGAATGATAACAAAGTCATGTACTTTCATTTCATTTCAGGGTCATGGCCATCAGTTCAGATACCGCATCACTCGGGATAGAAAATAAGTGTCATTATCATATGATGTAACACAAGGCAAAAGCAGCTTGTAACACCATATCAAAGGAAAGGAAATCAGAGGAACCATTTACAACTGCATGGATAAGACACGATGAAATTGAGATATAAAGAAAGGTATTTGAGAAACTGCTAAAAATCAAGAAAAGCTTGTAATTAAGAGGATATTTCCAATAGCCGTAACATCAATAACCAGCGAATAGAAATTAAGTTAATTTAAAAAAAGCTAGAAACACTTGAAAGTGAACTGCATATTGAGTGGGCAGGAAGTGGAATATCAATTCAACAGCAAATATCAAAAATCTGTATATTGGTAGCAAAGGTACAGTATACAAGCTGCATCCCAAACAGACATAAAACTCTGATGATTTTAGGATAATTAACATAATTGCTTAGAATTAATATTAGTCTAAAAATTCAAATGCCAGCAGCATCTAACTTGCCTAATTGCAGCTCCCTTATTTTGAACATACAACCTGGTATGTAGACCAGCTGCCAATTAACTAAAAAATAATAACTGAAGAAAATACCTACCTTGCGGAGTCTCATTTGATCCTGGACCATTTCTTGAAGTTAGATTCTCATCAGCACAGAAGGCCTCTGAACTGTTGTCCTCTGTAGACTGTGAAATGTTTTGCATTTTCTCCATTTCCTGTTCCAATTCTCCAGCCAAGGGACTCCCAGAGTCATTTTCAATTGGTGTTAATGGATTAGAGTGGATCTGTGTGTCGACCATTCCAGTTGACACTGTCTGGCAGTACAACACTCATTAGTCTAAAGAAGAAAACATAGTTCAACATTTTATATTGTTAATTAAATTTTCAATCAAAATGAAAATCAGATGTTGCACTTAATAGAATTATGTAAAACAATAATAGGCAAAGAGAAGATGATGCATTATCCAGGATTCCCTAAATATTCCCAATCCATGTCACACTTCTAAGTTTAAAAGAAAAAATATTGAAACATATTTTCAAATGTTACAATTTTCAAAAATTGAAAGTTAAAAAAACAGTAAGAACAACAAGCACATTGTCATAACAATAACAAACAAGAGAACGTCTGCAGAGCAAGGCAGCACCTATAGAAAAGAGTACAGCTGATATTTTGGACCGTGACACTTCATCAGGACAATAAAATGCTTTCAGCTTGTTACATTGACATTCAATATATTACAGACAAAAAATTAATTTCAGACAATGAGAACATTATTTAAAATATCCAACTAACTTACAACCTTGAATACAATGTATATTATTCTTGAAATTTTAAGTGAGGCTTGAAGATGAATTTAACTCACAAAATAGTAGTTAAATTTACTTTTAAAATAAATGAATTTTAGATATTAACTGGTTTATATTGTTTCTAGAGTGAGGCCACAATTTTGTGCATGATGCATGGAGAATATGGAAAGAATTAGTGGCTGGAAAAATCAACTGCTGCAAAATTACCACTTATGAAAGGAAACAAAGTATATTAACCTAAGCAGACATTTAGCCTCTCAAGCTATCACACCCTTCAAAAAGATTATGCTTGATTTCTGATCAGACTCAACATTTATATACCTTTGTCCCATATCCTTTATGATCATTGATTAACATATGACGGGTGATTGATAAGTTCATGGCCTAAGGTAGAAGGAGTCAATTTTAGAAAACCTAGCACATTTATTTTTCAACATAGTCCCCCCCCCCCCCTCTATATTTATACACTTAGTCCAGCGGTCATGGAGCATACAGATCTTGGACCTCCAAAAAGTGTCCACAGATAGGTGATTGGTAAGTTTGTGGCCTAAGGTAGAAGGCGATGAGTTATACTCTCGTTACATGCACATGCAGATCAACTCTAAGTGATTATGCAGAAAGTTTGAAGTTAATAACTCATCTCCTTCTGCTTTAGACCACAAACTTATCAATCACCCTGATGAGTTATTAACTGATGTTATTAACTTCAAACTTTCTGCAGAATCATTCAGAGTTGAATTGCATGTGCATGTAATGAAAGCTGCATAACTCATCTCCTTCTACCTTAGGTTATGAACTTATCAATCACCCTTGCTGTGGACACTTTCTGGAGGTCCAAGATCCGTATGCTCTACAACCGCTGGACTAAGTGTATAAATGTAGGAGGACACTATGTTGAAAAATAAATCAGCTAGGTTTTCTAAAATTGACTCCTACCTTAGGCCACAAACTTATCAATCATCCCTCGCAAGTCTCTTAATCTCACATCCAAAATTAGCAACAAATGCTGTCTGTAGAGTTGTTGCCAAATTTCTACCAGTCACATTTTGTATGTTTTATCTAATTTCTAACTTGGATGACTGTTTCTAATTTTTTGAATGAGCTGCCAGTTCCTTGGTACATCAACAAATCTAAGTAGTTTTGCCTTACCTACTATCTCTAATTATCACAAAAGCTTTGATCAAACCACCATATATCTAACCTATAGCCTTGGAATAAATCAAGGTTGTCTAATCATTCCTCACATTTTAATTCTTGGAAATCCAGTACCATCCTGGTAAATCTACACTTTACTTCAAATTCAAATTTATTGTCATTAAACTGTACACATGTATATAGCTAAACACCGTTCCTCAGGGACCAAGGTGCAAAGCTCAGTACAGATATCACATACAACACATGAAATAATAGTAACACAATACTGTAATATTAAGAGATTAAACAAAGTATTTTGTAAAGGTACAAGTTGATATAAAGTGCATATATTACATATGTTAAATATACAATAGTATACTACTACTGGCACCATTACTTAAGTTCAGTTATCATTCAAGCATACATGAATATAGCCAAACGGAACAGCGGTCCTCCAGGTCCAAGGTGCAAAACACATTACCAAAAGCAATTTGGATGAGAATGGCTTTGGTCAGATAAGTAAGTTTGCTGAATACTTGAAGATAGGTGGAGTTGTAGATAGCAAAGCCATTGCTTAAGGATCCAGGACATGGATCAGTTTGGAAATTAGGGCAGAATAGTGTCAGATGGAATTTAATCTAGATAAGTTTAATGGGTTTAATTTGGATAAGTGCATTTTGGGAAGAAAAACAAGGGTAAAACTTTCACACTGAATGGTGGGGCCCTGGGGAATGTTGCAGGCCAAAGAGACCCAGCAGTACAAGTGTATGGTTCCCGGAACACCGCATCACATGTAGATGGGGTGGTGAAGGAGGCTTTTAGGATGCTTTCCTTCATCAAGCAGGAAATAAAATCTGGATGATATGTTGCAGTTATACAAGACGTTGGTGTGGTCACATTTGGAATGTTGTGCTCAGTTTTGGTCATTCTGCTATAGAAAAGATATGGGCCAAATGTAGGAAAATAGGATTAATCAAGGACCCCTCCCATCCATCCCACAATCTCTTTGATCTCCTGCTGTCAGGCAGAAGGTATCACAGGATAAGATTGAAGATTATTAGGTTTGGAAACAGCTTCTTTCCCCACTCTGCTACCACCCATTATTTATGTCTTCCGGTAAAATGGTGGTGCATTTGGACACAGCAGCTATCCTGGGTCCAATCAAAGGTGTATTTGTTCATACTGTATGTCTTTTTTTATGAATGTAAGTCACTGCTGGATACTAAGAACATCAAAGTACTGCACACTACCCCATCAACAAGTTGCTCGATAGCAATGGAGCTAGACTTATTGCGTACCATTGTTGTGTTGTCACCTGGACATGACAAGCACCACTGGACAGTGCGTGGTGCGAGTGAATATCTTGGACATTTTTATTGTATTTGTTTTATTCCCGTTGGACATTGGTAATGTAGAATACTACAAGTCGGGTTCCCTAGTTCATTGGTAAGACCGACGGGACAGCTGTGTTGCTTCGGTCTCACCTGTTGCAGCCACCCAGGACAGAAGATGCCAAGGCAATGTGGGACAGCATCTGTGGGGCATGCTTGATTCCCAACTTGGGTTGGGGGCAGGCCCCTCCTATCTGTGCTGCTCTCCAATGTTCACTCAGTGAAGGAACAAGCTGGACTAGACAATTTACCATCCATTCTACACACATGCCACTCAGGAGCTTGGGCTATATTATTTTTTTCCCTTGTGACTAGGTTTTTCTGACATTATAACCATATGTGCTATGTGCAGTGTGCAGTTCCCAACACTGATCCCTGCAGTACACCAATATTTACAGACTTCCAGTCAGAAAAATAACCGATACCTCACCAATAACTTCTGCGTCCAATTACCACACCAATTTTGGATCCAATTTGCCAAAACATCTTGGGTGTGTTGCTTTGGATACCATATACCTAGACTTTCTGAACCACCCTACGGAATCTGTCTATACCTAGTTTTTAAAAATTAGTGTATGTTACATTTTCTGCCATGCGTTCATTCACTTTCTCATAATTTCCTCAAGCTTATCTCTAAGCACATTTTCCAACCGTTTACTTACTACTGATGTAAAGCTCACGCGCCTATCCTGGCTTATGCTCAACACGTTTCTCAGACACTTAGCTTCCCATAAGACATCAGGCCCTGGGGATTTGTCTACCTTAATGTCTGTCAGTACAGTATCTCTAACATTTACTCTTTCCCGACACACGTATGTTCCATACTTTCAGCTTACATCAGCCTGAACTCTCCATCCTCCCCATCCTTCATTCTAGCAAATACTAATGTGAAGTATTCATTCAGGACATCACAAGGATACCCTGACTCCAGATAAGGACTTTCCTTTTGGTCCCTATGAAACCTATTCTTTCCCTAGTGACCCTCAGGATTATCTATAAAAAGTTCTGAAATCCTCCTTAATTCTGTTGGTTAGCACCATTTCATGTCCACTCTCCCTCCCCCCCCCCCCCAACTGCTTTCTTTCTTTTCTTTATCAATCTTTTTTATTAAGTTTCAAATAGATAAACATAACAATGATAGTGATACAAAGAGATGGGGATTACATTAATAATGGTTTACGTAGACATAAACAGACCCTGAGTAACATGTGTAATCTAAGCCTCCCAATCTCTTAGTAACTAAACATGAAAAAGATTCAAAGAAAAAAAGATTTTTACAAGAAAAAGAAATCCTCCTAAACTAACAAAAACAAAACAAAACAAAAGCTGGGCTGCCTTGTTTCATCGGTTAAAATCATTATGTCATTAACTCCGCTCCTCTATACACAAACAAAAAGTAATTGAGAAAGATTCAGAAAAGGTCAGCTTACATCATATGAAAACGTTGAATAAATGGTCTCCAAGTTTCTTCAAATTTAACCGAAGGGTCAATAGTGCCATTCCTAATTTTTTCCAAGTTTAAACATGTTTGGGAAAACCACTGAAATGTAGTAGGGGGATTAGAATCTTTCCATTTAAATAAAATGATCCTTCTGGCTATTAATGTAACAAATGCAATCAAACAGCAAGCTGAAGGAGATAATTGACTGGAGTCCATCACTGGTGATCCAAAAATTGCAGTAAACTGCAGGTTGTAAATCAATACGCAAAACTGCTGAAATAATTTCAAAAATATCTTTCCAATATTTTTCCAAAAGAGGACAAGACTAGAACATATGTGTCAAGGAAGCTACCTCAGACTTACATCTGTCACAGACAGGATTTATATGGCATGAAAAACGAGCTAACTTATCCTTGGACATATGGGCCCTATGCACCACCTTAAATTGTATCAAGGCATGTCCAGCACTCATTGAAGAAGTATTAACTAGTTGGGAGAATTTTCTCCCATTTCTCTATAGGTAAAGATACCTGAAATTCTCTTTCCTATTCATTCTTAGTTTTATCAGATATACCTAGACATATTTTCATAATCAGATCATAAATAATTGCTATTAAACTTCTGATAGGGGTTTGAAGCTAAATTGTTTTCTGTAATTTCAGTTTGACGTGATACCGGAAAAGTAGATAACATAATATTCAAAAAGTAAATATCTGAAAAAATGTGATCTAGGCAAACTGTATTTATTAGACAACTGTTCAAAAAACATGAGACAGTTATCCATGAATAAGTCACAAAAACATGTTATTCCCTTCATTCTCCATAAAAGAAAATCTTGATCAATTCTGGAAGGTTGGAAGAAAAAATTAGATATAATAGGACTTGATAGGATACATTTATCCAATCCAAAAAATTTATGAAATTGAAACCATATTTGTATTGTATTGTATGTTTAGTTATTGGATTAGTCATTGTTTATACAGTTTATAAGTGCAAAGGGAAACGAGGCCCCTAAGATAGAAACCAATGAGAACCCCTGTACAGACTCATACTCGAGGTTCACCCATCATGGACAATGAATTTCATCCAGATCTTGTGTCCAAAATATTAAATATCAAATATTAATTGCCCAATAATAGAATCTTAAATTCGGCACTGCCAAACCGCCTTGCTGTTTTGATTTCTTACTTAATCTAGGATTTTTATTCCGCCATATATATGAAGAAATTTTAGAGTCAATAATATCAAAAAAGGATTCAAAAATGAAAATTGGTACCGCCTGAAATAGATACAGAAATTTAGGTAAAATAATTATCTTAATAGTATTATTCTACCAATCAACAATAAGGACAATGGGGACCATTTAGTAAGCAGTTGTTTAACATGATCAATTAAAGATAAAAGGTTAACTTTAAATAGATCCTTATGCTTCTTAGTAATTTTAATGCCCAAATAAGTAATCAGTAACCAGTCTGAATGGTGATTGTCTATAGATTGGAGCTTGCACGTTTAATGGAAAAAGTTCACTCTTATTAAGATTCAATTTATAACCAGGAAAAGTACTAAATTGAGCAAGTAGTAATATTATTGCAGGGATGGATTTCTCTGGGATAGATATATATAACAGGTCATCTGCATATAGTGATACCTTATGTGTCTCATTCCCACAAATAATGCCAAACATATTGGGTGAATCATGGAGAGCAATTGCCAAGGGCTCCAAGGTAGTATCAAATAGTAAGGGATTTAAAGGACTGCCCTGTCTAGTACCTCGAAAAAGCCTGAAAAAGGGAGATCTCTGATTATTGATAAATACAGAAGCCGAAGGTGTATAATATATCAATTTAATCCAAGATATAAACTTTGGGCTGCCAACTGCTTTTTTAAGAGCTCTCCCATATAAATCTCAAAAGGACTCACTTGATAACAATTTCCAATATAGGCAACTCACACGTTATGGGGAGAGGGTTATGTTTCTAGAAAACAGATTTCTTACAAATTTCCATTAAACATTGCTGTGTCATCTGTACATGCATTAAGAAATGTCAGGTAAAACTAATTTTGTATTTTTTTAGTACCTTTCTTCGCACAAATTTCATAAAAGTGAGTTTTTTGTCCTAGCTCAGATTTTTTGGCAGTGATTTGTGAATTCTTTACAGGGAAATCTCCATTCTATTACAATAGTTTAATATACTAATTCCTGAAAGGTTATCCTCACTGAATACTACAGTAATGCTCTCCCTAATCTGTATGGCAACACCTCCCCCCCTTTGCAGGAACACCCCCCACCCATGTTCCTAGGAACACTATACCTAGGAACTGTCATTTCTGCCCTTCCCTCAGCCACATTTTCCTGATTGCCACAATTTAAAATTCCATGTGTTGATCAATGTTTTCAAACCATCCATTTCACCGGCAAGGCTGTTCAAATTAAAATAATTTTAATTACGGCTACAGGTCCTCTTGTACTCCCTCATTCATTTCTGATTGGTCTGCCAACTGAACTTACTATATATGGTTCTTTCTCCCCTCCTGCTTTGTCACAGCACTTTGCCACATGGTGTGAGCAGAATCAACTGCAGCTTAACGTGAAAAAGACTAAGGAGCTGGTGGTGGACCTGAGGAGGGCTAAGGCACTGATGACCCCTGATTCCATCCAAGGGGTCAGTGTGGACATAGTGGAGGATTACAAATACCTGGGGATACGAATGGACAATAAACTGGACTGATCAAAGAACACTGAGGCTGTCTACAAGAAGGGTCAGAGCCGTCTCTATTTCCTGAGGAGACTGAGGTCCTCTGACATCTGCCAGACTATGCTGAAGATGTTCTACGAGGCTGGGGTGGCCAGTGCTATCATGTTTGCTGTTGTGTGCTGGGGCAGCAGGCTGAGGGTAGCAGACACCAACAGAATCAACAAACTCATTCGTAAGGCCAGCGATGATGTGGGGGTGGAACTGGATTCTCTGACAGTGGTGTCTAAAAAGAGGATGCTGTCCAAGTTGCATGCCATCTTGGACAATGTCTCCCATCCACTCCATAATGTACTGGTTAGGCACAAGAGTACGTTCAGCCAGAGACTCATTCCACCGAGATGCAACACTGAGCGTCATAGGAAGTCATTCCTGCCTGTGGCCATCAAACTTTACAGCTCCTCCCTCAGAGTGTCAGACACCCTGAGCCAATAGGCTGGTCCTGGACTTATTTCCACTTAGAATAATTCACTTATTATTATTTAATTATTTATGGTTTTATATTGCTATATTTCTACACTATTCTTGGTTGGTGCGACTGCAACGAAACCCAATTTCCCTCGGGATCAATAAAGTATGTCTGCTGCACTAACACTTTAGTATCACTAGTTTAAATCAACTTATTAGCACTGGCAAACCTCCCCATCAGAAAACTGATATTCCTCTAGTTGAGCTGGAACTCATTCTTTCTGGCAGAAGTCACCCCATCTCTAGATGTTAAAAGTGGGGTTCTGCAAGAATCAGTTTTGGGGCCACTGTTGTTTTTAATTTACATTATTGATTTGGATAAGCATATAACAAATAAACAAAATTAGGGGGATGGGCTGATAAAATTCGGGCAACAGAATCAATAGAGTAGATCTAAACAAAATCCAGATGTGGGCAAATAAATAGCAGATGAAATTTAATTTAAGTAAATGTAAAATATTACACATAGCAAATAGAAATCTTAGATATAAATATACAATAGGGGGTCTTGAGTTAAAAAGTGCACTGTATGAGAAGGATTTGGGTGTTCTGGTAGATCATCACTATCAACATCTAGACAAAGCACAGAAATGATTAGAAGGCTAATAGAATGTTGGGCTATATAATGCACATAGAGGAGATCAAGTCTAGAGACACCACACCTTGAGTACGGTATACAATTTTGGTGTCCATATTTTGTGAGGGATATGAAGGCACTGGCATGTGTTCAGAGAAGAGTGACAAGACTTATCCCAGATCTGCAAGGCATGAGATATGAAGAAAGATTGAAAGAATTAAATCTTTTTAGCACAGATAGACATAGAGGGGACATGATAGAAGTGTTCAAAATCATTTAAAGCCATAAGCAAGGTGGATGCAAGCTACAACTTCAAAATTAATCCATCAACGAGAACATGGGGCTATAGGTGGAGAATGGTTAAAGGGAGATTTCAGACTAACATCAGGAAGCATTTCTTTACACAGCAGGTTGTAGACACATTGAACAAATTACCTAGTTGTGTATTTGAAAGGAGTACATAAGAGGCTTTCAAATCTAAACTCAATAGTTATTTTAACACACTATGTGAATGGGCCAAATGGTCTATTCTTGTCAAGAATGGTCTAATGTACTAATGTACCCCAGAGACAATTCCAATTATCCACATACACAAAGTCCCGCTCCCAGCGCAGTTCCCTAGCTATGAGTTTAGCTGTTCTCTTTTCTTATTTCTAAATCAACCATCTCATAGCACATGGACTAATCTTGACATTAATACCCCGGTGGTCGTGCATTTCATCCTTCTGAATTTCCTAAACACCACAGGAATTCCTTAAATTAAAATCTTAACAAAAGGACCATGGGATGAACAGTTCTTGGGTGGAGCCATGAACAGCAGAGTTGACAATGATTGCAAGTTTAACAAAATATATAGTGTAAGTCTGGACTGTTCCACTCTGAGCATTCCATTGTTAAATATCACTCTGACTCAAAACTTAACTGAGCTAACAAAATAACTACAGTGACCACAAGAACAGGTGTTAAGTTCTTGTGCCTTTTCGCTATGATACTCAAACCAATGAATATCACATTGCCTGGTAGTCTGCAAATGTGGTGTACTTGCAGGTTTGTTTCTTCAATTCATTCAAGGCTGAATCAGCAAATAATGTGCCAAACCTTAATGCAAATCATGAAGCATATAAACATTACAAAGCAACAGGTACATATAGATTTGTTTAATACTGTGGAACTTGATGTTGCATTATGACGCAAAGCAGACAAAACTCCACAAAATATCAACAGGTTGCTTTATTTAAGCAATAAATCACTGATTTCTTCTGCATTGATTGCATCGAATCTGCACAACGTTTCTGTAAATTTTTATTTCCCTGCTTCAAAAACCTGATTTTTTTTTGTGCAGCATTAAGTTCCAAAAAGTTTACCTTTTTTATACCAACTTCCACAGCCACAAGAGGGATAACATTCCAGTTCATTGAGTACAGTTTATTGATTATTGAGACATGGTTTTTATATACATTTTTGACAGCAAACTCCTTATAGTCTAAATTAATCTATTGTTGTACCTGTTACTGTTGATGGTGTGGACATAGATGTGGTGAAGACCTACAAGTAACTGTGGGTGCACCTGGATGACAGATGAGTGGAGCACCAACACAGAGGTTGTGTATAAGAAGAGCCAGGGTCGCCTCTACTTCCTGAAGAGACTGAGGTCTTTTGGAGTATGCAGGCCTCTCCTTCACATGCTCTACCAGTCTGTTGTTGCCGGTACAATCTTCAATGCCGTGGTGTGCTCAGGCAATGACATCAACACAAGTGATGCCAGCAGGCTCAATAAACTGATTAGAAAGGTCAGCTCTGTTATAGAAGTCAAACTGGATACACTGGAGGCTGTAATAGAACAAAGGACCCTACAGAAAATCCTGACAATTCTAGACAATGTTTCTCACCCTCTGCATGCCACCTTGGCTGAACAGAGGAGTACTTTCAGTAATAGACTAAGATAACTAACTATGCTGCTCCAAAGAGTGCTTATTGAGGTCATTCTTACCCTTGGCTATTAGGCTCTATAATAACTCAACCTATAGATGGGGAAGTGATGACTCCCTCCTATTAGACTGTATGTGGTAATTTATTTTTTATTCTTTCTAACTTCCCTTTATCCCTAATATTTGCACATCTGTGCATGTGGAATACTGCTGTGACACTGTAATTTCCTTTGGGAACAATAAAGTACTGTATCTATCTATCTTAACATCGCTTTATTACTTGAATTAATTTCTTTGCTTCAAACACATCTAAGTGTGTGAATTTGTCTTTCAAATGCTCAAAATGAAGATAAAGTTACACAAATGCATTCGTTAAACACAGAACTAAGGCAGTAAACACAATTTAGAAATAAATTACTGCTAATTTCACTTGTTAGAACATAGAACACAAGTCAGGAACAGATCCTTCAGCCCATGATGTTTGTATCAGTTAAACTAAATCCCTCTGCCTAAATATGATCTTTATTCCGCTCTTCTTTTCTTGAATACTCATGTATCTCACAGCCTCTTGAACACCACTATTGTATCTGCTTATACCATTAGTCCAGCTGCATTCCAGGCACCTACTACTATCTCTGAAAAAAAACTTGACCCATACATCCCCTTTAAGGTTTCTCCCTCTCGGCTTAAATACATATCTTCTGGTACTGGTGTTTCTACCCTGAGAAAAAAAGATTCTGACAGTCTATTCAATCAATGCCTCTTATAAATTTTATAAAGTTTTCTCAAGTCCCCTCTTAGCTTCAGTATTCCAGAGAAAATAACCCAAGTTTGTCCAACCTCTCCTTATAAACTTATTCCCTCTAATCCAAGCAGCACCTGGTAAACCTCTTCTGCCCCCTTTCCAAAGCCTGTATACCCTTCCTGCAATAAGGTGACTAGAATTTCACACGATACCCTAGGTGCAACAGAATCTAAGTTTTACATAGATGCAACATGACTTCCTTACTCTTATGTTCAATGTCCTGATCAATGAAGGCATAGTATTACAGGCTCTTGATGTTGGCATACTTGTTTGAATTGTAAAAATACATCTAAATAATGGCCAAGTTTTGTAATTTTTGCCTAGTTTTAAAATGGAATTAGGATTTTTTTAAACACAAAAACATCTTTGCTTTGATTTCCCTTGAGCTGTATTAGGAGTAAGAATATACGAAAAATAATTCCTTGGTCAAAGAAATAATAAGAACGTGCAGGATTTCCAAACATTATATGTGAATGGAACTTATAATACAAAATATACTAAGTGTAATCTATGCCTATTACAAGATAATTTTGGACAATTATATCTTCAGACTATGGCTAGTAAGAGTATTCCATCAGTGCATACAATACTAATAATTAGAATCACAGTATACTACATAGAAACAGGCACTTTGGTCCAACTTGTCCATGCCAACCAGTATCTTCCTAGCTAGTTCCATTTCCCCACATTCTACTTAGCCTTTTCTATCTACATATAGTATCTGTCTAAATCTCTTTTAAACATTGTAATTTTACCCTCCTCTACCACATCTCATTCCACATACCCACCATTCTCTATGTGAACAAACCTGCATCTCAGATCCCCTTTAAATTCTTCTTCTTTTACTTTAGACCTTAGCTCTCTAGTTCTTGTCTCCTCTACCCTGAAGAAGACTATGACAATTTATCTTATCTATGTCCTTCATGATTTTATAAACCTTTGTACGTTCACCTCTCTGCCTCCTTTGCACAAGGAAAAATACTTCCACGTTACAGTCTCTCCTTATAATACAGCCTCCAGTCCTGACATCTTTTCTCCATTTGCTTACCTTAATCATACCCTTCCAATAGTATGACAGAACCATATACAATATTCCTGTTCTGATCTCATCAAATCTTGTACAGCTGTGAAACATGACATCCCAACTCTTATACTTTTACGCTGTCTGATAAAGGCAAACATGACATATGCCTTTTTTATCACCTTGTCTATCTGTTTCACCACTTTCAGGGAATACATACCCCTCGATTTCTGTTCTTTACACTCTTCAAGGCCTTGTCATTCACCGTGTATGTCCTGCCCGGCTTTGACTTCCCAAAAAGAAAAAAAATTAACCCTCGACTGAGCTAAATTCCATCTGCCATTTCTTGGCTCACTTTCATAGTTGATCTAGATCCTGCTGTAATCTTAAGATCATCTTCTTCACTATCCACCACACTAAGAGCATGGAAATTAACTCACCATTCATGCACCATGGTACCCATTATTCTTCATCCTTTCATTGATGATACACATCAAAAAGCTCAGGCAAAGATGAAATCATTTGGAATCAAGTTGGGGTCAAACCTTGCACAAACATGCATAGCTACTGTAGATTATTCCAACTCCAGGATATTGCTGCAAGTGGTACACAGGGTCCAATTACCTTCAGATGTTTCATTAAAGGCCTTCATTCCATTCGAAAGACAGAGAAGTGTGGATATTCATTGAATACTGTACGGTGAAGTATTCAATTACATTTCAAACACCCTGGGTAAAGTAAAGCAGTCACTCACTGGTAGTCAACAGTGTAGTATGTGACGTTAGTCACTCATGAACAAAGAACTCAAGCGCTTTTGTACTATGAAGGTGAGTCAGAGGTTAACTACCTTACAGCAATTCATCCCTGGAAACCTGAAAGTCTTTTCACCATCTAGAATGTTCCATTCAGCAGCGTGCAAGAACTGTCATAAATTGCAGAGTTGAATGCAGCTCCAATAATAGTCAAGAAGGTCAGTATCAACAAAGACACAACAGTTGCCTGAACATCACCCCATTCACTAACCCAAACGTTCATTCACTTTGCCAAGGGTGCATATAATTGCATTCTGTGCCATCTACAAAAAGCACTGGTTACTGACTCAGGCTACTCTGACAGCACTTATCAAATGGATGACTTCCAAAAGAAACAAGGGCAAGGGCAGCAGGCACATAAAAATATCAACCTCCCCAAGTTCTTCTCCAAGTCATACAATATTCTGACTTCAAATATAGTACTCTGAAATATCTTTTTCAACCTGACAAAGTACCATCACCAAAATGACTGAAGCATTTAAGGCAGTGGACTTCTGCTGCCACCAATTAAAAAAGAAAAGCCCTTTGCCAATGATGTTCACATCAACAGGGTTGTAAAATTGATCTTCAATTCAAAATCAAATGGAATTTATGCATTGAAAAACTGCTTGTAAATTATTTGCTAAAATCTCTTATAAATATCTAACACATATAAACTATCAACTACTATAAATAAGCTAAGTTGCACTGTGAGACACAAAACATTATTTAAAATAGGCTATAGTCCATATAATGCCTATTTACTTAGACAACATATTTAAAAAGTGATTCACAGGAGTAATTGCAGACAGTGACTTCAGATTTTCCCAAAAGTGAATTGAAATAGATTTCTGGTATGGACACCAGAGAAAATAGTCTGAAGATTTAGAGACGGGAAAGATCAGCAAGGGGGGGAAACTAATTCAGCACTTACAGATGACACCAAGACAGGGGTCATAGTGGATAGAAAAGTTTGCAGCGTGATCTGGAGTAGCTGAAAAAATGGGCTGAGAAATGACAGATGGAATATAATACAGACAAGTGCGAGATGTTACACTTTGAGAGGTCAAACCAGTACAGGACTTACACAGCGAATGGTAGGGCACTGAGGAGTGTGGTAAAACAAATGGATCTGCAAATACAGATCCATAATTCCTTGTAAGTGATGTCACAAGTATATAGGGTTGTAAAGAGAGCTTTTTGGAACATTGGCCTTCAAAAATCAGTATTGAGTACAGGAACTGAGATGTTAAATTGAAGTTGTACAAGACTCTGCTGAGACCTAATTTGGAATACTGTGTGCAGTTCTGGTCACAGGAAAGTTATCAATAAGATTAAAAGAGTACAGAGAAAATTTACAAGGTTGCTGCCAGGACTTAAGAATGTGTGTTATCGGGAAAGGTTGAATAAGTTAGTACTTTATACTCTGGAATGTAGGGAAACAAGGGAGATTTGATCAAGGTATACAAAATTAGGAAGGTATAGACAGGGTAAATGCTTTTTCCATTCAGGCTGGGTGAGAATAGAACTAGAGGTCATAGGTTAAGGGCAAAAGATGAACTATTAAGGGGAACCTGAAGAGGAACCTCTTCCCTCAGTGGGTGATCCAAGTATGGAACAAGGTGCCAGTGGAAGTGGTAGATATGAGCTCACTTTCAACATTTAAGTGAAGTTTGGATATATATGTGGATGTGAGGGGTATAGAGGGTATGGTCCAGGTGTGGGTCAATGGGACTAGACAGAATAACAGATTGACACAGTCTAATAATTGAAGGGTCTGTTTCTGTGCTATAATGCTGTACGCTATGACTAATGATATGGAAGCAGGTATCACCAGTCTATGGGTGGGAACTGCCACTACTGTCAGTATCAGTTACAGGCAGTGAGTAATTGAGAGTATTGTGGATCCTTCTGGAGTAGTAGGTATACCCACACACAACACACTGTAGGTAACTTTCTGACTATGACTAGGCACAAGCATGAAACCAGTTGAGTATGATCTTATCCAGCTCAGCAAAGTGGGAGGCATTGGAGGAGGACTGGATGGCAAACTATTTCAAAGGCAGCACTAAATTTCATAAGGAAAAGGAGTGAAACCTTCCCTTTGCTATAACCATTTAGAATGGCATTGTTATCTATGATGAAAGTTTTTGACACTCTCGTCAGGATGAATACCTCTGCAGAATGCTTGGCAATGGTTATAACATGGTTAAAAATCTTGGAGAGAAAAGGAACTTTGAGGTGGAGTGATGATTTAGAACATCTTTTTTTGTAAAGAGCAATTACAGCAGCTCATTAAAGAGTTGTTAGCACTGGATCCTTCAAACCATTACAGAACATGTTCAGACATTTTTCCCCACTTGTGCTGAAAGCACAATTCAGAATAGAAGCTTACAAGCGAAAAATAACTGGGAAGTCAAAGAAATCATGTCTCGATGCATTAGATAAAGTGACAGACCCATTATCTTTCGATCTTTCTTTCACATATTCAGCACTTGAATCTCTGGATCTGAACTGACTGACTGAACATATTCAATAGCTGGAGTAGAAAAGAATTTCATTTATAAATGCTAAAATAAAAATGGCAATTAGAGCTATGAATTAGGATACTTTGGGTAATTTATCAGCTAAATATCCTCAAACTTAAAACTGTTCCTAACATGGATGTTTTACTGTTGTTTCAAAAGAAAAAAAATATTTTCTATTCCTAATGGTTCGGAAAAACTGGCTGGATCAATCAAACCCACACAATAAAACTCTTGTTAGTCAATCATTGCCCAGCCCTGATAACCATCATGGTGAAACTTGCAGCTAGTGAGAGCAAAAAGTAGACATGTATCAACCAAATTTCAAGGTCAGTATCCAGTTTTAATCTGCCAGCCCTCTAGTATTTTAAAATGCAAATTGTATTTAAATTTCTTATTTAAACTTTCATTAGATTGCTAGGAATCCAGTGCTCAAATAGTAGTATGCAATGTGTCAGCGTGAATGAGTTTACTTAAATTGATAAGAGTGAACAGGTTCATTTAGACAAACAAGGGGGGCTGGTAAGAGACAAGCCAAAAATCAGCAATGATACTACATGGCAAACAAATGCAACATGGGAACACTGCTTTCAGTTCACTGAGGGCAACTTTTAATTTGGGAGTTCAACATGTACAATTTATTAATAGCGATGTGGTGAACTATGTGCCTGTCTGGACACGCCCCCTTCTGACTGCTCCTGTGGCTCCTCCCACAGGCTCCTGTATAAAGGCGATTCAGGTCTAATCCTCTGCCTCATTCTCCAGGATGTAATATGATGGTCACTCACTGCTGGTTCCTTCTTCAGTCAATAAAAGCCGATATCTCGCCTTACGTCTCCGTGTGAGTTATTGATGGTGCATCAAGCGATTAACATGACACCTTCTGAGCTTCTTGCTTCAAATATATCAACAAGCATTAAGATTAGAAGAAAGTAACATGGATGGCATACAAGGGAAGTACTGCTATAGTCACCTGCTTTCAAATATTAAGAATGCAGGAAGTTTTGGGAGTTCCCAAATGTGATCCATCTTTGAACTCTATATGGAATTAGATGCAGGATCTGGGAGTCCACTGCTTTTAATAAGGAACTCCAGGCCTGCAGATTAGCAAGCAAAGGAGAAGGCAACAAATCACTCAAAATTATTTAATGCTCATTATTTTTCTCTCATCTGTCTGTCAAGGTAATCAGTGGCATTCAGAACAGAAAGCACAACATTGCTTCAAGCATAATCACGACTGACACTCTGCCACCTTGATGCAAAGGGCAAGTCAGATCTGTTCTCTGTATATGGCAGGTGAATGAAGGGTAAACATGGACTAAGGGGTTGCAGCGTGTGACTGGAAGGTAAAGAAACAAAGCAATAATTATTACCACATGGGACAGAAGGAAAAAGGGCTATTAATCACCTTATTCCTGAAATTTATACTGGCTTGTTTAACCAGATCTGCTATATCTATTCCTAACTAATATATTACTGTTATCAGATCTACAAATATCATCTATTTGCATAATTCATATTACCTTATGACTTAAGAGACTATTTTAGCTCATCAAATTTATGCCAGTCACAGATCAACCCTATTTCCAGTATTCTCCCTAAGATTCCTCTCCCCACGAGGACAATTTATTGTGACATGTCTTTAGGATTGGGACATGTATCCAGAGTATCCAGGAGGAAAGCTAAGCAGTCATAGGAAAAAGTTGCAAACTCCGAACATGCAGCACTAGAGGTCAAAACTGAACCTGGTTGCTGGAGCTGTGAGGAAGCAGCTCTACTAGCGGTGTTATTATGAAGAATAAATGTAAAATTTAAGCTGAAACTGACATGTCATTATAAATTGCAAGTAAACTCCTGCAATTACTATACAATCTGATTAAATGTGGTATCTTCACTGTGCATATTGTTAAACAAGGCAACCTGCTAATATGAAACCACCAATTTCCTCATTGACTGGAAAAGATCTGACTCTAAATAATTTTAGAGATCTCAACAATTGTTTGTCAAAATGTGGCAGATTTCAATACCCACTATCATCATGACATCTCTAGTGCAGGAAGAATACAAGGCAAGTTATCTCAGAGGTTGTTTTTTAACACCAGAAATTATATTCAACATCTCTGACTCCTCCATCATGATATATCATATATAATACATGACAAGGAGGTACAATTTAAAGGAAAAAGTTTTAAGAAGATAAGCTTTGGAATATAAATGCACTACCTACAGATGCAGTGGAAGCAAGTTCCATTAGAAGAGAAAGATTAGGTGCTGCCTTGATGGATGATGGATGAAAGTAAGTAAGGATTTTCAAGAGATATGGGAATACAGTTAAGGAAATTAATTTGTGGTACTGTGGGAAAATAGCTGGGAAACACAACTTACAGGATTTCTTTACATATGGACAGCAAGTATTCAATGACTTTCTTCTGTAACATGTTTCAATAACTCGTGGACTAGCACACAATACAGTGACAGCAATCGCATAAACTTTGTACAAAGTCCTCCTCATGAACTTAAGTACATGTTCTTGAAATAGGTGAGATGTCTCACTGGTTGGTGAAGCAATGCCTGGCATAATTATTAGAAATTTGAAATCTCAAGCTGATTCACAAAATATATACAACAAAAATGGTATAAAAAGGAAGACACTTAAGAATAACAATAATGCAGTGAGTGGTTGGAATTTGGTGGAGGGCAGGTTCCATTATATCCATCAAGAGGCAACTAGATATATACAATCGAAAAAATTTGCAAGGCCATGGAGAAGTAATCAAGAGGTGGAATGAGAGTGTTGCTGCAGAAGAGCTGATGTAGAAATGATAGTGCAAATCACATACATCTTGCAACAGATGATCCACAACAGCAGATGAAATAATTCTAAATAGTTAAGAGGGAAAGGCCCTGGAAAGCTTCAATGATGAACCTGAACTCCATGAGCTCTCAGAGTATCAGAGCAAATATTGGCAGGGAAATCTATAGATTACCACATAACTGTTGGCAGGGATGCCCACAGCAATTGGAAGAAACATAGTAGTGGTGGTATATGTACATACTCAGGACAGTACACTTCAATATTCATCCAGGATGGTTCAGTAGAATCCTTTCTGGAACAAGAAAAAATGCACTAATGGGCAAGCTAAGCTGGCCAAGTCCCAGAGAATATAGTTGCAGGACAGGACCTGTAAAAGGTGGTAAAAGAAGCAAAGAGAATAATAAAGCGATTTGATCTACTGGTCAACAATCCAGCTACTCAAAACATCCATTTGTGGCATTGAACAAAACAATTACAGATAAATAGTATTTCATGACCAAAAACTACACCACAATCTCTGTGGAGAAGAATCCTTCTTGTTATACCAAGGACATTCATTTTTCTGTAGTACTAAAACTCTGCTAAATGGGATTGATTCAGAGTAATTTGAGTAACAGTACATAATCATTATCTCAATCATTGATAAAGTATCAGTAGATGTTGTTCTCAGTGCTACAAAACAGCACTTATCCACAATAGTTTAATTATAAATCAAAAACACAAGATTCTGCAATTGTTCTAGACATAAAGGAACACACACAGAATGCTGGAAGAACTCAACAAGTCAGGCAGCATCTATGAGGAGCAATAAACAGCCAAAGTTTTAGGATGAGACCATTCATCGGGACTGGAAAGGAAGAGGGCAGAAGTCAGAAGAAGGTGGTGGGGAAAGAGAAGGGGTAAGCAAGGATGGTGGGGGGGGGAGAAATGAGCATAAGTTAGAGGAATCAAGTTGGGGGCTTCCCAGATGAAATATCAGGTGTTGCTTTTCCCACCCGAGTTTGCCCTCATCGTGGAAGCAGAGGCGGGCATGGACACTCATGTCAGAATGAGAATGGGAAGTCAAACTGAAATGAATAGCCACATGGTGGACAGAGTGGATGTGCTTGATCTCAACAGGAAGGACAGTTTGAAGCTCTAAATGGTAACGAGGGAGGAGGTGTAGGTGTAATTACAAATGCTCAGTTTTGTCTCACAAAGACCAGACAGCCTAAAGACATTATCAGAACTACCAGAGACATGCAAAAGAGATATGGTAAAAGGAGATACAGGTGAAGTAAAGAGTGGCTGCCATTGATATAAAGGCAGCATTCAACTGCATGGCATCGAGTAAACCCTGGAAAACTGGGTTGACTAGGCAATTCCTGGCAGTAAGACAGATGGCCATCACTGACAGATATCAATTATTCCAGACCCAGGACATTGCTGCAAAGCCCCTTGGGCTTAAAATCTTCAGCTGCTTCATCAATGACTTTTCCTCCATCTTACCATCAGAAGGAGCGAAGGAGTGATGTTTCATGATTACATGATGTACAAGTCTGGTTGCAGTTCTTTAAGTAAAAAAGCATTGTGTATGCAGAAAAAGCTGGAGAGCTTTTAAGTTTGGGCTGATAGGTGGCATCATCCAAACAAAAGGCAATGATTATTACAATATTTCACTAGACGTTTAAACAGTATTAATTTTGCTGGCCCCCTAGCATACAGTATTATGGGAATTATCATTGGTTACATCTTGTCAATAAATAAAATAGTCACTAGAAATTTGTGATTTTCTCAAAAGTACTACTGCTTCTTTCAGAAGTACAATGTCTTCAGATATTTAATAGAAGACAGAAATTGTTGTGTGGCAAAACAAACTAATCCTCCAATTCAACTGATGAAAACCTGCTTGTTCAATGGAATAGTGCAGTGGTTGGAACTGTACTTGTGACACATAACTGGTTACACAAACTTAGTGCATTGTTCCTCCCAGCCCTCTCAAAACAAGATTTAATTTGTTTTATTTTAAATATTACCTTAATATAAGTAATAATGTTTCTATTTAGACCTAATGCCAATAGTTTTGTTAAAGTTTTGCATATCCTAACAATCTTGCATACAAACTGCAGACCTATAATAGATTTTTCCTAAGTTAATGATTAAGAGTTACCTTGTAAATATAAAAACATGTAGCACAGCCATATGGTCATTCAGCATACAACCACTAGACACTAGATCTAGCCCACAGATAAATATTAAAAATGGAAATGTTATCTTCTGAATCCAATGGAACTTAACTAGTATCTCTGTATTTATTGTGATGATTTGCGTCATTTGTCATTTATGAAGGTATTATTTGATAACTGGGGTTCCCAGCATTTTTATGCTATGGACCAACAGCATAAGCATTAAGCAAGGAGTTTGTGGACTCCAGGTTGGGAACCCCTTTCTATAACAATATTGATGATATTAAATATAACTTGTAAAATTGAGAGCTTCCAAACCTCTATGTAATTCACATCAACATATTCATGCAAGTACTTAAGACTATAATGATACAGGAAGCTATTCTGATCACTAGGTCAATGACAACCCCAAGAGGAGCAATCCATTTTCCTTCTTCTTTTCCTGTATCCCAGTAAGTTATTCTCTCACACACTTCCATCAGCCCCACATAAATTGTTTTACTAAGGTGCGGAAGTGCACCTTTTTCCAGTGCACAGAGGAAAAACATAATATCACAGAGAGAAGTGCAAACTTTACACAGGAAACAACTGATAGCAGGACTAAACCCAAATTGTGAAAAGAGAGGCAGCAGCAAACCCCATCCTGTGTTCCAAAATGAGTTCTTGTCTGATTTAACTACTCCACCAGTAGTTACCATTGCCAGGATCCTAAATTCTGCAATTTTCTCCAAAAAGCTCTCTGCTTCTTTAAGACCCTTTCCCTCTTTAAAAGATTCTAGGAAATCTACCACTGGACAAATTTTTAGTTGCCTGCCACAAATCTTTTTGCTGTCACTTAGAATCAAACGTATGCTTGACAAAACACCAATGAAGTGCCTTGGGATATCTTTGCTACATTAAAGGTGGCACACAAATGGATGTTCTTGCCATAGCAAGGATCATTAACTTAGGCATGGAATAAAATTAAACTTCCAGATATTGAATGGGTTCAGAGAATTTTAAGTCACTAACCTTGATTATAGGAATTATAACTATTATTGATTTTGTATACATTTATTTACCACTGCACATAATTAATTACAAAATCTCTTGAAGTGGAGATGTCTATAAATAATCAGTTCAAAGAAATTTAACAATTATTAGTTTAAAGAAAGTAATGGGACAGAAAGGCAATAAATGCTTACAACATCATAACCTGTATCCTTGGGCTTTGAAGGAGGTGGCAATGGAGATAGTAAATGCATTAGCTGTCATCTTTCAGAATCCCATAATTTCTCAAACAATTCCCACAATTTGGAATGTTGAAAGGAAATGAGTGAAAAGCAAGTACCTGTAGATGAGTTAACCTGCTATCAATAATAAAGAAGATTCTAAAATGAAACAGAAAATAATATTTCACAAATCTGCCAAAGCTGTAACTACAGGAGAAGAATTGATTAAGACAAACCAGCCAACGCCCTTATCAACAAATTTCTTTTAATCATTATTTTCAATCTATATCCTGGGAAGGGATCTAATTTAGAATCCTCCCCCCCCCCCCCCAAGAACCAGAAAAGTAAAAAGCTTTTTTAAAGATTGTTGATTTTTTCCACAACTCACTGCAATCCATTAACCTTCTGCACAATGCAGTCTATACCAAAATAAAACTCTTCTACTTGCCTCTGCCAATAAAGTAAAATCAAAATCCCAATCTAAACAATAATTTGAGATGATCTTATAGCTTCCCACAATGAGTTTCAAGAGTCATAGAAAACTTTTTGTTGTATAAATTCTTTATTTCTAGCCTTATGATCTTATTTCTTAAAAGTATGGTTAAAATTCTCTTTAAAAGGCGCCACAAATGATGACAATGACAGATGTTAAATAGTCCTCAATGATTTACAAATGACTAAGAAATTTAGTACCTATTGTAATGTAACAAATATAATACCCAATTTGTATTAAGCAACATTTATAACAACAAGACATTAATGATCACCTAACTTACTGTTTATGCAGTCAGGTTTAAATATTTGCTATGTTGCTGGGGATACTATACTTCCAAATAATTCCACAGGATCCAAGGGGTTAGAGACAGTTTAATGTTTCAAATAAAAGACTGCAGTGAAGCATTTCCTCAATGATGTACTAGAAAGTGGACCTAGACCTCTGTGCCCAAGTCTCTTGTTCAAAAATAAGTCTTAAGCTCAAAATAGTTTTAATCAAGAAGAGTATTGCCAAATGAAATATTCTTAAATTACTTAGAGTAATAATTTATCAACTGTCTGCTATATTTACTGTATTAAATGCTGTTTTTATGTGAACAGTTTTACTTGAAGTTGTATTATTCATATATCATACTATAATTCATAAATTGACAGGTTTTATTATAAGTATACTATTTTAGGTTTATCTGGTTATATTCCTGTAACATCTAAAGGGGTAATAACAAATCTAGACCTTTCATATTAAAAACAGCAACATTATACTTTGTTGAATAACTACTGCCCAGTTTAAAACAGTCAAATACTAGACAGAGGTGTGAATGTAACAGGTATCACTCATTTGCAATTTTTCAAAGTTAGCATTAAAGATGTTCTTTTCAGGAATGATCAACAATTTATATCATAAAATCAATTTAATTATGTGAGTTTATTTTAATTGAAGCCTTGAACTTGAGTGTCATACTTTTGTTTTTGCGAGAGATTTAATTCATACAATTATTTGATATATAATCCATTCCTAATTTTCAATAGGTGTTTAGTTTTTGTCCACATTTTGTAGAGCTTTTGTCACCAACTCAACTATTATTTTTGGTCTGGACTTTGCGATAAATAAATCTAATTTTGAAGTGGTTAACTTAAAAAGAGCTGTCATCTAAACATACAACCACAGTCCTGAAACTTCTAAACAAGGTGTAAGCAATGAAAGTTTGCGCAATTTAACTTTCCGATCGATAGATATTTGGGACGGATTATAAAATAGCGAAGTCCCCTTCCTGAAATATTAACTCCGCAACCTATCCAATTCCTGATCACCCACTAAAATTAAAATAAAGGCAAAAATAATCACTGGTAAAATTTGACCTGGTCTGTTATTTTTAGTCATTTGTCCTTTCAAAAGCAGAGAAAGGAATAGACCAACGCCAAGTCGAGGCGCCACTTGCTCCCGCCAGTGTGGAGGGATGATAGTTTGGACCAGTGTTTGGGTCTCGGTGGTGCACCTGCAGCAACAAAACACTCAACCTATGACACCGCAAGCCGGACAAGTACTTGACAGGAAGTCTGGTGAAAAGTCCTGCCGCCAGCAGCCTTGCGCATGTTGTGCGAGCTGCTTCTCTCGGGCTCTCACTATCCACGCAGTCAGCCGTTAGCAGGAATGGCAGACATCTCAGCGGTCTGCCAATCACCTGCCACCCGCACTCAGTCACATTACCAACGGCCGTGCGGATCGGGACTGCAGCTGTTTATCGTCCCTCTCCAACACCCCAAGTTTCATATCCCATCGCCTGATCCGAGCAAGCGTGTTGCTTCTCGTGCCGAGCCCTCACCTCCGCGGAAGCTGTCGCTCGGCGGCTGGTCGAGCGGTCGCCGGACGCTCGAGGCGGATTCGGGAGCGCGGTCCGGCCGCCTGGCTCGCGCTGTTTACCTAAATTTTTCCTTCCAACAACCGCCGGGCTCGGGCTGACAGACGGAAGTGACGCGCCACGGCCCAAGCCGCGGGGAGGAGAGGCTCGCAAGCCAATGGAGGCGTCGTCTGCCGTCCGTGTGTGTGCACGACTCGGGGTTGCCTCACGCCGAACAAAACGTGGTAAATGGCACCAGCTCTGATGGGGGAGAGGAAAGGGCACTTTCTTGGGCCCCACATCGTGCTTTCGAGTTTATTTTGACCATGTAGGTTGACTGGTGCCCATATAGCTGTGTATCAGCCACATCTCCAGGTAAAGGAGATCTATTAGGGAGAACAATATTGTTCGCAATAAAACTGCGGTCAGAATGTCATCGAAACATTCATGTTAATCTCCTTCAACTGTGATTCATGTTGTATTTATTAATGCCAGTGAGCTTATAATTGTTATAATTTTTCTGTTATAAAGAACGAATCATGGGAAAAATCCGATACGATGGAACTTTTCAAATAAGGTGAGCCAAAAATGATATAAGTGGGCTGCCGAATATGGGTAGCCTATCAGATGTCTAAAATTGGGAGGTAATTTGTGATTCATCAGAACCAAGAATTGCCCATTACTGCTTTTTTCTTGTATCTGGGCTCACCCAATTCTAACCCCACGTTCAAGAGTATTTTTGTCACGATTTGGGTAAAATATGTAGCCATCGGCAAGGACTATAAAAGGAATTTGTGCGGGATCATTTCTTCTGACAGTGTTAACTTTTTTGAGGACTAGGACCACTCAGGATATATCATCCATTTGCAACCGGCACAGAGTTCTGCAAATATAGTTTCGGCAAAGCCACATAAAATTGTAACAAGACTTTTTTTTTAGTTTTGTACATCAACCCCACTACAGTAAAGGTCAATTTAACATTTTCCTTACAAGTTGTTTGATGTTGGTGCTTCTTGTTGATCTCGCAAAATTATAGACTTTCAAAAGATAGGCATAGTGGTATTAATAAATGTAGTAGCAGTATTGACCTTCAGGAAGATTCATAGTATGAATCTGGCTGCAATGGCCACACATTAACTTGTAATGACTCATGTACATGGAAATGCAATTCTCAATGAAGACCAAAATTACTTACTTATTCACTTTTTTTTTAAATGGCTTATGTGCATTACCTATGGACGTTAACAATATACATTTCTCTATGTTGGGAATTCAGTTAATCTCTTCATATCCCTTTCATGGGCACTCAGAGGAGCTAAAAGTGGAGATTATTAGACAACAGGCAAGGTTCAAAGCACACAATTAACTCTGCAGTTCTGACCCAACAGTAATTGCATATCAGACATGCTTCCTGGTTATTATCATGATTTCCATGGTTAACAAGTGATAACTGTGCTGGTGATTCCATTACAATCATAAAGTTCCATTTCCTGAGCATCTAGTATGGATTTAGGTGAAAGCCAACCTGCACTTTATAAAAAAGAGGTACTTTGTGCTTGGATCATGGGTCTTAGTTGCTTGCTAGAAAACACGGCTGATGAAGGGCAAGAATAGCCACATTGTATTTCTCATGAATATTGGAAGCTTTGGTAGGTGAATGGAGTCCCCTTCCTAGATGGTTCCAGGAAGCTATCAGGATATTTGCAATTACAGTGCTGTGAAGAGACCCCAATTGTTCTCAGTGCTGGATCAAGAACCCAGATTCAATGATGCATGAATTTCAGTGACTTCATGCATGGTGTATGTTAATGAAAACATCAGATTGGATACCTTACCAACACCACTTGCTTCACAGTACACAATAACCCTTACTACAATCCTATTAATCAACTGCCAACAATCACCATCAATAGATTCATATCCAACATCCACATACCCAAATTTGTCAATTTTTACCTGTTGCTAGATGCCATCCATGACAATCACAATACCTACCGTGAAATACTCACGTTTTCATCTCTCTGGCAGGAATATCTAGAAACACAATTGGTGCCAGCAATAACAAACGTGGTACAATATCTCACCCCTCACTGAAGGAAATAGTGCTGGTAACACACTCAAAATGCTGGAGGAAGTCAGCAGGCCAGGCAGCATCGATGGAAAAAAGTAAACCATCGACATTTCAGATGTGAAGGGTTTCGGCCAGAAACATTGATGGTTTACTCTTATCCATAGATGCTGTCTGGCCTGCTGAGTTCCTCCAGCATTTTGTGTGTGTTGCTTGGATTTACAACATCTGCAGATTTTCTCTTGTTTGAGATAAATGCTGGTCATCATAGAGCTGATGGCTTGAAGATATTATTGATGGTAGTATAAATGTTTTAATCATCACTTTCTACCACACTTCATCTAATCTCTCCCTTGCCCTTTCAGCTTTGACTTCCCTTAGCAGCACTCTAGAACTGCACTTCATTTTTAACTGTGTGATTATGCTGTGTCTTTCAAGAAATCCAAACTGACCAGGCAATGACTCAAGGATCTAAAGGTGGCAGCAACCACTCAGATACTCATGCTGAGCTTTCATAGAGATTGTTTTTGAAACAAGATACATTTGTGGCGTAACACCAGTGACAAATGGCCTGCAGCCATTGTTGGATTCTTGGAGAGAGAGGTCACATAGGAATTAGTCCTACAGAGCACATTAATGAGGACTCCCACCAAGGAGCTAACAGATGAAATTGATGGGCATGCACAATGAAGTGTTTGCTGCACTGGCATATCCAGCCAGTCTGAATGCAGTGGCAACATTAGAGAGGCAAACAATACAGAAACAGGCCCTTTGGCCCATCTGGTCCATGCCAAACAGATTCCCATTTAAGTTAGTCCCATTTAACTACATTTGGTCCCTATCCTTCTAAACCTTTCCTATCCATGTAACTGTCCAAGTGCTTTTTATATGTTGTTAATGAACTGTCTTATCCACTCCTGGCAGCTCATTCCACACACTGACCACCTGCTAGGTGAAAAAAAGGTCCTCAGGTTCCTATTAAATTTCTCCCATCTCACTTTAAACCTTTGCCCTATAATTCTTGATTCAGAACCCTGGGAAAAAGACTGTTTACATTACCTCTCATGATGTTATACATGTCTATACGATCACATTTTATTCTCCTCTCCAGTGAAATAAAGTCCCAAGCTACTCAACCTCTATCTATAACTCAGTCCCTCCATCCCTGTCAACATCCTTGTAAATTTCTGCTGCACCCTTCCAGCTTAATGGTATCTTTCTTATAGCAGGGTGACCAAAACTGAACACGATATTCCAAATGTGACGTCACCAACCTCACCCTGTACAGCTGAACGTAACATCTCAACTTCAGGACACAATGCCATGACTGATGAATGCCAACATGCAAAAATCCTTCTTCATGTTCCTGTCAACCTATGATGCACTTTCAGGGAATCATATACTTGTACTCCCTATGTTCTATATCACTTCTCAGGTCCTGCTATTTACTGTGAAAATTCCAATTCATTTTGACTCTCCAAGGTGCAACACTTCACTGTGCAACTTGGATGTGAGCCTTCATGTAATGGTTTTCTCCAGCCCCTGCTGCCTTTGCTCTTTGTAGAAAAAACAAAATTAGAAAACAGTGATTAAAATCCAAAATGTAATGCTTTGAACATATCCAAATTAAACTCCATTTGTCATTGCTCAACTCACTTACACAGCTAATCACAATCTAGTGGTGTTCTGCAGGGGTCAGTGTTGGGACCCCAACTCTTTACAATCTATATTAATGATTAGGAGAAAGGGACTAAGTGCAACGTATTGAAGTTTGCTGATGACACAAAGATGGGAGGGAGTGTAATGAGTGCAGAGGACATTGAAACCCTGCAGGGGAACATAGGTAGGCTGAGTGATTGGGCAGACATTTGGCAGATGAAATATAATACTGACAAGTGTGAGGTCTTGCACTTTGGCAGGAAAAATAATAGAGCAAGTTATTATCTAAATGGAGAGAAACTGGAAAGAGCTTCTGTGCAAAGGGATCTGGCGGTCCTGGTGCAGGAAACACAAAAAGTTAGTATGCAAGTGCAGCAGGTGGTCAAGAAGGCCAATGGAATGCTGGCTTTTATTGCTAGGGGAATGGAGTATAAGAACAGGGAGGTCTTACTGCAGTTGTACCGGGTATTGGTGAGACCACACCTCGAGTACTGCGTGCAGTTCTGGTGTCCATATTTAAGAAAGGACATACTGGCTCTCGAGGCAGTGCAGAGAAGGTTCACTAGGTTAATTCCGGGGATGGGTGGGTTGATGTATGATGAGAGGTTGAGTAGATTGGGACTCTACTCATTGGAGTTCCGAAGAATGAGAGGCGATCTTATTGAAACATATAAGATTGTGAAGGGGCTTGATCGGGTGGATGTGGGGAGAATGTTCCCAATGATGGGTGAAACTAGGATTAGGGGGCATATTCTTAAAATAAGGGGATGCCGTTCCAGGACTGAGATGAGGAGAAATTTCTTCACTCAGAGGGTAGTGGGGCTGTGGAATTTACTGCCCCAGAGAGCTGTGGAAGCTACTACACTCAATAAATTCAAAATGGAGATAGACATTTTCCTGGATAAAAATGGCATTAGGGGACACGGTGAGTGAGCAGGTAAGTGGACATGAGGCTAGGTTTAGATCAGCCATGTGATCTCCTGGGCCACTTTTCGATAGCCTGGATGGGTCGGAGAGGAATTTTCCAGATTTTTTCTCCTCAATTGGCGAATCGTCTTTTTTTCCCCAGGTGATCACATGGGTTTGGGCGGGATGAATAATAAAATAAAATGGGCGGCATGGTGCCCTGTTGGTTGGTACTGTTGCCTTGTGGGATTCGGTGATAACTAGAGTTAAGATTGGATCAGCCATGATCTTGTTGAATGGCGGAGCAAGCTTGAGGGGCCGTTTGGCCTACTCCTGCTCCTATCTCTTACGTTTTTATTTAATCTCTCTGTAAATCCTGATAACCACCTTCTCTGTTAATTTTAATGCCATCTGCAGGAATTTCATTTTCAATCAGGTACAAAGCTAGGGCCTTCTTAATGTCCATTCTTTTGAATATGAAATGATGGCTGGGTCCATTCCAATTCAATCTGCATGCAGTACCTATGTTTAAAGTTTCAGCTTCCATTGGATGCAAGTAAAAATCAGCTTGTAATTCATAGTGGGTACTTGGAAATAGATTTAAGGTTATTATCAAGCAAATAAAATAGATTTAAGGTAAACTTCAAGTAAACCATTAAAGTAGATCATGGTGAAAAAGTCCCAAAGTGGAAGACATTCCATTATAAACAGTCTAAGTTCAGAGTATCCTTTAGAGAGTCATTTGCATTTTGAAAGCAAGGAAATACTCACAGAGGGAGTTCAGTAAAAGAGTCTGTGTAATTCAGCCAGTTCATCGATGTCAGACTGATGACTGTGCCTCTTTAAGACTCTACTGATTTAGCCGGAAAGTGAAAAACTCAGCATGGAATATTGTAGAAAGGCCATTTCATTCAGTTCAGTTTACACCACTGTGGAAGATTAGACTGTGTATCTTGAGAAAGAGTGTGTTGGGCAAGGCCTCCAGTATTGTCAATGATCCCTCCCATCCATTCAACAATTTCTTTGACCTCCTATCTTCAGGTAGGAGGTACCATAGCATTAGGACAAGAACTATTAGGATGGGAAGCAGCTTCTTCCGCCAGGCCGAAAGATTATGAAACTCCCTTCCACCACCCATGTGTCATCACATATGAAGCACTGGTATCATTATACTGTTTACTTTTTAACTTTTATCGTATTTGCACCTTATTTGTGATAATATTACTCTATGTGCTACATGTGTGAATTATACGTACTGTGTTGTGAACCTTCATCTGGATGAACATTGTTTCATTTGACTGTATACATGTGTACAGTTGAATGACAGTAGACTGAACTTGAATTTGAGTTCCAAATGAGCCAAACCATGCAGAGTTGGATGCCTTGAAGAAGGATTTTGCTGTGATGCTGAAATGATTTTAAAGTTTCAAAGATTCCAAGAGTGATGAAATCTTTTGGCACTGGGCATTGTCTTACAGATATCAAGTCAGATCATGTAGACAACATTTGGCAAAAGAAAATGGAAATGGCCGCAGATGAAGATTAAGCATTAGATTAGATTAGGTTAGATTCAACTTTGTCATTGCGCCAAGTACAGATACAAAGCCAATGAAATGCAATTAGCATCTAACCAGAAGTGCAAAAGAATAGTATTATTTACAAAATAACTGCGAATAAAAAGTAAGTGCTACAGCATACAAATATAAAAGTACTGAGACAGTCCAATATGGGTGCAATACTGCTTAGCGCTGTGATGTGAGGTTCAGCAGGGTCACAGCCTCAGGGAAGGAGCTCTTCCTAAGCCTGCTGGTGTGGGAGCGGAGGCTCCTGTAGCACCTACTGGATGGGAAGAGAGTAAAAAGTCCATGGTTAGGGTGAGATGCATCCTTGATGGTGCTTTTCACCCAGCAGCATTTATGATAGATGTTCTCAATGGTGCCGATAACCCACTAGGCAGTTTTCACCACCCGCTGGAGTGCTTTGCGGTCCTATATGGGACAATTGCCATACTACACTGAGATGTAGTTGGTGAGTATGCTCTCAGTGGTACAGCAGTGAAAGTCCATCAGTATCCTGGGACAGAGGTGAACTTTCCTGATGCTCTGCAGGAAATAAAGGCACTGTTGCACCTTTTTGATCAGGATCGAGGAGTTCAGGGACCAGGTGAGATCATTGGAAATGTGGACACCAAGGAATTTGAAGGTAGATACACACTCCAGTACAGCTCCGTTGATGTAGATGGGGACATGAGTGTGGCTCCTAGCATGCCTTAAGTCCACAATAATCTCCTTGGTCTTCTGGGTGTTAAGGGCCAGGTTGTTATTGGCACACCATGCTGGACCTCATCCCTGTAGCCCATCTCATCATCCCCTCTGATTAGGTCAACCACCATGGTGTTGTATGGAAACTTGATTATGGAGTTAGAACCATGTACAGTACCGCAGTCATAGGTGAAAAGGGAGTACAGAAGAGGGCTCAGCACACAGCCTTGAGGCACGCCGGTATTCAGGGTAAGAATGGAGGAGAAGCTGTCTAATTTAACAGATTGGGGTCTGTTAGTCAGAAAGTCCAAGGTCCAATTGCAGAGGGATGAGCTGTTACCAAGCTGGCGAAGTTTGGTGATCAGCTTAGAGGGCATCACAGTATTGAATGCCAAACTAAAATTAATGAACAACATACTGATAAGAATTGGGGCTGTTCAGGTGGGTCAGGGTAGAATGAAGTGCCATGGAGATGGCGTCCTCTGCAGACCTGTTGGTGGGATAGGCAAATTGATGGGGGTCCAGGGTAGCGGGCAGACAAGATTTCAGATGTGATAGAACCAGTCTCTCAAAGTACTTTGCAATGATGGGGGTGAGTGCAACTGGGTGGAAGTCATTCAGGCCCGTGGCAGCGGAATGCTTCAGCACTGGCATGATGGTGGCAATCTTGAAGCTTGTGCAGACAACTGCCTGGGCCAGGGACAGATTGAAAATGTCCCTGAAGACCCTGGCCAACTGCCCTGCACAGAAACAATCAAGAGAGGAGGTCAGAAACAATGATGTTTTCACTTAAACAAGAACAAGTTTCAATATCTTAAGGATGTTGAGCTCCAATTAGAGCGAGAAAAAAGGCACAAAGATGAGACTTTCAGAATAAACATTTATAATATCCATAAGATATAGGACCAGAATTAGGCCATTTGGCCCATCTAGTCTGATCCACCATTTTATCATGGCTGATCCATTTTCCCTCTCTACCTCCTCCACATATCCCTTCATGTGCTGACTAATCAAGAATCTATCAACCTCTGCCTTAAATATACCCAATGACTTGGCCTCAACAATTGCACGTGGTAATGAATTCCACAGATTCACCACTCTCTTGCTGAAGAAATCCCTCCTCATCTCTGTTCTAAATGGATGTCCCTCTATTCCAAGGCTGTGTTCTTTGGTCTTAGACTCCTCCAACATAAGATACATCCTTTTCACATCCACTCTATAGAAGCCTTTCAACATTCGATAGGTTTCAATGAGGTCACCCCTCATTCTTCAGAATCCAGTGAGTAGAGGCCCAGGGACATCAAACGGCCTTTTAATCCCAGAATCATTTTTGTGAAACTCCTTTGACCCCAATGTCAGCGCATCCTTTCTTAGATAAGAGGCTCAAAACTGCTCACAATACTCCAAGTAAGGCCTAACAAGTGCTTTATAAAACCTCAACATTACATCCTTGCTTTTATGATTGAGTAGTATATTAAAAATGTGTTGTGGTAATTAGGATTATATGTAGTTTAATTAACAACTGTTGTACATGATGTGAAACTGGTTGTGCATAAATCTTATCTTTAAAATAGATTTATGGGAATTATCAGTACCTAGAGAAGATACTGTAAATATAGTAAACTTACATTAAATGAATGAAATTGTGTTTATTTACATAGAAACATAGAAAACCTACAGCACAATACTGGCCTTTCGGCTCACAAAGCTGTGCCGAACATGTCCTTATCTGAGAAATTACCTAGGGTTACCCATAGCCCTCTATTTTTCTGAACCCCATGTACTTGTCCAGGAGTAAACCTACTTCCAAGCACCTTAAAACTGTGCCCTCTTGTGTTAGCCATTTCCAGCCCTGGGGAAAAGCCTCTGACTATCCACACGATCAATGCCTCTCATCATCTTATACACCTTTATCAGGTCACCTCTCATCCTCCGTCGCTCTAAGGAAATGAGGCCGACTTCACTCAACCTGTTCTCATAAGGCATGCTCTCCAATCCAGGTAACATCCTTGTAAATCTCCTCTGCACCCTTTCTATAGTTTCCAGATCCTTCCTATAGTGAGGCGACCAGAACTGAGCACAGTACTCCAAGTGGAGTCTGACCAGGGTCCTATGTAGTTGCAACATTACCTCTCGGCTCCTAAACTCAATCTCATGATTGATGAAGGCCAATACACTGTATGCTTTCTTAACCGCAGAGTTAACCTGTGCAGCAGTTTTGAGTGTCCTATGGACTTGGACCCCAAGATCCCTCTGATCCTCCACACTGCCAAGAGTCTTAATATTAATGCTATATTCTGCCATCATGTTTGACCTACCAAGATGAACCACCTCACACTTATCTGGGTTGAAATCTATCTACCACTTCTCAGCCCAGTTTTGCATCCTATCAATGTCCCACTGTAACTTCTGACAGCCCTCCACACTATCCACAACACCCACAACCTTTGTGTCATCAGCAAATTTACTAACCCATCCCTCCACTTCTTCAACACGAGGAAATCTGCAGATGCTGGAAATTCAAGCAACACACACAAAATGCTGGTGAAACGCAGCAGGTCAGGCAGCATCTATAGGAAGAAGCACTGTTGACGTTTCGGGCTGAGACCCTTTGTCAGGACTAACTGAAATAAAAGATAGTAAGAGATCTGAAAGTAGGAGGGAGAGGGGGAAATCCGAAATGATAGGCAAAGACAGGAGGAGGTGAGATGAAGCTAAGAGCTGGAAAGGTGATAGGCAAAAGGGATACAGAGCTGGAGAAGGGTAAGGATCATGGGATGGGAGGCCTAGGGAGAAAGAAAGGGGGAGGGGAGCCCCAGAGGGAGATGGAGAACAGGCAAAGAGTGATGGGCAGAGAGAGAAAAAAAAAAGGAGGGGGGTAATAAATCAGGGTTGGGGTAAGAAGGAGAGGAGGGGCATTAACGGAAGTTAGAGAAATCAATGTTCATGCCATCAGGTTGGAGGCTACCCAGATGGAATATAAGGTGTTGTTCCGCCAACCTTAGTGTGGCTTCATCTTAACATCAAGATTTTGTGTGTGTTCCTCCACTTCTTCATCCAGGTCATTTATAAAAATCATGAAGAGCAGGGGTCCCAGAACAGATCCCTGAGGCACACCATGGTGACCAACCTCCATGTTGAATATGTCCCGTCTACATTCAAAAATGAACATAAAATGTATTGAAACTAGCTAATTTTTCATATGGAAATAATCTCTGAATCAATTTAATATATATGGTGAAGCAGTGTGTAAGGAAAGTGTTAATAAAAAGATTCCTCCTTGGTACATGCCAAAATAACATAGTAGTTTGAAGACAAAATGGTGTCAGTTTGAAATGTTGTGATAGTCTGTCTGGAGACGTGTGCGAGTGAACATCCCAAGAGTAGATAATAAATGATGTTTTCCTCCTTACAGACCTGTTTTCTCTGATTTCCTTAATTATGTCACTGGATCACTAGATCAATAGTTAGATCAATGGATCTTTAAACTTCTCTTATATTCATTTTTAGGATCTGGGCTTTGATTGCAAAGGTGAGATTATCGTTTACCCAGTTCTTATTGCTCTTGAGAAGTTGGTAGTGAGCCATCTCCTTGAATTCCTGCAGACCTTCTTGAGGTGATGGTCATACAATGATATTTGATCAGCAGGTCTAGGAGTTAGACCTAGCATAAATGAAGGAATGGTAACATATTTCTAAATCAGAATGGTGTGCAACTCGGATGTGAGCCTTCATGTGGTGGTAGAGGCTTTGGTGATGATTTACCAAAATTCTCTGGACTCTGGGCAGGTCCTGGTGGATTGGAAGATGGTGAATGTCATGCCACTGTTCAAAAAAGGATGTGGGCAAAAGGCAGGTAACTATAGGGCAGTTTGTTTAACATCTGTAGTTGGGAAAATAATTGAAGCTATCATTGAAGAAATAGTGAGGCATCTGGAAAGAAATGGATCCATCAGGTAGCGCAGCATAGATTCAGCAAAGGCAGGTCCTATTCGACAAACTTACTGGAGTTCTTTGAGGATATAATGAGCGCAGTGGATAGAGGGGAATGGATGGATGTTATTTACTTGGATTTCCAGAAGGTGTTTGATAAGGTGCAGCAAAAAAGACTTATCCATAAGATCAGAATGCATAGAGTTGGGAGTGATGTATTAGCATGGATAGAGGATTGGTAGCTAATAGAAAGCAGACAGTTGGGATACATGGGCTTTACTCTGGTTGGCTATCAGTGGTGAGCAGTGTGCTGCAGGGATCGGTGCTGGGCCTGCAACTTTTTACGATATACATAAACAATCTGAAAGAGGAGACTGAGTGTAATGTGTCTAAGTTTGCTGATGATACTAAATTCAGTGGAAGAGCAAATTGTGCAGAAGATACAGAGAATCTGTCGGAGATATAGATAGGTTAAGTGAATGGGCAAAGGTCTGACAGATGTATAATGTTGGTAAATGTGAGGTCATCCACTTTGGAAGGAAAAATGGTGAAAGAAAATCATTTTAATGGTAAATTATTATTTAAATGGTAAAAATTTGCAGTATGCTGCTGAGCAGAGGGACTTGGAAGTGCTTGTGCATGAATCACAAAAGGTTGGTATGCAGGTGCAGCAGGCTATCAAGAAGACAAATGGAAATTTAGCCTTCATTGCTACAGAGATTGAATTTAAGAGCAGGGAGGTTCTGCTGCAACTGTACAGGGTACTGGTGAGGCCACACCTGGAGTATTGCGTGCAGTTCTGGTCTCCTTACTTGAAGAAGGATATACTGGCTTCGGAGGTGGTGCAGAGGAGGTTCACCAGGTTGGTTTCTGAGATGAGGGGATTAGACTATGAGGAGAGATTGAGTTGCCTGGGACTGTATTCACTAGAATTCAAAAGAATGAGACTAGATCTTATATAAATATATAAAATTATGAAAGGGATAGATAAGATTGAGGCAGTAAAGTTGTTTCCATTGGTAGGTGAGTCTAGAACTAGGGTACATAGCCTCAAGATTTGGGGGGGAGTAGATTTAGGACAGATGAGAAGGAACTGTTTTTCCCAGAGAGTGGTGAATCTGTGAAATTCTCTGCCAATGAAGCAGTGGAGGCTTTCTGAGTAAATATATTTAAGACAAGATTGGATAGATATTTGCATGGTAGTGGAATTAAGGGTTATGGGGAAAAGGCAGGTAGATGGAGATGAGCTCATGGCCAGATCAGCCATGATCTTATTGAATGGGGGAACAGGCTCAATGGGCCAGATGGCCTACTCTTGCTCCTATTTCTTATATTCTTATGAAAGGTAAAGGGCTGGAGATGAAGGAATCTGATAGGAGAGGAGAGAGGACCATAGGAGAAAGGGAAGGAGGAAGGGCACCGGGGGAGATGATAGGCAGGCGAGAAGAGGTAAGAGGCTAGAGTCGGGAATAGAAGAGGTTGAGAGGGGGAGGGAATTTTTTTACCATAAGTATAAATCGATATTCATGCCATAAAGTTAGAGGCCACCCAGATGGAATATAAAGTGTTGCTCCTCCACCCTGAGAGTGGACTCATTGTGGCACAAAAGGAAGCAATGGACTGACCAGTTGGAACGGGAAGGGAATTGGAATTAAAATGTTGGGTCACTGGAAAGTTCCGGTTTCGGCGGATGAAGTGGAGGTGCTCAACGTAGTAGTCTCCTAATTTATGATAGAGGAGGCCACAGTCATACTAGTTTTATATTTGTGCATTCCTGTGTACCTTAAATTGATAATTATCCTGAAAATAATTTCTTTTTGGTAGTTGAAACAAATACATCATTGTTTAAATTCCCAATCAGTGGAAAGTTTCCTGGCAAGGAAGATGAAGCAATATTGGAATTACTGTTGAAAAACTTGTGGAAATATTGACTTATTTCCTGCTGTCTCCCTGAAGACATTGGCAAGTAACATTGCTTAAAAGCTCGGACTGTTTTTCCACTGTAATTTGTTGCAAAGTCAAACAATTACATTCCTTTCATTGGTAAAAGAAAAATAAAAGTATACTGTCGTTCGGATAGTCAGACCCACCAACCACAAGATTAACTGCTTTTTGGCTCTGTATGCTGATCCTCTACACTTCAAACTATTCTCTTAGTCATTCTGTTCTATCCTTTGCTACATTGTTGACCTCATCTATCAGCGATCCATACAGTGTCTCAGTTTTCTGAGACACCCAGATTGTTGAATGGCTGGGGAACTCATAGAGTTGTAGAATCTACAGCTTGTAAACAAGCCCTTCAGCCCAGTTTATCCATGCTGATTGTGTTACTCAGCAAACTAGCCTCATCTGTCCTCATTTGGCCATGACCCTAAATCTTTCCTATCCATGTAGTTATCTAGATGGCTTTTAAATGTTGTTAATGTGCCCATCTCAACCGTAATTTCTGGCAGCTCATTCCAGATATGCATCACATGCTGTGGAGAAGCTGCCTCTCATGCCCCTTTACACCTCTTGCCTCTGATCTTATTTTCAGCATATTATCCTTGTGAAAAAGACTATGTGCTTTAACCCTATTTATGCTCCTCATGAACTTATATAGGTCAATCAGGTCACCCCTCAATCTCCTATGTTCCAGAGAATAAAGTCCTTGTCAATACAACCACTCCTTGTATTTCAGGCCCCCAGGTCCAGACAACATCCTAGTAAAAATTTTCGCACTCTTTATAGTTTAATAGCATTTTTTCCATAATAGTGATCAAAACTGTACACAAAACTCCAAATGCGGTCTTACCAACATTTATATAACTGCAAGATAACCTCCAGCTCCTGTACTTAATGCCCTGACTGATGAAGGTCAGTGTGCCAATTACTTTCTTCACCACTCTATCTACCTGTGATGCCGCTTTTAGTGAACCCTTTGGAATCCCATGTTCCTCCATTCCATAATAGCTCCCCAGGCCTCTACTTAGGTTTGATTTCCCAAAATACCTCATATTTATTTGGATTGAAAGTCATTTGCCAATCCTCAGTCCACATACCCAGCTGATCAAGGTCCCCTCTAATTTTTCATAACCTTCTACACTGACTACAACACCACCTATTTTAGAATACTAACCACTTTTGTACATTCACATCCAAATCATTTGTATAAATTGCAAGCAGCATGAATAAAAAAGCACCAACCCCTGTGGCACACCACTAGACACAGGCCTCCAGTCTGAGAAACAACCCTTGATCATCACCCTCAGCCAACTATAAATCCCTTATTTTATTTATGAAACCCCCTGGTAAACCTCAGGCTCACTCAACGCACTCCCATCTAGAGGGCGCGGCTTTTGGTCCCGCCAAACTATGTAATCAGCTTGTGTGATGTCCCCAACACGCCAAATAACAGACTGTACACCATATACGATTAAATGAGTATATGAGATCTTACTGGAACTATGTTCTCAATAGAGATACAATATAAAAGGAAAAGTAAAAGGCGCCAAACTTATCAAAGTCCAAACCACTTCATGCACAACCGTTGGCGCTCAATTAATGAAGCCTTTTGGCCAACATTCGATCCCCTCAGACCTCCTCAACTCGTAGCTCAGGACCGCCTGAAGTGATCAACCAAGCACCCCTGGCATGCCTGTCTTCGTCTCCTCTCCTCGCCGAAAGCCCTGGCCTCGGAACCCCCTCGGGGTCCGTTCTGTCACCCAACTTACAGCATTGCATCCTCTCTCTCTCACCCCCTCGCGCTGACTCCCCAAAAGCCCGCCAACAATAGCTCACAGACCCAGAAGAGAGAATAACTTCTATCCAAATTGGTTAACAAATGAATACAATTTTCATTATCAATAATTTTAACCCAAACAGAAAACACTCTCTCACCGGTTAGCATAACAAAGAAGTATTTTTACTTTTAACAAAGAAGCCATTTTGATTAACACATGCAGTAACATAAAGAAAAAAAACCCTTACATTTACTTATTTATTTTACTTAGCAATACAGCACAGAGTAGGTTCTTCAAGCCATGCCACCTCAGCAACCCCACAACCCCAATTTTACCCTGGCCTAATCGGGGACAACTTACAATAACCAATTAACATAGCAGTATGTCTCTGGACTGTGAGATGAAACCTGAGCACCTGGAGAAACCCAAGCATTCCACAGGGAGAAAGTATAGAGACCTTACAGAACAGTGCCGCAATTGAACTCCAAACTCCAGAACACTACAATCAGTAATAGCATTGGCTAACCATTATGCTACCATGGAACCGTATCCGTCCACATACACCCTCACACATCACACCCAGGTCCCAGGCAATTCATCCCATCAACACAGGCTGTCAATCTCAGGATCTTTCATCCCATGGACTCCTACACCCAAACCCCTGACATTCACATCCTGATCCACACAGGCTAGTCAACACCTGCTCCCTTTCACCCTGTGTACAATACCATACACTCACATCCTTATTCCAGGCAGTGTGCTCCTCAATTAGATCAGGTAACACACCTACCCTCACCACAGATACACACCCCACACTACCAACTCACCCACTATTCTCCTCACCCTAAGGTTCCCCAACCTTGACCCACACAAAACCCTCCTAACCATATCATTAGGAACACCCTACCCTGACATACCTGAACCCAATGGTTCCAAAAGTGGGTGAAATTGAGGTTGGTTAACCCTAGATAAAGAAAAATATTGCAAAGAGTTCTTTCCTCAATTGTTTTCCACATTTAGTCATTCAACTATTAGGGGAGGGTTTGCGCCGGCTGTCCTTTACTGCTTTGGTGTTAAAGATACCAAGAAACTAGAAAGATATGTACTCGTTATAATACAATGAAATGTGAAGGTGCTACTTTGGATTTCTAACATCTGCAAATACGATAATTATCCAATCATGTCTCATCAACTCTTCTATGAATTATACTGGCAGATATTCATTGAAAATTTGTGCTGAGGGTTACCCTGGCACACAGCTGCAGACTAAATTATCTCACAGACTGTACTTGATGGTGATAGGCTACACAGGTTAAGTATTGCCTACTGACAGAAGTTGATTTCCGTTCTCTCAGTACTTATTAGTCATTGGCTGCAGTCAGGCACCATTTCAAGGATACCTGATGTGTTCTGCGCTGATGTAATATCATTAAACAGTCTATCACATTAAATAGTTTTTACACAGAAAATTGGAAAGGATAATTTTAATTACATATTTAAAAATTATACAGAGCATTAAATAAACATTGGCACATATTCTAAGATAGAACTATTTTCCTTTTCACTTGTGAGAGAATTACAGGCCATATTTATAAAATCAGATTTTCAGATTTGCACAGATAGACAGTGCACCCTGTGAATTTTTGCTGAAGTTGTGACAGAAATTTAGAATTTTTTGCTCAAAGCTATAACTGCGTGCGTGTGGAAAGGTGCTATCATTTTTACTACATGTGGTGAACTATGTGCCTGTCTGGACACGCCCCCTGCTGACTGCTCCTGTGGCTCCTCCCACAGGCCCCTGTATAAAGGCGATCTGAGGCCTGACGCTCGGCCTCAGTCTACAGGACATTGTATGATAGACACTCACTCCTGGTTCCTTCTTCCAGTCAATAAAAGCCGATATCTCGCCTTACGTCTCAGTGTGAGTTATTGATGGCGCATCAATACGTAATGATAATGATGACAAAATAGAATCTTGCACAAATTCTCACAACCAATTGACAGTATTCCACTGACAAATTTGTTTCAAGGACCTGACTGCAGCCTGAATGTTCTGGATGTACTTCCAGATAGAAATTCAAAGTCCTTATTGCAATGTTAGATAACAGTTAGCCATTTATATCGGGTACTTCTCTAAATCTTGCAAGTATTATTGTATACACATACTACACCTGCTGAACTTGTCAGAATCAGAATCAAGTTTAATATCATGAAATTTGTTGACTTTACTGCAGCAGTATAATACATGATAAATATAGAAAAAATTGAATTACAGTCATTATATGTATCTTAAATAGCTAAGTTAAAATAAATAATACAAAATCAATTTTTTTAAAAAAATATTGAGCTGGTATTGATGGGTTCAATGTCCATTTAGAAATTGGATGGCAGAGGGGAAAAAGCTGTTCCTGAATTGTTGAGTGTGTGTCTTCAAGCTCCTGTACCTCTTTTCTAATGGTAACAATAAGAAAAGGGCATGTATTGGGTGGTGGGGGTCCTTAATGATGGTTGCTGCCTTCCTGAAGCACTGCTCCTTGAAGATATCTTGGAAACTATGGAGATTAGTACCCATGATGGAGCTGACTAATTTTGCAACTTTCTGCAATTTACTTCAATTCTGTACAGTAGCCCCCACCAATACCAGATGGTAATGCTGCCAGTTAGAATGCTCTCCATGGTACATCTGTAGAAATTTGTGAGTGTTTTAGGTGACATAACAAATCTTCTCAAACTGTTAAAGATGTATAGCTGCTGTCTTGCCTTCTTTATATTTGCATGATATGTTGGGACCAGGCTAGGTCCTCAGAGATAGTAATACCCAGGAAATTGAAATTGAAATTTTGATCCCTCTATGAGGATTGGTTTGTGTTCCCTCATCTTAGCGTTCCTGAAGTCCACAATCAGCTCTTTGGTCTTGCTGATGTTGAGTGCAAGTTTGTTGCTGCAACACCAGTCCATTAACTGGTACATCTTGCTCCTGTACACCTTTTCATCACCATCTGAAATTCTGCCAACAATGGTTGTATCATCAGCAAATATTTAGATGATATTTGAACTGTTCCTAGCCACACAGTCATGGGTGTAGAGAGAGTAGAGCAGTGGCCTAAGCACACAATCCTGTGGTGCACCAGTATTGATTGTCAGCGAGGTGGAGATGTTATTTCCATTCTACACAGATTGTGGTCTTCTGGTTAGGAAGTTGAGGATCCAGTTGTAGAGGGAGAGGTACAGAGGCTCAGGTTCTGTAGCATTTCAATCAGAACTGTTGGGATTATGGTGTTAAACACTGAGTTATAGTCAATAAACAATATCCTGACAGAGGTATTTGTATTATCCAGGTATCCAAGGCCATGTGGAGACCCATTGAGATTGTGTCAATAGACCTATTGTGGCAATAGGAAAATTGCAGTGGATTCATTTCTTGCAGAATCTCCAACTACTTTTCTCTGTCTCAGCCCAGCAAACCCCAAAGCTCAGGCCCCAACCCCAATCTCCTAAACACATGAATTTAAGATTCATCAAGGCCTCAAACTTGACTTTTTTACACCACCATCCAATTACTGATTGGAGCGTTCCCTTTTGAGCTCTCCTTGACCATTACAGCAAATGTTCTTGCTGCCTTTTCCCCAACCACAGGGGCATAGGACACCAATGCAATCTCCATTCCTCCACCATTCACACCCATCCTAACATGGAGAGTATTTCTAAGGGAATTTATCGCAATAACATTACTTGTGAACTGAAACTGCAGTTAGCTACTGTATTTGAATAATGATATTTACTGTATTCTGGCATCTCTCGGTGACTTGCATCAGTGATATCAGTCCATAAATGGTCTTCACCTAAAATGTCAACTGTTTATTTCCCCTACAAATGCTGCCTGACAAACTGAGGTCCTTCAGCATCTCAGGTTTTGCTCCAGATTCTAGCATCTGCAATCTCTTTTGTCTCCGTCTTACATCAGTGGTATCTAAGCCCTGTTGCTATAAAGAGGGATGCCTGTACACCCATTTTCTTTTTTAGATCTGTTACGTAATCATTTAAGATTCTTCTTAAAAGGGAATCTACAATAAGTTTGAAGATTTAAGACACTGTAATCTACAGAAAATGGAAAGAGAAATTATTAAGTTTTAGTATTGTGTACAGTTCAGCAACAACTACCACATACTTTACTTCAATGTTTAATATGGAAAAATCTGCTTTGACATATTTAATTACACAAATTGTAAGATACAAACTGTCATTACTTCTATTGATATGAAATTCTAATGGAAGCGATCGAAAGTTCATTGGTGTATTAAAGAAAAGGAATGGAAAGGCTGTATAAAGTGTAATTTATTTGGGAAAATGATTACACCTGAAAACCAGCATGCTACAAATTTGACAGCAATTCACCTGCGAGAGTTTTCTTTGCATTTACTCAAATTACAAAATGGCAGATAAACATGGAGACTCAACAAGAATGATTTCAATGAAAAACGTGCCTAATTGCCACCTCAATTCATGATTTGATGCTGTTTTTCCAAATATCAGCCAACACAATTTGAAATACCAATCACTGTACGAAAGAGCAACTTTAAGAACAAAAATTGATGCAGTGCAGGTCAGGAATACAGATTTTCTTTTGAAACTTCCCAGACAACATGTACAAGTCAGTTGACAGTGTGACAGATATTGATGAGGCTGTACATTTCTTTTTTTTTGGTAATTTTTTTATTGAAGTTCATCAAATATTTCCATAAGATGTATATCAGACATTGTACATACACATCATATAATCATATATATCACAAATCTCCACAAAGTATTTATCTGAGGTATACACTTATAGAAAAGAGTGGAAAGAAAAAACAAGCAAAAGGAAAGAACTATGTACAAGTAGGGAGTGATTTTTTTTTACAACAGATTCATTGATTTGTGAGAATAAAATCAGGCCTATGAGGCATTATGTAGTTAAACCATTTTTCCCAGTATGAATCAAATTGTTCCAGCTTATGATTAACAGATGCTGTTATCTTCTCCATTTTGTAAATGTCCATTGTAATTTCCATCTATGTATTTAAAGTTGGGCTCTCCTGTGATAACCATTTCCTAGTAAGAGTCTTTTTACCAGCCACCAACAGTATATTCATTAAATATTTATCTCTTTTCAACCATTCTTGAGGTATATATCCAAAATATATGGTCTTACTCTCCAAGGGTATTTCACATTTAAAGATGTCTTGTAGGGCATTGTGTATCCCCCTCCAATAGTTTTTGATAACAGGACAGTCCCAAAAAAATATGATAATGATTTGCATTTTGATAATGGTAGTAGAATCATTTCAAGCATGTATAAGGGGTTGTCAAATTTTAAAACACATTCGACTTCATACATTAAAACAAAATGGGAGAAGGAAGGAGGGATAATTATATCTGAGAAAGAATGGACAACAATATGGAGATATCAATGGAAGTGTACCAATTCACAGAGTTTGGATGGAAAAACTTGTTAAGATATTTTATTACACCCTCTCAGAAATCCCATTATGATAGTAACCTCCCCGTTTGCTGGAGGCTGTACATTTCCTGTTGAATTTTTTAAACTTTCTGTCGCCAAGAATATGTTTCCTTAAGTAATTTTGAATTAAAAGCAGTACAGGTACAAGTTCAAGTTTATTGTCTTTCAACTGTACAGATGTACACTGCCAAACAAGAAAATATTCCTCTGGACCAAGGTGCACAGTACCGTACATATAACACACACAAATAACACATAAGGTAATATTACCAGAAATAAATTAACGTTATTCATTATGCCCACACAATAGAAGTTAAAAAGTAAACTGTACAACGCTACTGGTGCTTCATATGGGATGAGACCAGGACGGTGGCAGGGAGTTCAGTAGTCTTATGGTCTAGGGCGGGGGTCGGCAACCTGCGGCTCCCGAGCCATTTGTGGCTCTTTCACCTCTGTGCTGCGGCTCCCTGTGGCTTTGGGAAATAATTGGTCAGTATTTAATTAAAATGTATTTTATGTTAGTTTGTTAGCTTTTGAAATGTAATTATGGTGATCTTGTACAACCTAAGTGTAGCGACACATTTCCTGCCACATCCGAAACGGCTCACAATTAGCCAGCATTCCGGCTAAGGGAGATAGCCTACGGGGGTTTGTGAGTACGCGTCTTTTGCAGCATCTGCGTCCATGGGGGCTGGGTTGAGGGAGGCTTAAAAGCAAGGCTGTTTAGTTCGAATAAAGCTATCTTTGACTGCAGTTTACTGACACCGCTACAACGTGTTTTTATCGCTGGCTGTCCAGACGGAAGGTGCTGAAACGCTTTGTCGCGTGTCTGGAAGAAGTGAAAACTTTCCTGGGCAGCAAAGGGCTCACCTTTCCTGAGCTGGAACAGCCAGAGTGGCTGGAAAAGCTACACTTCATGGTAGACATGACAGCGCACCTGAACACGCTGAACACAGCTCTTCAGGGGAAAGGACGTACAGCCCTGCACATGTTGGAGGATGTTTTGGCATTCGAGCGCAAGTTGACAGTGCTTGCCAGAGATTTACAGAAAGGCACTTTGTCTCACTTCCCCAATTTGAGAGAGTTCAAACAAGGTCACGACATGATAATTTCGGAGTATTTACATTCTGCAATCATCGCAATGCAAACATCGTTTGGGAAACGCTTCTGTGAGTTCAGAGAGGAAAAAAACACATTATCCTTCCCGGTCACTCCCTTAAGCATCGATCCTTCCCTACTGAATACGACTGCATTGGCAGGTGTGAGTCAACCTGATCTTGAGATGGAACTGGCCGACATAGCCGACAAAGACATATGGGTGTCCAAGTTTAGACGCTTGACAGCAGACCTTGAAGATGTTGCCCGTCAGAAGGCCGTTCTTGCTCAGAAACACAAATGGAGTGATATTGAAAACCTCACAGATGACAGCTTGCGATCCTGTGTAAAGATGAAGGTGACATCATACAGCCCTGATGTGCAGACGCTGTGCGCTGAGGTCCAGGAGCAGAAATCCCATTAACCAAGTATGATAAATATTTTAATTGCCTATTATTTTACTTATATTCATATTTTTTCATAGTTCAGTGAAATAGTCCTTTCATTTTTCAGGATGACAGCTGGCTGACGTTATTTTTGGTTTGCTGCTGGCGGAAAATTTAAGTTCGGCGTTTTTCATAAATACAAGAAGGACTCAAATAGACATTGAATATTTTACTTAAAAGTAACTTTCAACCCAACGTCTTTTTTTCGGAGTTCAAAATGTTTTTGTTGCATGCAGAAATGTAATTTCGTTTTCTCTGCAGGAGTTCATCAATTTCATAAATGCAACACATTATAGTTTGTTTATACATAGCATAAAGGCAAAAAAAAACGTTGTTTGCAGTGTTATTTCATTTTAAATGTCAAACGGGTTTTGCGGCTCCCAGTGTTTTCTTTTCTGTGGGAAACGGGTCCAAGTGGCTCTTTCAGTGGTAAAGGTTGCTGACCCCTGGTCTAGGGTAAGAAGCTGTTTCCCATCCTAACAATTCTTGCCCTAATTTTACAGTACCTCCTGCCCAATAATAGGGAGTCAAAGAGGTTGTTGGATGGGTAAAAGGGATTATTTATAATGCTAAGGGCCCTGCATAAGCAATACTCCTGATAAATGTCTCTGATAGGTGGAAGAGAGACCCTGATGATACTCTCAGCAGTCCTTGCAATCCTTCGTAGGGACCTGCAGTCAGATGACTTGCAATTCCCATACCAGACAGTGATGCTTCTGGTCAGGACACTCTCAAAGGTGCTCCTGTTGAAATGATAATTTTGTACCTTTATTTCTGGATACAAGTTCCTGGATAGCATCACTCCAGTTATGCTATCCAGGAATTTGTATCCACAAATATTATGCAAAGGAACTAAATTTTCAGTTCAAAAATTACTGCAACTTGTAATTGGTGCTACAATTACGATTGGTGGAAAATGTCTTCATTCCTCAGATACAATTATCCCATCTGGTCTATCATTTTAATTCATGTGACTGAATTTCCCTGTTAAAGTTAGTTTAGCCATGAACATTAACAAGGTGTAAGAACAATCACTAAATGTTGTTGGCCTTAAACTTGAAACTCGGTGCTTTTTCCATGGTCAGCTACTGTATATGTTGGTTGCTCCAGAGTTAAAGATAAAAATAATCTATACATTTATACAATGGATTCAAAATAAAAATACCACATTTTGAAGCACTTCAACAGTGAAATCAAGCAAACTTACATGTTGTGCATAAATACATCGAGAAGTATATTAAATGTAATTTTATATACTTATTTTTTTCAGTATAAATGTTTTTATTGGCAACTTCAGTTCAACAATATAATGTTAATTCTTGATTTTTATTATTCATAGAATAATTATATATTGTTAGTTTTTATTGCATTTACAAGGAATGTTATAACATCTGATTGCATGGAAATAAATGCAAATAAGGTAATGGCAAGCAAAAGTTACGCCAGATATAGTAGCAAAAATGATTATATACATGACATTATCCTCCAGTAATCCAAGTTAAATCAATTCTACATTGGTTTCCAATAATTTCCAAATATTTACTTCTGCTTCAGAATGATTTCACATTTGCATGCTCCTTGGCTATGGGCATTATGCAATGACTTAACCACCGTAGCACCCACCTTCTAATGTTGTGAAAATGTGGTATTGCTTTCAAATAGACACAAAACAAAATAAACCAGCACTTGTTCTCGATAAACTATTCCATTGTGTGTTAAAAAACAATCTATTATATACTTCAGATATTTTAAACACCAGTCATTTTAAATACAGAAACTGTAGTTCTTCATTATTTCTTGTATCATACTGCTTGACTGATTTTTAAAATCAAATTGCATGCTGTCATATTGCTCTTCAGGGAAGGCAGTAGGTTGTATAGTTATCTTCAGATGGGGCAAAATCACTACCCTGAAACTACACAACCTACTACCTCACCCTGGCAGAACATTGAGATTGTCACAACTGAAACCAAATTCAATTGAAAAAGAACAAAGTAAACCTTATTTCACACATTATACAGATATCACATTTATTATCAGAAGATGGTCACAAAATTAGCTCCTATTACTCAGTAGATTTGACAACCAGCCCATCAGGATACAAACCCATTTAACCAGTGTAGGTATTAAATATGATAAAGCCTACTGACTGCCAAGCAATGTCATCCTTTCCCTCAAACAATATATGCTCTGGAGATGTGGATTGTTTATAGTCGGCACTTCAAGGTACTTAGAAAGATACCACCAACACTTTCTTGCAGAATCCTCTAATTGAGCTGCAAGGATAATTGAATGGATGTAAGTGCCATTTCCCAAGATGATTTCCCCATCTTTGGAATTCTAATTGCACTCAATCAGCTCTGTTGAGCAGGCTTCAAATTTCACATACCCAATGCCAATTTCCTAAAACTATACCAAGAGAAAACTATACACAAGAGAAGGTTACCAGGTGGAGGGAGGTAAATATTTAAGATGTTCTCAACACTTCCTTTGGAAAAATGCAAGATCCCAACTGACTCCTGAGAATACATGACCTTGACAGCCCTAAGTAGTGAAAAAGCATTTAGAATAGCACAAAATCTTAAGTCCATACATCAGGAGCAAATGGAAACCCACCATAAATCGCAGAAGGAAAGCACCATTTTACAAATTACCAAATCTGCTTCCCATCAGGCATCTCCTGACCCATCTATGGAAGTGTCTGTGGATCCCACAATTTTCCCCCAGGGTTGAAATGTCCAATACCAGAGGGCAGGCATTTAAGGTGAGATGGGGCAAGTTCAAGGATGTGCAAGGCAAGTTTTTTTTTACACAGTAAGTGAAAGAACTTGCCTTGAATTTCTGGAAAGTGATGCCCAGGATGGTAGTGAGGACAAATACAATGCAGGTATTCAAGGGACTCATAGATAGGCACATGGATCTACAGAAATGAAAGGATTATTGCGTAGGCAACTGGGCTTAGTTTAGCTGCAGGCCCGATTAATTAATTAATTTAGAGATACAACACAGTAACGGGCCCTTATTGCCCAATGAGCCTGCACCGCCCAGTTACACCCATGTGACCAATAAACCTACTAATCAATATGTTTTTAGAATGTGGGAGGAAACCAGAGCACACAGAGGAAACCCACACAATCACAGGGAGAACATACAAAATCCTTACAGAGAGTGGAGGAATTGATTACTAATTTTGCTTGGTGCATTATTGTGGGCTGAAGGGTCTGTTCCTGTGTAGAACTGTTCTATGTTCTATTAGCCTCCACACTTAACTCAGAGCTAGTCATTCTCCATCCTTATTAGAAGAAATGTGACAACTCTGAAATTTTGAAATCTGCCCTCCAATGTACAAACTTAGCAATACTCAGAGGAAAATGGAAGTAATTTCATTCATATGCTACCAGCCGACAAACATACTATTTGGAACGGTCCTTTGGTCCTGATCTGTCATCACCATCAACTAGTTTTGGGATACTTGTCCTATCCATGGAAGTCACATCATTACCCGAAAAAGGAAACATCAGCTGAAATAACTTCTCAAAATAAAAATATCTTTTTAATGTACAAGATACTTCTATAAAATCATACATCCCACATGCAAGACCCTGTAAATTCTCTCTTTCCATCTATATATTTGGCTCTTAACCACCAATTAGCATAGGGATTCTATGCATCTTCTATTTGCCTTCTCTGTTTGTATGGCAGCTCCCCATGTCTGTGGGAAGATCCGAATCACCCTAACCCTTATCTTATCTCTCATTAATTCATAGTCTTTAAAATGTTATGTTATGTTATTGGTAGACTGATCTAAAACTAAGCACAAGAACTTCAAAAGGTTTCTGGGAGAAAGAGGGAATCGGGTAAGTGATTTTGGATGAGCAACATTTTACATTTTACATAGAAATTGGTTGCACAGAAAGATACATTTGTAAATCATTACTTATATTGAGGCCATTAGAAAGAAAGATTTTAATATACAAACTAATCATATTATTCAGCTTTGTTATGTGTTACATGTTGGATCTTAATGGATCTTAATGGATGTTAATGTAAACATTAAGATTTCTTAATTGAGTGTCTCACAATTATTAGCAAACTCAGGCTCTAAAACCCTAAACGAATCATTGGCTAACTCATAAAATAGTGTTAAATGAAGATCTTAATTTGTTAGAATCAATAAAATCATTCTTCCTTGTCAAAATATATCCAGATGACCAAAATAAAGATTGTCAAATGATCCATTGAAGTTTGACAGCCACCTCAGGAAAGACAGTAGATTGTATAGTTATCTGACTGGAAGGGTGTAACCCTAAAACTATACAACCTACTACCTCACCCCAAAGGACTGTAATATTCTGCAGGAAGAACTTGCAGAAATGTGATGCTCTTTGTGTTAATGGACCTGCAGAGAAAGGAATAAAATACACAATTCACATATAAAAATGCTATCATATTGAAGATTAATAATAAAATCATAAATCATAAAAGATAGGTTAATCATAAAAGATAGGTATACTGTATCATACTGTACATAATTATCACAATAAAGAGGAAAATGCCTAACCATGATTGTGTTCATATATATGCTGCACTAGATTTACTTAGCCAGCACTTTATCAGAATACTCGTATTTCCAAGAGTTTTGCTGAAGGGAAAACAGTAAATTAGACAAACATTTTCTTTAATAAATGCTGTAATATATAATATAGAATAGAATTCCAAATGGGGATTAATAAATTTATATGTATAATCAAGGATAATCTACTAAAATCATGAACAAGGCTAGGCTTAAACCATTACCTTTGAATTATTGATAGTTTTCAATGTTACTGCCTCTTCCATGACTGCAGAAATTTGCAGTGTTACCTTACATAGGAAGGACATTATTAACATAAGTGAAATGACACATATTACTCAGATAACTTTGATGGGTTACCAAACGAAGAATTTTGCAGGTGACCTTGCACTTCTAAATTGTGTCACAGAGCAATACAGCATGGATACTCACCCTTCACCCAATGAGTCCCATCCAGCTGGTCCCAATTACCTGCATTTGGCCTTTATACATCTAAGCCCTACCCCTTCAAGAACCCACTTAACTGCAACTTAAAAGATATTCTGTGCCTCAACCAGAATGTATAAGGTGGTAACTTTGACTTATAAAAATGATACATTTTCTATCATAAATAAGTTAAATACAATTACCTATGCTTTGCCTAATTAATTTTCTTTTATAATTTTAGCATAAACATTACTCCTAAAATTTCATTAACTTGGCATTTCTAACCTACCTTTTACTTTAAAGTTGTATTGCTAAGCAACCTTTAAATGGGTAAACAGGCATGCTAACTGAATGTCTTTGATATCAAAAATATTATTTAATTTCTTCAGGTTTTCAACTTTAAATATAATAAGATGCTACCATACAGCGTACTTTGAAATTTGAATGGAAAAGTGATTATTCAGACAGAGAGAAAACACAGTAGAGGAAATCTTAATAATCTATATCCCATTAGTCTGAAAGCCTGATGATTCAGCATTTGGCTTAACTGGTTCTGTTTCCTGCATTCTGTTAAAACTCACGGGGCCCTGTTGTACTTGCTCCCTTTAAACATATTGGTCATCTTTTCCTGCACTCCTTTTAAACACACACCTTGGGACCCACTCCAACACTCCTTTTAAAGTCACAAGAGCCTGTTCCTACATTCCTTTTAAACAAACCAGGCCCCCCTTCCCATGCTTCCTTTAAACTCACTGGGTTTTGTTTCAAACACTCCATTTGAAATGATCAGATTCACTGAAAAATCTATCATGCCATCGTGTAAAGATGTGAAATAGAAGTGTGTTGATATATTAATAAGGATAATATCCAATTGCCCAGAAGTCTACCAATGTCCAAAGGTCCTTGAAAAGAAGGTAGCCATATCATACTTAATAATTTTGTTACTGGTGTCATAACTGAAATCTTAAGACTGGATCACTAATAAAGGAATTGTATTGAGTAAAAAAAGCATAAAGGTTAAAACATATCAACAATAGTTGGAAAGAAATGGAGGTAGAACGTTACTGGGTGGATGCTTACAAGATTTTTGCAGCTATCATCCAGCTGCCTCCATTTAACCACCGTCTCTTGAAATCACAGAGTAGTGTTGGTAATAGACTTAAATATATAATTGACTTAGTAGTCATTTATATGGGAGAATGCAGACTATGAGTGACTACACAAAGAAAGAAATGGAAAGGTTTTCAAAATGGCCAACCTTTGCTTGTCTGATTTTTTGCTTGTCCTCTTGCTGTTAAGAGCACAGTATCCTTTCACCCTACAATCATATGAATAAAATAGTTAACATATATTTTAATACACATTATAGCTGATGTGTATGAATGAAGAAATATGAAGAAATAGTGCAGAAAATAGGGTTAGGGTATTTTTTAAAAATCTGCTAAAAAGATAACTGCACCTAAGTGCTAAAATATCTACTACAACATAGTTAACTCAGTTAACTCTTAACTCAGTTGTATCCATATACCTTCAATTACATCTGTGCCCACATCAAAAGTATTTCATCACATTTTGGGATATATTGAGGTAGTCAAAAATGATATGATGAAATTGTCAGAACACTCCAAAACATTGCAATAGAGATCTTATCCCTCATATTAAACTATTCTATTTTCTTATTTATTGAGGAGAAGCATGCTACACATGCTTAGGCAAACTCTCCCTTATGTCCCCATGATTGCATTCAGAATTCCTCCCCAATCTTCATAAATCATGTCATGTACAAATGCCACAGTGAAATGAAAGCCATCAAATGAATCATAGGATGTATTTCTATTTAATTGCCTGTAACTCACTAACTAGTTCAGATATTTCTCCTGAGTGTCAAAGGAATGACTTTAATTGCTCAGCTCACAAACATTTGATGTATTTTCAGTAAGATTCTCTCTCTTACAGTGTCTATTGAATCTGAGGCCCTGAACTGAACTGGGGACACAATAGACTATAGACACTGGAATCTGGAGCAAGTTCTCTCCTCCACTCGGCCTCACCCTCCCAACAGTTGCTGCTTGACCCGCTGAGTTCCTCCAGCGGATTGTTTAATGCTCCTCTGGAAGGGGCTTGTATTGTCCATTAGGAGAAATGCAACATGAAGGCTAGTAGAACAGTCAGATTACAGAATTCTCAATCTCACACGCAGGAAGTTTAAAAAAGATAGAAATATCAATTACATTTAAATGATCATACAGAAAGCAAAATAAATATTGAGGCATATGTGCGAAGTATGAGAGAAATGTGTAAAGTAAAACAAATAATTTTTTGTTTCTAATGAATCCAAAAGGTAATATAGTCAAACTGGAAAGGTCCTTAAAGGGAAAACAATGGCTTGAAAATTTGAGAGAAATACTATTTTTATTGTTAAGATAATTAACATCAAAGGGAGAAATATTGTCTGGAAGATGCTTACAGATATTTTCTGAGGTTTCCAAATCATTTTTCAAATTATTACATCCTGCAATCAGCATTGAGACTGTTTTTTAGATAACAAGAAATTGTATTGAAATCTGTGAATGCTAATTGTGACTTACTAAGATCAATCACACTCTTGATACAGTATAAATACATATTAAGATGATAGCTTAAAAGGAATTTGCTAATCTTTGAACAGGTGGTGTATTAGGAGGCATAAATTGCTGGGCAATATCTCCATTCCTGAAAATCTAGATTGATTCATTAAAATCAAAAAAGTTTGACTTTTCACGTTTTTCTCATAATTGCACATATATGCCTCAATATTCCTCACTCTGCCAACTGATGCCCCGTTGCCACCCAGATCATGCCACTGGATTCTAGGATAGACAGGGCCAATAGGATGATTAAGGAGATTCTGGGTGGTGCAGTGGCCAGGCAAGATGATCTGATCTGTTGTTTTACAATCAATTTCAAAAACAGGTTATTTCAGAGGCAGAGATTTCAGTAAATTTTCAGACCCCAGTAAAAAAAGTTTAATTTTAAAATTGCAAATGGGAAAGAACATTTCCTGCATGCAGGCAACTCATTGAAGTGTTATGCCTGCCATATGTTCTAAATGATAAGAAAACAGTGCATACTCTTTTTGTGGACAGTTAATGAACACTTTTTCTAAGATCAGAATGCAAGACGCTGTAGAAGTTGGTAGTCTGGATAACTGCTGAATTGTTAACTGGCTTGTTCTCTGTAAACAATGCCTGAACTGCTGAACACTTCTGGCATTCCCTGTTCACGTGCAGCTTAGATGTTGGGAGTTCTCCTAATGTTGATTCAACTGAGGCATATTCATTTGATACTTCTCCAGTTCTGTAATTACCGTCTTGATTGAACGAATTATAATATCATGCAAATCGCTTAACAGCATGAACAATCAGTCTTAAGTTACAGAGATCCATATAAATTTAATGCTGTATCACTTTCAGCTTCAATATCACAGACTGTATTGATAAAGTGTAGACAAGAATAGGAAGAAAACCAGTTCATTTTCTGAGCAACTTATTGGAGTTCTTTGATTTCCAGAAGACATTTGCTAAGATACCACTTCGAATGTTATTTTGAAAATTAAAGCTTATGGGACAGGTGATAATCTACTAACATGAACGGAATATTAACTGGCTAACAGGAAACACAAAGTAGGCATTGATTGATTGCTTTCTAGTGTACACTGGGATCTCAATTATTTTTACAATTTATGAATGAAGGTGCCAATGGTTGATAAAGTTAGGAATGTAATGAAGAAGTCTTGAAGAGGCTGCAAAGTGATTTGGACATATTGTGAGTGAGCAAATGTATGAAGTACAAAACAGGAAAATTTGAAACATGTCACTTTGGCAGAAAAATTAAAAAGAAGCATATGATGTAAATGTAGGGCTTTGAGATCCTAATGTCCTGGTAACATGCTTTATGCAGGACTACTACAGTAATCAGGACATCAAGTAATCAAGAGAGATAAGAGAATGCCATTGTTTACTGAGAGAGAAACTGAATACAGTAACATGGAAGTTGTAAAACGGGAACAAGCTGGATGCTGAATGAATACAACACCAACAGCTCTCAAAAGTCTGACGCTATCCAGGACAAAGCAATCTATTTGAATGACATCTCATGAACTATATTAAAGATTCATTCATTACACCGCTGGCATCAACAAAATGCTCTGCAGTTACCCATTAAGCCACTCCAATGTCCCTTCCAAACCTGAGATTTCTACTGCCAGAAAAGACTAGGGCAGCAGGCTGATGGAAATGCCTCACCTGCAGATTCCACTTCAAGACAGCACCAAGATATATCAACAGCCTTTCACTATTGCTAGGTTTAAATCCTGCAATTCCCAGTCCCAGAGATTGTGGAATTACCTTCACTAGAAGCACAGAGGCAACTCACCATCACCCTCATATGAGCAGTTAGGGATGGGCACAAATGCAGGCCTTGCCAATGATACCCACAGACTGAAAAAGAACATAAAAGGAAACCAGTGAAAAAATCCAGTGAAAATGTTGAATGAATCAAAGCACATTAATATAAAACAAAGTTATCTGAAATGGCCCCATTATAAGCTTTTTTTCCACACTTTTAAATATTTCACCAACTCAAGAAATACCACAATTTCAGTAAATAAAAGCAGTCGGTCACATGTACATTCAAGTTATTTTAGGTTTCCCTACAGTTCATATGTCAAAAAGCTACAATCTATTGTGTGTTATCTGCATATCTGGCAACTCTATAGATTTGCCAGAAATGTAAATAACTAGACCATCTGTTAAAATATGGAGATTACTGAAGCTCTGGTGACTTCAGGCTGAACACCATGTTGCTGAGTAGCTCCACTGTGCTAGGAAGGCATTAGTAACTGCAATGAGAGGAATTGCCTTTAACCTGATACATGCATTGGCATGAGGTAGCAGCTTACAACAATGGAATGTAATTACCACTACTACTTTGCAAATGGCTGATAAGTACTCTCTTAAGCAATATAAAAAAAAACATTCACTTGTCTCATGCATAGCAAAATCTAAAGGTTCCCAAAAATGGTTAGATGGACCAATTCTCTGATCCTACATTAAAATTAACTGTATCTTCTTGAACTGTGTGTGCAGTAACTACCCACCAGAGGGCAACCATTCACTACTTCAAAATGGACCCAAATTTCATGAAATATTTATAAGCCTTGGAGATGAAGAAAGATAGGTTTGGGAAGTTACAACAATTTTCAGCAGTTAAGGCTCTGTCTTTTCTATTTCATTTTAACAATGTGACATAAGTCGTCAAAGTTTCAATTGGTCACTTGAGCTCTCTATGAGGTACTTACTGCTCATTTCTGTACCCTTTCAATGCTAAGCATTTAACATCTGGATTTCTAATATCATGAGTTGAGAACAACAGCACTTGATGGGAGAACAGTTACATTAGCAGCTCCATTATACAGCACTAGCAATTACAACACAGAGTGATGTCATTAATTGGAATGCAGAGATCATCTGACTTCTGTTCTAATAAAGCCATCTGCAAAATCTGATGAAGTGGATCTTTTTTAACTTGGTAAAGATAACCACTTTATCTTAGCAAAGCATAAAATTAAAAATAGAATTCCAGTAATTATTTATATCTGTTAACAGCTTTTACAATAATTTAAGAGATCTTTTCCTAGTTCTAGTGTATTTGAGATGTCCCTGATAAACGTGCTTTGTGTTTAATAAAATAGCTATAACCATATAACTCATCACTCTGATCTCTACTACTTCTACATCCATATCCAGATTTCTTCTATAAAAGGCAAGAAGATTTCAACCTCCTGCACTTAATTTGAGCGAATTCACCAGGAAAAGTAGAAGAGAGAATGTTTTGTACTTTTAACATAATTTTGTCAATTTCACTCATGTAGATAGCTATAACACACTCATAAATACCATTTGCAAATTATTATTCAGGAAATTTATCTTCCCTTTGATTTTTTAATATAGATTTTATACAAAATTAATTTGTGGTGTTATCTTCACAGAAACAGAATACAAGGCAGACCAAGTGAAAATTAAAATGTTAATTGCTTGGCCAATGCATGCAGTATTCCCAATGCTCTGTACTATGATGCAAATACTTAATAATAAATACTCATTTTAGTTGCATAATAAAGAGTACACACTCAAAAGTGAGTTACTTCATTTATGAGAATTTATGATTGGGCCATATTTCAAAGTTCTTCCCTCTTATACTGAGGGCCATTTCCACCAAGTAGACTGATTTGGAAGATCAAGTTAATTAGAGAATGTGTACTGATGCAGTAGATATTGCAATTACGTAGTCATAAAAAATTTCCAGAAATGACCAACTACTCAGGTAAGGTGTAACACCAAACTGTACAGATTTCCACCACAGATAAAGGGAAAGATTAATTAAACAATATTGCTTCCAGAATTTCAAACAGCTGCTCTGAATAGCTCCAGTTGAAGGTTAGGAAGTGATTTAGGAGAAGCAGAAAAATAAAGACAAAAATCTCATGTATGTTTATATTAGATTAGAAATTATAAAACAAGTTATGTCTACAGAAGCTTTATAAAAGTGCAAAGCAGATAAAAAAAACATATGTGCTAGAATTCTAGGCCTTGATCATGCATTGACTATGACTTGTTAAGTAGGGAACGGGTATTGTTGACACGGCAAATACAAGTACAAGATTGGAGAAATCACACTTGTCCAATAAGGGTGATTCAGGTTAAGATGCACTCTAGTTCAGTGTGTAGTAAAAATATCTTTTGTATTTATTTGCAGGTGCAATTAAGAAATGAGTCAAAAATATTACTTAATATTAGTATTAATGGATGTGTTTACAAAGAATGAATAATCAGAACGATGAGGTTTCACCCTTAAACTTAAGCAAACACAAGTTATTTAAAGACAAGAAAGTCTATTCAATTCAACTCAATTCAGTCATTCAAAATCTGAATACTGCTGCAGTGTTCTGTGTTTTTAAGGATTCCAGGGTCGTTGCCCATCACTACCTAAAAGTTGTTCAGTTTTTTCAGAAAAAGAACCTCTAGACTAGATGTCATCCTAATGTTACTGTTGCTGCTTTGAATTGTATTGCCTTGTCCTGTTTGTACAATATTCTATAACAATAGTTTGAATTAATCTTCTTCCTATCATCTGGTAATTTGTACAAGATTAACACAGTAAGTGCCAGGAGTCTCCAGTATTTTTATATAATTCAAAACATCCTTCATGGTCTGTCTACATTAATCTCAGGGGTAAAATGCTGGTTTTATTAATCAGTTTGCTAGCTTTGCTGATTGCTGTTGTATATTGATTGACGTATTGAATTCTGAATTAACTAAGAAATTTAGATTTCTTTCAACATCATTTATGATTGTATCTTATAGTAAACTTACTTGCATTAAATTTCTAAAAGTTGTTTAGGTACTCATATTTCTTACACTCATTCTGCAATCACGATACCTCATTTTTCAAATTAATCTCTTTGTGTAATATAATCTGAAACTCTGAACCCTTTACAATGTATTTAGAATCCAAGTCACTGATAGAAATTAGAAACACTAACAGCCCCAACAGTGAGCCCTGGAGCATTTACATCCTGCCACCCACTGCAAACATCACCAGCTGCCCTTCCCCACTCCAGATGTTTCAACTCAATTTCTTTGAAAATTACCAAAATGACAGCAGAAATATTGCATTGATATTAAATAGATCTGCTCAAGAATACTGGTGTAATATTTATTAGTTTTCACACAGGCCATTGAATCTTTCATCAAAATGATCTGCTGCCACTGGCGTGGTTTAATTCCCATCCAATTCCTATACTCACTAGTCAGATAGAAAATGTATCCCCAAATTTATAGCAGGTTTTTGCTACAATTCTTGAATTATTCTATGTTTACTCCTTATCATGACTAACGCATTTTGAGTACATATTATGGTGTAAAATGAAAATCAAAGATTTATCAATGAGTTAGATGACTCAAAATTTGTTGCCTTCTGGCAACTTACTCTAGACACAAACTTATTAAAATTATAAAATAAATACATCATACAAAACAATGAATAATGAGGTCATTTTCATGGGTTCATAGACCATTCGGAAATTTAAAAATGTTTCAAATGGCTGAGTGCTTTAAATTGTTGCTTTAAACATTTTCAAGTATCTATGATAAATGTACAGTAACTTATTTAAAAACTTTCAAATCTTCATACACCCAGGATTATAATAGATTCTCACCTTCACATTTACCAACAGAAAATAATATTCAAGAGGGGCCATATTTTGATTAAAAACCGTTAAACCTTTATAACTTTACTTGGTTGGCAGCTAACAAAATATGGATTGAGATACATAATGTAATTCTTGCAGTGATATGCACTGCATTTATCAAAAATCACATCAGAATCTGACAGATTGTGATTATAGATCAAGGATTTAATAGAGATGCAAAATTCAAAAGCTCATGTATATGGTGTGTCTCACTTTACAACATCTATCTGAATCAGGCTTTGAGAAAATATCGCCTGCAAACCATTCCCCTTGGTTTTCTTATTTTCACAGCAGAATTTTAATCTTTTGATAGCTGTTTAATGCATATCCCTGAAGAACTAGTTTTAGTACTAAATCAGCCAAGATGGCCTTCTCAAATCTGAGAGATCACATGCAAAGGTGTGATTTATACAATGTGATTCAATGTACTTCATCAATAAATCATTCCTGTGGGGAAATCACTCAATGGCTGATTTGTATTTCAACTGTCAAACAGATGTTCAAACATAAGAAATCTGGGAAACTGACAGCCATTATGAAGCCATAAGTTGCAGGAAATCAAAATGAGATTGGGAAGCAAAAGATCCTCCCTGCCAATTTAAGTAGTAACCTGTTGCTAATAAATAATCTATGACTCCAATTGGTTTAAGAAGGTTTTGATTTCAAGTAGCTATAGCCAACATTATGCCAGAATGTTCTTTTCATGATCATGTAGTTCAATAAACCAATTAATCAAGTTCAATTAATGACCATCAAAAATTAAATCATAATTTCTTAAAAAAAGTGGAACTTCCTTTGTCCAAATCATTCCACTGCTTTTGCAATTGTACAGTATAAATGACACAACGTTTTTAATCTTGCTTTCTGTGTGTAAGATTTTAAACTCTGAGTAACATTGTTCTTATGTTTATATTAGATACCATAATATCAATGTAGATTTCTATAGTTAAGATATAAAGATATTATTAGCCCTTATTTTTATAATACAATTTTTGAATTTGTACTGTCAGAGATAAAAAGACTCCTGGGTTGCATTTACAAATCACAGAGAAAAGCACATGGATTACCATAGAATCCCATCGATAACCTTACAAATGCTTCTTTTGTGGGAACAGGCATGTCTTGATACTGTTGGAAACTATTTTTTCATCGTACCTATACCTCACCGTATTTGCTCATATAACAATAAGCAATTATGACTTTGGCTTCAAAGTTTGAAAAGCATGAACTGGATGGGTAGATAATAATATGCTGAATGTAACAAGCACATTGGACATGACCATCTACTTATTGATTCCCAAAGAAGTGCTTCTTAGTTGGAAATCAATAAATTGATGTCTTGCTTAAATCTCATTTTTTCATTAATATTGGTATTTTTCAGTGTCTGCTCAAAAAAGGTGTCAATGAGGATAGATAATGAGTTCTTTGGATGTTTCCAGGCCACTCCTCTTCTTACTGACTGTTTTAATTCTCAAGTATGAACCAGCAATTTAAGTCTGGCCAAGACTATTGGAGTACAATGCTGTAGATATAAATGAGTACTGCTAAGTGGCTCATATGGTGTACAGATTCAAGATATATGACACCATATCCTAGAGAAATGCAGTGATATCAATGCAGAACTAGCAGAAGTGAAAAAAAAAACACATTTTAAAAATTGAGAAGACGAGAAAATCTTCAGATGCTGAAAATCCAAGCAACATACATAAAATGCAGGAAGAACTCAGCAGCCCAAGCAGTATCTATGGAAAAGAGTAAACAATCACTTTTCGGGCTGAGATCCTTCATTCATGAACTCTCTCAGCCTCCAACATCCCTTTGATTTCAGACTGGGAAGCCAATTTGGGAGCATCCTTCAAGGGTATAAGTTCATGGAAAGCAAAATGCTAAGTTCCAAGTAAAGTTATTGCCCAAGTACATACAGTATATGTCACCAACTCTGGATTTGTTTCATGTAATCCAGAAGGGATACCTGTCTGAGTACTGAAGACCCGTGCTGATCTGCTGGCTGCAGTGTTGGCTTCTATCTTTAATCTCGTGCTTCTGCAACCTGATCCTGCACAGATCAGCTGGCAGGGGTATCTGAAGACATTTTAACCTTTTCTTACTTTGATCTGAGTTTACCACCCGCTTTAAGAAGACCACTATCATCCCAGTATCTAGAAAACTAAGGCATCATGTCTAAATGATTAATGCCCCATGGCTCTGATATTCATTATTATTAAGTGCTTTGAGAGGCTGGTCATGGCAACTCAATCCACTGCAATTTGTCTATTGTTGAAAAAAAGTAAACTCACTGGACCTACAACCATCTCTGGAGATCTGGACAGAAAAGACACCAACATCAGACTACTGTTTATTGACAGCAGCTCTGCCTTCATTACTATAATTCCAAACAAATTCTTCTCCAAACTCCTAGACTTGGGACTCAACATCTCCTTTTGCAACTGGATCCTTGATGCACCATCAATAACCCTCTCTGAGACGTAAAGGCGAGATATCGGCTTTTATTGACTGAAAGAAAGAACAAGCAGTAGTTGACCACCATACTACATCCTGGAGACTGAGGCCAGGCTCAGGCCTCAATCGCCTTTATACAGGGGTCTGTGGGAGGAGCCACAGGAGCAGTCAGCAAGGGGAGTGTCCAGATAGGTATATATAGTTCACCACAATCCTTGACTTCCTGATCAACACACCACTATCAGTAAAGATAAATGGCAACACCTCCACCATATTAATCTCAACACTGGTGTCACTCTTAGCTGCATCATCATCTCCCTACTCTGCTCCCTATACACTCGTGTCTGTGTGGCCAATTGTGTTCTAACTCTGTCTACAAGTTTGCAAATGACACCACCATAGTGGGCCAAATCTCAGAAAAGAATGAGTTAGAGTACAGGAAGGGGATAGCAAACCTAGTGATATGGTGTCATGACAAAAACCTTTCCCTCAATATCAACAAGACAAAAGAGCTGGTCATCGATTTAGGTAAGTAGGTGGTGCACATGCTTGTGTTTCCATCAATGGTGCTGAGGTTGAGAAGGTTTAAAGTTTAAGTTCCTAGGATTGAGCATTTTCAACAGGCTGTGGTACAACCACATAGGCGCCACAGCCATGAAAGCTCACCCGTGTCTCTACCTCCTCAGGAGGCTAAAGAAATTTGACAAGGCCCCTCTGCTTCATACCAATTTTTATCGATGCTACAGAAAGCATCCTATCCGGATGCATCATAGCTTGTTATGACAACTGCTCTGCCTGTGACTGCAAGAGACTGCAGAGAGTTGTGAGCACAGCTTAGCACATTGTGGAAATCAGCCTCCCCTCCATGGCCTTTGTTCACACTTCTCACTGTCTCAGTAAAGCTGACAATGTTATCAATGGCACACCACCCACCCCAAACACCCTCTCTTCTCTCTCTCCCATCAGGCAAAAGATACAAAACCTTGAAGACAGATGCCACCAAGTTCAAGGACATCTTCTATGCGACTGTTATAAGATTATTAAATGCTTCCCTAGTATGATGAGATAGACTGTTGACTGATTTGTGGACTTGTACCTTACAGTCTGCCTGCATTGCACTTTCTCTACAACTGCAACACTTTATTCTGCACTCTGTTACTGCTCTTTCCCTATACCACCTCAATACACTTCCGTAATGAAATGATTTGATGGATGGCATGCAAAACAAAGTTACAAGTTTACTTGGTGGCATTGGAAAAATTGCTATTGGACCATAGCATCTTTGTTTTGGCATAAACTCCTTTCTGTAGCTTAGAGCTCAAAGCACCCAGAGCACTCCAAACTGTGGTATCACGAGGATTTTATAAAGATTTATGCACATAAAATACCTGTACATGCTGATGTCTGGAGCTTGTGTTTAAAAAGATTTTAGAAACCTTGACATTGTTTACTTCGCACTAAATGCAGCCATTTGAATGAAAATATTCAGGTACGTTACATTCATGCTATCTTAATTAAGATACTACACGTTCCAAAAATTTTCAGCTTAAAATTATAAATATGTGGCTCAGATAAATACACGATACATTGTAATGTTTCATTACCTCTTTGTAGCTGACATCATAGTGTAAAATTAATGCCATTATCTATTTTTAAATGAAGGTTTAAACTGTCAAGTGCTTCATTTAAATTTGTGATTGAGTGGCAATATTATCAAATATTGTAGATTCATAAAAGTTATTTCACTTGAATAAATAGGGATCTTTTTGAACACTGCAAATCATTACTGAGATACTTGCATGAATATGAGGTGCTGCAGCTCTGTTGTCTTTCTCCTGTTGGCTGATGCCAAGCAGTATTTTCATTTGGCTGCATCCTTCTCATGGGAGAAGCTGCTGTGCAAGGGAAGGTTCAACTTATTCATCTTTAAAGAAACATCTACAGGGAGATACTAAAAGAATCGTAAAAACAGCAAATCTGAAGATAATTTTATAAAGGGTTTGGATCAGTGACATTCTGCATAATTTGTTCGAGATTAATGCACCTACTGCACCTGCCAAAGTTGCACAATAACTGTCCATGGCCTTAGCCCAAGGTCAGCTCCTCAAGTACAGGATCTGGGTTATATCCAGGAACTATTTGGTGCCTATTTGTGTACTAATGCTGGCTCTGTTAGCAATACCTGGCAGCTTCAGCAGAGCCTCAAAATGGCTATGCAGACAGAACAGCCATTTTGTGAAAACTCTAGCTGAGAGTCTGCCTTGGTCATTTCAACCAAATCTGTACTTCTTCAGTTTTTTGGATCATTCCTAAAAGATACTAAAACAAAATATGGATTGTGGCTACAAAAGAGAAAAATAAATATCAACCTAACAGGCAAATAGCTACCATACAGACAACTGAAGTTCAACACTCAGCCTGCCTTAGAGCTAGAGTAGGAATGTTATGCAAAGTAAAGTAATTATGTACTACTTATATACAGGTGAAAGAAATGCAAACATATTCTGAGTGCATTCAATATTTGTGCAAGGCTTCATATTACTTAGATATGTGTAAAAAAAAGAATGAATATTGGTAGAAACCATAATGTAATAATTTTTCATGTTTAGTAATGCATTAGATTTTAGGTACAGGAACGGTAATTGTCAAATAGTAGCAGCAAGTAAAATCTAAAGTCCTGTCACTGATGAATTTGTGTAGAATCCTGCAATTGCATAGCTATTAATAAACTGAAGCCACTTAAGAGCTTCATGTCATTTTTGTATGATGCCCACAGACTCTGATATAGACAACAGACAATAGGTGCAGAAGTAGACCATTTGGCCCTTCGAGCCTGCACCACCATTTTGAGATCATGGCTGATCAACTACTATCAATACCCGGTTCCTGCCTTGTCCCCATATCCCTTGATTCCCCTATCCATAAGTTACCTATCTAGCTCCTTCTTGAAAGCATCCAGAGAATTGTATCCAGGTAGTATCCACTACCTTCCAAGGCAGTGCATTCCAGACCCCCACAACTCTCTGGGAGAAGAAGTTTTTCCTTAACTCTGTCCTAAATGACCTACCCCTTATTCTCAAACCATGCCCTCTGGTACTGGACTCTCCCAGAATCTGGAACATATTTCCTGCCTCTATCTTGTCCAATCCCTTAATAATCTTATATGTTTCAGTCAGATCCCCTCTCAATCTCCTTAATTCCAGCGTGTACAAGTCCAGTCTCTCTAACCTCTCTGTGTAAGACAGTCCAGACATCCCAGGAATTAACCTTGTGAATCTATGTTGCACTTCCTCTACAGCAAGGATGTTCTTCCTTAACCCTGGAGACCAACACTGTACACAATACTCCAGGTGTGGTCTCACCAGGGCCCTGTACAAATGCAAGAGGATTTCCTTGCTCTTGTACTCAATTCCCTTTGTAATAATGGCCAACATTCCATTAGCCTTCTTCACCGCCTGCTGCACTTGCTCATTCACCTTCAGTGACTGATGAACAAGGACTCCTAGATCTCTTTGTATTTCTCCCTTACCCAACTCTACACCGTTCAGATAATAATCTGCCTTCCTGTTCTTACTCACAGTGGATAACCTCACACTTATTCACATTAAACACCATCTGCCAAGTATCTGCCCACTCACCCAGCCTATCCAAGTCACCCTGAATTCTCCTAACATCCTCATCACATGTCACACTGCCACTCAACTTAGTATCATCAGCAAATTTGCTGATGTTATTCTCAATACCTTCATCTAAATTGTTGACGTAAATTGTACACAGCTGTGGTTCCAATACCGAACCCTGTGGCACCCCACTAGTTACAACCTGCCATTCCGAGAAACACCCATTCACCGCTACCCTTTGCTTTCTATCTGCCAATCAGTTTTCTATCCATGTCAATGTCTTCCCCCCCGATGCCCTGAGCTTTGATTTTACCCACCAATCTCCTATGTGGGACCTTATCAAATGCCTTCTGAAAATCGAGGTACACTACATCCACTGGATCTCCCTTGTCTAACTTCCTGATTACATCCTCGAAAAACTCCAATAGATTAGTCAAGCATGAGTTACCCTTGGTAAATCCATGCTGGCTTGGCCCAATCCTACCAGGGCTATCTAGATATGCCACTATTTCATCCTTAATAATGGACTCTAACATCTTCCCCACCACCGATGTCAGGTTGACAGGTCGATAGTTCTCTGTTTTCTCCCTCCCTCCTTTCTTAAAAAGTGGGATAACATTAGCCATTCTCCAATCCTCAGGAACTGATCCTGAATCTAAGGAACATTGGAAAATGATTACCAATGTATCCGCAATTTCCAGGGCCACCTCCTTTAGTACCCTAGGATGCTGGCCATCTGGACCTGGGGATTTGTCAGCCTTCAGTCCCATCAGTCTACTCATCACCGTTTCCTTCCTGATGTCAATCTGTTTCATTTCCTCTGTTACCCTATGTCCTTGGCCCATCCATACATCTGGGAGATTGCTTGTGTCTTCCTTAGTGAAAACAGATCTAAAGTACTCATTAAATTCTTCTGCCATTTCTGTTTCCCATAACAATTTCACCCAATTCATTCTTCAAGGGCCCAACATTGTTCTTAACTATCTTCTTTCTCTTCACATACCTAAAAAAGCTTTTGCTATCTTCCTTTATATTCCTGGCTAGCTTGCGTTCGTACCTCATTTTTTCTCCCCTTATTGCCTTTTTAGTTAAGTTCTGTTGTTCCTTAAAAACTTCCCAATCATCTGTCCTCCCACTCAACTTAGCTCTGTCATACTTCTTTTTTTTTAATGCTGCAACCTCTGACTTCCTTTGTCAACCACTGTGGCCCCTTTCCCCTCTTTGAATCCTTTCTTCTCCGGGGGATGAACTGATTTTGCACCTTGTGCATTATTCCCAAGAATACCTGCCATTGCTGTTCCACTGTCTTTTCTGCTAGGATATCCATCCAGTTAACTTTGGCCAGCTCCTCCCTCATGGCTCCATAGTTTCCCCTGCTCAACTGCAACACTGACACCTCCGAGCTGCCCTTATCCTTCTCAAATTGCAGATAAAAACTTATATTATGATCACTACCTCCTAATGGCTCCTTTACTGCAAGATCCCTTATCAAATCCTGTTCATTACAGGATATTCTACAGCAAACCTTCATGCATTTAAGCCTGCACAAAAACCTTTTCATTTTTATCTGCTCTAATCACAGAGGTGGGAGAAGACAGAGGAAGTGTAGTGGGAAATTCTACCCTCCTCCTTCCAGCTCCATTGGCCCATCGTCTCCCTCCTCATGCCTGCCTGCCCTTGACTCACCCTACTGACCATCTGTCCTCTCCACTCTCAGTCCTGAAGCTGGGTCTCAACCCAAAATACAATGCTCAGATTCATTGCTTTCTGGCACAAGACCATCAACTAATTTCCATTCCCAAGTGTCTAGAAAGAGTAAAAGAGCAAAAGAATCCTGGGAATCTAGAGGTATATGTCAACTCAAGACATGGCCTGCACAGAAGCTGTTTGGCATATTTCAGCTTCTGCAGACTGTTGTGTCAACATTTTTAAATAGGAAGTTATGATAAGATCAATTATACCACAGTTTTCCGCTGTGTTTACAGTTGCAATCAACATAAAAATGAAAGAACATGGAGGCAACAGAGAAAGTATAAAACTGGTTTACATGAAATATATGAAATCTAAAGGGGGGGGGAACATCCAGAAAGGTAAATAAAGATGGGTACATTGGCCAAGGGATCACTAAACAACATATCTTGAAAATTGCTCAGGGCTTGATAAAAATAATTCACTAATGTGGGAGCCAAAAGCTAACCACCATGAAAATAAAATAGCATAGCCCAAGCTTGATAAGAGGACAGAAGATGAGGGAATAAAAGGTCATGTGGACAGAATTAAATGAAGTAGAGCTGGACGCAGCTAATGTGGCATATTAGGACTAACAGGCACCAGCCAGCCCACATGGTTACTTTCTGTGCTGTAAATTGCATGAGAATCAACAAATGATTTGTTCCCAATTTAACACCTATTAATTAACAAAATGACGCAGATCTGATCTGAGCAATGACTTTCTCACAAAAAATAGTTACAGCTTTTGACATTTTTAAAGTGGAGAACAATTTCTAAGGCATTTAGAAAGTTATTGCATGTTTATCCCAAAAGTCAGCAGCCAGGCATCTGTTCAGCAAACAATTTAACTGCAAATACATTTTTTTCTAACAATGCATCAAACTTTTTTGGCTTTAGATAACTTTTCAATTAACTTGAATTGTGCAATAACTTGCTAATATTTAAAATATATAAGAAATCAATTTTGAAAGAATAGCAAAATTATTTCATCAAACTGTAACTTAAAAATTGCCATCCATGTCAAGAATTAAAATATTGCAAACTATTCTGAAGAATGAAAATCAGGAACTCCTCTGCATACTTGGAGTGAAAAAAATCCAGTCTGTTCTAAAGATTACAGTACTGTACTTGATTGTGGCAGAACCTGTTTTAGCCATAGAGGACAGAAGATGAGGGAATAAAAGGTCATGTGGTCAGAATTAGATGAAGTAGAGTTGGACGCAGCTAATGTGGCATATTAGGACTAACAGGCACCAGCCAGCCCACATGGTTACTTTCTGTGCTGTAAATTGCATGAGAATCAACAAATGATTTGTTCCCAATTTAACACTTATTAATTAACAAAATGACGCAGCACCTGATCTTTGCCATAGTGTGGCAAAGTTCTGTAGTGTTTCACAAACATTACAAATTTTTGCAACCAAAAATATTCTGCATTGGGGCTATGAGAGGAGGATTACAGGAGAAGCAGAGTTGCAGACCCAATTAATTCTTGAAGTTAGGGGCAGTACAGGATCGAGAGCAGGAAGGAAGGAGAATGGTGGTTTGTACAGAGGGTGGAGTGGGGTGGGGGGGTACTGGAGGGTGTAGTGTGGATGTAGTGTGGTTGAGGGTTCTACTGAGTGCTTGGCGAACTGAAGGCTCAAAGTGTGGTTTGGAGTGGCGGATGGGGGGGAGGTGGGAGTTCTTGAGGGGCAGGGCATTTTAAAGACCTGGATTAACTGTAGCAGTTGGGTATCTGGATCTGGCTGATTGGCATGTTGGTGGAGAGATTGTATCAATCAATGTTGTAATGCAGTGGCTAAGATAAAAGTTATTTACTTTAGTAGGGTTGCAGCTTGACAATGAGCATCAAAGATCCAGTTGCTCTGGCTGTGCCTAATGTTGGTGGTTCCAGGTTTAATTTAGATCAATTCCCCTGTGAGGTTTCATTAGAAGCACTGCTTAGAAAATCTCAAATAAATCTCATCAGGCAAAGAACTGAGATCCACACCAGGAAGTGGCTGCTCCTATATCCAAATTGGCATGCAGTGAAAGGGAATAATCTCTGCAATAAGTATAATTTCAGTTGGGTGACTGATTTCAAGGTTATATGGGATTTTAATCTCAGATGCCTTTCTATTATTTTCTGCTAGAACTGTGTAGTTTATAGCTGGATGAAGAACCTTTAATGCCATATATTTATTAAATGCTGGTATTGCCAGTGTTCCAATTTACCAAATAGATCATTGAGAGATAGGGTGGTGCTAACAGGAAACAATTGTTCTACAGTCTCTCAATGAGTTTACACATGCTCTGTAGAGAATTGGCAGTGATGTCATCCTCATTGGTCAGCTTGTCTCTTAAAACAAAACAGCCAGAAATGATATACAAGTAATATACCAGCTATAAGCTGTATGCCTCTGTCACTGGAATCATGCTTATTTCAGGGACAGAACACAAACATCCAACCAAAGAAGGGCTTATGCTCTTAACGTAATACACCTTAGTCTGGGAAAACAAATTAATGAGGTTGCTGACCTTAACTGAGAAAGCAAGTAAGTGTAGGTAGATGGTGCTTTATTTTTATTTTGTTTTGAATTTATGTGCTAACTTAATTCTAGAACTTTACTAAGTTTTGTGTAAACTTCTTTTGATTTTTTTTAACATTATTTTCCTGTTATTTAAATCAATAACATTTAAAGTAACTCCAGAACTTTTGGCAGCAAAGAGCTAACAGCAAGACTTTAGGACTTGCTAGATGAAACCTAGTCACTGCTTACTGTGGGTATAGGAAGTTGTGGCAAACAGGCCTCAAGCTTGATTGATCCTGCAGAGCTGCTAAAAGTACGTACAACCATAGGAAGTGAGTGAGGATGAACTTAGGCCGTGGTCCGGATTGAGTACAATCCACACCCTCTGTGTCTCAACGTTGCAACTAATCCAAGTTTTATCCCTGATGCATGACCATTGGGCTGCCCATGTCTGCTCCAAATACTTCAGAGCACATCAGGAGTTGGCAGAAGAACTAGAGAAAAAATGGCCCAGATTTTACAGAGAAACGTTTGTACTTCCTCATCCAAATGCCAGTAAGTTACAGAATGCTGAACATGCTGGCAGCTGTTTAGGATATTTTTCATGCTTCACTCTGTTGCGACTTTTCATGATGAAGACATGTGAAGCTGCAGCAATTCCCCAGCTCTCATCCTGCAAAAATCCATGGATAGGACAGGAATCAACACTCCACTCATTTCAGGGAAAGAAGTTAAGCATCAATTCACTTTACAATTTTTAATTTGTTTTAATTTACTCAGATGATTTTGTTTATATTCGTTTCTTTAATTTTAATATTTTGCTCAGTAATACTTTTAGGATGTTCTAATGTCAGAGCTCTGCATAGGAGACTTGGCATAGCTTTTTGAACATTATTGTTGATGAGTTGTGATGTAGTCTTTCTAATGCATGGCCGTTTATCAGGCAGCAATGCACAGGAAGATACTGAAATCTGCATTACTTCTGCATATTTAGGCCCATGTCAACAATATTACAGATTAGGATATTAGCATATTGCTGGATTCATAACAGAAAAGAAGCCAGTGTAGATATGCTATGAAATGGAGGAGTAGGAAAAACAATAGACTGAGCTAAATGGAGAAAAAAGGAATAGAAGGATGCCAGGAGGAAAGGATGTCAGTTTCTGCTGGGTCTTGTTTGCAATCTATTGATGATCTTCAGCACTGGTCAAACAATGCTCCGGAGAGGAGTTAAATTTGCAGGAAAAGTTGTTACCATTGTCCAAGGGAAATAAGAGGCAAAGGACTTTCTGTTTCAATAAATGGGTTAAACAAATAAAGGTTAACTTTTTTTTACTTTTGTTAAATAATAACAAAGACCTTTAATTTCTGGTGACTGTAGTGGTTTTCCCACATGAAAAATACATGAGTTGGAAAACCAGTAAAATACTGGTGTTCTTTGGAGGTAAGAGCAAGTTTCTCAACTTGGTCTTTTATTGATAGAAAAATCAGCAAATTTAGTGAATTTTCTCAACTTGGTCTTTTATTGATAGAAAAATCTGCAAATTTAGTGAACAATAAGTATTTCTTTCAAAGTTAAACACCTTTTGATGTTTTTGCTTCTATACAATGCTCCCCTAATTTTTTTTTTACAGGTATGCAGACGAACCATTGCTCTGAGCAGGAATTCTTTTTCTTACACAACCTGAAAACTATACAGCATTTTAATAAAACATTATATATTTTTAAAATTACAGCTGCACGGCAGCAGACGCTATGTGCACCAGAGCACTTCAGTTACTGCGTAGCCACACACCTGCACAGCTTAGAGGGAAGTGTTTCTATATATATTTATAGCTTTATTTTGTAATATCTACTCTTATCATTTGTTCTACCAGGAGAATAATAGTAAGTACCATACATGACTTACTGTGTAGAGGTATGGGGAAATACATACAAAACAAATACAAATTGAATTTTTCAACTCCAAAAGAAAGTTATATGAATTGTAAATAAGACTAGTAATTATGAGCCAACCAATCCACTATTTAATCAACTAAACATTTTAAAATTCAGAGATTTCATAAATTTTAAAATAATACAAAGTAAAAAGTGGACAGCTACAACAAAGTATCCAAAGGTTGTTTAAAATGAGAGAAAGTCAACATGATTTGAGAGGAACATGTATATTGCAAAAACAAAGGATAAGAACAAATGTAAAAAATCATTGTATTTCAGTCAGAGGGGTGAATCTATGGAACAGTTGTAATAAGAATTTAAAAACATGCACTACACTTAACAAGTTTTAAAAGAGGGGTAGGCGTCATAAGCTGTAGCTTCAGCCTACACCCTTTCGGTTTGTTTTAAAGAATATCTATTTTTTTGTTGTGATTTTGTCCTATGAATTCATTGTTGTAAATGATGCTTTTTGTTATGTTTGTACTGACCAAAATAAATTAAGTTCATTCATTCATTCATTCAATATATTTGAATTCCAGCAGTTTTAACATACTGAGGATGGACTTCAGCTCCAACAACAATGTTATACTAATAATTACTCATAAACTACCGTGAATGCTCTGGTTACCAACACATATATGGCTCCAAACTAGCAGCAGCAAATTTCCCCCTTCAGAGGCCAACTACAAAATCACTGGTGGATTTCTCAAGGGGTCTAACTTGCATACAGGCCAAGGAGCTCACCAGCTGAGCATGTGCCAATTTAAGCCTAGCACAGGTATAGTGTCCTATTTAAATTAGTGAGAGAAATCAGCTCCAGTATGAAAGGTACAGGGAGCTTTGTTTATTGTTCAAATTAATTTCATGGCTTTTAACTGTTTTTAAGTGTTTGCATATTTTGGTATGTTAAATATTTAGTAAATACAATTTAAGTACAGTTTAAGCATTTTTTATTTCAAGAGTTAAAATGTCACCGCATGTTTATGATTGTTAAAACCATTCATAAACATTTAATTGCCCTGAAAATGCTGGTCCTCTGACAGCCTCAGAGCCTGCTTGTGGCTTCATTTGTCGAAGCTGCTCTGTGAGTGCAGTAGGCAATCTGTTCAGATACAGTAATGTTGAGCAACACTGAAATGCAAGGATCTGACTCCAAGTAGGAGACAGTGCCCAAAACCACATTGCAAAGAACAGTATGGCTTGGGGTGGGACACCAGTGATCTGGGAACAGGAGAAAATCTGTTGCACCATGTGATTTTCTCACATGGCTGTGACCTCAAGATTGTAAGTTTGTCAAAGCTCATAGATCAGAATTTTCTTCTTCCTTTGGAAGAGCAGATGAAATAAAATTAGTTTCATGGCATCATAACACCGCCTGCATAATGCTTAAACACTTTCTGTAAGCATCTTCCTTCATAGATGGCCAACACTTTTACACTTCTAGATTAACATCTGTAGTAAACTTATTACTGTTCTCTTTTTTTGTAAGCGTTTACAAACAGCTGAATGGAAGAGACTCCTGGATAAAAATTACATTAACTATTACTTATACCATGCTATTACTTTGTGTACACTACAACAAACATCCTACTTACAAACAGATTAATTTTATGATGGAAATGTTCAAGAGCTCTTTATTGAGTGATACAAAAAGGCTCTGGCAAGAACTACAAATGCATTTCTCATCTCGGATATGATATTGGGACCAGCACCATAACTTCTATTTTTCTTGAAAATTGGGAAATGGAGTGCAAAGAAAAGTTGAGGATATTCTTACCCAGTCATTCTAATATATCTCTGGTAAGAAATTCTGTTCTTTCTTTTGTTTTTATTTTGGTTTTTCTTTGGTTATCTTGGTTCTAGGAATAAGGCAGCTACCTAGCTTCTCAATAAGGGAAGATAGAAACATAATTGGGGGATAATTGCAGTCATTTTTAAAGGAATCAATGTAAGGAAAATTGAAAGAAATGTTTCAGACACCTTTTTTTTTGCAAAACTGGCTACAAGGTTTTAATCCTAAACTTTTGAAAGTGTACAGTGCAGATCTATAGAATGACAGAGGCTGATGCCATTAGCAATCGGGCATCAAGATGGTGCTATGTCATGGAGCAACCTCAAATGTACATTTATCAAGATCATAACAGAAGAGATATTAGGCTTTTATGCCCACACATGGTGTTCTTGAAGCCTGTCAACAGGTCTCAAATTAACATTGTTAACTAAGGGCAAAGCACTGCCACTGCACAATGCTTTCTTAATTTCCACTGATACAAGGGAACAAGTGAGCTTTCAAATTTCAAAATAGATTTTCTTGGTTAGCTGTTGATATGGTAACCTCACTGGTAGATAGATCCTATATCAGAATGCCAAGATGTTTTACATTGAACAAAACTTTAATTTTCACATAGTCTTCTTTTACCAAGAACTACGGATGACATATTTAAAAGTATGTAAGTCTAAGCACCCTTGTACAGGACACCTAGAATAAATGCAAAGCGATTATAGATCTTAAGAGATATGTTTTCAATGTTCAATGACCACGCTAAAAGATGGAACATATAATCTCACCATATATAGTGCACCAAACACTAGTGAAATACTACAGTCTTTCTTACCTTCTTTTAAGTAATATCAATTTATACCACATTTGACACTCTTACATAAACAAAGGACCCTGTAATTGAAAAAGTAGCTTACAACAGTAGTTTAATGCACTGGGCCTTCTGAAATCAGAAATATGATCAACATTGGAGTATTGTGAGCAGTTTTGGGCCTCTTTTCTAAGAAAAGATAAGAACATCCAAAGGAGGTTCACAGGAATGATTCCAGGAATGAAAGGTTAACATATCAGGAGCATTTGATGGCTCTGGGCCTGTACTCGCTGGAGTGTAGAAGAATGAGGGGAGATCTTATTGAAGCCTATCGAATATTGAAAGGCCTAGATAAAGTTGATATGGAAAGGTTGTTTCCTATAGTGGGAGAGTCTAGAACCAGATAGCACAACCTCGGAACAGAAGGATGCCCATTTAAGACACAGATGAGGGGAAATTTCCTTAGATGGAGGTAGTGAATCTGTGGAATTCATTGCCACAATGGCTGTGCAGACCAGGTCATTGAGTGTATTAAAATGGAGGTTGACAGGTTCTTGATTAGTCAGGCTGTCAATGGTTACAGGGAAAATACAGGAGAATGGGGTTGAGAGGGATAATAAATCAGCCACGATGGGGTGGTGGGGCCGACTCAGTGGGACAAATGGCCTAATTCCGCACCGATGTCATATGGTCTTATGGTCAGTGCTAATGGCAATTTACACTAAGGTGCCAATATTGCAGAAGTGTGGAAACATTCTCAGTTCCAAGTGTATTTGGAAAAATAAAATCCTTTAAATTTGAATTTCAATTTCAGCTATAAAATTTCCCCTGCAGAGTTTAACAGGAAAATAACATTTTTAAAACACATACCTTTACATTACAATAACTAAATTAGTGATAGAATAAAATGAACACTGATCTATACCAAGACCAAGTACAAGAAAGCTAAGTAACATTTTGGTATAGTAATTACAAATGGCAGAACAAAGTCCAACATTGCACTAAGTTCATTGAGTTGAGAATAGATTGGTTCATTCAGGACATATCAGTTCAACTTCAATTTTGTGCCGCAGGTAAACGACTAGTCACTCTTTTAAAGAATGAAGTAGCAGTGACAGTAGCTATAACTAGCAGTAATCACATTAAGCCTGGCTGTTACTTTTAGAAGTCAATTAACCAAAGTGCATTAAAGAAGTGCATTATCTTGAGAACATATTGCACACTTTAAGTACTTTTGTAATACTATCTGTCTCTGTTGTTTTCCTATTGATATATTTACACATGGAGAATGAGACTTAAGTAAACAGCAACTGGTTTGAGAGGCCACCTGTTTTTATCAGATACATTTACAATCCAAGTACTTTTCTCAGTGCAAATAAAAGGGCTGCAGCCTCAATTCACAGGTCACATACTAATGCTAACTTATATTTAAGTATATTTATGTATATTTACGTATATTTAAGTATCACCACTCTTACTGTTATAATGTGTCTCAATTTTTCTTAACAGCGATCATACTTCATGAACAAGACTGACATCTCTGGCACAATAATTGAGAATATCCCAAATTAATTCCATGTAAAATAAATAGATGAGTTGAGATCGAGATGGTGAATCTACATCTGCCAATTAAGTGTCCAAAAAAAGGAAACATCTTAATGAGAATAACTTATTTATCTTCAAGGTCGTCTTCATAAATAACTAGTCTTATATGAACTACCTCAACAATCAATCTTTGTTGAATTGTAGTACAATTTCCATCAATAAATATATCTCTAGATTCAATTACTTGACCAGTTAGAGAAGCTAATCTGGATATTTAAGTGTTTCTACATCCACAGTACAAGAAATCCCATCAACTGCACTGTACGTTTCCCATATTTCCAATAATTGTAAGAAAAATATGCACAATATTCTGAATCTAAGGAGAAGGTTCAAAACAGATCTGAGGAATTTTGTATAAATTATCGATACATTGTGAAATGTCTACCCACCCACACTGACCTCATTCTTGTTCACAGATACTTGGAAGATTGGGTCAATCTGAAGGCAAATCAGTGGCCTGAACCTGCCAATAAAAGGGGTTGTCAGGTAACAGCTGAATGCTTTATTTAGGAACTTCATCTGAAAATCTTGACAAACTAAATCTTATGCAGATCAATCACAAAAATCAACATGTTTAGAAAAATAAATCATGAAATTGAAAAGTTTTTATGTCATCAAAAACCCAGGTTTAATTTAATGGGAAATAATCTAAGGTGACAATGATTAGTTACTAAGGTTTCAATAGGAATATCTTAACTACAACTGACCAGAGGAATGGCCTACTAAAGATATCAAAGAAAATTACTAACTTAGTTATTACAGGAGAGTGCATATCAATTAGATTGCATAGAATTTCCATTCAGTAGGATCAGAGTAAGAAACATAGAAACATAGAAAACCTACAGCACAATATTGGCCCTTTGGCCCACAAAGTTGTGCCGAACATGTCCCTACCTTAGAAATTACTAGGCTTACAATGTCTATAATTTTTCTGTTCAATTTCCTGGAATTTACCTTCGCCCCCTTCTTGGTAGGAACTGGTAAGTTGCATGCTCTTCGTCATGCAATCTAACCTGGGAGTCTGTTGGACTAAATTCCAGTCAACTGGTATAATTAATAATCGATTGGCAACAAAACTTAAATAGGTATGCTGACTTCATTTAATCACCAGACTATTTATCCAGACTACCAGAGTAGTGGGATCAAAATAAAATGATCATATATCTCTAAAGTTTAAAAAAGTCAACCCACATCATGCTTTTTATGACCCACAATGGTCTCTAATTTATGTTTGAGTCTAAATTTAGAAACCTTGACATGTAATCAATCTCCTCTTTAAATGCTTCAAATGAATCAGCCTCCATAATCCTCTGGCTACAGAATTCCAGAAATCCTCCATCTTTCTACACAATTCTACACACCTTACTTTTAAAGGAATGCCCTCTTATCTTGTAATTATGACTCCTTCTTTGAGATGCTGCTGTGGTGGAAACGTCTCAATTGTGTCCTACCAGGTTAGCATCTTGTGTCCTTCAATAAGATCTTTGCTGCTTTTAAAAACACATTCTCAGCTATCAACTCCCAATAATTAATTATTTCAATAAGATCATATTTCTTTTCTACTAATGCAAGGAACAAGGCCTATTCCATCTGATCTCTCCTTGTAGGACATTCCTCTCCTCTCTACAATCAGCCTTGTAAACTTTGTTTGCATTTCTACTAATGCAAGTATATTCTTAGGTAGACAGTAACTACACCAACTACAGGGGCTTTTTTAAACTTTTATAATTTAGAACCTGTGATTTGGATACAGGGATATGCAAAACAGTACATCCCACTCTCTTTCAAAAAATATATTTGCTTTTATCTTTTTCTCAAAGTGGATAACTTCACATTTACCTACACTATATTCCATCCTGTCACTTTCTTGCCAATAGTCTATGCTGAGCTGGGTGATGCTGGGGATGACATTGCTAAAAACTGGTCACCATTTGCAAGCCTGCTCTGCTTATAGCATGGGAAGTCACAATGTACTGTGGGGTCTGAATATGGTAGTGTGATGAACTACATATACCTGTCTGGACACGCCCCCCCGCTGACTGCTCCTGTGGCTCCTCCCATGGACCTCAGTATAAAGGCGATTGGGGACACCGCCCCGGCCTGAGTCTCCAGGACGCAGTGTGGTGGTCAATTGCTGCTTGTTCTTTCTTCCAGCCAATAAAAGCCTATATCTCGCCTCACGTCTCCAAGAGTTATTGGTGGTGCATCAGGTAGCAATTCAGATTGAGCATAATCTAACACAGTTATATTTGAGGCTAACAATTGGTCCCTTGCATTTTCCTATTAACTGGAACTTATAATCAGAAAAATACTTCTTATTTCTACTCAATATGCTACATCCACTACTTTTCTCTTACCCACCATGCTATTACCATAATTACCAAAAGAAAATCATCAAATAGGATTCCCTTTTCATAAACCTGTAACATTTTTTCCCAAAGCCAACAGTTGTATTTCAAATTACAGTTAATTTCAAGTTTTTGGATCTACCAGTCTGATAATGTGTAATTAATAAGGAACCAATCTTTAAATGTTAACATGGGGAGGGAAGGGGGTCACAAAAACACTATAGCTGAGCCATCTAATGAGCATTGACCCAAACCTGAGAGGTTTGGTTTTTAATCTGCCAAACCAGTCTTTCAAATAGTTGCTTACATAGAACCAAGCAAGAAATCTATAGAGGGTGCAAGCCCTCATGAACAGACCAAGCTGATTGTAAGGTTTTCATTAGAAGCTAAAACTAATTTCAAAGCTTGTTCCTCAAGTAACACTTACGTTTAGGTATGTGGATTAACAAATACAAGATCAGTAATATAAATTTTCACATGCACTCTCCATATAAATCGGATTTTGGATTAGAACTGTTCTAATTAGCTTCTAGCTGACAGAAAGCACCTCACCACCATTCTCAAGGTCAGTCCAGATGGACAATAAATGCAGGCCTTTTCATGAATGAATAATAAAAGCCTGGACAATAGGGAATCAATCTTGTAAACAGACATAGATTATCATACTGTTATGAAGGCATTCTACATTATCAATGGGATGCCGATATCACAGTAAACTCCTAAAAAAATTATTGTAGTGTACATGTATCACACTTAAAGAGAAGTTATTAGTTATCTTTAAGAAATAATAATACTAGTAATAATGCAATATTTACTATTAATTATAATTCATTTAAAGCAAAAGTAAATTAAGAACAAATGCAACAAAGATAAATGACTCCCTGGAGTTTATTACATTGAAGCTCAGAGTAGAGAAACTGCTGAACAGTAAACTACTGGGTAAATTACATTGTTGTAGAGTTTTAAGCATGAGTCAGCACAAGCATCGACCAGTCTCTTTCAGCTAGCACATCATTCTCAAAAGAGTTTTTTAGTGAGATTGTCATAAAATCTGTCAAACCAATAAACATTTCTTTGGGGAAAATTGTAACAGGTAGGCTGGAAGTAATAGTATCAATGGTCTGCTCCTCATTAGTCCACATTCTCATCCCATTTGAAGCTCTCAAACCTTCCATTACAATAGGAAATGAGAACCTGGATGTTAACTAGAAATGTTTAATAAAGGTGCTTGGAATTATCCTGATTGCCTTTCAGAGATTAGGTAAATTCTAACAATCTACAACCAAAACAATGCAATATTTCAATTGTAGCTTAAACTATCATTATACAAACTTTCCCTAAGCTCCAGTGTGGAAAATAAATAATTTCAAGCAGAATTAGTTGTTTCTGTCTACAGCTAGTCCTTTTCTATGACTTACAGAAAGATTACAACATTGAAAGAGCATCAGATTCATTCCAGTTCATTGTGAGCAACCAATCATGCATTGTATTTCACAAAATAGAAAGCCTGCAGAAATCCAAGCAACATACACAAAATGCGTATTCAGCAGTCCAGGCAGCATCTATGGAAGAGTGTATTTGGTATTCTATGCTTTCTATTTGGTGTTCTATGGCTGATACATTAATGATAGCAAGATCACAACCACTGATCCTTGTAAAGTTAATTTCATTATGCACCATCCATATAGATTCCATTACGAGTCACCATCCTTCCTTATAGAATCAGAGAATCACTCAGCACAGAAGTTAAACTATTTGCCTATCATATCTTTGGCAACAATCAATTACCCATCTAAAGTGGCCATTTTATTAGGTACCCAGTGGAACCCAGTGAGGTCTTCTGCTGCTGTGGTCCATCTACTTCAAGGTTCAATGTGTTGTACATTCTGCACACCACCGTGTGAACACATAGTTATTCCGAGTTACTGCCACCTTCCTGTCAGCTTGAACCGGTCTGGTCATTCTCCTCTGACCTCTCTCATTAGCAAGGCATTTTGCCCACAGAAAACATCCACTCACTGGATGTTTTATGTTTCTCACACCTTCCTCTATTAATTCTAGAGACTGTTGTGCATGAAAATCCCAGGAGATCAGCAGTTTCTGAGGTACCAAAACCATTTCACCTAGCACCACCAATTATTCCATAGTCAAAGACACTTAGATCACATTTCTTCCCCATTCTGATATTTCGTCTGAACAACTGAACCTCTTGACCATGTCTGCTTGTTTTTATGAATTGAGTTGCTGCCTCATGATTGGCTGATTAGATATTTGCATTAATGAGCAGGTGTACATGTGTACCTAATGAAGTGACCACTGAGTGTATACTAAACTATTTATGGACACTTAATCTTATATACTTGGTGATTCAAGTGCACATATGAATGCTTCTTGAAAGTTGTGAGAGAACCTGCCTCTACTACCTTCTCAGACAGTACATTCCAGAGTGTAATCACCTTCTGGGTGAAAATATCTTCCTCAGGTCCCCTCTACTTTGCAACTTAAACCAATGCTCTCATCTTAGCCATCTCTGCCATGGGAGAAGATTTTTGTATTGTATTACCCATAGATGAAGTATTCCATCCCTGGCAACATTCTGGTGAATCTGCTCTGCATTTTCTGCAGTACAATCGTGCCCCTCTTACGGTGGGGCTACCAGAACTGATACAATGTTTTGACCATAATGAGATACAAACAAAAGGTACAAACAGAAAGTAAGTATGTTTGATAAAATTATCTGTACTTACATTACAAATGATTCAGCCTGTGATTTCAAGATTCTGTTGACTATAATCCAGTTTGAATGCTTTATACTATACATCTGGTCCCTGATTTAATTAATGAACTGTGATCAATTAAACATATTTATAAACAAATCCTGAAGAACTGTCTTGGACTAAAGCTTCAACTGTTTATTCATGCCCATAGGTGCCGCCTGACCTACTGAGTTCCTCCAGCATTTTGTGTGTGTTGCTTTGGATTTCCAGCATCTGAGGACTTTCTTGTGTTTAAAACATATTGTTCTCTATATTATGTATAAGGATTTTCTGATAGTTCTTTTTCTTCTTAATCCTTTCACTCTATTGGGCCACAGGCCGCTGACAGCAGCTGACCAGAGTCTGTCCTGGACTGAAAGAATGCTGATAAGCTCTAAGGCTTCTGCCTTCACCACACAATGTCCTAAACCTTCTAAGCAAAGATCCTTCCTCTCCCAGGGATGAAGTCTTGGGAGTTTCTGTAGCTCTAGATTTTACAGGATAGGGTTGCTAGCCTCTAATGCCCAACCCTTCTCCTTTCACAGTAGGGCTCAGGGCTGTCCATAGCAAAGTTTTACTGATCATTTCTTACATATTATCTCCCCGTACTGTTGTGAAACCTCTAAGCACATTCTATGTATTTCTGTGAACAAGACATTTTGGTAAAGGAACTGCCAAAAGAGCAAAATTCAATAGCAGAAGCTACATTTCAAATGTTGCTAGGAGTATTCACTAAATAGATAATAACATGAAATGAACATGTTTGAAAATCTATTTGTGTCATTTGTTTATTAATACATGAATTACATGACTATGAAATAAAGTTTAAATTAATATTTTTAGAGGTGTTTTATGGTAATGAAAGTTGTTCAAAACTGTTTGCTGTCTTCCATGCTGTTTTAAATACAACTTTTTTCTCCTATTCTAACCCCATTGTTCTGAAGGAATTGATTCTTTCTGGGGTACAATCTAAGCATCTAAAATGCTTAATCTACATGTGCAAAATTGACTGATAATTATATTGATTCTGTAATTTTCATCTGAAGTGTCAGCAGAATTCCCACAGTTTTATTCCTCACTTCAGTCTGGAAAACTGAGACAATTTACTGCAACAGAAAACTTGATTTGTTCAGTGCCACATTAGCAGTATACTTATTAACAGGAGAGGGACTAAAAAGTCTCTTCAACCTTACACAAGATCAAGAGTTTTTAAATCTCACTGATGCAAGGTAAATAAATAAATAAAAGGTTCGAATTTTTGTCAGGCCTTTCACAACTTATGGATTTCTCCAAGTGATTAAGAGGTAATGAAGAACTTCAGGTGTAATTGCATTCAGCAAGGACTGCAACCATAAGATAAATCTCACTGAAGTTGTTTAAGGAATAGACGGTTAAGAATCTGGTCAAGACTTTCAAAAATTGTGGGGACCTTTTCTGAATTATTTTCAAAACCTTTGATTTGCTGTTAAAGTACAGATGATGACTAATAATTTTTTCCCCTTTTCTTCTTTACTAATCAGCTTCGGTCTTAATAGTGGGATAGATTTTTAAATATAATAAGATTACTATATTTCAATGTTACAAATTAATCAATCTGTATGAATATAGGGTAAGGAGTCTTTACATGCAATTTTGTATAATGTATTGATATATTTTTTCTTGTACTCTGTATTCCTATATATAAATTAATAAAAATATTGGAATAAAATATTGGAAAAGAAAGGAATAAACTTTGATGAAAAGAGAAGATGAATTTCCCTGCCTTTCTTGAAGCAGTGTTATGCAGTCTTGTAATACAGCTGAGAAAATAGGGTGATAAATAGTTCAAGCAAAACAAACATAATAGACAACTCGGCACTTTCTTGGCCCAAGTTAAATTATGCGCAAAGGCCAAGAGAAGCTCACAAAGTAAGAATTACTCTGAGAAGAATGGATGCTGCCAAAAATTTAAAGTTGACATCTCAGTTAATTGAGACATTAATGATTGCAAATGTAATTAATATTCACAGGCACCTTACTCAACAAGCTCAAAACACAAAATATCACCTTGACATATTCCAACTGCCAAATTTTATCATCAAAAAAATACACTGCGGATGCCAGTTAATTGGGACATATCAGGAACAATACATTTTGGCTCAATTAAGCAGCTGCCTCAATTAGCTGAAGTTTCATGGAAATAGTTACTAACATATAAAAAAAGACATTGAGTAACAAATTATGTATTTAAATTAAACACAGAACAAATTAGAACACAGTCAATGGCAAAACAGAACTATAAAACTCTATTAGTTAATAATAGTTATTGACAGAGGAATTCATAAAGTGTATGATGGTGTATTCTTTTGATTGACTGTAAATTAACAAACAATGCAGATGTCCAGTGCCGGTAATGGACCGCTGTTGTACAATGCTCTCAATGATTGCATGTTCTAAATTTTCATTTTCCTGCAAACATTCATGATGATTGTCAGTACCTTCAAATTCTTCATAGTTCCTAACTTGTTGAAGAAGTGAAATTATTACATTTTCACTCCCAGCCATTTCTTTCATCTCCAAGTCTCAATGCTTGAAACAACAGTGAGCAAAGCAGTTCTGAATTGTCTTACTGCTTATTTCTCACCAACTATTAGTGACACAAACACACACAACCGACTCTACTTAAAAACTGTTCACACTAAACACGGCGTAGTGACTAATGGCCACATAACGTACGTGGCTGAAGCTTGTTAGAAATTGTTCAGCAAGTCTCCTGTTCATCTAAGTGACAAACTGTTCTGAATAAACATAGGGAATCCTGGCTATTCTCTCAATTAGTTTTTGTACTTAAAGACTTGTCCCAAGTAAATGACTACCCTGATTAATTGATGGCCCAATTAACTGGAATCTACTGTATATTTATTACTCTTTTATAGACCTTCTAATAAAGTCATAATGCAACAATTTTAATATAGGTCAGAGGAATCTCTGCTCAAATATAGTAGTTTGTAAATGGAAGATCTAAAAAAATACAACAATAGTCATAATCTGATTTTCATACAAAGCTGAAAGTAGAAATACATTTGCCTTAAATGTATCTTTTGTGGTCTCACATTGTCCAAAGATAGCATTCCTTTTCCAGCTTCTAAGTTATATAATAGGTTTTGTTTTCAAGTGCAAAACTGACCTGCTCTGACATTTCCATGTACAGTGGATTGTGGTTACTACTTTATAGGACCTCTGTGCATCAAGCCATCAAACATTAAACTATATTGGAAGCTAGCAGGTGACAAAATGCAGATCAATTCATGCTTGTGTCGCAAAAACATTGCTATGCTTTCTGGGCAGATCATCTAGGTCAATAATTTGTGCACACTGGTTACCTTTGCTAATGTCAAACTGACTGACCAATCACTAGGCATTTCATTTCATTAATAATTTACTCAAATTGCTGCACTTCCAGTTTTGGAAGGGCAGAAAATTATTGCGTTCACATAATCCATACTTACTTTTGTTTTATTTAAAAAAATTAAAAATAGAGAAATTTACTTGATAACTTCAATAGATTGAACTCAAATTTTCACTTTCTTGGCATAAATGGTAAAACTTTAGATTCCATTTAAATTCATTAGAGTTCCATGTTTAAATAGAAGTGCAGACCTCTAAAGATTTTATTAAGATCCTATTAAAGTGTATTATGTCTAAATGACATTTGACATTACCTCTGGGTATCATTGTTCTTCAGCGGGTCTCCTGACTTTCAACAATGCTTTAGCCTTTGAGGCCTTGAATTCACCGAATATTATTTTCCTTGGTCCTTTAAAGAAAGAAAAAAATATGCTTTAGAATCTCAATGCTATATTTTTCCCTACAGGAGGCATCATACCACAAATATAGCTGTTTGTTTATTTGATGAAAGCCACATTCTGCAAGTGTTTTGCCATCCACAAATTAAAGCAGTATTTGTGTACTCTAGATACATTGCTAACCCTGTATTCTGTTGCTTTGGCTTTGTCAGTCAAAATTTTATGAGACTTGGTGAATTCCACCTTCCAGTGCATGACTGTTTCTATGACTCTACAGGCCTGATCATATTTAAAGCCTCCTGAATTCTTTTAGCTCCTTCCCAAATTTGTAATATTAAGAAGCACAAATAGTGACCATATTGTTAATGTGCAGTACTTTTCATTTGTTTGGATTGAATTTCAACCATTATTCATCTGCCCACTTGTTCATTAAATTCAATCTGCATTTTCTGAACTGCCTTCTGCAATTTCATTGTCCTTAATTTTGTATCATTTGCAATACTGACCACTTATTATTTTTGAATCTAGGTTAATTATGCATATTGAGAACTGTAATCCTTTATCAATTTTGATGTGTAATAGACATTCCCATCATCCCAGCTAGTGTTGTATCTATTTCCAGGGTACAAGATGATTTTTAGTATTTCAGATTCAGCATCCAGGATGTTTCAGAAAGGTGGTATCCATCATTAAGGACCACAGTGCCTTCAGAGCCTTATGGAGCTTTCAGATTTACTGTATGTTGGTACCCTGATAAGTATCCTTCCCTGGAATATAAGTATGTTTCTAGGACTTCTCACACAATATTAAGTAATGGGGCAATTTCTTCAATTTTTTAGGAAATATTAAAAATGGTCATTCGTCTCGTCACTCATTACACATCCCATCCAAATTTCCTCTCTATCAATATACATGCAAAGTAGAATTAGTTAGAGTGAATAACAGATAACCAATTTATTACAATGAGATCTGAGTCCCTGCTAAAATTGATCATTTTGCACAGTGATTTTACTTTGAATATCTCCAAGGGTGGTACATTGTTCACAATTTTCATTGCTAAACTCTTGGAAGAATTATGCATTCAATATCTTCCTATTTTGTGCTCATTCTCAATTTCAAGCCTTTTTAATTTTAACTGTTGTCCATTTTCACTTGCCCAGTAAAATCATAACTTCCCAGGCTGCTTAAGACTTGTTTTTTTCACAAATTATGCTTCACCATTTGCTGCTGGTGTTACATGTCAGTTCACATGTAAGTATCTACATGAAACAATCACAAGATGCAATAAAGGAGAACTGTGATACAGCTGTAGTGTTGCAGAAAGTAATGATGCACCATTTCTAATGCAAGATCTATTTCTGTATAAGCTACTTTTTATGATTAAATTTGAATTAAGATATGTATTTGCTCTCTCCTACCCATTAAGGAAATTCTGCAAACGTATCAAACACAAATTCCACTTACACAGAGCTTATATTAAAAAAACATTCCGGCCAATTGAAAGAACACAAAAGAAGGTCCATTTGAATGGAACATTGCATCTTGTTAGGGAGCAGAAGGAACTTTGGAATATGCTGACCACGTTTGTTGAATATGTGAATCCATTTTCTTGCATCAATCCTGGTTACAGATATCTTGTTGCAGAATTGCTCTGCTATCATCCAGCTAACTAGTTAAACTATTCAGAATAGGGAACAACACTGCTCAAAATTTCTGTATTTCCTCCTCTCACTCCCACCAAATGTACCACATAACATTTCCAATCTATTCAATAATGCTCCATTAACATAATATTCATTGTTTCCATTAAGATTATCAGGGCTTTTATATAAGTGGGAAGGTTCTTTTATTCTTGTAATATCAACATTATGCCAATTATAACTAATGGATACTAAAAACAGCAAAGATGTTATCCAGTGGTCATGCTAATCATAGCAAATTATAAAGGAAAATATTTCAATAACTCTTCTTGATTCTCACTGCCTATTCTCTGGAAAATAGATACAATTACACTTCCCATCTTAGTTAACCAAATTGAATCCATTTCTAACATTGGGAGTACAAGAGTACAATGAACGATGTGAGCTTCCTTGGCAAATTCTTACAAGAATCAATAGTCTATGAACAGCTTTGAACTAGCTCCATCCTGCCATGTGATTATAGTAAATTTAGCTCTGACTCACTATAAAAGAAATGCTCATAGCAGCTGCTATTTTTCAATTCCATATCTGAAAAAGTATAAGAAATGTACTTTTATATTTTGATAGCAATAATGAAATGTTTTAAAGTAACATGCTGCCAAAAGGGAACTTCGAAGTTGACTACTGTTGCTTTAAAGAACTCCTTGGAGGCCATGCAGTAATTATTCAACCAGGTCTACGACTGTCTCTAAAAATCCTCTGTGTATGGTGCTGCCTCATGAAAAAAGAGTAAGGTTGTTAAAAATGGCAAGCTGCACCACTCCTGTGGATATTGTGAATGATATCAATATATTGTACGTTGACCTTCCCCTTTCAGGATCATCATGTTGTTTGAATCTGTTGTTTATGGAAATTGCAAGTCTTTGTTTCTTTCCCCATTAATCAAAAAACCAGACTATTGGAGATTTAGCCATGCACAGGGGAAAATTCACAACCTTTTGAGTGGAAATGCAAACCTACACATGAGACTGAGAGTGAATATTGGCCCAGATTTATGCCAAAACAGTACCACACTCAACCCCAACGCCCAAATAAAAAATAAGCAAAAAACAAAAACATTTACATTAAAATCACAATATTAAATAAACAATCTAAACCTGGTCACAAAATTGAAGAACCTTGATCGTACTGTAAGCCACCCAATTCATTTTGAGATGGTCCACACATTTCTGTCATTCACGTATAAGTTTTAAGTCATTCTATTGTTCAGTATATAATTTCTCCCTTTCATGGCCTAACATCATATTATCTTTTTTCAAGACAAATAAAAGATTTTTCCCGCTACAGCCAATTAAAACACTTACATTAGATGTAACAATAAAGTCAGATTACAAAACTTGATACACAGGTCTGAAATGATAGATCGTACCCCTTTTAGTTGGGAGCCTGAAGATTAGGGATATCACGGAAATTCAGTATACCATACACAATAATATAAAGCAAAACTAGCAGCTGCTGCTGGAACTCAGCAGGTCAGGCACCATTCTTAGGGGGAAATGGACAGTCAACATTTGGTTTGAGACCCTTCCTCTAGACCAGATGAAATTCTTAAACCTTTGTAGAGAGGAGCCTCCAAAAGAAGGATCTCAACTGGAAACACTGGCTGTCCATTTCCTTTCATTTATGCTGTCAGAGAACCATTGAATTCCTCTGGCATCTCTTTTTTGCTCCAGATTCCAACATCCACAAATCTTGTGTCTACTATCATATAAATATGAAGTTAACAAAAGTCATATTGAAATACTCACACATATGTATATATAGTATATAGATAAATGTAAACTGTAAAACATAAAAATGCTTTAAAACATAAATAGTACTTTATAATAAAGATCTCTAATGACATAAGTACAATGAGAAGTTCTGCATCCAGTTAGTATTATAAAACACACTACCCAAATTCACCCAAAGTTTATATTTCTGTCTCAGTATCTTAATTTTATTTGCATTCTAATTGAGAAGGTATGGGAAATACAAGAAGAGGCCGGGAAAATTACACCACCAAACTTCATATCAAAATTTATAATGAAATGGCAAAGCCAGGTCTTGAAGAACCGACAGCAAAATAATATTACTAAATTACTGATTGAGCTTCAACAGTATGCCGAACACCCTACATAGAAGGAAGGCAAATATAAAAATTTCTAAACCAAGAAAAACTAAAAACTAGGTCAAAGCTATGGGTTAATAGGAACACAAACATACTCAAAAGGTAAATTTGAACCTGTATTGTATGGTACATTTCATGCTATCCAATGTTATTTTTAGGTAGATTTCAATGGGAAGTAAAATTGGGTGGGGTGTATAGAAACAGCTAATTCAAACCTGCTAGTTTTAATTTAACTAGGCAGGTTAGACTAAATTAATCTTTACATAAGTTAATTAATCCTTACATTATTTTAATTATGCATTGAAATGAACAAAAAGTTTACAGAGTTATTGGAAGCTGGATCTCAATCTGCTAAAAGATGCCAAATGGAAAAATGCAACATCTTCTGATTTCATAGAAATCTAATGGAGCGTGACAGGGCAGATGCAGGTACGAGTCTTCCTCTGGCTGGGATGCCTTGAACTTTTGAGTTGGGGATGAGGTGGTTTCTGACTCAAAATAAGGGGTCAGCCATCATAACAGAGCTACTAAGAAATTTCATCAGCCAGAAGATCCAAATTCCTTGGAGTTCTCAACTCAGAAGAACTACAGAGGCTCAGTTATTGAGCATATTCAGGTTAGAGAACAAATAAGCTTTGGATATTAAGGGTAATTCGAGATATGACATTTGTCCTGGAGGAACGGGCATGCCATCAGGTTGGAGGCTACCCATTCCCATTCCAATATGTCAATGCATGGCCTCCTCTACTGTTGCAATGAGTTCACACTCAGGTTGGAGGAACAACACCTTTTAGTTTATCTGGGTAGCCTCCAGCCTAATGGCATGAACATCAATTTCTTGAATTTCCGGTAATGGACCACCACCCCCACTCTCCTTCACCATTCTCCATCCCCCTCTCATATTATCTCCTTGCCCGCCCATCGCCTCCCTCTGGTGCTCCTCCCCTTTTTCTTTCTTCCATGGCCTTTTGTTCTCTCCCATTGGACTTCACCTTCTCCAGGCCTGTATCTCTTTCACCAATCAACTTCCCAGCTCTTTACTTCATCCCTCCCCCTCCCGGTTTCACCTATCACCTTGTGTTTCTCTCTCCCCTCCCCATCTTTTAAATCTACACCTCATCTTTTTTTCTCCAGTCCTGCTGAAGGGTCTTGGTCCGAAACGCCAACTGTACTCTTTCCCATAGATGCTGCCTGCCCTGCTGATTAACCTTTCATAGGGAGCATTGTAACTCATGCAGGTGCTGAGATACATTTTAAAACAACAGGCAATATAGATTAGGACAATCTCTGGAGTTTTTGAACAGTGTATTGGAATCCTTGGAGAGCGGATGAAAAGAATGAACATATCCTGAATCCATAGCGTATTAGGAAGTCGTCCAGAAACCTATTTGGAAGTCCATGGGATCAAAAAACTCAGGAGGGCAATGCAGGCCAGAAAATTATCAAACAGTAAGATGGTATGGTAGACAGACGTACTTTATTGATCCCAAGGGAAATTGGGTTTCGTTACAGCCGCACCAACCAAGAATAGTGAAGAAATATAGCAATATAAAACCACAAATAATTAAATAATAATAAGTTAATCATGCCAAGTGGAAATAAGTCCAGGACCAGCCTATTGTCTCAGGGTGTCTGACACTCCGAGGGAGGAGTTGTAAAGTTTGATGGCCACAGGAGGGAATGACTTCCTATGACACTCAGTGTTACATCTTGGTGGAATGAGTCTCTGGCTGAATGTATTCCTGTGCCTAACCAGTACATTATGGAGTGGATGGGAGTCATTGTCCAAGATGGCATGCAACTTGGACAGCATCCTCTTTTCAGACACCACCGTCAGAGAGTCCAGTTCCACCCCCACAATATCACTGGCCTTACGAATGAGTTTGTTGATTCTGTTGGTGTCTGCTACCCTCAGCCTGCTGCCCCAGCACACAACAGCAAACATGATAGCACTGGCCACCCCAGCCTCATAGAACATCTTCAGCATCGTCTGGCAGAAGTTAGAGGACCTCAGTCTCCTCAGGAAATAGATACGGCTCTGACCCTTCTTGTAGACAGCCTCAGTGTTCTTTGACCAGTCCAGTTTATTGTCCATTCGTATCCCCAGGTATTTGTAATTCTCCACTATGTCCACACTAACCCTTGGATAGAAACAGGGGTCATCAGTGCCTTAGCCCTCCTCAGGTCCACCCCAGCTCCTTAGTCTTTTTCTCATTAAGCTGCAGATGATTCTGCTCGCACCATGTGACAAAGTTTCCCACCGTAGCCCTATGACTGAAAATAACCTAATGTGGTAGATTTTATATTCACAGCTAGTGATTCAAATATTGACCCAGAGTAATTTAGAGAAGAGGACAGAAATAAGCTCAGTACATGGTGAGACACCGAGCATGATTGGCTTGAAGAAGACAAAGAATAAGGATAGTGCACACTCCAGGCCACTAGAGGGCAAGGTCACACCTTGCGACACAGGAACCTGATGAGGATTAATGAGGTACCCAATAGAAAAACACTGTACAATGATACATTCATCGGAAAACCCGTGTTCAGTATGAAAAAAAACATGGAAGGAACCAGCATCAACAAGGTTCAAAGCTTTGCTTGGAGCTTGAACTATATCTTTCCTAACTCTGTTTGCACAATGCAGCACCAAATGACTGATAATGCAGCTTCCATTGCAGCAAAACCCATCCAGTAAAAATACTGCAGATAATTTAGACTACTGTCATCAAACATTGCCTCTTCTGATGAAAACAGCATTCAGTTCCCCACTACTTCATCGCTAACAATGGCCATGCTGTAGTACGTCAGTTTGTGATACAGACTGGATGGAGGTAACCTTGCAGTGTCGAGCAAGGTTCCATTGACGAACCTTTTTGTCGAGTTTCTACAAATCTACTGAAGCAATTTGCATTCACCACTGTTAAAAGTCATTAAACATCACCAAACATTACTGGCATAGCATTCCACAGTAGAAAAACGCTGACAAAGGCACATAACAAGGGAATGTATAAAGCTGATAAGTTAACATATAAATTTGGTCCATTTATTTTGTTTTGCTTTTTAAGTTTGCACTGTGACTAAATGGCCATTGATATGATTGTTGACAAAGCGAAGCCTTGACCATCTGCAGATTCTAGTTGCAAGTTCCTTTAATTCCCCTCTCCATTTTGTTTGTCTTTGGTCTCCCTTACTGCCAGGATGAGGCTAACTGCAAACTCACCTGCCACCTGACAGCATGAGTGTTGAACTCTTCCATTTCAGATGACATATTTTCCCTCTGCCTCTTTTTCTTAACTACTCAGGTCCTCAAAAACACAGACACAGACACACAAACACACAGACTGACAGACAGACACACACACACACACACACACTTCCTTCTAAACAACTTTCATCACAGTTTCCTCTCACTCTTCTGTTGCTTTCCGCTCCTCCACCTTCTCCATCTATCCATCACACATCTACTCCTTTCATTGGTTTCCATCTCCACTCCCTATGATGATTCACTCGTCATTTCCATATGCTGCATTTTCCTTTCCTGTGCTACCATCTCCATCCTCCCATCCTCTGTTACTCCTCGCACCTGATTCTATCTGTAGCTCAACCCCTCCTCATCTGAATTGCTGGCTCTTGCCCCTCTCTTCCTCTTCATCTCTTTTTACTGGCTATTTTGCCTCCACTTTTTCAGAAGAAGGATCTCAAAGCAAAATGTCGACTGTCCATTTCCTGCCAAATATGCTCCCTGCCAAAGATGCTGCCTGACTCACTGAGTTCCTCCAGCAGTCTGTTGTTCACTTCACAGAAAGTCTTTCATTACCTTGCACCACCACTCCCAATTTACCTCTGCAACATAAAGCAACTCTTAAAAAAGCACCAAATGCCAAATGCTTGCAACAACAGCCAGATTAATTCAACCTGAAATTAATATGAAAGTGGCTAATGACCCCTTTAAATAACACTCTCACCACTGTTCATCAAAGGGTATAAACTGAAGAATAGCAGTACTGGCACCAAATTTAGAAGTCACACCAAATCACTCTGAATGGTCTTCCATGCATACCCAATTGACATTCATTTCACACCCCACCCACACCAATAAAGTATTCAGTACTAACCCAAGCCATAAGCCATTGAAGTCAAAGAAAAGGAAAATTCAACAAGGTATAATAAGGTTGATCTACTACCATAATTGCCTTGCCCAAAGATGAAGGTTTATATTTATCTCATAATGATCTCCTTTATCTAATTCCCTTAAAAACACTGAAGGGGCAAATAAGGATCATGCCTGCAGCATCTTACAAAGTTGTATGTCAAAAATTATGCCATTTTCAGAACAAATTAACTGACTACAATGGTAGTTTTTGTTGGTATGATTCTATTTTGACAGCATGAACTCAGCAAGATTAAATTAACAAGAAATAATTTGCAGTTACCTGGAAAAAATGTGACATTCAGAAATTCTAGCTTTTTCTGATTATGCTTATGTTGGTAACATTCCAAATGTAAGTTAACTTTGTTTGTGGCTTCCAGCCCCATTCCAATATTTTAACAAATAATCAGCAAACAATTTGAAGGTGCTATATTGTCAAAAGTTTCAAATCTTAGTTGAGAGTTTAAAAAGAGGCTTGCTGTCTGCTTGGATGAGCATTATGAAATCAATACCTTGATCCAAGTGACAGCAAGGAGTTCTGTTGCTGTCTTGGATAGCATTCATCACTGAAATCTTACAATATTTACTGTTTATGAGACATTACTATGAATAAATTGGCTGCATCCAATTTAATTACATGTATCAATCCACCTAAAATAAACTTACAGCATTTTGAGAATATGATGAGGTAATACTGAAGTACAAATTACTTTCTATTTTAAAATACCTAAATGTACATTCATAATTTGTCCCTTTAACATTTAATGTTCCCAATAAGTAAATCAAGAACAATCTAATTAGTTGGTACGACAACTAGTGTAACAAAGAATTCATACACCCAGACATATGAATGACTATTCACATTCAAAGAATTTTTTTCTGGTTCATTATCAAAGTTTCCATACATTTCAAGAAAAAAAAATCTTTTGTATTTGTTGCATATGCCCTGAATGCAGATTCAGATGTTTTCTTTTAACTAGTAGATATTTAATGTACTTGAGCAAGTTCTGAATCAATAACATTGAAAAAGCAGGCTTGTATGCTACCTGATTACTGCCATTATTAAGATGTATATATGAACACGTAGAACATATTAGCATTATATCAGAAGCACTAGTGAAAAATCACATCGGTTTTCAGTTATATTCCAGCCCCTATCACAAGGGTTTGACCATCATACTATCTAGGAACTAGATTTTATTACAACAACAAATTAGCTACTCACCCCTGCCAATATCAATAACCAACCTCAAAAAAGCAAACGATATTTTTGTACTGTATTGAATCTCAGAATTCGAGTAATAATGCATCCTTCAACTGGCTTGTCTATTAATGCTTGTCTGACAGATTGCACTGTTTGATTTCTCTTTCTCCTACCCAATCTCTAACCGTGTGCATGACATAATCCCTCTTGGTCAGTTATCCAGCTTTCTTGCCATATGAAGTCACTTTGTTGATTGAGATAGTCCAGCCTCCTCATAAAATTTCAAACTATCAAATTGTCAGTTATTGATTCTTTAATGACTGGTACTAAAAACTTAAAATTGAAAACAAAAACAAGAAAATATTTAGAGAGTAATTGTTTTGCCTTTGTTCAGTTCACTTTCTTTAAAGGGTTACTGGATCAGTAATTATCATTTAATTTCCATTTGTAGTCACAATTTCCTGATTGAAGCACCAATCTGACAAGAGCTGATTTTTACCCCTGGTCTTCACTGAAATGTATTTCTTTATTTCACAAAGTGAATATTGGCAATGATTCAGTGAACCAACAATCCCCCTCAGCCTCCTACTAGAACACTGTACTAATTAAAATGACAGACTTAAAACCAAACTTCACTAATGCAATCTTTCTGCCAAACAGATTCTCCTGCTGATAATCTGTTCATTTCTTTGAAACTTAATCCTCAACACAGTATTGGTTACCACCAGCTAAAGAAGGTGAAGGCCGCATAATAACATGACAATTATTTACAGGTACAAAACAGGAAATTGAAGTTACTTAACTACATTCACTTCATGAAGAAGCTGATAATTCCACTCCAACCATCTTAGCTCCAGCTTTCAATATTACATTAGAAATTTTACATTTCCTCATATTAATAGAATGACGTTTCTCCATTATATAACAAGGAAAACAATCCAGCTTTCTTGCCATATGAAGTCACTTAGTCCATTAAAATATATTTTTTCTCCCCCCATTCCAACATTGAAGGTCTGACTGTACTGGTATGGCTTAGCAACAATTTCTATTCTATCTATTAAGAATGAAGTGTTAGATTTAAATTCAAACAACATGTTTTATGGGGAAAAGAAATAATCTCATATTAATCCTATAACAATTATCTCTAGAGACACAAATAACTAAAGTTTCTTTTCTTTTTCAAATCTGTAGTTTGATTAGGTATAATCAGTGCAAAATGCAGTTGCTGCACAATCTAACTGCGGGAATTTTACAGCAAAGTTTCTTTGTAAGATTTCTTATTCTAATTTGTTAGATCAGTTTCTTCATTTCTAAAATAGACCCTAAACAACAGGTGCCTAGTCATTTTAACACCAAATGACATTTTGAAGAATTGCAAGTCAGTACAGATCCCAGAAGTAATTGGCAGAGAACAATTATTTTCAAAAAGTAGTATATTGCATCATGAAAAACATGCAAAATGCAGATTTTGAGAACAAGCAAAGTACAATGAAATAAAAGCAGCACTTAAAGGAACAAGATAAGAAACCAATAAAGAAATTGGCATTTCTACTCAAATGAGTTACTGTCTATAACTGCAACTAACAATATGGCTACTTAAGAGAAAAAAATACAAGAAGAAAAATCTTATTCAGGAAATAAAATATTTGAACTTAAGAGTATCAGCATTCATTGACTCAGCACAACAGCCTTTTGTGGTGTGTCACATATCTGCGTGTTATGAGTCTATTTTGAGTGGATTAGTTCAATTTGCTGACTATCAGGAGCTTTCCATTAGCAGTAATGAATATGTGCTCTTAGTAAGCATGACATTAGGATACAAAGTAATTTTTAGATGTAAACATACAACGGTTTACTGAATACATTAAATAAACTTATGTAAAAAACAGGTACAGGAGACAGAGAGTGAAACACACGCTCACACAGACACACATATATGCACGCGCGCGCGCGCGCACACACACACACACACACACACACACACACACACACACACACACACACACACACATATATATATATATATATATATATATATATTTATGTATATGTACATCTATACATATATGTATAGAGGCACATACAAACACAGGTAGCAGGAGCATTCTTCAAACCTAGCTGATATTGATGCAATTAAACTGAACTTTAAAAACTGTATATAACCCCTCATATTTTATAAAGTAATTTAAAACAAAATCCAATATACTTAAAAATAAATAATATTTCCTAGTGCTGTCTTTCATTCAGCAAATTTTACAAGTTCTAGCTGAATATAAATAATAACTGTAATATTTGCTGCTGCATTCCACAAAAGACTGACATCTGAGAATGACAATATCTGCTACAGTTGTAGATAGTCATGGTTAAATAAGCACTAACTCTCAAGTTTTATTCTCACTCTCTTAAATTGAACCTAATAATATTGAAACCACATGCTGAAATAGCCAATTAATCGAAAATAGTTTTATTTGACTGAATCCATTCAGATCGACAAAAAGCACACAAGAGCAGTCTAAGCAATATAAAGTCAAGTGGAAATGTTCTTCAGCAGAGCATTAAACCATTATAAGCAACAATCAATGTCTGGAAACAATGGAAGACTGCGGTGAAGTTAACACGAGGGAATGAAATTCATTGCAAGGCAAAAATAATCTGGCCAACTCATTGCATTGATAAATCAGAAGATTAAGATCATTATTTCTGCTTTATAAAAATAATTATCATTATCATATTTAAGATGATAAACAATTTATTTAAATTTTATATGACCACTGGAATGGAATGGAATGGAGTAGACTGACCATGTGTCTCAGATGACCTCGTCACCTCCTAGCCTATCAAATTATTATTTTTTAAATTTCTAGAACAAGTTTTGAAACCAACAGGCTTGACTGAATAAATTTAACAAAATACAATTTTTTTTTCAATTTTTAAATGTTGTTATTCAGTTTCTACTGAAAAAAATTGTTAAATATAAACAGCACCTGGAAATGGAAGCTTCAGGAGTCATACATCAAGATTTGCTATCAGTAGATTCAAGTACTATGGGGTTAATTAAAAATCTGGAAAAAAGTTGCAAGTAAACCAAGCAAACACGAAGTTGTTTTACTGTTCCAGCACATTCAAGTAATTGTACACTCTTCTTTCAAATAATCATTCCTAAATATTAGTGTTTTGCAAATAATTCCAACAGTAGAAATGCAGAAAGAAAGTAACAAAAAAAAGTTAATAAATAGTTGATTTTCGCTATTGGAAAAAATACAGAATTACTTTGTAGAGTGCGCGCCAAAATCAGACAACACAACAAGAAGCATTTCTGAAGCTCATTCAATGTAGTCCATCCAAACAAAGCATAGAATTAGACTAACTTTATTACCTAAATAACACCATTTAAAAAAACTGTAAGAAAAAGTCAAATGGAGAGGACAGTCAGTGATCTACCAAGGGTTACTGGTATATACCGATGACAAAATTGTGGAAAGGACTACTGTACATGAGGGGACTTAATGAAATATACTTTTGGGGGAATAAATAGAGCCTATTTCTTTCTTCCTTTTGAGCCCCTAACATTAAATATCCACTCACACTCACAGAAAGATGTTTTCTCCATAATGTGTATTAAAAACAAATGCAAAAGCAAACCCAAAAAACAAATAAGCTCTTATTTTCTCTGCTGCTTCACGCTGTCCCATATTCCTGCGCCAGTAAAGGGTGGTAACCAACAGAGAAACTGCATTATAACCCAAGAAGAAAGACTGGCATTGGTCTTAGAACATGTGCACCCTGAATGAAATAAAACAAAACCTTCGCTCATCAACGAGCTAAACTTCATCATATTGAACAACTTCTTTTTTTTCAAGAAAAAGGGAAAAGGGAAAAAAATTATTGGAAAATCCGTAAAAAACTAACAAAATCAAACACGAAGGATAGAAACTACAGCAGGCGCTGCCATCTTCCGAAAGTGAGGCAACAGCAATTTTCATATACAATGTTTGCAAATATAAACTTAGTTGGCTATAGCATTCATATTAGTCTGAGAAGCTGAAAATACAGGCATCATTACAGTACTGTATTAATAGAGCTATAGACGAGAGAGAGAGAGAGTGTGAGAGGGAGAGAGAGGAGAGACAGAGATCGAGGAAGAGAGAGAGAGCGAGAGAGAGGGAAAAAGAGAGAGAGAGAAAGGGGGAGAGAGAGAGAGAGGGAGAGAGAGAGAGAGAGAGAGAGAACAAGGGAGGGAGATGCTTACCCTCAAAAAGTATAAGAAATCGTCAGGGCTAGATCACGAGAAAGCATTCACCTTGCCTCTTGCCATCCTGTAATGCAGACAAGAGAACAGTCAGCTCCATTTTTACAAGTACTCACAGGCCTGAGTAATAGAAGGCGGTCCCTACCTAGCAACCACTTCCAGTTTTCATCTGCAGCTTTCCCTGCCATCCGTGCCCCCCCACACTGCCCCCTCCCCAATCACCTTCAGTTGCCAGGCTGGTGACAATGGGAAGCTGAAGGGTAGCTGGAAACCAGTGTGTTAAACTCGTCTGGTAGTTAACAAGTCTTTGAATGAAGAATGTTAGCAAACAGACAAACAGCATGTCTGATGCATGCTAATAACATTGCTGGTCCAGCCTCACAACCAAGTCTATGAATTATTCAACAGGCAGAAGCGACCACCACCGCCCCAGTACCATCTACCCCATGAACATGCCCCCCCTCACCACCACTTCACAATTCAAATGCCAGCACTGAGGAGAAAGTATGTTCATACATTTTTCAAAAAACAGCTGTCTATTTTCTCTTCTTACTTCCAAATTGAAAGTGAAACTAACATGGCTTAACTCAAATTATTTATTACTTTCATTCCAGAGTATCATCAATAATCCTTTTCACACTAATCTGAATATTTTCTTTCACAGCCTATTTTATGTCTTTTGTCTAGAGTTGGCACCTATCCCAAACAGTGCTCTGCTGCACACCCTGTTCCTTTCCCAATCAGAATATGGAAATAAAATGAGCACCCAGAAGTGCAGCTATTTCAACGCAGCTATCGGCAGATCCACATATAACTCTGTCCTTTCACACACAGATGCGTAGAATAATCAGAAGACCAAGCTGCTGTTTTTTTGAGTAGTAGAATACTCTCGTATTTTGAAGCAAGCACCTTCATAACCCATGCAAGATTAAGTAGGCACACTGAGCAAAATTCAATACTCAAATCAGAAAAGATTTATTCATTTAAATAACACGTTGCAGCTGCGCTAACCCTCACATTACTTCACAGAAAGCCAAAAAGGAAGGAAAAAGTCATTCAACCAAAAAAAATGTGAACCTCATCTTCTGCCAACCAGTCACAATAGAGAAACAATAAACAAAAATCCAGTTTGTCGTGAGGAGAAATCTTCTGGTCTGGCAAAGGCTGTCTGAGGGGGAGGCCCTTGCAACAGGAACAGAAGCATAGCTCAGTCGCCCTCTCACGAGTGACTGCAACTGTCTATCAAAGAGGACAGAGGAGTTATCAAGAGGCTTGAACCAATGATCAAATAGAAGCATGTTTTACCCCCACCTCCTAGCGCAAAGCCCCCACTACCCACACCAGATCCCCCCCCCCACTTCGTCCACCCTGTGTGCGAGAGTTAGCCATGCATCGTGCAACACCTGACACCACCGATCTCCTGGCTGAACTGGACCGCACTGCGCCAGTGCATATTCTTGCTTCCTTGTTGCCTCCACCCCTCCTTCCCTCAAACACATGCACTCATTCGAGTCAGGTAATGAATTAAGACATGGAGCATGAGACTGATTTTCTCACCCTTTTAAAGACACGCCATTCTTATTGCATCTTTACTTATTAACCTTTTACCAAAAAACTTCAATCCGTAGTAAATACAAGAGATAACATGAAATTTTTCGAAAAGTATATAATTTGGAAAAAGAAAGTCTTCCAAGATTGTATATCAAAACACGTTACAACAAGGCACCATTATTTAGCCTTGAGAATCTATATAGAAAATAAATCCACACTTAATTGAATAATTTTGTTCCTATGTCCCTGCTCTTAACCAGCTGCTCAACCAAGTTAAAACTGTTCGACCCTTACAACTATCTTGGCATGGAGTCAAAGGCTGATAAGCATTTGGGCGAGACAGCAACTGCTGTGCTGGAAGAAAAACAGCTGCCATGATTGCTGTTAGGTTGAAAATGTACAGAAAGCAAATCTGGCTCTAAAAACTGCACATAAAAAGCTCCTGGATTCAACTGATCAGTATATTTTGAAACCTATTTTTCAGAAAATTTCAGCAAAGTTTCTTTTTTTCTGCTGTGTTTTTAAACTTGGCTTGTGTAGCGTGCTTCCCTCCCCGCCCATCCCCTCCCCCCCCCCCCAAAGTAACCTCAAGCAAACTTAAGGAATCGTGCCAAAAGTCACGTTGCAGATTTAAATGCATTTGTTAGGAGCATCCTAGGATTCGTGCTGAGATTCACAAGCTAACTCAAAATATATTTTTAGCTAGGCATCAAGAACTGAAAGTGGTATTTTTTAAGTAATATTTTTATGATCAACATATGGCAGATTACTGTAACTCTATTATAAAACAACTTCCTGCCCCTTTTGGCACAGGTTCCAGAAGCCGCTCACATAAGTTCAGAGAACATATTACTACCCCTATCCTCCAAGCATCACCCCACCCACCCTACTCCTGCCGCTGCTGAAAGACCAATACAAACTTTTTTTTTAAAAAATCCTCTCTTTCTTGCTGCTTTGGTGGATTTAGAAAAAGAAGAACAGTTTACATGGACGGCTCTATTGTCGAGCATGTAGCAACCAAAGGAAGTCAAAAGTTCAACTCGTCAACTTGTGAATCTAAAAAAAGGTGGGGTTTATTTCTGAACACTAGCTCTGATAGCGCAATTACATTTGCTGGCTTTCTCTCCAGCTTTCTCGCACAAGAGACCCTGGCACTCACTCACGGCCTAGAGAAAGAAAAAGTATCTCAGTCACTTGCTGAATTGCTTATTTTTTAAACTAACCTGCCTTTTTTTTGACCAGAGTGTATTCCATTCAAGGTGGGTCATCAAAGACCCACTGCTAAAATGGATATGGCTTGTGTTCTCACTAGACTATATGCCATAACAAAGCAAAACACAAAAAAGGCCTCCATAAGCTCTCTCAGCAACAACATTTCTCAATACGTCTGCTTTGGCACAGATCTGCGTTTCTATTTGGCCAAGTATCCTATGCGTCACATCTCGCCATTTCTTTTGACCAATAGAAAACTTCCTGATGTAAATTTTAAAAAATTATTTTGCCCCTCCCACTCCAGTTGATACTGATAAGTAAAATAATTCTATGAACTTTAATGAAAAAAATAACTTTTTCCAAAAAGAATAATTATACACGGGCTTCACTCATAGAATCGCTGGGTTAAAAACAAAAAAAAGTCTCAGCAGCTTAATCGCTCCGGGAGCCATACCTGAAGAGGGACACATGTTTGTTCAAATTCTGTATTGAAAGGAACACATTCTTCTCTTACTCTAGCCTGTTAGCTTACAGTAATGAAATCACACATCAAAATCGTCTGAAAGCTTTCGAACAGTCAATGCCAAAGTGCAAAGATTGGAATTATTCACGTCATCTCAAAATGCTTGAAAATTTAAATTTCAAATTGTTTATTCTTCCACAGAATGAAGTGTGCAATATCTCAAACCTTATTATATACATGTTATATTAATAGATTCAAGAGAACATTTTATATTGCAGAAATATTTTTTAAAACCATCTGACTTGTTTTAGCATGCCTTAGCACGTCTGATTTCATACAATATAATGTTGTTTTGCTCCTGAATTTAAATTTAAATTTTATTTAGTTGCCACTTGAAGGAAGTTCCCAAATTGAGTACCTCTTGCATATCAATTTGGAACAGTCCAAATAAGTAATAAGAACATTTTTTTAAACTGCTTTCAATTTCCTTTAATGTCATTCTTGTGGAATATCCTTCCTAATTTTTGAGATATCAGATTTCTGCATTTGTGAATTACAAATTAATTTTAGGTACTGTGTAACCAATTGTCCATTCTAGTACACAGTACATCATAGTTTTAAAAAATTAGATCTGCATAAATTCACACTCAAAGGTTTACTGCAACTGCCTGGAGAATATCCTAACAATTTACAGAAATGAAAACTACTACTTCTGGTTTAGAAAACTAACAATCATGAGATACGAAAGAAATGTGGCAACTTGTGCGCTTGATAATAAATATTATATTTCTAAAAACTGTGTATTTATTATTCCATCATACCAAAATGTTTGCAATCTAGTTCCACCTTTAAGTTTTATATCCTCATTCCTAAGTATGAGATTTTGTTACCATTGACGTTGTCCTCCATTTTCAAATTTGTCATAAAACCAACTCAAAAATGTAAATAGCAGATAGTAATGTATCCGAAATGTGCAGATATTCTAGAATGAAATTAATTTTAGGCACCTCCTTCATAAATGTAATTTCATCCCTGTTATTTTTGGGTGTATTTTAAATGAATAAATTCTGGACTATTTGTAATTTCTGGATAATTTGCTTTTATTTCTCAATTATCAGTTGGCCTTGAATTTGCTTTTGTCATGGAGACACATGTTTAAAAACAGAAGCTTGCTTTCTTTCTCAGATCCTTTAGAAAAAAAATCTATTATTAATTTCTGCAATTGTGAATGTTTTGTTTTGAGAAACAATGTTCTTCATTCCTTAACCTGGAATTTGCTGCATTTCTACCCCTCCACTAATTATAAGAAATGAAAGACATATTTGAAAAGTAACAATGCTTAAATAATAACTCAAAAACTCACAGGCAACAAAAATGTTCTAAAAAAAAATCAAATCCCGCATTTCACAATGTAATCACATGGAAAGTTAGCTAAATAGTTAAAAAATCATTACAAAATGTAAAATCGTAAATATGTATTAAAAAGAGGCAGGTTTTCCTTTTGCTTCAGTGGAGTTTGGTGCAATCTTTAAAAGTAGTGCTTCAATAAAAGCTTCTGTGTTTTATATTAGTTTGTACAATTTTATATATATTTCTCTCAAAGCACTGATATCAAAAAAGTGTTCAGGTATGACAGCAGCATAACACTAGTCAGCAAGAAAGAACAATTTGCAAAAATTAGGCACCTTGCTATTTGCACTATATTTATATTAAAATCTCCAGTATTTAGTGATTCACAAATTGTGATTTTACATAATGGATCCAATTCCATGGAATACTGTTTGGAAATATTTTTTGTTAAAATATTAAGTAATTTACCCCTTTAAAATGCATCACAAGTTCTTGATCAGCTACAGCTGATCAAGTACGCAACATTTTGTAAATGAAATCTAATTATCCAACTTTCAACTTGTGTTAATAAACATATGCCTTATTTCAAACTTTAGTTACGGCATGTTTTTTTATCTATTATTTTTGGACTGGATGATGTGGAATTGCAAAACCTTCCTTCAGTTCTTAGTTACTTTTGGGCAAGTATATACTCAAGGATTATTAGCATTAGGTACAATCTCAAAGCCAACATAGGAACATATTTTTATTTGTAAATTGCCTCTCTTCTATCCTACTTTATGATTAAAGTTTAACTCTTTGTATACTGAAAGATTACTGCAGCTTTCAAAACACATTTTCCCCAATTACTTTTATGCATCATATGGCACATTTTCAATCAACTATAAGCCAGGTTACCAGGAATATATGCTGCCATCATAACAAGTCTTTTATTTAAGCATATAATTAATAAGGTATTTTACCACATTGTCATAAACAAGAGAAGCAACAATCCCTTCCCAATAAGATTATGATATAATAAGGAAAATAATGCTGAACAAAACATTTGTTTGAAATGAAAATGCATCTATTAAAAACAAAGCAATTGTGCAAAAGCAATTTTTAGTCCAAAACTTAACTGACAAGTTATAAAAGGAAACATCTAATTAAAAATAAAATCCATCATTGAATGTTAGTGGAGAGTGTTGCCAGACAACAAAAAAAGAGTATATCAAGAATGTTTTATAACATTTGCAAGCAAGTAGTTCAAAATGCCTCACTTTGAGGAAATATTTTGAATTTCAGCTACTATTTTATCAGATGCAATATCACACAACCAAAGATCTGGTGACTAATTAGTTAATCTGTTTTTCATTATGTCAGCTGAAGAAAAAATTGCAGCATACTCTACAATTTCTTTAAGTAAGATGCCACTATAGGATCTAATATTTTAAATTTCTATTAATCTATATCTTACCTATATTAGGAAGAATATTATAAATCCTCACAATTTACTTAGCAAGTAAGTAAGTAGAAAGCAAGTGTTCTTTTGGGAATGAAGGGACGAAGACAGAACTTTTTACAGCTTGTTTACAAACAGATAAATGGTGAATTTAATCATATTGAAACACACTGACAGTTCATTACTAAGTGGCATTATGATAAATATCATACACAATCTGGCTATACTCCTCGAAGCAATTAAATCTTTCAAGGCATCTTTGTCTTTTAATATGTATCAACCCATACTTAACAGAAGCTCAATACAGAAAATATATTACAATGCTACAAACATCTTATTTTCTGAATCCAACCTCAATTCATTATCTATTTTTAAAAAATCAAAATACTGCATGTGCTTAAAATCTGACACATAGCCAGAAAATGCTGGCAACATTCAGCAGGTCAGACAGCATCTGTGGAAATAGAAGTATCAGAACCGGCCAGTCCATCTGTGACACAGTTCACTAGAACATCCTTGTGTTCTGCATTTTATGTTCCCTTGTCTGTGTTTTCACTCTCTAACTCCCTTCATTTCACCATTTCACAGGTTCTCTCACTCTCTCTCTCTCTCTCTCATTTCCCCCATTGACTCATTGACCAGATGATCTGGTTTACACTATATGCTAATGGTAACCCTCACCAAACCTTTATAGGACCCTGCCCAATCTATCACTCTGTGCAACTTCAAATCAACTTGTTTATCCTCCTTTGATGAAGGCTCTTTGACCTCAAAAATTAACACCGTTACTCCTTCCACCAATGCTGTCTGATCAGTTGAGTATTTTCAGAATTTTGTTTTCATTTTCCATCATTCTTGAAAGTTAAATTTAGGATCATGCTTTGGAACACACTGCATGAAATTAATTCCCGACACTCCCACTGCTGTCCAAATGATGAGTCTGTGAACCTTCACATCCTGCTTCCAAAAGATAAGCAAGAAAGGATGCCAACTATGATGCCATCAATGGCAGAACTGTCATGTCCTACCTATATTGCTTATGTTCAAAACCAGAAAGAGTCTATTTCCAAGTAATAGAGGCCACAGGACCTAACATCATGCTCACGCCTGAAAACACGTACCACCAGCATCAAGAACAGCATCTATTGCCCTGTTATCAGACTCTTCAATGGCCCTCTTGTACAATAAGATGAAGTCTTGACATCACATCTACCTTGTTATGATTTTTCACTTCATCGTTTACCTGTACTGTGATCTTTTGGTAACTTTTACACTTTATTTTGCACTGTTATTGTTTTACCTTATTCTAGCTCAATGCACTGTGTAATGATTTGATCTGTATAAATAGTATGCAAGACAAACTTTTCAATGTATCCTGGTACATGTAACAATAATAAAGTAATATGGACACCAGTTATAACTTTCTGAAATTTCTTGGGTCTCTGCCTTCATATCATTCCACATTCAAGACATGTCAATTGGCATGATACTTGCTACATCTCCAAAACTGGCAGAGTTAAAAGTAACATAAATTTTGAAGTAATATTTGAATATCACCTACAATTCACAAAAAGTAGGTGTAATAATTAGACCAATGAATGAAAAGATAGTCTGGCCTAAAATGACTCTTTCTTCAAAAATAATTTTTAAAAAATATTAAAACTTCTAATGATGATTTCTATTTTGTGAAGAGCTGGATTAAAATACTTAACATAGTTTGGAACACTTCAATATTCTCAATATTTGTAAATCAGGATGACAATGATGACACTGTGCATCATATAAAAATAAAACTTTTACACCAAGAAAATATAACTTTAAGTAAAAACTTTCAAGTTTAATCTTTCTCTGAAAACAAGCCATAATTCTTAAGTAAAATAATAACTTGAAGCTCAGGTAAATGATCTCCTGAGAGGTGGTGTGTAAATCCAAATCTCAGAAGTAGAGAGCACAGTGTCCTTATGTATTGTTATCCGTGCTGAGAAATTCTAAAAAGTAAAAAAGTATCTGTTTTGAAGAGCCAGCAATATAATCACCCAAGCTTCTTATGCATTTTCTTTTATAAATTCTTCCATCTTCTGAACTATTTCTTAGACTTAAAATAGTTATCTCCGTACATTTTTAAGATGCAACTCAGTGCATTCCCACTGTTTATTTTAGATTGAATTTGAATAGTCCTGTGAGCAGAAAATGTTAATGAAATAGATAAAACACAGAACTGACGATACAAGAAATCAATCTGTTTTTAGGAATAAGTGTAAGTATGCGTGCATGTGCTTGTTTATGTGTGAAATAAAAGGTGGAGGTGCAGGGAAAGAGGACTATAATAAATAACACAACTACTGATATTTAAAAAATGTACAAAGCCCTTTTTGTTTTGATATAGATTTCATTTTAAATCTCTGCCAGGGTTAGTTGTCCATTTTATTTCTTTTTGAAAGGGAGTGCTGGCACTAGGATTTCAGTATAGCGTTATGGTGGGCATGTGAAACTTTAATAAAAGGTCCCCTTGATCTGTGAAAAGCAATCAGCTGTATAGTTATTGAACCTGTCCTTTCTGTTTTAGGTTGTGATTGGAGTGAAATATTGACGTTAAAATTAAGAGTAACTGCCATTATGTCACTGTCATCTTAATTATAACACAATTCTGATTTGGAATTAGTAAATAATTTCTCTTAACATGCTCCTTTATGTGTCACGTAACTACTACTCAACTGTTGCCACAATAATTTGTTGCATAAATCAGTTGGCTTATTTTAAACAAAGTTCCTAGCATTTTAATTTTCTTTAGAAGGTGACAAGTTATACGAATATAGTAGAAGGCTAAATGCTGATCTCAAAGTTGAGATCACTTAAAAATCCTTTCTCCCCACACCTTAAAAGTAAAGTCATGGCCTCACAGCTTGCAACCTTTTGCAGTTGTCTTGTTTCATTTGTTCTTTCCTTTTCATTATGACAATAGTAATAGATTTAATACTGATTGGTACTTTACTCGAAGTCTCTTTGCTCCAGGATTAATACCTGAAATTTTGAGTGTAATCTAGCAAACACATTTATTTTATAATCAATATTATATAAATACTCAAAATTATAATGAGCTATATAATAGAAAGATAAACACATTTTATATTTAATAGTAAAGAAAAAAGTCATTTCATATTAACGTAATTACTGCAAGTCTGTATTTTATAATATAAGCTATTTTCTGTGAGGAACTATGTCTTTCCAAGCAGTACATTCTACATAACTTAAGCACTGCAAGAGATTTTATAGAGAAACACACTGTAATTCACATTACCCTCACAAAAAGTACAAGTTGAACATTATGCACATTTCATATTTATAACCATAGAACACACCTGAAGATAGATATAAACATAATCAAATTGCAACATTAAGCAGACTTATCTGCTGAAATATCAGTACAAAGACATAAACTTGAAAGCATTTTATCCATTGATTATTTACTATATAATATACACAGCTTATGGTAACTATAACATTTCACCACAATATAAAATGATGTGTGAAAACAGTAATGGGTTCAATGTGCTTGCTAACAGAACTCAACAGTCTGGACATTCTCCCACAGCACATGTCAACACTGCTGCTCCATTTTGTGGTGGTGTTGTGAGGGCACTTCCCATTATACTAGGAACAAAGGCCATGGCCCAGAGGTCATAGTGTTATACTGGGAGTGCAGCTTTTCCATTGTCAGGAGCAGCACTGTTTGCTTTGTCTAGGTAAAGAGTTGCTGATACATTAACCAAGGAGGATTAAGTATTATCCGTCTCAGGTTGCTACTCCCCATGCATCACAGTACAGATGACTGCGGTCTGTCAAATGTCCTCTACACATTATAAATGCTTGCTTGGTGTGAACGGGAAACAAATGCATTTTTCTTCAAAGTCAAAAGATAGCAACTAATTCGCCTTAATAAAACGAAACCAAAAAAACTCTTTAAAAAAATGGTGTGCTTAAGCCAGATAAACTTGTTTCATTTGAATTGGTATGTCGGATTTTCTCCAAGTACCAAATTCTCAAAGCACTAAATGTGCTAGATGCTTCCTATTTGAAGTTTACTCATTTAAGATATCAAGCTTTTATGAATGGCTGAAACAATCTGAATAAAGTTTGGTCGCCAACATCCTCCGAGAAGTATCTCTGAGGATGCCAATATTCTTGCTACAACAAACAAAGACAGGAATACTGTTTCACAAACCACATCCTTCTTCTATCTTCATAATTAAGTTAATGAAGTGGGAAGATAATTTGATGAAATGTTGCTAGTCATGTGAAAGGAAACAGTATTGTGAAGTGTTGGTTGAATCGGGGGAGGAAAATGTCCAGTGAATTCACCAGGTATGACGTACAAGAGATGAACACAATTACTTCATTGTGCATCAATTATTACTGCCTTGAAATATTTCTACTCCAATGTAAACACTGTTAAAGTGAAGTCTAGTGGCAGCCTATTAATATGCACTATACATTTCTCATGGAGGAGCTAGAGGTCAGGCCTCCATTCCGCATTCAGAATCCAGCAATGTGGACTGGTGATGAAGAACATCCAAAGTCTACACCTCTGTTCTGCGTTCAAAGACCAATGACATGAACAAGGAATGAAGGACATCTGAAGTCTACACCTCCACCCCATGCTCAAAGGTTAGCTGGGATTAGATTATGTGTGAGCGGGATGCACAAGGAGGCACGAGGGCTGGACAGTTGACTCACCTGGAATTCAACTGCAGCTCAGTGTCCCATCATCAGCTAGCCAAGGGTTCGATACCAAATATCAGAACCTGAAGGTCAAACTTAAGTCCAGAAATGGAATCCTGACGACTGAGGCCTGAAGGCTGGTCTGTGTATAAAGGTGGGTAGGAGGGAGAAAAGGGGCTGGTTTTTTGCTGTTTGTTGTGTTCTGGGTGTTGTTCTGCCAAGCGTTGTGGCCATGCTATGTTGGCGCCGGAATGTGCTGCGATACCTGTGGGCTGCCCCCAGCACATCCCTGGCTGTGTTGGTTGTTAATGCAAACAATGCCTTTCATTGTACATTTGATGTACATGTAATAAATAAATCTGACTCTGAATTTGAATCTAATCACATCCTATCATTGTAAACCACAGTTCGACAAAATGTCTAAATAAGACATGATATCAACATCCAATCCTTATAAAATACTTAAATGATAACCTGCCATTTTCTTTTTTGCTTTATTTGATGCAGCTTATCCCAATTACTCTGTGTGTAATTTTGCTTTTGTGCATAAGAGTACATTACAAAAGTGACAGAAGTCATACTTTCGGTCAAGATGCCACCGGGTTGCAAAGTCCAAAGTACATATGCATTGGATGAAGACCAGCAAGGATGGAAGTTGGTTGCTTCCAGATCGGCAAGCCCCAGGATCGGAAGTCCAAGCAGGCAGGAGGCACGAGAACTGGTGATTCCCTAGGTCAGTGAATCTAGAGTTTGAGGCCTGGAGTTCAGGATTCTGTCCTCAGCGAGTCTAGAGTTTGAGGCCTGGAGTTCAGGATTCTGTCCTCAGCGAGTCTAGAGTTTGAGGCCTGGGAGTTTGGGCCCCAACATCAGCGGGTCCTGGGGTTGATACTGATGCACCATCAATAACTCACTCTGAGACGTAAAGGTGAGATATCGGCTTTTATTGACTGGAAGAAGGAACAAACAGAGAGTGACCACCATACTACATCCTGGAGACTGAGAGGCCGGGCTCAGGCCTTGATCGCCTTTATACAGGGGTCTGTGGGAGGAGCCACAGGAGCAGTCAGCAGGGGGTGTGTACAGACAGGTATATGTAGTTCACCACAGATACCGTAGACTGAAGCCCAAAGACCGAAAACCAAAGTTGAATGTGAGGCTGGAAGTTAAGGACTGACAGGTTGGAGGGCTCTTTGTCTATGGTGGGTGGCTGGCAGGAAGGAAGGGGCATGTTATGCTGTAGTTCTGTTATTTTTTTCATATGTTGTTCCGTTGAACTTTGTGGGTATGCTATATTGGCGTCAGAATGTGTGGTCACAATTGTTGGCTACCCCTAGCACATCCTTAGGTTGTGCTGTTTGTTAACACAAATAATCCATTTCACTGTATAGTATGTTTCAATGTACATGTGATAAATAAATGAATCTGAATTAGAGGGGCACAATTCACAAAACTGAAATTTCCCTCCACCTTATAGCAAAAGACTTTATAAATGAAAGAATAGCTAAGCAGGAGCACCTGGTAGAATGGGTTATCCTTCTTTAGATGGAGATTACTAAATGATACTCTCCATCCCAATTTACCAGGATTTGTAATTCCTTTAATCTTTACTCTATTAAGTCAGAAACTTATAACATACATTGACGATACAATTTAACAATAGCTCTAGCTGGATTATCACAGATAATAAACACTACCTACATTTTTGCTGTTCATTTTAACAAATATTGCCATGTAGAAATTGCCTCCCACATTCATTAGCACAACAAAATTACTGCATTTCAAACCACTTCACTTAATCAGCTATGAGATGTTAGAAGGAGAAATGATAAAATGCTATAATACAAGTCTTCACTTTCTTCAACAGAGAAACAGTTCCTGAGTAAAATCCCATTAATTTGTGCTACAATGACTTGTTATAGATAATGAAAATGTTTATGAACGAAATCTATACCAATTACTGCTCTTAGATTTCGATTCATATGTAAAATTACAAAGCTTCTATTAGAAGTGAAAGGAGAAATATGTCGTACTTCACATATTTCTTGCACTTGTTCTCTCACTTTCTCTCCTCCAGGTCCGTTCCTTTCACCCCACCATCCACTGAACAGATTGCTACTTCCACTACCTTCAATGAGATCCCACCTTCAGATACATCTTCCCGGCACACCTTTCTCCACTTTCAGAATTATGAACAGATTGTTCCCTTCCTGTGAATTGCAATAGGTCTTTACAAACAGGTCTCTTCTCTGTTTTGCTCAGGGTGATTGTTTTGCGGAATATTTGTGTTTGGGCCACATGAGCAACCCTGAACTTCCTGTGTCCTGTCACTTTAATTCACATCCCACTCCGATCTATTTGTCAGTGGTCTCCTGCACACAACAAAAGCTTGTGGAAAAGAACATTGCCTTCATTTTGGGCAAACTGCTGCCATCAGATTTGGTATTGAACTTAATAGCTTCAGGTAACTCACTTCTTCTCTTAGGATGAGAACTGATCAGCTTTGCCATTAGCCATTCACCTGTAACATTGGCTTAGTTTTTGTTCTTTCCATTAAAAAAGGCCTGACTTGCTTTATGTTCCCTACAGTTCTGCAGTTGTCACATTCTGTTTGTGCTTCTTGTGCTCTCAGCACAGATTTTAAATTTCTTTGTGCACATTCCCATTTTTCTATCAATCATTCTCCTGCTGTTCCTGCAATTTAAAGCTAACTTGTTTTCTTGTTTTTCCTGCTCTGACAAAAGATCTTCCTGCTCTTTAGAGATGCTGCCCAATCTCTGAGTACTTCCATCATTGTCAGTTTTATAAGTTTTCCGGCATTTGCAGTTTTTAGGTTTACAAAAAAGATTGGTGAAGTACTTCAGAGGTAAATGCAAAACACACTTCTCCTGAAATTTTTGGTTTTAATCAGGTGTAAAATAAATTGTTGTTAAAGGGCCGGCACAGTAGTGTACCAGCTAGCACAATGTTTTACAGTGCCAGTGAGCTGAATTCAATTCCCACTGTCTCTGTAAGGAGTCCGTATTTTCTCCCTGTGACCACATAGGTTTTCTCTGGTGCTCCGGTTTCCTGCCACAGTCCAAAGGTATACCCAGTTGATAGGTTAATTGGTAATTGTAAATTGTCACGTGATTGGAGGATTGCTGGACTGTGCAGCTCGGAGGGCCTATTTCGTGCAATATGTCAATAAAAAATAAATAATTAAGATCAAATTCCAAATCTGCATGAGCCAGCATTAAAAAAAATTAAAAGACTTTTCCTCTATAGCATCAGAATGCTACAACGGACAGGCAAATCTTTTAGCCCTTTAGGTCTCTTAATAATTTCTTCCATACAAGACTCAATCTCAATTTAATAATTAATTTCTGTTGTATTATATGTTTCTAAGAATTCCATCATGTTATTGATAAAATTTGTGTAATAACTTCTTGCATTTAGACTCTAATACTAAACCTAATGAATTAAGACTACATCTCTTCTTGTGGCATGGATTGTCTTTTGGTTGAAATAACTGCAGTATCATGATGACATCCAGATATATTAGCTTGATAGGGATTTTCAAAGAAATATTGGGGCAGACCTTCCAAAGCCTTTCTGACAGTTACACCTGTAACTGGCAATATTCACCAGTCTTTCTGCTAAATAGGTCATCACTCTAATTAATGCATAATGTATACCTAAGCTGAAATGCCAACATGATTTAGTGGTGCTTGGACTTCAACGCTGAGTTTTCCAGTACAAACTTCTTCTGCATTGTTCGAAGCCTCATGGCCCTAACAATCTCAATAATACCAAATTGATTCACGCTCTAGGGATGAGAACTGTAAATGGACAACTGTCTTGGACCTGTACCCTATATGAATATTAATCTCTAATTACAAAGCTAAATGGTTCCTAAACATCCATTTTCTCATATTGTTTGAAGTGTTCATCATTTTTACATAGATTTCAGCTCAGGGTGTTTTCACAAGGACACTGCTGAAATGGCAATGTTAAAAGGATGGTGAAGTGTGAATGCTATTTGAAATAAGTATCAAATCCAAAGGCTGCAATAAACTCAACAGCAGCAATCTTCACAATTACAGCAGGCAGAAAAAATCATCTTCAAATCATATCATGCAGATGAGCAATGTCACTGATCTGGCAAATTATCCGAGTCTGGCTAGCAATGTTTTTTTTTAAATTTCTTAAGACTGCAATCTATGAGCAAAATTCTTTGGGAAACTGATATCAGATGGTCAAATCCTTGTTAATATTATTTCATGGCTTTTAGTGGGAGATATAGATGTGACTGCATCAACTTATAATGAGCGTATTTTATCAAGCACATTTTACCGTGTTAAAGCATATCTCTCTGTGCATGGTTCCATTCACATTTCACATACCCCAGGACAGAATGCAACAATTCTGAATATAGACACTTCGTACAGTTGTAAATTCTCCATTCTCTACCTTTTTAAGTTCCTTATTAATGCAATGACAAGAATCCTAAATTCTCAACCACAACACAATTCAATAATCTCAGTTTAATGGAACAATTAGGGTAGAGTAGTGGAATTTACAAAGGAAAATCTACTCTTCAAAGATCAATTAAATGTTTGAAAATTTATTTAACACAAGATTATTGGACAGGGAGATGTATAGAGCTTGGACATAAATGAGAGTGAAAGATATCCTCAGAATCACTTAATGGCTCAAATTATCAAGGACTTTCCATCCACATGGCTCACTATAGGAAAATTCCAGTTTTTATTGAAAATACTTAAATTCATCAGGTTGGTTCATTGAAACTAATATTAAAAAGAACAGTATCATGCCATTCCACATTGATTCCACTTTAATTGTGGTTAATGCCGTTGGTCATTTGATACCCTATGTACCTGGGATTGGGAGCCTTGCCAGCTCTCAAGGTCTTTTGGGGCTGGACTCTCATTGGAGGATTAAGCTTGGAACCACTCTAAAAGATGCATCATGGTGCTGGGCAGGTGACTGGCAAGCTTGGGTGGCCCACTGCTCATCAAAAGATGTCCCTCACCACTGCATATCATTGCAATATGATATGCTATTTATGTGTTCAATTAAAATATTTATAAATCTATTTAACACTAAAATTTTATGCTATCTTAACTATAGTAGCACATAAAGAGTATACTTTATTTATGTTTGAAAACCAATCATGACTCAAATACAGTTAATTAATTTGTAGATATGGGCATAACTACAAGACATTGGCTTTTAAAGCAATTGTTATATAAATGAACAGAATTATGGACATTTCAATGTTGTGGGCTGCAATCAAATACAGTGTCTAACAATATTGAATATCTGAATAAGTCACTGGCTTGACGAAGTGGAGTTAAACAATACAGTCAGACCACAATAATCATCTCTATACCATAAGTGAAAATTATAGTTATTATTTTTTGTTCAGTATTGACATTCTAATTTAATTGTTCTCAATAAAGTTAGGTAAGGTTGATTATCTCCAGTTCCTTTGACTATCATAACAATATCTAACTGAATTAAATTGCTACAATAATGTAAAGCACATACTTCAGTAAATCCTGAAATATTTAACAGGATGCTATTTCAGTTGTCAAATCAACAACATGTAACATTGGAATTTATTCAATGAGTGGAAATGAACACGTATTTGATATTATCACCCAACACCAATGTAACTAATGCATTACTAACCATTAAAAGAGTGATGTTAACCACATTAACTCTCAACCTAAATGCTTGAGTCAAAGCGATTCTCCAAGTCTACACAACCTGTATCAAAATCACTCTATGTCTGGGCTTTTTTTCTGGTGATTTGGCAGGTACTGTAAATTAGAAAATGTTTCATATCAAATAACTTCTTACTTAAATTTACCGTGAGTAATACTGAACATATTTCTCAGTAAATTTAACATGAATTCACTCGCAAGTCATATTGCACAAACCTAATATTTATAGCAATTAACAGGTTAAAATACACCATTACTGTGTGAAACAAAAATTTTCTATGAACACCTATAATGGCCTCATCATGAATATTTTCTCATAGGCTGGTCAACCCACCAGGATAGCACAGTATGAAATAATTCATTTTCTAGGCATTGCTGACATCTCACTCAAATACCTAGAATGGGGAGGAATGGCAAGCAATCAATGCACATCGTCCCGGAAGGTACACCTGTAAGAATGGGCATTACCATCCTACAGAGAACAAGCCATTTTGTGTATGGAAATCTCAAAAATACAACTGCTCTGAAAAGATTTGAGTACCTGTCACTGTTTATTGAATCTGATTCAATTTAAGAGACCCAAACTTGGTAAATTTGCACTTCAAGATCTCAGTGAATTAAAAAAAAAACATCTTTGAATGTTAACAATTGCATCACAGAGTTATTCTCTGTATCATATCAGTTTACTACAACATACATCATTAGACCCCAAATATTTCTAGACTTCACAAGGATCCAGATAATTAAGAGCTTCAAGCACATTTTTGGTATATTTAGATAAGCCTGACGCCTCTTGAACTATTGTTTATAAAATAGATTGATTATATTGCACCAAAGAGTTGATCACAAATATTTCAACAGTTGGATATTTAGTATGAGTTCTATAAAAATGTTTGTGGATAAGATGGTTTCCAAATTTATGAAATCAGCTTTCTATTCTTCTGAGTATACCCCCTTTGGGCATACTATACTTTTAGTTTGTTCTGCTAATTGATTTAAGTATGCAGCAATTCCATGTCATTAGTTAACCTTCAAGTTACTTATTGATTTCAAACTGAATATGAGCCATTGCAGAAGTTATAACCTTGTTACAGAAATTTCAGAGAGATGCAAGGTTTTCATTTATTGTTATTTCTTTGCTGTAAGTAAAAACAGTTGTGTTAGATTACAGCTGTTTGTTTAAAAGCCTTATTTAAAAAATTAACTGTTTCAAAGTGAATTTAATAAAATCTGCCCAAATGAACAAGACCTTCACATATAATACAAATATTGCATACAAATATTGCTACTGTTTAGCTAAGGAACTGAAATCTCCTGTGGTGTTCCAAAGGCTATCCAGCTTGATCCCCCTGAAGAGTTTGACACAGTTATCAGCTAAATATCAACACAAACCTCAATTCAAATAACGCAGAACACAGCAACACAGCAAAACAAAACAGTATGCATAAGCAACAAAGCCAAGTGAAGAATTCAGATTGAACAATAAACAAAACTTCAACCCTCTCAAAAATACCACACTGCTTTGAAAGAATTTCACTACATCACTAACTTCCTCTTAACTTAAAGGTAATATCACAAGAAAAGTTGGCAACAGAAGTAAAATATTAACTAAATCTACTTTAGAAACACATTACTTAAATGCTTTTTTGATGGTTGTTTCTTAAAGCAATGGGTGTTTGGTATTGTTCTGAAACAATTTTGGAGGCAGTACTAATATTTTACAATATTCATTTACCTAAACAGTGAAATGTGCTTACAAAGTGATCTTCTAAATACTTTTTGTAAGATCTTCATCCTTGAATAATTATCAAGCCAGGCTTTTAAATATATAAACATAATAGCTTTTGACATTTTAAGTAATGTTTCATCCAGAAATTCTTCTCAATATTTATAAATATAATAATAATATTCAGAATATATAATGCATTTTTTTCAGAAGTCACCAAATTTTTCAATTTGAGAAAAATTGCCTTTTTTTAAATAAAGTTTGAATGTTTTAGATTTCCACTTAAAGCAAACAAAGCTTCCCATTCTGCTACATTGTCTTTACAATGGTGTTTTTGTTTCTAGTTTGAAGAAGAATTCTTTGTATCAATAATGAATTTGAATTAACTCTTCAATGGAGCCTTTCATTCTGGAAACAATTCCAGAACCTGAACTGGCAACTGTTTCCTAGTTATTTTCAATAATCAAAAGGGAAAGGGAGGAATTATTCCCAAGAATAGAAGTACACTTATCTCCTCTTTCTTTACTTCGTGCTTTATATAGGAAACCATTAAAATGTGTTCATTCTCATGCATGCTCAAAAATAACTATCCGATGTTACCCTGCATGGATAGAGTAGCAGTCACATACTGCAACACATATAAAAGGAGCTTCAAACTTAGTATTCACGTAATCAAGAACAATTAGATGAATAAATATGTTGGATTTAAATGATTAATACCTGCTTGATAGTCACACTACAAAATGATTGCCATTACTATATTTAAATACTACATATTAACAAGTTTCCCAATTACCAATAAATGCAATACACTTTCATGAATCAGAATATCACCATGAAATACAAGTAAATTTATCTAATTAACTTGGGCAAAATAGCACTGTGTTGAACTTACAAAGATCTTTCTGGTCCTGTCAGATTCCACAACTCTCCTCTCAGTTGTATACTCTTGAGAACTTTAATCAGGAAATTTTAACATTGCTTGCCTTGGAAATTTTTAATTGGCTGGGGAATGCAAAAACCAATAAAAATAAATCTGATTTGAAATTATCCTTTTCCCCTTTAATTCTTTGTTAAGTTTATAATCTGGAAATGAATTGTATTTATTTATTTGACATATCAAAATACCTCAGATTTTGTAGGGTTCGTCTGTGGTAGGTCAAATCTGGATCATCTCAGAGAAACATACGGAAATAAGGGATAATACTTGGATTGGGGAGATTAATGTCGAGGTGTTTACATTGCAGAGCTGGATGCTGAAGCATAGTATGTTTCTCTCCTTCTGGCACTATTCTCACTCGCATTTCTGTAGAGATTTAACCACCATCTGATATTGTTTTGAAATGGACCACAAATGACTGCTAATTGAAATGGACAATGGCACATCTATGCATGTGCTGTAGGTGGCTCTTTGTAGATGTAGCAACACCTCTGAGTGCTCACTAAACTGTAGGAATAGCATCCAAGATTTGTTATTTTTATTCAAACATCCAATGCAGGACTATCTGGTTTTTAAAATCATTGATCACAATGTATTGAGAAATTTTCAGAATTCATTATTCTATTTCATAATTTTTTTCTGTTTCTTTAACGTTTGGTGAAGACAAGAGGGAACGCTGGATATTAATTAATTTCTTGTAGGTGAATATACCAAAACAAACACATACTCTCTCCATTTTATTCCACTGCACAACAAAAAGTCAATAATTCACAAGTGAGAGATGGCGGGTTGACAAAGCTTTGTAAAACAAGAATGTAAAAAATAGAGTCCAAAATATATTCTTAAGGATTTATAGGTTTAACATCTGAAAAAGGGAATAACTTTTAAAAAAATCCGTAATCATGCAGTAGAGAAAAATCTCACCTCCCATATGCCACAATTGCTAATTGCGTATCTGACAACTATTTTCGTCCAGACTTTGTGCTCCAAACTTCTGCTACACTTCTGTGTTTCAAGCACGTAGCGTGTCCAAACTGGGTCTCACTGCCTGACTGGACCTTTGCCTTGCTCTTTTAAAGAGGAAAGAAAAGCATACTCCTTTGGCAATGCTAAACATGGCTATGCAGCACCCGGTTCTTTTGATGTTGTCTGGAGAGAAGAACATTAAAATTATTTTTTAATTGTGATGGGATTTCAATGTCTACCTAAATGCACTTAGGAGTACAATGTGCTTAGCACAGAAATGAAAGCTTCTTGCAGTGTGGACTATACCAACATTAATCATTAGTGCAGTGTATCTGCTGCATGCCACTGTGGCTTGTGACATTTCACTTCATGCTAGACACAGCTGCCAGTATATTGCTGGCATGAAAACCAGAGCACTCAGAATTCTGCGATAGTTCAAGTATTCTCAGGAGGAAATAGTGCCTTTTCTCCCTCCCCCTTTCTCTTTCCTTGTGGAGAGACAGCTGAGAACAGCAATTCACAGACCTTTCTTCAACTGTCATTCACCACGCCCTGTCTGGTCCCTCCTACTATCTCTGTCTCATTAAAAACAGTGCCAAACTGGCAGCATGCCACATGCTAAACGCACAATCATTTTTCTCCAGAAAAATACACCAAAAACTGTTTATCACCACTCCCATCTTAATACAGAAGGTTACTTTAAATTTTCAAAATAATTTCTATATTTCTGTCCTCTGCAGCAGACCCATGGTTTCAAAAAAAAACATGCAAGGCATAGGTTTGCTACCGCTGTAGCCTCTTTCTTGCTTATTGAGTATGAAACTGGCAGCTGTCCAGACCCACTGTAGCAAAGCTAGAGTCAATCAAGGTCACAAATATCTACCTTTACTATCCACTGAACTAAATGTGCAATAACTGTGCTCGCACATTGAGGCTGAATTAGTTCAGGATGGGGGGGGGGGAAGTGCTTGATCCCCTAACCTTCTAAAATAAACTGTAAACATTGTTGTGATATCTATAAAGTTATAAGCTGCCAAAACAGGCATGTGACGACAGTCTCCAACCAAATCGTGCTTTCCTTGCTCTCTCCCTTTCCCATTCTGTTCACATTTAGATATGCAGTGTCCTTTGTGTGCATAATTTCACACTTATCAGCAAAGAAAGATGCCATACTGCTTTCTGCCAGCTGATGCAGCTCCTCTGAAATGCCACAAGACTGCCTAGAGGCTCATTAATAATTGCAGATGGCTTTCCACTCCCAGACTTTAATTCTCAAGCACTGCATGATTACAAGCAGTTATGAAAGCTGTTCCTTTACCTTCTCTGTGCAACAGCAACTTAAGACATTTACTGATTAATTCAACAAATGCCACTTTAATTCAACAATCAATTCAACAACCTGGTAAAATAGAGGGATGGCTGAACTTGCTTTCTTTTTGTTACATGGTGTTTATTGGAATAATCCTTAATATTTAAGATTAAATTTAAATTCTAAAATTGTTAGGTTCACTTCCAGTTGAAAATTTAGTTCTTTTCCCCCAAATGATTTGCAAATCCAAAGATTGATTGATTTTCAGTTGTACTTTTACTTAAAAAGATCTGAACTGCCACAATGCAAATAGTCAATGTTATTTATTTTAGTGAACACATTCAATTTAAAAGTGCAGACCCTTAGTATTGCAGAATTGCAATGTTAGTTTGGGCTACATAGCATCCCGAGTATGTTGAAAAGATCTGGAAACATTACACCCAAGGGCATCCCCTTTAGAATGAAATTATCAAGTTACTGAGTGCAGGACTGCATACTAATCCAAAAGTATAGTTACTGTCTTTGCCCAAAGCTAACAGCAAGAGGTCAATGCTATGAGAGACAGGTCAATAAGATTACCCGCAAGAAAGGGCATGTTGGATTTTCCATCTCATGCCTTCCACAAAAATCTTCACAAACCTTTTAATCTTCCCTTGTTGTGAGAACTTAATGAGTACTTCAGTGTTAGAAGAATCACAAGATCATTCCACATTGACTCAGCTTGATTTTCCTTCCCTCTGACCTCCACCCAATGCTCATCAATAAAGCCATAACTGAGATTAGAAAGTCACCTGAAGAGGAAAAGTGAGAGTAGCAAAGAATAGAAGAGTTATGGCTTTGCCATTTTGATGGCTGTAAAATGCCTCCTTTTAAGAACAAAAAAAAGCAAGCCAAACAGAACTAAAAAACACTAAATAATCTACAAAGCCAACGATCAGCAGGATGACATTTACAGAATTATCGGCAAGATTCTACTGATCAAGGAGGACTCTCTTGTTTAAAATAGCCAACACAGTTCCTTTGTATTCTATCTTTTAAGTAAATACAATATTATAGTTCCAGATTGAATCATAAACAAAATGTAGAAACGATGCTGATAAATAAGTAAACATAAACAAAACATTACAAAATTAAACTGTAGATAAATAGTCAAGTGATATTGAAAAAAACTACTGTAAGTAAAAATTCCATTTATAACTATGTGCCCTGTTGTCCTTGGATACAGCACTTACTGAGATAGTAAAACCCTATTTCAAGCCAATCTCTTGTAATATTGCTACTGTATAGCTCGGCTGTGTGAAAAATCGCAGCATGATGTTACATCCTCCATCTTAGCCACAGCTGGCACTCAGCTACATGAATAAAGCAACTGCGGTCATATATTCATTGCTGTGAGAAAACCTGAATGTTTAGGCTCCTAACAACCACATAAAAAGTTCATTGGCACTTTTTTTAGTCAGCCTCCTCTGACCTATAAACCTTTGTGACTGGAACAAATGCAAATAAAGCTGACTTGCTTAGACAAAACACTGAAGGGCATTCAAATCAGCTACTCCTGGCTTGCTAATACTAATTCACTGCATCACATGGCACAAAGCTTTTCAAAAGAAACAGTCGGCATTTTAGGCCCATAAAATCAAAAAAAGGATGATGAAGTTAATATCAAAGCAAAACTGTTCAGTTACCTGCAATATTTGTTGGGGTACTATCAGCACTTTCTGTGAATACTTCAACTTAGCAACAGAAATTTGCATTTATATATTTAATTATACACATATAAAACAAAACAATAGGAGAAAAACTTGAAAAGACTGCAGAGATCAAGAAGAACTAGATTGCATGTATGAACACGGAAGGGTAAAAACCAAAAAGAACCTCACATTCCATATCGAGTCCTTGTGATCCTCAGTTTCCTAACACCAATCATCTTGGAAAATCCAAATTGTGTGCTATGTTCACTTTTCTTCACATCAACTTGCAGGATTGATCCAATTTCATCAGTTGAATAAAACACATTAAGTTCCTTTATTTCTATGTCAGTCTTTGCAATAGATCTGTTCATACAAGCCTAGTTATAAAGGGTTGATATTTATAATCGATTGGGCAAATATTTCACCCTATCTCAAATCTAAATGCCTGAAATATCTTATCCTGTCAACTAGTTTTGTACTTGCTAGTCACTAGAATAACATCACAGTATCTACCTTCATAATTCCTTTCAGAAACTTATGGTTTTGAATTAAGTTACCTCATTCTTAACTCGAATAACTATAGGTCTATCCCACTCAATCTTTCCTCATAGCACACTCTTTCATTCCAATAATCAATCTCCTAGATAAATATACCATTCCTTTAGTTTAGAGATCTAAACTTCAGCAGCATTCAATGGGTGGTCTCACCAAGACAATGTGGAATCGTAGAAGACTTGTTACTCTTGTGCTTTAGCCCCTTGCAAAAAAAAAGCAGCCACTTGACAGTGACAGTAAGAATAGGAATAGAATGAGGTGGAGAATGAGCAAGAATGACGAGTCAGCTTACAGAGAGGAGGTGCAGCGGCTAACGGACTGGTGCAGAGCCAACAACCTGACTCTGAACGTGAACAAAACAAAAGAGATGGAGGGCACAGAGCAACCATTCCCTGCTGAACATCGACGGCTCCTCGGTAGAGATCGTTAAGAGCACCAAATTTCTTGGCATTCACCTGGCAGAGAATCTCACCTGGTCCCTCAATACCAGCTCCATAGCAAAGAAAGCTCAGCAGCGTCTCTGCTTTCTGTGAAGGCTAAGGAAAGACGATCTCCCACCCCCCATCTTCATCACATTCTACAGGGGTTGTATTGAGAACATCCTGAGCAGCTGCATCACTGTCTGGTTTGGAAATTGCACCATCTCGGATCGCAAGACCCTGCAGCAGATAGTGAGGTCAGCTGAGAAGATCATCGGGGTCTCTCTTCCCGCTATCACGGACACTTACATTACATGCTGCATCCGCAAAGCAAACAACATTATGAAGGACCCCACACACTCCTTATAAAACTCATCTCCCTCCTGCTGTCTGAGAAAAGGCACCGAAGCATTCGGGCTCTCACGACCAGACTATGCAACAGTTTCTTCTCCCAAGCCATCAGACTCCTCAATTCCCAGAGCCTGGACTGACACCAACTTACTGCTCTATTGTCCTGTTTATTATTTATTGTAATGCCTGCACTGTTTTGTGCATTTTATGCAGTCCTGGGTAGGTCTGTAGTCTAGTGTAGTTTTTTTTCTTTGTTGTTTTTTACATAGTTCAGTCTAGTTTTTGTACTGTGTCATGTAACACCATGGTCCTGAAAAAATGTTGTCTCATTTTTACTATGTACTGTACATAGCAGTTATGCTCGAAATGAAAATAAAAATGACTTGACTTGACTTGAGAATAAATGCACGGCTGAGGGATTGGAGCAGTGGGCAGGGATTCAGATTTCTGGGATCACTGGGACCTCTTTTGGGGCAGGTGTACAAAAAGGATGGGTTGCACTTGAATCCCAGGGGGACCAATATCCTGGCAGGGAGGCTACTGGGGAGAGTCTAAACTAGAATTATTGGGGGGTGGGTACCGAACTGAAGAAATTAGGGAAGAGGCAGTTGGCTCACAGATAGAGAAAGTTTGGAGACAGTGTGTGAGGGAGGATAGGCAGGTGATAGAGAAGGGATGCACTCAGACCGACGGTTTGAAATGTGTCTAGTTTAACGCAAGGAGTATTGTGAACAAAGTGGATGAGTTTAGAGTGTGGATCAGTACTTGGAGATATGATGTGGTGGCCATTACAGAGACTTGGATGGCTCAGGGACAGGAATGGTTACTTCAAGTGCCAGGTTTTAGATGTTTCAGAAAGGATAGGGAGGGAGGCAAAAAGGGTGGGGGCGGGGCACTGTTGATCAGAGATAGTGTCACGGCTGCAGAAAGGTGGAAGATATGTAGAGATTGTCTATGGAGTCTCTGTGGGTGGAAATTAGGAACAGGAAGGGGTCAATAACTCTACTGGGTGTTTTCTACAGGCCACCCAATAGTAACAGGGATATCGAGGAGCAGATAGGGAAACAGATCCTGGAAAGGTGTAATAACAACAGAGTTGTCATGATGGGAGATTTTAATTTCCCAAATATTGATTAGCATCTCCCTAGAGCAAGGGGTTTAGATGCAGTAGAGTTTGTTAGGTGTGTTCAGGAAGGTTTCTTGACACAATATGTAGATAAGCCTACAAGAAGAGAAATTGTACTTGATTTGGTATTGGGAAATGAACCTGGTCAGGTGTCAGTGGGAGAGCATTTTGGAAATAGTGATTATAATTCTATCTCCTTTACAATAGCATTGGAGTGAGATAGGAACAGACAAGTTAGAAAAGCATTTAATTGGAGTAAGGGGAATTATGAGGCTATCAGGCAGGAAATTGGAAGCTTAAATTGGGAACAGATTTAAGTTCCCTGTACTTAAATCAGGGAAAAGTACAGGAGAAATGTGGCAAACGTTCAGGGGATATTTGTGTGGAGTTCTGCATAGGTACGTTCCAATGAGACAGGGAAGTTATGCTAGGGTTCAGGAACCGTGGTGTACAAAGGCTGTAATAAATCTAGTCAAGAAGAAAAGAAAAGCATACAAAAGGTTCAGAGAGTTAGGTAATGTTAGAGATCCAGAAAATTATAAGGCTAACAGGAAGGAGCTTAAGAAGGAAATTAGAAGAGCCAGAAGGGGCCATGAGAAGGCCTGGGCGGGCAGGATTAAGAAAAACCCCAAGGCATTCTACAAGTATGTGGTGAGCAAGAGGATCAGACGTGAAAGAATAGGACCTATCAAGTGTGAGTGGGAAAGTGTATATGGAACCAGAGGAAATAGCAGAGGTACTTAATGAATACTTTACTTCAGTATTCACTATGGAGAAGGATCTTGGTGATTGTAGTGATGACTTACAGCGGACTGAAAAGCTTGAGCATGTAGATATTAAGAAGGAGGATGTGCTGGTGCTTTTAGAAAGCATCAAGTTGGATAAGTTGCCAGGACTGAATGAGATGTACCCCAGGCTACTGTGGGAGGCGAGGAAGGAGATTGCTGAGCCTCTGGTGATGATCTTTGCATCATCAATGGGGACAGGAGAGGTTCTGGAGGATTGGAGGGTTGCGGATGTTGTTCCACCATTCAAGAAAGGGAGTAGAGATAGCCCAGGAAATTATAGACCAGTGATCCTTACATCAGTGGTTGGTAAGCTGAAGGAGAAGATCCTGAGAGGCAGGATTTATGAACATTTGGAGAGGTATAATATGATTAGGAATAGTCAGCATGGCTTTGTCAAGGGCAGGTTGTGCCTTATGAACCTAATTGAATTTTTTGAGGATGTGACTAAACACATTGATGAAAGAAGAGCAGTAATTGTAGTGTATATGGATTTCAGCAAGGCATTTGACAGGGTTCCCCATGCAAATCTTATTGAGAAAGTAAGGAAGCATGGGATCTAAGGTGATATTGCTTTGTGCATCCAGAACTGGCTTGCCCACAGAGGCAAGGAGTCGTTGTAGATGGGTCATATGGAGGTCAGTGACCAGTGGTGTGCCTCAGGGATCTGTTCTGGGACCCTTACTTTTCGTGATTTTTATAAATGACCTGGATGAGGAAGTGGAGAGATGTTTGTTGATGACACAGAAGTTGGGGGTGCTGTGGATAGTGTGGAGGGCTGTCAGAGGTTACAACGGGATGTTGATAGGATGCAAAACTGAGCTGAGAAGTGGCAAATGGTGTTCAACACAGATAAGTGTGAAGTGCTTCATTTTGATAGGTCAAATATGATGGCAGAATATAGCATGAATGGCAAAACTCTTGGCAGTGTGGAGGATCAGAGGGATCTTGGGGTCCGAGTCCATAGGACGCTCAAAGCAGCTGTGCAGGTTGACTCTGTGGTTAAGAAGGTACACAGTGCACTGGCCTTCATCAATCGTGGGATTGAGTTTAAGAGCCGAGAGGTAATGTTGCAGCTATATAGGGCCCTGGTCAGACCCCACTTGGAGTACTGTGCTCAGTTCTGGTCATCCCACTAAAGGAAGGATGTGGAAACCATAGAAACGGTGCAGAGAAGATTTACAAGGATGTTACTTGGATTGGGGAGCATGCCTTATGAAAACAGGTTGAGTGAACTCGGCCTTTTTTCCTTGGAGTGACGGAGGATGAGAGGTGACCTGATCGAGGTGTATAAGTTGAAGAGAGGCATTGATCGTGTGGATAGTCAGAGGCTTTTTCCCAGGACTGAAATGGCTGCCACAAGAGGACACAGGTTTAAAGTGCTGGGGAGTAGGTACAGAGGGGATATCAGGGGTAAGTTTTTTATGCAGAGAGTGGTGAGTGCGTGGAATGGGCTGCTGGCAACGGTGGTGGAGGCGGATACGATAGGGTCTTTTAAGAGACTTTTGGATAGGTACATGGAGCTTAGAAAAATAGAGGGCTATGGGTAAGCCTAGTAATTTCTAAGATAGGGATGCGTTCGGCACAGCTTTGTGGGCTGAAGGGCCTGTATTGTGCTGTAGGTTTTCTATGTTTCTATGTTTGTTTTCTCAATTGATCACTGTTCCAGCAAGTTAACTTTCTGTGCATAATGAATCAACATATCATGATCTTACTTCACACTAACACCTCATATTTCATCTGAACAAATAAGAAAAATTTTTTTTTTTTAAATTTCTTCATTCAATGTAAGTATCTTTCAATATGCATTCTGCTAACTTCCATCTTCTTGACCACTTACTTAATGTACCAAACCCTTTGCAAAAGTCCATATCCTCAATGGTATTTATTTTACAAACAAGTCTTGCACTAAACTTGGATAGGTTACACACCATATTTTCATGAATCCTTGTGGCACCCTCATCTGTAAAAGCCTGCCACCCAAAAAGGACCAGCTTATTCCAATCTGTTCAGTGTCCTTTAAGCAATTCTCTGTCAATGTTAACATATTAAACCCTGCTCTCTAAAACTATTTGCATTAATGCCAGCATGCCTGTTTGATAGCTCAGTTATTTTTAAAATGTGGGGTAAACTAAATTATTGCTCACTGTGAATAAAGGCTTGATTTACACATTTTAATTGGGGAAAAAAGCAAGAGGAGATAAAATGGGATGCAATCAATTTAAACCATAATTAAAATACTTTTGCTTTTTTTTTCCTCCATCAGCATTTCAAACTGTGATTTCAGATGGCACCTACTGAACTGGCTATTAATGCCAGGCTTGTCTACTGAGATAGCTGCTGAATGCACAAGTTTTACTGTATGATTTCTTCACTGTTTGTCTAAAGAGTTCCAACCTTTGTAACAGTATGATATGCTTACACATCTCTCATTTGCAGAATAATGCCTTGAAGCTTCTATATGTAAAAGATTATGGATATAAAAAATGTAAAATATCATAGCAGAACTATTTTAAAGGGATATTTTTTCTCTGTAGAATTCCTGATTCTCATTGTTAGGTGTGGGGGACTAACAAATCATGCTGCTGTATCCAAAAATTAAAACTGCAGGGATACCAGTGGGGGAGGAAAATATACCATACTAAGTCAATCATATCAGAATCAAAATCATTTAATTTTATGGATTTCAGTGTTTTGATTATTGGTGTTAAAAGGTTGCTGTTATTTCAAATAGTCCTTTGAGTTATTTGTTGACTTGATTGCTCCAAAATGCTGTCAGAATGTATGTTTTTCTCCAATCATAGGACACCTTCATAATGTTACAAACCACTGTCACTGATACTAATTAAAGTTCATTTTCGATTTCCCAACATCTAATGAAATACTGATATCCAATCCAGTAATCATTTTGAACTACTCTACATTTTCAGAGAAATGCAAGACCAAACATAATAGGAAATTTCAAAGAAACAAGTTTTTAGAAAAGTTTAAATCAATCTACTTCTTTCCTAATTCCCTCCAATCTCTACTTCTTTATTCTTCATGGCCAAAATGAGAACTGATCAAAAGGCCATCAATAGAATCTTTGGCAACTGTTTGGAAATTAACAATTAATTCAGAAGTTTAGAATCTAAAACTATAACTACACAAACTGATACATTAAGAAACTACCTATTAATCAACAAACCAACAAAAATTAAAATGATTATTGTCACATTAATTTTCATTAATGTTTGAGCATTTTTTCTACTGATAATGTTAATAAATACTGTAGTCTGGTTTTTGCAGTTGATGGTGATGGTGAATGACTGATCAGTTACTTTGTGGATTTTTGAGGAGAAATTAGTATGAAACAGCAAGCCGCACACAATAATACGCTGTCTCTCGTCTGGAGGAAGACAAGAAGGAATACGATCATCAACCAATTAGATTGAATCATCTTCACTCAAGGCATACAAGCCACTTGATTCTAGTGCACCAGAAAGCAGAGCACAGTTCATCACAGAAACCAGCCACCCTCCACTGACTCTGTCTGTATTTTTCAGTTCCTCAGGGAAGCTGCCAACATAATCAAGGACCACTCCCACCCTGGTCATTCTCTCCTTGGCTCACTTCCATCAGGCAGAAGATACAAAAGCTTAAGAACATGAACCACCAAGCTCAAAGGCAGCTTCTGTCCTGCTGTTACACGATTCTTTTACAGACCTTTAATTCAATAACAATGAACTCTTAATTTTGAATCTACGCTGTCAAGGTCCTTGCACCTTATTTGTCCATCTGCACTGCACTTTCTCTGTAATGGAAACCACTATATTTTGCACGTTTCTATTGTTTTTCTTTTGTAATACCTTGATTTACTTATGTATGGACTGATCTATCTGAAGGGCATGTAAATGAAAGCTTTTCACTCTACCGTAGTACATCTGGGATCAATAAATCAATTACCAAGGACTCAGACGATATTAGCTGCCATTGAATGAAATGATCCAGTAACTAAGAAGCTGGCTTTCACTTCCATAGCATCCTGACTGGTCAATAGTCAAAACTGTGGCTGCATAAAGCAACAGGAGGTATATTCCAGCGACCAGCTATAAGATACCGCTTGCACTGCTATCATAAAGGATCCTTGATTTTGTTGGATGAACACAAGAGGAAGAAAAATGCAAAATGTCCCCAACTGCCTTTGACTGTCCAGTAAGAGTTGTACATTCATTGGTGGTGCAGTTGTAAGTATCTGTCTCCAGATAAATTGGTCCTCCATGAGATGAACATAGGACTGTTGCTCTTCAGGTCAGGTTAGTTTTGCCTGTTCTTTCAGCTTTCTCCAGTAAAGACTCCTCATTTTAAAGCACTCAAGCTCTCATCTCCTGCCCACAGACATGCTGGATGCCCAAAAGGATTACAGCTATGCCTACCGCTTTTTGTAAAAAAAAGTAAATCTTCAATTCCAAAACATTAAATTACAACTCTTCAAATCAAATTTTAACTAACAAGATATTTTCCCTATATAATCCTCAACAAATATCTAAGGGATTGAGGATCCCTTTGAAGGAGTGCAAATGTTGTTGGGAGTGTTTATTCTTCTTGCTTAAATAAATGTCTCTGAGCTCCTGTACTTCCTTTACAAATATGTCTCTTGGCTCATATTGATCACTTCTTTCAATCCACCAATTTACAGTTTACACATCTGTGTTAAATTTCACATGCCATGCAGCTGACTATTTCACCAGCAAATGATGCCTTTTAGAACTCTGTTCCTAGTCTCATCGTAGCATATTGCATTTTTGTGATTGTCTTCATCAACAAACTTTGAGAAGATATTCTATACTATAGCGCAGGTCATTAAATGTGAATCAATGCCCCTAAAAATGAAGACTAGGAAACAGCACTCTGAGCTTTTCTCCAAACAACACAACTGTTCATTGCATCCATTTCATGTATAGTGGATGCACAGTTAGTTGAGCAGATGTAACTAGTACATTTTGGCCCAATTAAGCAGCTACCCCAAATAGCCAAAGTTTCATGGAAATAGTTAAAAAGGGGTAAAAAAAAACAAACTGAGTAACAAATTATGTATCTTAATGAAATACAGAACAAATTACCAACATTAGTCACAACACTCAAAAACTTCTACAAATCACTTTTTTTAATATTAGTTCTAAGATTTTAAGCTATTCATTATACATATACTGTAATTGATTTACTTATATACTTACTTTTTTCTTCTATATTATGTATTGCATTGAACTGCTGCTGCTGAGTTAACAAACTTCACAACACATGCCAGTGATAATAAATCTGATTCTGAATACAATTACAGTACTATAAATCTGTGTATTAGTTCCTAATAGTCAACAATAGAGGCATTCATCCAGTGTACAATGCCATTCCTTTGATTGACTGTAAATGAACAAAATCAGTGCTGACACCTTGTGCAGATAATTGACTACCTACATACGTTTTCGAAAATTGCATCCTCCAAATCTTCATTTCCATTGTAACATTCAAGATGATTGTCAATACCTTCAAGTTCTTCATAGTTCTTAACTTGCTGAAGTCATGAAATTGTTTCATTGTCCCAGCTGTATCTCTCATCTCCAAACCTGAATGCTTGAAACTACTGTGAGCTAGAGTTCTAAGTTGTTTTACTGCTTATTATTCGCCAACTATCAGTGACAAAAATCACTGCTTTTTGAACACAAGCACTTGCAACTGAGGCTACTTTAAAACTGTTTGCTCTAAGCACAGTGTAGTGTCCAACAGCCAGATAAATGCATGTGACTGACACTAGTTAGAAACTGTTCGGCAACAGCCTCCTGTTAATACTGAATGTCAACCTATACTCCTTTAATCACATGTCCACTACATGCAATTAATTAATTATGATTACTCTTTGCTTCAAAGGTGTTACTTCTTTTTCTATCTTTACTGAATTCTATCTTTCACTGACATAGACTTAATGTTGTACTGGTCCTCTGCTTTTAGTAGGCTTAAGAGCCATTAAGTGATGAAGGGTCTTGGCCCAAAACATTGACCATTAATTCTTCTTGATAAATGCTGCCTGGTCTGTTGGGTTCCTCCAATACTTTGTGTGTGTTGCTCTGGAATTCCAGCTCCTGCAGAATCCCTTGTATGTGTGACACAAATGACAAACTGCCAAGATGCTTATGTAGATTTTCTGAAATGCTTTTTAAAAATGATTTTAAAATTGGGAAGCCTGAGATCAGTTGTGGGAAATTTATTGGATGGTATTCAAAGGAAATGAATATATGAGTATTTGGATGTACAGGGACTGATTAGGGATAGTTTGCATGGCTTTGTGCATACTGGATCATGTGTAATCAATCTTATAGAGTCTTTGAGGAAGTTACCAGGAAAATTGATGAAGGCAAGGCAGTGGATGTTATCTACATGGACTTTAGCAAAGTATTTGATTAGCTCCCGCATGGAAAGCTGGTTAAGAAGGTTCAGTCGCTTGGCATTCAAGATGAGGTAGTAAATTGAACTAGACATTGGCTTTGTGGGATAAGCCAGAGAGTAGTAGGAGCTGGTTGCCTCTCTGACTGGAGGCCTGTGACTAGTGGAATCTCACAGGGATCGGTGCAGGGTCTGTTGCCATTTGTCATTTACTGTACATCAATGATAATGTGGTTGACTGAATCAGCAAATTTACGGATGACACAAGATTGGGGGTGTAGTGGACAGTGAGTAAGACTATCATAGCTTGCAGCAAGATCTGGACCAGCTGGAAAAATGGGCTGAAAAATGCCTGCATTAAATTCCATCTGCCAAGTGTGAGGTCCACTTTGGGAGAATGAATCAGGGTAGGTCTTACACAGTGAACAGTAGGGCACAGAGGAGTGTGGTTGAACAGAGGAATCTTGGAATACAGGTCCATTGTTCATTGAAGGTGGTGTCACAGGTAGACAGGGTCATAAAGGAAGCTTTTGGCACATTGGCCTTCATAAATCAAAGTACTGAGTACAAGAGTTGAGGTGTTATGTTGAAGTTCTAGGAGACATTGGTACCTATTTGGAGTATTGTGTGCAGTTTTGGTCACCTACCTATAAGAAAGATGTAAATAAGGTTGAAAGAGTTACAAGGATGTGGCTGGGACTGGGGGACCTAAGTTACAAGGGAAGATTGAACAGGTTAGAACTTTATTCCCTTGACTGTGGAGAGATTAGATAGAGGTATACAAAATTATGAGGGATATAAATAGGGTAAATGCAAGCAAGCTTTTTCCACTGAGGTAGGATGAGACTACAACTAGAAGTCATGGGTTAAGGGTGAAAGGTGAAATGTTTAAGGGAACATGAGGGGAAACTTCTTCTCTCAGAGGGTCATAAGAGGGTGGAACAAGCTGCCAGAAGAAGAGGTGGATGTGATTTTGATTTAAACATTTAAGAGCAGTTTGCATAGGTACACAGATGGGAGGGTTATGTAGGGCTATGGTCTCAGCACAGGTCAACGGGACCAGGCCTACATGAGCCCAGCCTAGCTGGGCCTTTTCCGTGCTCCAGTTTTCTATGACTCTATGACTTATGAAATGTGCAAATTAAGATAACAGATAACTTCAGGATCTACAATGAATACCTTAATACAGTATCAATCAAAAATAAGGTAAAAATTATGCCTTTTCCCCATAAATTTTGAGTACTGAAAGCAGCCATGCAAGTAGACAGGGTAGTGAAGTAGATTATCATACTGACCTTCATTGGTTAGAGTACCAGGTTTAGAGTAGGAACATTATCATGCAGTTATATACTGTAAGTCGTTGGCGAGACTGCACTTGGAGTATTGTGTATAGTTTTAGTCAGTCTATTATAGGAAAGACATTGTCAAGCTGAAGAGGGTGCAGAAGAAACTCAAGAGGATGCTGCCTGGTCTAAAGGGCCAGAGTTACAAGGAGAGGTTGGCTCACTGCATCTTTATTTCTTGGAATGCAGGAGAATGAGAGGGGACCTCAGAAAAGTTTATAAAATCGTGAAGGTGGACCATCATCATCTTTTCCCCGGGACTGGTGTATTTAAAACTAGAAGACATAGATACAAGATAAGTAAGAGGGGACAGAGTTAAAAGAGACTTGTGTGATAACTTCTTTTCTTTTACACAGAGCATAGTGAATATCTGGGATGAGCTGCCAGGGGAAGGGGGAAAAGCAGGTACAGTTGCAATATTTAAGAATTGTTTGGACAGGTACATGGAGTGGAAGGATTTGGAGAACTATGATGGGCTGAAAGGGAGCAACTAGGACCAGCATGGAGTATACTGCTGTGGAGAGCTGGGCCTGTTGCCATGCTGTACGATTCTGTGACTCGATGATAATTGGCAGATGTTTGATGAGCTGGTTTCATATCCTTCTGCCTAACTGCATCTGGAAATGCATCCTTTTAGTTGTATTGCTGAAAGGTAAGAATATACCAAACAGTATTTCAGCAAATGGGGTTTGATTTATTCTATTGTACCATTCCTAAATGTTGTAGTGGAAGGACTTGATAATGATCAATAGCCTAAGGAGAGAATGCCAATTTTTTTTTAAGAAAAGTTATAATTCCTTCTCTATTCTTTGGTCAAATACATTGGTTTCATGTATGTAAGTGACATGCAGTATTTTTTCCATTCTTCATACTTGCCCTGGATCTGGTTAATGGAGAATGATATGTCCCTTATTCTTCAAAAATCTGATTGACCTCTTGGGCCTGTATCCACACTTTATTCAACAGCACTCCAGTAGAGAGTTTTCCTGGATTGCTCTGTAGTCACAGCTCTCAGCATTTGCAATCAGTGCATTCTTTACTTTTGTAAAATATAATGTCTTGAGTCAGTTAGACTGAACTCCTGCATAGAGACAAGGCAGAAGTACCCCTTTCCCACATTTGATTATTCTGGCTAAAATATCATCTCTAGCTTGTTATCTCCAGGGGAAGTCAGACCTTCTTAAAGACTACATGTTGGGCTCAGAGTCCAACTCATTCACTCTGCCAATTCTTAATGTCATCTAGCTCTCTGAGAGTGAGATAATCTTATGCAAAATCTAGTTCAAGACAATGCTCCTGCTAGCATTACAAATGTTTACCTCAGTCTGTAATGATTTTGCTTGACTTGTTCTTTAAATTCACTATTTTTATATCACAGGTTCTGGTGCTCTTTAATACAGTGTTATGTTATCACAAATCTTCCTGTTATTTCCATTTTTCTTTTAACTGTTAAATATCTTTACAAAGATGAAGCTAGATTTGGTTTGCACATTGACTCAGTTTGGTGTACAAGATTTCTAGTATGTTAGGACTTTTGAGCTGATTGTGGACTTCAGAAAGGGTAAGATGATGGATCTCAAACCAATCCTCACAGAGGGATCAGAAGTGGAGAGAGTGAGAATTTCAAGTTCTTGGGTGTCAGTATCTCTGGGGATCTAACCTGGTCCCAAAATATCGATACACTATAAACAAGGCAAGACAGCAGCCATATTTCGTTATAATTTTGAGGAGATTTGGTTTGTCACCTAAAATACTTGAAAACTTTTACAGATGTACTGTTGAGAGTATTCTGATAAGCTACATCACTGTCTGGTATGGGGGGGGGGGGTGCCTACTGCACAGGGTCAAAAGAAGCTACATAAACTTGTAAAATTACTCAGCTTCATCATGGGTACTAGCCTCCGCAGTATCCAAGACATCTTTAAGCAGTGGTGCCTCAGAAAGGTGGCATTGTTAAGGACCTCATCACCCAGGATATGCCCTCTTCTCATTGTTACCTTCTGGAACAGAAGCCTGAAGGGGCAGGGGTGGGGGCATGCGCGCGCACGCATACACACACACACACACACACACACACAGGCACACACATTCACACACACACACACAGACACACATTCACACACACACACACACACACAGACACGCACATTCACACAGACACACACACACAATTCAAGAACTGTTTCTTCCCCTCTGCCATCTTATTTCAAAATGGACATTGAACCCATGAACACAACCTCACCTTTTTATATTATTTCTGTTTTTGCACTGTTTTTAATGTAACTCTCACTTTACAGCATGTTGCATTAATTTATCTATTTAATATACATGCACATATATATCTACTGTAATTAATTTTATTTATTCATTTTCCTATATTTTATGATGTATTGTATTGTATTGCTGCCATTAAGTTAACAAATTTCAGACATATGCTGATGATATTAAATCTTATTCTGATTTCCAGATAGAATGTTCTATTTATTTATTCTATTTATTCTATCTAAATATTCTATTTCCTTGGAATGTTCTATCTTTTCAAAATGCTGCTTGTCAGTCTTTAATGGATAAAGTCAATTAGTCAAAACATTTCAGACTAGTTATTTTTATTCTATTTCCAGAATATTTCTTTCTATAAGAATTAAGTAAATAATCACTGACAAAAGTTAATATTTGTTTCTAGTGTTCTCAATATTAAATTCAACAGAATGAGGATCTGTAATTCTGTGTTGGTTGGAACAGACTGCTGTTCTTTCCTTTTGAAATTATAGATTTTTTTGCATGGACAAGGCTTCTCCTGCAAGTTATAATAAATTTAGGAGTTAAAGTCACTTATCAGCACAGATGTAGGTGATCAATTTTTGCTGTGGTACCTTCAGTGACAGTGCCATCTGTGGATTACAACATCAATTTAGGCCAAATGTGTTTTATGAAATGCTTTCAGAAGCATTTTACTTAGATTTAAAAAATCCATTTTAAAAGCATTAACTTGTCTTTAACTTGTTTTTATTTTTCTTAAATTGTGACCAATCACCAAATGGCAAAGAGTCATTTTCTGTGTCATCTGACACATTGGTACCTTCCATGAGGAAAAATTAACACAAAAAATGTATTAGTCTGAAGTTGTATGCAACTGGAAAACTGATATATATTCTATGCCAGCTTACAGAATTATTTAAGATGGCATAAATGTTACTGGGTTATAATTGTCCTGACTTTCTCCATATCAGAATGTGTTAACTTGGTCTCTGAAGGTGCCAGTTGATGTCAAGTTCCTTACTTTAGCTACAAATGTACCTATATTTATTCAGTGAAGCTCCCTATCATTAGAGTGCTTTTTCAAGAATTGTAAAGATCATATATAAAACCAACAGTAAAAGTGGCAAAATGTATTCAGCATCTGATTTGCTTGGTACTTAGTTCTGAACTGTTGTCAAGGGTTCTTCAGGCCTGAAACAGACATTGATCCAGGTCAACCTTGTGGTCAATATCCTATCAATGGGATCTGCTCAGTTCAAGGCTTCCTCGTTCCTTCAAGATTTTCCTCTGTTTATTTGTGTTCTCCTGCCACTGCATAAAATGGATGTACTGGGTTCAGGAGTTTGGTTCAAGCTCTGCGGTTGCATTACCTACCCACTGGAGCAAATTAAGACTTTGATCCTGGAGCTATTGGCAAAAAGTTCATGGTCCACTGCGCAACAATGTTCCTTTCCTTCTTGCAGTAAATTGGTGACTGTTTCAGAGCTGCAATGGGCCAATGAGGACACACTCACTGCAGTCCACTTAATGCACAACTGTGCAATATATTACGTTGCCCACTTTTTTTTAAATGAAAGTTTTCATCCAGATCAGGAAATCAAAAGAATATGAAAGTTTTCATCCAGACCAGGAAATCAAAAGTATTTGATCTATGAAGCAGTCATATATGACTTTCCCAGTCCTGGGGAAATGAATTGGCCACTTTATCCATACCCTTCTTGATTTTATAAACTTTATGAGGTCACCTTTTATTCTCCTGAGCTCCAGAGAATAAAGGTCCAATGTCGCCAATCTCCCCCCATAATGCTGGCCCTCTAGTCCAGGCAGATTCCGTGTAAACTTGAGCCTGCTTTGTCTTTCTGTTTTTATAGATCCCTTGATTTCCCCTATTATTCAAAATCAATCTACTGTATCTGGGCCTTGAATAGACATACTTTGTGACAACCTTCATAAATCTCTGGGTTAAAGCATCACAAAGATCTCGTAGAGCAATTCCATTTGTTCCTAACTTCACCTTCTTCCCCAGAATTATTTTTTTTAGTGTTCAATCAACTCTTCTATATAAACGGATTATACCTGAACCAAGGGAGAACAATATCCTTGCGGGCAGGTTTGCTAGACAGGTTGGAAAGGGTTTAAACTAAGTTGGCAGGGGAATGAGAACTGGACTGATAGGACCGAATATGGGGCAGTTGTTATACAAGCTGATGCAGCGTGTTGTGAGACTGTGTGGGAGAAGAGGCAGACAATAGGCCAAAATTGCAGTCAGTGGGAAGAAGCAAAGTGTAACATGGGGGCAAAATTGTAAAGGATGATGAATACAGGCCTGACTATATTTGAATCTATATAGCATACTGAATAAGATAGATGAGCTTGTAGCACAGTAAGACATTGGCAGGCATGACTTTGTGGACATCACTGAAAAGTGGCTGAAAGAAGATCATAGGAGTTTAACATCCAAGAATACACCTTGTATAAAGAGCACAGGCAGGTTGGCAGAGGATGTGGGGTGGCTTTGTTGGTAAAAAAAAATGAAATCAAGCCCTTAGGAAAATGTGACATAGGATTGGAAGATGTAGGATCATTGTGGATAGAGTTAAGACACTGCAAGGGTAAAAACACCCCAATGGGAGTTATATACAGGCCACCAAATAGTAGGATGTGGGATATAAATTTCAATAGAAAATGGAAAAGGCATGTAATAGGGGCAACGTAACAAAAATCGTTGGGGATTTCAATATGCATGTAGATTGGGAAAATCAGGTTGGTGCTAGATCGCAAGAGAGAATTTTTAGAATGTCTATAAGATTGCCTTTTAAAGCAACTTGTGGTTGAGTCCACTAAGGAAAAGACAATTCTGGATAGGGTGTTGTATAATGAACCTAACTTGATTTGGGAGCTTATGGTAAAGGAACACTGAGGAGGCAGTGACCATAATATGATAGAATTCATCCTGCAGAGAGGGAGAAAATAAAGTCAGATGCATCAGTAATACAGTAGAGTAAAAGGAATTACAGATGCACAAGGGAGGAGCAAGCCAAAGTTGATTGGAAGGGGCACTAGCAGGGATGATGGCAGAACACCAATGGCTGGTATTTTTGGAGGCAATTTGGAAGGCATAGGATAGATACATCCCAAAGATGAAGAAGTGTTATAAAGGGAGAATAGAGCAACCGTGAGTAACGAGAAGTCAAAGACAACATTAAAACAAACGAGAGGGTATATAATATAGCAAACATTAGTGAAAAGTTAAAGGATTGGGAAGCTTTTAAAAAACAACAGAAGGAAACTGAAAAAAACAATAAGGAGAGAAAAATTGAAATATAAAGGTAAGGTAGCCGAAAGTTTTTTCAGATATTGGACCACCAGAAAATGATGCTGGAGAGGTAGTAAGGGGAACAAAATAAAAGGCAGATGAACTTAATAAGCATTTTGCATTAGTCTTCACAGTGGAAGACAGCAGGATCATGCCAAAAATTAGAGTGTCAGGGGGCAGAAGTGAGTGTAGTTGTTATTACTAAGGAGAAGGTGCTTGGGAAGCATTTATGTACCAACTGCCCAATCCTCAGTCCTATCACTCTGGTTCCCATCCCCTGCCAAATTAATTTAAACCCTCCCCAACAGCTCTAGCAAACTTGCCCACAGGGACATTGGTCCCCTCAGGTTCAGGTATAACCCGTCCTTTTTATACAAGTCATACCTTCCCTAGAATGGATCCCAATGATCCAGAAATCTGAAACCCTGCCCCCTGTACCACTTCCTCTGCCACTCATTCATCAGAATATCATCTTATGACTAGCAAAATGCTACCTGGAGTAATCAAAGATTACCATCTTGTAGGTCCTGCTCTTCAGCTTCTTCCCTGACTTCCTATATTCACTATGCTGTAACTCTTCCTCCTTTCTACCAATACCAATATGTACCAGGACCTCTGGCTGCTCACCTTATCTCTTCAGAATCATCTGTAGCTACTCTGAGACAATCTGGACCCTAGCACCCAGGAGGCAACACACTATTCTGGTTTCTGTCTGTCTCCCTGACAACTGAGTCTCAAACTCTGCCTGACTTTACCCTCCCCTGCTGTACCTCAGAGCTGAATAAAAGCAAGGATATCATGTTGAGACTTTATAAGACTTTGGTCAGACCACATTTTAAGTATTGGGAACAGTTTTGGGTCTCATATCTAAGAAAGGATCTGCTGGCCTTGGAGAGGGCCCAAAGGAAGTTTATAAAAATGAATGAAAGGGTAAACGTATGAGAAGTGTTTGATGGCTTTGGACCTATACTCGCTGAACTTTAGAGGAATTAGGTGGGATCTTATTGAAACCTACTAAATACTGAAAGGCCTAGATCGAGTGGACATGTTGAGGATGTTTTTAATAGTGGGAGAGTCTATGACCAGAGGGCACAGACTCAGAATACAAGGACATCCATTAGAATGAAGATGAGGAAGAATTTATTTTGCCAGAGGGTGGCGAATATGCGAAATTCATTGCTACAGATGGCTGTGGAAGCCAAATTATTGGACATATCTAAAGCAAAGGTCAATAGATTGTTGTAGAGAGAAGGTAGGAGAATGGAAGTGAGAGAGAAAATAGATTAGCCATGATTGAATGGCAAAGCAAATTCGATGGGCTAAATAGCCTAATCCTAGCCCTATATGTTATGGTCTTATTATCATTGACATTAATTGTGAAACTTCCTGTTTTGTGGCAGCCATACAGTCCAGGCATAACAAAAAATACTACAGTAAACTAGCAATAAGGGATTTGGGTGATTTCTCATCCCCTACAGCTTCTCACACCATCGTGATCACCTAAAATACTGCCCCTCAATGCATGCAGATCTTGCTCTTTTCCCCTCCATTTATTACTATTGTCCCCAATAGTTAACATAATATTTATATTTTACCTTAATTTCTTGGTGAATATAATTATATGTTTATTTTATCTGTTATTTGTAAGAACCTCACTTCCATGCTTATTGGCCATGGCTTATGCTGTAGGGCTGGAGGCTCTGTACAGGGCCAAGAGACTTTCCAAAAATCATCTCAAAAATGTACAATAAAGTTTTGAACACATATATCTATTTGTCCTAGAGCATTGGAGATACCTGCTCTCTAAAAGCTGGCAAATGTAAAGTCCTTTTTTTATTTTACAGATATTGTATAATACCTTATTGATATTGTTTCACAAATATGATACCAATTTATATTTTCTCAATAATTAAGATTCCATCAATGTATTCACAGTATATAAAAATAAAATGCGATTGGTTTGAAAGTATCTTTTTGTTTTGGGAGAAATTTTTCAATCCAAAGGCCAAGGGAGCTCCAGATCCTCAACTCTTGGTCTCTCATATCAATATAACATTGTCATAATGTTTGGCAAGTTTGACAGTGACACACAGCATGTAATTCTGACATGGGAGGCACTAAAACCAACCAAGTTCACTTCTGTAATCACAAAGACAGTTTCCATCTACATTAACCATGAAAATGTTTGCTCCTCCCCAGTTCTTACTTGTTAAGTCCAATGGTGGCATATTAGAACTGGACTCATAGAAGATTATTTTCCACAGTGTCGCACTGCCAAAACTAGACTCTTCTCTCACATAGTGGAAATAATTTTTTAAACGCATAATTTGGAAATACGGATCCATAATTCCCTGAAAGCAGTGTCACAGATACATAGAGTCATGAAAACAGCTTTGGCACACTGGCCTTCATAAAACCAAGTATTGAATACAGGAGTCAGATGTTGAAATTGTATAAGACACTGGTGAGGTCTAATCTGGAGTACTGTGTGCAGGTCTGGTCACCTACTTATAGGAAAGATATCAATAAGATTGAAAGAGTACAAAGAAAATTTGCAAGAGTGTTCTCAGAACCTGAGTACCTGAGTTACTTATTTACTCTTTATTTAATATTTCAGCATGGAGTAGGCCCTTCCAGCCCTTTGACCAGCACTGCCCAGCAACCCTAATTTAACCCTAACCTAATCATGGGACAATTTACAATGACCAGTTAACCTACTTTGGACTGAGGAAACCAGCACCTGGGGAAAACCCATGCTTTCCATGGGGGAGGACATGCAGACTCCTTACAGAGGATACTGGTATTGAACTCTGAACTCCAATGCACAATGTTGTAACAGTGTTGTGCTACCACGGCACCCAATACCGATATCGAGAAATATTGAATAGGTTACGTTTAACCCTAGAGAATAGGAGAATGAGAAGAGATTTGATAGAGGTATACAAAATTATCAGGCACATAGATAGGGTAGACACAAGCAGCTTTTTCCATCGAGGTTGTATGAGACTAAAACTAGAGGTCATAGGTTAAAGGTGAAATATTTATGGGGGAACTGAGGAAGAACTTTGTCACTCTAATGTGATGAGTGTGTGGAATGAGCTGCCAGTGGAAGTGATGGATTTGGGTTCGATTTAGTATTTAAGAGAAACTTGGATAAGTATATAGATGGGAGGGGTACAGAGGGCAATGGTCCAGATGCAGGTCATGGGAACAAGCAGAATAAAAGATCAGCATGGACTAGTTGAGTCAAAGGCCTGTTTTTGCACTGTAGTGCTCTATGACTCTATGACCAAAATCAGAAACATGTAAAAATATTTGACAAAATGGTATGATCAATGGACAACTTAGTTTCATGCACTGCATGCTATACATGCAGTAAGTTATTTAGGCTTAAGGAGGAAGCTAGATTTATCTAATTGCCTTACAACTTATGCATCAGAAAGCCATGTACCTAGGTAAATCGTACTTTCATTCTGTTGAATCAACTTATATTTTGAGAGTTAGTTAAGAATATAAGAAACGTGCTGCAGAAAGCTATATGATTTCTCTGCCATTCATTCAAATCAGGACGCAACTTTACTTCTCAATGGTTCAACTTCCACAACTCTTGAGTAAGAGATCCAAAGGTTCATTGTGATCTATGAGAAGTTTCTCCTGATTTCTACCTTAAGCTCTCTCAGGTAGCGAATTCTGAAGATTGAGAACCCTTGGAAATAAGAAATTCCTCATTATTTCTATCGTATATGGGTAACACCTTAGCTCGTAGTTCTAAATAACTCCAGGCAGTCCTCACAGCCACCCTGTTAATCTCCCTCAGAATCCTACAAACATGTTTCAATAAGCTCACCCCTGTTCTTCTGCACTGCGATAAATAAAGCCCAACCTACTCATTTTTTTTTCATGCATGAAGTATTGTCTGGCCAAGGATCAAGTGAAATTTCTGTACTCTCCTTCCAAAGTAAATATAACACTCCCTGAATCTGGGTATGGACTATACTGTGAATAGTACTTCAGGTATGGCTCACTGGTACTTGTACAATTACGCTGACATTACTCAACTTTTATACTCCATGTGTTTTACAGTAAAGCAGCTTTCCATTCCTCTGGGATCTCTCCAGAGAATTTTAATAGATTCAACCAACATGGTCATTATCTCTGCAGCCACTTCCTTTAAGACTCAGTGCCACAAGTTCTACCTTGTGCAGTAACCTTTTCTGCGGTACCTTACTGAATGCTTTTTGCAAAAATCAAAAATCATTCACCCAGCTCATTGCATTCTCAAAAAATTCTTAGAAATTGTCAAATCTGATTTCCCTTTCGTAAAATCATGTTGACTCTGCTTGATTATATTATGTTCTAAATGCCCTGTGAATACCAACTCAATAATAGATTCTAGCATTTTCTCAATGATATATGTCAGACTAGCTGCCCATAGTCTCCTGCTTCTTGTTTCTTTGAGTTCTCAGTTACTTGGCTGCACTTATAGTTTTCTCCTCTGTGGAAACCCTTCCAGAATCAAGGGATTTCTGAAGATCACAACTAATACATTCTCATCTCTTTAGCCATTTTCAAAAGCATCACCCACATTGAACAGTGAGCTGAACATAATGTATAAGTAACTTACATAAATAAAAGATTAAGCCAAATCACCACAAAACAATAACCTCTGCATTCCATCATCATAACAGGAATGTTAAATGTCAGCTGATAGTGACCTCTTCCAGCAACAGCATACAACATAACTTCTGTTTCTGAGTGAACATAGACTTGCACAATTATCTTCCAACGCCACTTAAAGTGGCAGCCACCAGGAGACCCAAAACTTGGCCAACAGAAATAAATTAACAGTGGCATCAATGTTTTGAGGTCCCTTGCATATTACCTATCTGTAGTAACCATTGTTCTTGATGACCAATGTGAGATTTGGAAGTGGAACCTTGAAATTATGCTTGTACTCTGGCACCAGTGGTAGCAAACATCATTCTCTCTCCAGCAGGTGCACTGTCACCACTCCTAAGATTACTAATGAAATTAAGCAAACAAATACTTCTCCATCCAAAAGAATATGAACTTTGCTTGAAGTTGCCCAAGCTATTTTCAGCTCAGATGCTGAACTTCCAACAAAGTGATTTCAAAAAAATAAAGCTTGCCAAATCAAATGGAATTCATGCCAGATGTTTGGAAGTCACAACCTAACACCCAAGAAAAGATGTGACCCAGAAAATCTTTACACTGGATTTCCTGCAAAGTGTATGTGCAATTCTATAAGCCAAAGGCTCAATCTGTAGTAGACATGGATAGTTGCAGAGAATTTTTAATTTATTATATTACATAACAGCATGATCACCCTAAAAAGAAGAATAGTTTAGGACCAGTTCAATAATATGAAAAATACATCACAGTAATATGCCACATATTCCACATCTAATTATCTGTCTTAATCACCAAAATGAAAAATTACAATTGTTACTTTAAATCTACATCAGCCAAAAGAAAGTAGATTCCTGCAATACTTCATCACTGGAAAGAATCTAGAACCCCATTCAAAAGTTTCTTTTGAATAGCAGGTTATGATTTTCCATGTTAGGTGGAAATAATGATCTGTGACTTGTACAGTGGGGCCAAACCTTTGTATTTGCCTCTTCGAACTACTAAAAATGAAATTATATTATAAAATGTAATAATATTTTAACATTTTTAAATAAGTACTCTGATTCACAAAATAACAATAAAGCAGTATTTACAGAATATAACACATTATATTTATCTTCCTTCCACACAGCCATAAAATCTTCATTGCAATGAATGGGCCTTTAGATCCTATAGTAGGTTTAACCAGGTGCAGGGTTTCTGAGCACATCCGCCAGTGTTGGCATGGAGCATACTGACAGCTTGCTTGCTGGAATCTGTCAGAAAATTTGAAAATTCCACATTCAGATAGACAAATGCCAAAATCCTGAACCTGAACACAAGCGAAAGTGCAATTGCTGTCAATAAAACATACAGTGAATTATTTAAAGAAGATATTCATTTTAACTAGTGAAACAAAGGTTCTGAACTTAAAGAAGGGTAACTTTGAAGGTATGAGACGTGAATTAGCTAAGATAGACTGGCAAATGATACTTAAAGGGTTGACGGTGGGTATGCAATGGCAAGCATTTAAAGATTGCATGGATGAACAACAACCTCCAACCTGATGGCATGAATATTGACTTCTCTAACTTCTGTTAATGCCCCTCCTCCCCTTCTTACCCCATCCCTGACATATTTAGTTGTATGCCTGTTCTCCATCTCCCTCTGGTGCTCCCCTCCCCCCTTCTTTCTCCCTAGGCCTCCCGTCCCATGATCATTTCCCTTCTCTAGCTCTGTATCACTTTTGCCAATCACCTTTCCAGCTCTTAGCTTCATCCCATCCCCTCCGGTCTTCTCCTATCATTTCGCATTTCCCCCTCCCCCCTCTACTTTCAAATCTCTTACTATCTTTCCTTTCGGTTAGTCCTGATGAAGGGTCTCGGCCCAAAACGTCAACATCGCTTCTCCCTATAGATGCTGCCTGGCCTGCTGTGTTCTACCAGCATTTTGTGTGTGTTGTTTGAATTTCCAGCATCTGTAGATTCCCTCGTGTTAACAATTGTTCATCCCAGTTTGGCAAAAGAATAAACCAGGGAAGGTAGTGCACCCATGGCTGACAAGGGAAATTAGGGATAGTATCAAGTCCAAAGAAGAAACATATAAATTAGCAAAAAACAGCGGCACACCTGAGGACTGGGAGAAATTCAGAGACTAGCAGAGGAGGACAAAGGGCTTAATTAGGAAAGGGAAAAAAGATTATGAGAGAAAGCTGGCAGGGAACATAAAAACTGACTGTAAAAGCTTTTATAGATACGTGAAAAGAAAAAGATTGGTCAAGACAAATGTAGGTCCTTTGCAGTCAGAAACAGGTAAATTGATCATAGGAAACAAAGACATGGCAGGCCAATTGAATAACTACTTTGCTTCTGTCTTCACTAAAGAGGACATAAATAATCTTCCGGAAATAGTAAGGGACCGAGGGTCTAGTGAGATGGAGGAACTGAGGGAAATACATGTTAGTAGGGAAGTGGTGTTATGTAAATTGAAGGGATTAAAGGCAGATAAATCCCCAGGGCCAGGTGGCCTGCATCCCAGAGTGCTTAAGGAAGTAGCCCAAGAAATACTGGATGCATTAGTGATAATTTTTCAAAACTCCTTAGATTCAGGATTAGTTCCTGAGGATTGTAACCCCACTTTTTAAAAAAGGAGGGAGAGAGAAACCGGGGAATTATAGACCTGTTAGTCTGACATCGGTGGTGGGGAAAATGCCCGAGTCGGTTATCAAAGATGTGATAACAGCACATTTGGAAAGAGGTGAAATCATCGGACAAAGTAAGCATGGATTTGTGAAAGGAAAATCATGTCTGACGAATCTTATAGAACTTTTTGAAGATGTAACTAGTAGAGTGGATAGGGGAGAGCCAGTCCATGTGGTATATTTAGATTTTCAAAAGGCTTTTGACAAGGTCCCATGCAGGAAATTAGTGTGCAAACTTAAAGCACACGGTATTGGGGGTATGGTATTGATGTGGATAGAGAATTGGTTGGCAGACAGGAAGCAAAGAGTGGGAGTAAACAGGACCTTTTCAGAATAGCAGGCAGTGACTAGTGGGGTATCACAAGGCTCAGTGCTGGGACCCCAGTTGTTTACAACATATATTAATGATTTAGACGAGGGAATTAAATGCAGTATCTCCAAGTTTGTGGATGACATGAAGCTGGGCGGCGGTGTTAGCTGTGAGGAGGATGCTAAGAGGATGCAGGGTGACTTGGATAGGTTAGGTGAGTGGGCAAATTCATGGCAGATGCAATTTAATGTGGATAAATGTGAGGTTATCCACTTTGGTTGCAAGAACAGGAAAACAGATTATTATCTGAACGGTGGCCGATTAGGAAAAGGGGAAATGCAATGAGACCTGGGTGTTATTGTACACCAGTCATTGAAGGTGGGCATGCAGGTACAGCAGGTGGTGAAAAAGGCAAGTGGTATGTTGGAATTCATAGCAAAAGGATTTGAGTACAGGAGCAGGGAGATTCTACTGCAGTTGTACAAGGCCTTGGTGAGAACGCACCTAGAATATTGTGTGCAGTTTTGGTCCCCTAATCTGAGGAAAGACATTCTTACCATAGAGGGAGTACAGAGAAGGTTCACCAGATTGATTCCTGGGATGGCAGGACTTTCATATGAAGAAAGACTGGATCGACTAGGCTTGTACTCATTGGAATTTAGAAGATTGAAGGGGGATCTTATTGAAACATATAAAATTCTAAAGGGATTGGACAGGCTAGATGCAGGAAGATTGTTTCCGATGTTGGGGAAGTCCAGAACAAGGGGTCACAGTTTAAGGATAAAGGGGAAGCCTTTTAGGACCGAGATGAGGAAAAACTTCTTCACACAGAGTGGTGAATCTATGGAATTCTCTGCCACAGGAAACAGTTGAGGCCAGTTCATTGGCTATATCTAAGAGGAAGTTAGATATGGCCCTTGTGGCTAAAGGGATCAGGGGGTATGGAGAGAAAGCAGGTACAGGGTTCTGAGTTGGATGATCAGCCATGATCATACTGAATGGCAGTGCAGGCTCGAAGGGCCAAATGGCCTACTCCTGCACCTATTTTCTATGTTTCTATGAAAAGTGCAAATATCCTTAAACTAAAACTATCATGAATGAAGTTGGTCATATATATTATATACTTCTGTTTATGTGATCCTGCTGTTTGAAAACTGCCTTCTATATATGCTTAGATTACAGGAGTAAAGTTTCAAAAGCAGTTCAGTGCCCTTAAAGCAATGATCTGCTAAGAATCTATGCAATGTTATCCTAAAAATATAAGAAGTTGCTATATAAATGCAGTTCTTTCTTTTTCTCCTTTAGTGGTTGTATTTGAATAGTATTTCACAAGCAACCACTTAGCAACACTACAATCCCTGAATCCTCCAGCACAATGAACCTTCCAAAAAAATACACATCAGGCTCTCAAATTGATGCCAGGTACTTCTAATCCCATTGATAAAAGGTTTGCTGAGCAGTCTTGGCATTTACCATCCTGGATATGAATAAATCAAAAAAGATGGAGGTTGTTGCACTGCAAATACACTTTATTGTTTCACTGAAGAATGCAAATAGAGTACAGTTACTCATTAATATGGAATCAGAGAGTTATACAGCACAGAGACAGGGCTTTCAGCCTTACCCAAGCTTGTTCCATTTGCTTCTGTTTCCCCATATTTCTCTGAACCTTTCCAAACCAGTTCCTTTTCTAAATGTCTTTTAAACATTATAATTGTAATTATATCTGTATCTACTACTTCCTCTTGGAGCTCATTATTCCACATACCCTCTATCCCCCTTTAAATCCATTGTTTCTTTAAACCTATTCCCTCTAATATTAGACTCCCCTACCCTGGTAAAAAGACTGTGACCATATCAACACCCTTCAAGATCTTATATCTCGCTAAGGTCAGCCTGCAGCTTTTTACACTCCAGGGAAAACAGTAACAGTCTATCCAGCCACTCCTTATAACTCAAGCTCTGCAGTCCCAGTAACATCCTTATGAATCTTTCAGGCATCTTTTCCTGAGAGGTACACTAGGATTGGGGATCTCAACAAGGAATGATCTGACAAAAGTTTAAGTCTGAGACCCAGTAACTGAAAGTTGATTGTGGTTAGGAAGCAGGCTGTTTCCTTTTGGACAGAAATAATAACCAGAATCAAAATCAGGCTTATTATCACTGGCATAAAATGATGTAAAATTTGTTGGTTTTGTTGCAGCAGTAGAATGCAAAGACAAAAAAAATGTATAAATTATAAAATTAAAGGAATAATAAGGTAGCTGGTAGGCAGGTTAATGAGTTCAGAAACTGTTCAGTAATCTGATGGCCAAGAGTCACTGAGTGTGGGTCTTCAGATTCCTGTACCACCTCCTTGGTCATAGTAATGAGAAGAGCGCATGCCCTGGATGGTAAAGGTCCTTAATAATGGATAGCCTTCTTTAAATATGTCCTCAATGATGCGCATGATGGACCCGGCTGAGTCTTTAACCCTCTGCAGCCAGTTTCAATGTAGTGCGTTGAAACCTCTATACCAGGTGATGATGCATTAGTCAAAATGCACTCCACTATACATCTGTAAAAATTTGCGAGTATTTGCTGACAAACCAAATCTCCTCAAGCTCTTAATGAAGTATAGCTACTGGCATACTTTCATCATGATTGCAGCAATGTGTTTCCCCACAGAGATCCCTACTGACCTGTTGTTCCTCCAGACTTTCATGTGTGTTAATCAGAAAAAGCATGACTTTATATCATGTCAGAGCAGGCGTAAGTGACTAAGTGTCCTCCTCCTAACTGATGGGTTTGTAGATCATAAAAATTGCACCCTTTGCAACGAGCATTATATCATACCTGTTGTTATCATGAATAAAGGCACTTCACAAGAATACAATTCATTATTCTTCCTAACCAAAATGATTTACTGTAGATGCCACAAATGCAAGATTCACTGTGGCTATGAGATGGTGTGTTTTTTTTTCTAAACAGCAAATGGAAGGATTGTTCTAACTGTGTATGGAATCATACCAATTAAAAGATCAAATGGGAAGGTTCACTCAGCTACTTGATCTAAACTGAAGCACCAGCTACTGAACCCAGCATCGCCACATGCTGGGAATAGGTCATTAAATGCTTGTAAACTTTCAATGGATTGTCATTTAATGTTGATTGCATGACAAAATGTTGCAAGTTGTAAATTAATGAATGGGATATTTGTGATTCTTTTCACTCCAAACCTCCCATGAACAAAAATAAAACTTCTGTTTTATATAGTAGTTTACTTTCATTGCCCTACTGAATAAAAAGGTGCACCTCAGAGAAATTGGGGGGGAAATAAAGGATGTTGAGAAGGTGCTTACTAAAATCTAAAATTTTACTTGAAATGCAAGTCAAATGTGTCTACTCAAAGTTAGAAGTATATTTTAATCACTACTTATATGATGTTTAGTTCTTAATTTCAATTGTATTTTGTATTTAATGATACCTTTATCGGCAAACATGCAAATGGTCTCATCCGCAGACACTGTCACATGGAAGGTTCTTGCGGCTTCGGAAACAGATTGTTGGAGGGACTGAAGACAGTATCTGACCAATCGAGCGTAAATTCGCAGCTGTTTCATTCCAAACACTGGCGCCAATCCAACACAGAAAGCTTGGTCCAAACAACAAGGAATCTCCACTTTTATTTAGAATTAAGGAAAAGTGGAAAGCATAATTAAAAACAGATTACTTGCAAAGCTGACTGAATCTCAATCAAATTCTAAGAGAGTGTGTGCCTATAACAAGGTGCCAAAAATGGCCAAAATGTCATTATTTTTCAATGATTCCAGAAGCATTTTTGATATAGAAGATTCAAAGTTTATGGAAAGGGAAAGCTGATCTAATAAAGAGCTTAGATATTATTAATATATCTTTTCCTCACAATGGTGGAAGGGTTCTAGCCAGACATATTTTCACAAGTCCTTACATGTTTGTTAATCATTGTCAAGTTTGCTCAAGAAGATAAAGAAGTTGAGGGAATACATGTGGGCATGAGTTGCGCCCACCGCACTGTTGTTAAGACTGAGTGACAAAATGTTCCAGTCCTCCTCCACCAATAAATCTTGATTACTCTAAGGCAGAAGAATGAAATTAATGTTATATTTCAAAATAGGATCCATGTAGGTATTAACAGTCACATGTAATTTGGGATGGACAATAAATACTGGTGTTACACAGACATCCACATTTTATCAATTAATAAAATAAAGCAAATTTGATTCTGCTTCAAAACTATGATTCCATGAAAGTGGATGGCGCTAATTCCCTAATACTCAAGGTAGCAAGTGACAAGATTTGTAAGGTGCCAACAGACAAAAGCAAAAAGCTGTTGAACATAAGGAAATCCTGCTAAATTTGAACAAGCCACAAGGTAAGAAAAAAAACTGGTGAGATCTAAAAGAAAAATAAACTTTACATGACAACCTGAGAAAGATAACAGAACTGACTTGCAACAGGGGCTCAGAAGTGAGTTTTAGATCCATTTTCATTTTAAATTTATGAATGATCACATTTCTGCTGTAACAATAGAATTATGAAATCTATAGATCCTTCAAAACTTCAGTGTTGTAAAATCAGAAAATGTTGGAGACACTGAACAGATCAAGCAGCACCTGTGGAAAGTAAAACAGAGCTAATATTTCAGATTGAAGCCCCCTTACCTTTGACCTGAAACATTATTTCTCTTTCTGCAGATGCTACTTAACTTGCTTAGTGTTCTCTATTTAATTTCAAATTTCCAGTATCTACAATATTTTGATTTTCATTCACAATGTATTCATTTGTGACAAGGATGCTTACAGACTTTATGATGGTTGGGAAGATGGTGAAAGTAGATGGAACCACAGCAAATGAAACTGAGTATCAGGAATGTGAGAAAATATACTTCTAGAGGACTAATATGATATTTTATAAATGTCGTAATTATAAAAATATAGATGAGAAGTGAGATCATTTTGCCCATCATTACTGAAAGCAGCAGGACAAGTTGGGCTCTCTGCATCTTTCTCAACAAAAGACCAAACCAGTTCCCCTCTACCACCACTCTCTTCCAACTGGAGGAACTGGCCCTTGCCTTCAACAATTTCTCCTTTGACTCCTCCCACTTTCTCCATACTTGAGGGGTAGCTTTGAGCCCTCACCCGGGCCCCAGCTATGCCTGTCTTTTTGTTGGCTACATGGAACAATCTATGTTTCAAACCTTCCCTCGTAATGGTTCCCAATTCTTCGTGTGCTTCATTGACAACTGCATTGCTGCTGCTTCATGTATCGATGCTGAGCTCGTCAATTTAATCAATTTTGCCTCCAACTTCCACTATGCCGTTTAATTCACTTGGTCCATTTCTGACATTTCTCTCCTCTTTCTCCATCTCTGGCGATTTTCCCTTTCCTCAGTTCCTTCATCTCCACAGCATCTGTTCCAGGATGAAGCTTTCCTTTCCAGGATATCAAAGATGTCCTCCTTCAAAGAACAGGGTTTCCCTTCCTCCACCATTGATGCTGCCCTCACCTCATCTCCTCCATTTCCTGGATATCCGTACTCACCCCATCTTCCTGCTGCCTTAACAGGGATAGTTCCTCTTGTTCTCACCTACTATCCAATGAGCCTCTGAATTCAACACATCATTCTCCACAACTTCCACCATCTGTAATGGGATCCTACCATCAATCACATCTTTACTCTCCCCCCACCCCAGCTCTACGCTTTCCATAGGGATTGCTCCCTCTGTGATTCCCTCTCCACTAATCTCCCTCCTGGCACATATCCCTGCAAGCGACAGAAATGATAGATCTGCCCATTTATTTCCTCCCTCACTTCCGCTCAGGGCCCCAAACATTCCTTCAGGTGAGGCAACATTTCACCTGTGAATCTGTTGTGGTTGTCTATTGTATCTGGTAGTCCTGATGCATCATCCTCTACGTTGATGAGATGTGTCATAAATTGGGGAGCACCTCTGCTCCATCCACTAACAGGGGAACTTCCTGGTGGCCAACCATTTCAATTCCTATCCCCATTCCCATTCCAACATGTCAGTTCATGGTTACCTCTTTTGTCACAATGAAGCCATCGTCAGAGTGGAGAAGCAACACCTCAATCCATTTAGGCAGCCTCCAACCTGATTCCATGAACATTGATTTTTCCTTCCATTATTTTTTTCCACTCACCCTTGTTCCCCTCATTCTTCCCATGGTCCACTCTCCTCTCCTATCAGATTCCTCCTTCTCCAGCCCTGTATCTTTCTCGCCCACCTGGCTTCATCTATTACCTTCTAGATAGTCCTCCTTCTCCTTCCCCCACCTTTTTTATTCTGGCATCTTCCCCCTTCCTTTCCAGTCCTGATGAAGGATCTTGTCCCAAAATGACACCTATTTATGCATTTCCACAGATGCTGCCTGACCTGCTGAGTTTCTCCAGCATTTTGTCTGTGTTGCTCAGGACAAATTGAAAAGATGATTTTAAAAGCATGTCATTTACTCAGTATTATAACCAGGACCATAGAACCTGAAGCAAAAGAAAGTCAAGCTAAAAGCAATCAATAGTTGACTGCAATGTAACACTTAAAGGAAAAACAGAAAGCACTTAATAAAATTTTGGATTTAGTTAAGAAAATTCAATTTTAAGTAAATGTGAAAGGTGAAAGAAAACCTGAGAAATGTAGACCAGTTTGCATAATGTCCTTTGTTATGCTACGGAAATTACTGGTGTTTAAAGTAGAGAGCCAGGACACTGAAATTTTTCAACTGACAAGAGGTAGCTTGGGTGAATTCTTAAAATAGGTCATGCTTGACAAGCCTGATTAAACTTTTTGAAGAGGTGCCTGAAGTATGACAGAGTGGACAGACAGCAAATGCTACTTCTATGGCTTAGAGAAAGTGTTTGATGAGGTCCTCAGGGGAGTTTGAGAGCTAGGTTTGAAACTGATGGAATTGAATGTATATAATTGATTGGCATAGGAAACTAGCTGTCACAGAGCAAACACAAGAGAAAAATTGGCAGAGTCTGCAAGTAAAGCCCCATGAGTATTCACCATATTTACAAAGGTCTTAGACAATGGAGCTAAAGGTTTCATATCCATGACCACCCATTATACAAAGATAAGCAACAGAGCATCAGCGAAGATGAGAGCTATAAATTAGAGAGAACTGTTAATGGATAATGTATGACTTAGATCATAAGGGAAGTGGCAAATGGTATTTGTGATCCATGTGTGGTTTTGGAGATGGGAAACAAGTTAAGGAAACATTACAAAAATGATTGGATAGTGGAAAATAACGAGAGTTAGTAGGATCTTGATGTGCATGTCCATGGACCTCCAAAACCATTCTACATTGATCTTCTATCAGAAGCTGAATGTTTACTTTAGTTACATCACTTTCAAATTTATTTTTCAATAATTAAGCATCTTAATTTGTACCAATAATAATTTAAATCCTCTCAAGCTCTTCTGCATAAGACTACAGACAACCTTGGTATGCAGTGTCCGATATTTGCTTAAAAACACTCTTGACAATACACAATTCTACAACTTCTTTAAACAACTGAAAATATCAGATTTAGCAACAAATCCATGCAAGAAGGATGTTAATATTTATAACTTCAAAGCATTTTTATACTGACAATTTTTGGAAAATCATAATTCTACCTCTAACTGAGCCCATCTGCACAGTTATCTGCTTCAACAGGGAATGCTATGAGTATTGTGCAAACCTGGTTTTCAGTTTAATCCCGTTAATATCCTGGCACACAGTTTAGTTAAAATGGCTTTGTCAATATTATGCATATTATGTTCACACAAAAGTTCACGGATTACACAGTGATCCTATGAAAAGTAAGGGAAATACAGTACCAGTTGAAGTGTCCATGAAAGTTGATGAAGTTGAGACATCTTTTCTAAGTCAGAATTTTCTGAATTGACATCCAATCTGTAATGAATGTCCATTTTCCAAACAGCTTATGGTTCCATGATCTCTGCTGGTAAGAACAGAACAGGGATGGATACAAGTTTATCACTTTTTACAATAAATTTAATTGACTTTATTTCTTACATCCTTCACATACATGAGTAAAAATGCTTATGTTACGTCTCCATCTAAATGTGCAATGTACAATTTACAGTAATTTATAATAAATAGTATGTACAAAAGGACAGTTAATATAGCACAGAAATACAACAGCATCAGCATGAATTAATCAGTTTGATGGCCTGGTGGAAGAAGCTGTCTTGAAGCCTGTTGGTCCTGGCTTTTATGCTGTGGTATCGTTTCCCAGATGGCAGCAGTTGGAACAGTTTGTGGTTGCAGTGACTAGGGTCCCTATTTATCCTTTGGGCCCTTTTTATGCACCTGTCTCTGTAAATGTCCTGAATAGTGGGAAGTTCATATCTACGGATGCACTGGGATGTCCCAATTGAGGGACGTACAGTTCCCATAACAGGCAGTGATGCAGCCAGTCAAGATGCTATAGCATTTATAGTTAACACATTACAAAAGTGATATTTCTTTCATTAAAAATAGTCTGCCACCTTCACGCCATGCTATCTAAGATACCTTTATACCTGATCACATAGTATAAAAGAATCAGTTCATTTTTTTTTCTTTTAGCTGACACTCCAGAATACTGAGTCCAGACTGTAGAATGTTTTAAGTTAGCAGAGTTTCAGTGACGTACTAATGATTGTCATGTCATCTTAGGTGACCCTTAAGAGTTGCAGAATGAGATAACATGTCCTCCTGCAAGCAATCACCTCACTGATGGCTGTTATACCACTAACAGTCTGGGAGCAAGCTAAATATGATAACTTGAGCTCTAACAGCTTCAGAAAGGTAGACACACGCCTTTTCTCTCCCAGATAAAAATCTCAGGCGTTAATACTTCTTTTAAGTATTGCCTGCCGGAAGACAAGTAAATACAATAAGTAGAACATGGCCTTTTGAACCACTCAAGGGGAATTTATGAAACATTTAGGTCTGACATTTTCCATCAGATATTTAAGGGTTCAGGTCACTAAATGGAAATGTTAGTTTTAATAAAATTTATTCCTTGAATGTGCTTTATAGAGAATTTGCATAAACTAAGCCCTTTGCAAGTCACTGAGGCCACTGGGTGTGTACTAGGCCTCTGTGGCACAGAATATGCAGCTAAAAGCTAATATTGGTACAGGTTGCTTGAAACCATTATTAGCTGATGGAAATTTCCATCATACAAATAAAGTGATTAATAAGAGAAACATTCTTATAAAGTCCACCAATAAACTTGAACAATATCTGCAGATCAGCATTTAAACACACAGAAATTCATACTTCATCATTAACCCAAAATGCATGCAAGTGTTTCTGCCATCTGTTCTTTTTACCTCTGTAACTCTCTCACTGGGCTCATATGCAAACTTGGCTAACAGCCACATGACTCAGTGGTGAGAAGTCTACCTTTATAAACAATACACATCTAGGGTCAGTATGATTCGGGGTTCAACCAAACAGGAAAATTGGGATGTTCTGATTAACGGGAACCTTGACTGAGTGAATGCTGTGTAAGTACAGCCATACAAAATTATCAGTCAGCAAGAAACAACAGATTCGACACTGCATAAACTTATAAAGGAAGTATACTTGCCAATTTCAGCTTTATCAAACAGTTAATAGGAAAAAAGATTTTAAAAAAGGGCCCACAGTTAAACCAATGTGCACATAACCGTTGGAACTCATAGGGGTTTTTGGGGGTGTTTCTCTCACTCAGGCGCTGAAGCCACGGTCTACTATCACATTTTCGAACTCCCCACAAAGACCATCTCGAGCAGAATGGCTCTCTCTCGCTCTCTCAGGAGTACTGTCCTTCCTCCTTGGAGCCATTCATCTGCACAAAACACTTCTTGCAAAGGGACTCTCCTTCCAACGATATTCTACAGCATATTCCACTCTGTCCCGCTGCATGACTCCCGCCAAAAGACCCTAAACCAGACTACTGTCCTTCAGAACAGACTTCGCCACAGCTCTCTAGAACCTTCTCTCACATCCCACAATCCTGATTGGCCGACTCACATTCCTAAGTTGGACAACATGGCCCCTTATCATAGCTGAAGCCAAAACACACTTTCCAGCATGGCACACTGCTTTTACAGAAAACTGCTAATATTTACTACCTCACAGCATAGCAGAAGAAATATTAACCAGGGCATTACACCTCTATACATATGTATGTTGGCTGGGGCAGCCAAATATAAACCTCTAAATATCTCTAAATCAGTCTTCCGATTCACCGAATAGCAAAATCTACACAAAATGTTGCAAGAAAATCTAACAAAATATATTTTTTACTGAGATAAATGCATTGTGTAAATGTGCTGATGCTTTTTGAATATAACAAATGCCTGAAGACCTCCAAATGTTGCTTTGGGTGGTGGGTTGGGACAGGATACATCTGTCATTCCTCATCAAACCCAGCTCACACATCTGATTTCAAACTTCTGCTAGAATCACTACTTGGTGAAAATCCCTGATGCAAACAACTCAAGAAAACAATTGCGTTTTCAATACCTTCTAATGAAGTTATACTGCTTCCATAATACCACTTAACACCTGATTGTACAAGGAGAATTTTCAACTGTTAAAGCTATTTGCCTTCCCTCAATTCACTTTGTTATAAAGCAAGCAAAACATCAGCTTTGAGGCCTTTGAATCCTCATTACAGGTCTTGGCCTGAAACATTGACTCTTTATTCCGCCTTATAGATTGCTGGATTGTGTGTTACTCAAGATTTCCAATATCTGCAGTATCTCTTGTACTTCAGCTTTGAGGCCTTGCTTTTTTATAGCATTGCCATCTACTGGAAACAATATTTTACTACAAACACCTCTCAATATAAAATTCATGAATAAATCACTTCCCGCTGAGGGCATACAACAACCTGATTTCTCACCTTCGGAAGCAAGTTACATGCCTTTGCACTTCCAGGTCAGTGATCTCAATAAACATTGAGTAGGCATGTCCTAGAATTGCAATTTTTGCAGGACAGAAATCAATCTTAATTTCAAAACACCATTTTAAAATGTTAACAACTGTTACTACAAAATTAAATAAGTGGAAAAAGCTTCACCAATAATAAGAAGAGAATCATAATAGTGTATCAAGAATTATAAAATGCAGTGAAAGATAAACAAATTCACAAGATAAACTGAAGGCATTATTTGAACTTTGAAACTTGGAAAATGCAATGAAAATGGGCTAAACTCTAATCACCCAGAATCCACCATGTGAATTGGCTTTTTCCCCACTTTCCTGTCTGTATCATATCCCCTCAAAAATAAACCATATCCTTACAAATTCTTCCTGCCTGTGCTTGGAATCAGTACTGAGATTTATCTTCTCCCTAAAACCCACAGAGAATACATTCAGCTCAACCCATCTTATCAGGTTATGCTTGAAACCTGTGGTAGTATGTGGGAAATTACTGATTTTTTTCCCGTTTTTAAAAATTATTACTTATTTATTTTTTTAGAAAATTACAAAGAATAAATTTAATGAAAAAAAAGAAAAATAATATTGATCCTCCCCCCCTCCCCTTAACCCTTATCTAAAGAAAGAAAAAAAAGAAAGAAAGAAGAAAAAAGTTTACCTGGATATCGGAGGATCCCCACATGCTCCATGGAGTTCAAAATAATTTTAATATTTATTTTTTACTTTCCCCAATTACTTTATAATTTTATCTTCAAAGGACCTATATATTTAATCCCATCTTTTGTGTGTATGGGAGCCAAATTTTCAAAAATATATCATTTCATTTCTTAGATTATATGTAATTTTTTCAAGTGGAATACAACTATATATTTCATTATTCCAATGATCCATAGTTAAATATAAATCAGATTTCCAAGTAACTGCAATAACTTTTTTTAGCTACTGCCAATGCAATTTTTATAAATTTTTTCTGATACTTATTCAATTTAAGTTTCGGTATTGTCCCTTCAATATCTCCTAATAAAAATAATATTGGACTATGTGGGAGTTGTATTCCAGTAATTTGTTCCAATAAAAGTCTTAAACTTATCCAAAATGGTTGAATTTTAAAACAAGACCAAGTAGAATGTAAAAAAAGTACCAATTTCTTGATTACATCAAAAACATTGGTCAGACATATTTGAATTTAATCTATTTATTTTCTGTGGTGTTATATATAATTGATGTAAAAAATTATATTGTATTAATCTAAGTCGAACATTTATTGTATTTATCATACTATCAGAACATAATCTTGACCAACTTTTTCCATCAATTTTAACATTCAAATCAGATTTCCATTTTTGTCTTGATTTATGAATTCCAGATTCAATTGTCTGTTCTTGAATCAAATTGTACATACAAGATGTAATTTTTTAAAATTTTTCCTTTTTGAATTAATATTTCTATTTCACTAGGCTTTGGCATCAACATTGTTTGACCCAGCTTTTCTCGTAAATAAGCCTTTAATTGAAAATAACAGAAAAGAGTGTTGTTTGATATTTTATATTTATTTTTTAATTGATCAAATGACATCAATATACCTCCTTCAAAACAATCACCTATATACTTAATCCCCTTTTGGAACCAATTTTGTAAAAGTTTATTATCCATTGTAAAAGGAATAAGCCTATTTTGAATTAAAGTTCTTTTTGCTAATAAAGATTTCTTTATCTCATCATCCATATTTACCTTATTCCATAAATCAATCAAATGTCTTAATATAGGAGATTCTTTTTTCCCCTTATCCATTTGGATTCCCATTTATATATAAAATCTTCTGGTATGTTTTCTCCTATCTTATCTAATTCTATTCTAATCCATGCCGGGTTTTTTCCATCAAAAAAAGTCGCAATAAATCTAAGTTGATTTGCTTTATAATAATTCTTAAAATTTGGAAGTTGTAACCCTCCTAAATCAAATTTACACGTCAATTTTTCCAATGATATTCTTGACATCTTTCCAAAGAAATTTCCTTACATATTCAGTTCTTGAGAAATTGCTGATTTTGATTAGCTTTTGCACTTCAGCTTTTCTCTTTACATTTCTCTTTCAAAATTCAAAAGCTTTCTTCTCTAATTGTACTCTTCTAAGCCCTACCTATGCTAAATTCCTTCCTACTTTGGGAAGGTGCCCATATTATCAGCATAGCACAGAGGAGGAACTGCAACTAAACAATTCTGTTTTCTACCATGCTAGCTTAGCTCTGTAATGTCACAGTGACCAGCTTCATGTCCCAGTTTCCTGCTTTTTGCCCCCCTTACAGTTGTACCACTTGTCTCTGTGTTCTTCGGCTGTTTTCTTTATTTTTCCACATTTCCCATGTCACTGACCATTTGAACTGATTCTACTAGAACCACTGAGAAGCAGCAAGGAAGGGAGAAGGAACAAGAGACACAGTTCCTATCCACTCTCATATTTATTAAGACTCTCACTCAAAATGCTATCAACAGCTTTCTAGATGTCTATATGAATGCCAAACTTGGGCACTCCTTGATTTATCAAGTTAGTTAAAATCAACCAGGTTTGTTGGACATGCTTAAATCTTTATAAATCCATGCTTACACTTCTGATGAGTACCTACCTAACCCCAATGTTTAGTCACTGCATCCATAAGAACTTGGAATCTAACTTGTATAATGGTTTCTAAAAAGGTTGCATTTTGTGAATTACCATCATGCTTTAGGTATCCAATCTGGCAATACATACCACCTCCAAAAAGAAAAATTGGCTATCAGTTGTTAACTTTTTGAACAGACATCTTATACCCAAGTTCCTACTGTAAGTATTGATGCACTTAAAGCTATAAACCAATATATAATATAAATGCAATAATGTATAATGTTGTTTGAGGGGTAAAAGATAAATTTCAATATCTGATCTACACAAAGGTTGGAAGAATTCAGTGTATTCATCATCATCATAGTGTGCCGAGTCATATGACATAGGGTGTTCAAGGTCTCAGTAACCATCAATGTTCGTGGCAAATTTTTTCTACAAAAGTATTTTGCCATTACCTTCTTCTAGGCAGTGTCTTTACAAAATGGGTGGGCCCAGCCATTAATAACACTCTTCAGAAAATGTCTGCCTGGCATCAGCGCATGATGTGATAAGCACAGCTGCTCATTCCGCCATCCACTGCCTGCACTCGTTGCTTCACATGACCCTGATTGGGGTAAGCAGGTGCAATAGCTTGCCCAAGGGTGATCTGCAGGCTAGCAGAGGGAAGGAGCGCCTCACGCCTCCATTGGTAGAGACGTATCTCCACCCTGACACCCATCAGTACATACAGAATGTATTAATGTATCCCGCTTCAATCTGTGTGAAAATTGATTTAGAATTCAGAATTTATTTAAATCTTACATCCATCCATTTTATTTGCAGTGAAACTCTGACATTGGCCAATCAACACTTCAACCATCTTGCACCTCTGAACTACAGAAAACCCACTTGAAAAATTTTAGCTTCTAGTCCAAAGACAACTGAGAACACAAGAACAAGCTTTCATCTGTTTTGTTTATTATGCACTATAAATATTACGTGCTTCTCAACTATTCTATCATTGTAGACTAGGTACTAAGACTTACATAGCAAGTCTTTTCTAGGATTTCTTCACTACAAAAAACTTGATTTGAAAAGTAAATGCAAGCAATGATAAAGATTGCACATGTACACCAAGAGCAAATATCAAAGTGGTGTGGTTAGGCTAAATGATCATGGGTTGTAGCTTCCATTTTACCAACTCAAGTTTGCACAGAGAGCTGAAAAAATGGCATTTCATTTTGTTGCATTGATTGTGAACAGTTATAACAAGGCTGGATTTATTGTTTAAAGTTACCATCCTTGTGGTGGTAATACTCCATGTGATATGTAGGAAATTCAAGCATACAGACTCAAAAACAATAAAGGATACACTTCAGATAGACGTTTAAGTTAGGATGGTGTATGACCTGGAGAGGAAGTGAAATTTAGAAAGGTGATGATTATGTTGCAATGACTAGCAGGTTTTGTGCTTCTTGTTTACAGACCACAGAGACAGAATAAGGTTTTAACATTGTGGTGAACTACATATACCTGTCTGCACACGCCCCCCTGGTGACTGCTCCTGTGGCTCCTCCCACAGACCCCGGTATAAAGGCGAGTGAGGCCTGAGCCCGGCCCTCAGTCTCCAGGATGTAGTGTGGTGGTCAATTACTGCTTGTTCTTTCTTCCAGTCAATAAAAGCCGATATCTCGCCTCCCGTCTCAGAGAGTTATTGAAGGTGCATCAAACATATTTTGTTAGCAGTTGCAGAGCATTGTTTGAAATCTCAATACTTGAACTACAGTGTGGCAGCACTGGAGGAGTAGGTATCTAGTAGGTCACCAATTGAGGGAATTAGTCTGAAATGAATTATATTGTTTATTCAATTTTGGCTGTAGCCATCAGTGGAATGACCCTTGTGGATAGAGAAAAAACTGAAGAATCAAAACTACTCTATCACAGAAAGCTCAGCCTCTTCTTGAACTCCAAAGGTCATCAAATTTGATCCAGTTCAGCCTATAATTACCCTCCTTTCACTACCACATGTGAAAGAGTAAAAATGATTAATAATTAACCTGCCATCAGGAAGGAGGTACAGGAATCTTATGTCCTCCACCACCAGTTTCAAGAACAGTTATTACCCTTCACCATTAGGCTCCTGAACCAGAGTAGATAACATCACTGAACTGATTTCACCAACTATGGATTCACTATTTATTATCATTTACTTTTCTTTTTTTATTTACATAGCTTATTGCCTTTTGCACATTGGTTGTTTGTCCACCTTTGTGTACAGTTTTCCATTGATTCTATTGTGTTTCTTTGTATCTATTGTGAATGCCTGCAAGAAAATGAATGTACATGTACATACTTTGATAATAAATTTACTTTGAACTTTGAAATTCAAGAGGAGATTCTATCAAGGCGAGTCAAGTCAAGTTTATTATTAGCCCATCTGCTGTATCAATAGTAGTGTGGTATGCTGTCACTCAACATTTCTAGTTTGAATGTTCTCCAGACAACAATTTTCCACAACAGCTTGCTGCTTGCAAAATTGGCTGCTCCATTGCCTACAGTATAAGATTTCCTACATTACTACAATTCAAAAATTAGTTCATTGGCTGTAAAATACCAATGGATGCACCCAAGATGCTAAAAATATACACATTCAGCTCTTTCCCTTTTTTCAGTTGGAGTGAACACTTTCATTAATAGCTCATCACTTTAAAAGGGCATGTTTCAATTAGCTCTTTTCTAAGCATGGCAGGACAGCTTGCTGCAAAGCTACTTACTTTGAAAGATACTCGTCCCCTAAGAATATATGTCTGTATCAATTTAATGCAATGCTAAAACAGCATTTTAAACACATTCAAATACCTGGTGTCTGGTCTTTCTTGTTGCTTTTTTCTTTTTAATATCACTACACTCACAACCAATACTCTCAGTCTTTCTCCCTCTCCTTCCTTGCCCCATGACTCTTCTCCTTCATGATTTGACTCCAATCACAAAATGATGAATGGTTGAAATATGTAATGACTAGGTAGTCAGACAGGAAAAGGAGGCAGGTTTGTCATCAGTGATTATCCCTCAACTGACAGGACAGAAAAAAATAGCATCTTCTTCCTGCTTTGTTGCTCTTCTGACTGTGCAACATAGCCTTCAACATCCTTCTAATAGAGATTAATGCTATTAGAGTAAATGTGTACCACAATATGCACTTCATCTTCAACTGAGCAGAACTTCAGTATAAGGCTACTTAAACTTTGTCATACCACTTTCAAGTCACTGTGGATGAAAGAGCAGGCTTTCAATTGGATATTACAGTGTATTTGCAAATATTTGGCAGCATATGTATTAGACCTTCATATTTAAAAACATCAAATGGAGGCAAACTAAACAAAAGGGTCTTAAAAGTTGAGATCCAGATTATTGTCATGTGCACAAGAGCATATATAGGTACACAGAAACACTTGCAGCGGCATCACGGGCACATAGCATCATAGAAACAGCAGTCACAGGTAAAACATAAACATAAATTTTATTCAATTTTTACAAGAAAGGGCACAATTAGAACATTGCAAACTGGTCATAGCGTTGCCAAATGATAATAATTAGGGTTTTGCTGGTTGTTTTAAGAACCGAATAGTTGAAAGGAAATATCTGTTTTTGAACCTGGTGGCATGGAATCTCAGGCTTCTATACATCCTGCCCGATGGTAGCTGCAAAAAGACGGTATGGTTTCAATGGTGGGGACTTTGCCTTGTAAAGGCAGTCCTTCCTTTAGATACAACCAATGACGGAGTGAGATGTGCCATGATACATTGGGAAGAGTCCACGACTTTCAGCAATTTCTTCCCTTCCTCAGCATTTGAATTGCTCAGCCAGTCTGGATACTTTCCATAGTGTACCTGCAGAGGTCTGTTTAAGTGTCCAATTGCAAGCCGAACCTCCATAACTTCCTAAGGAAGTACAGATCCTGATTCACTTTCCTTATAATTGCATTTATGTGCTGGGCCATCCAATATTTTAACACCCAGTATTGCATTTCAATACGGAATTCATGATAATTAAATTTCTTGAAGAAAAATAAAGTTAGAGGAGCTATGTTTGATCACTATAATGTTTATCACAAGGAAACTGTTACTTTCTGTTTCAGCACAGTACATGCTTGCAAACTGACAAAGACTTGGGCAACAATTAACAATTTTGCTTTTAATACTGATCAGCTCTGTATGCATTTTATTATGATGAAACCTTTTTTGAAGTCGTGTTGAATTTCAGATAATCTGCAGTCTTTGCAGTGATTAGTCAAGGGTTCTCATGAAGTTCAAAGTAGGCGAGGGATGTGCATTATTAAAGGCTGCTCTGAAAAGGTTTCAAATACCTCCATTAAGAATATTATCAGACTCAGTATTTTTTTCCTTCGACAGAAGCTGACTTCTGGAGCTCTACTGTGAGGATATATGACCAAAGCCATTATTCTAGAACCTGATTATTTACAAAATGTTCCATGAAAGCCTTTTCCTTCATAAATTAATTTTCTTATAGTCTCTGAAATTATCTACAATTTAATTTTTGCACTATAGTTTTTCTTTTATACATAGGAACATAATCCTTTCCGTGTTAAATAAATAATATAAAAAAGGGACATTTTAACAACTGTCATTAAAGGTATCAAAATAGGAATGTGCACTGGATTAAAATTTCAGAAAAAGGCATCTAGACTGTCATCTAAGCTGATGAGAAATGGACACCTTCTTGAGTTATTTCCACTTTTAATAGGTTTAGTGAGAAGAATTATTATTCTCCAGTCACATTGTAAGAGAAGTAATGATATGTCAACAGGTTGGGAGGGAGCACGGTGTCTTGCCGCAATGACTACTCTCCAGAAGCGCTTATACTCACTAGATACTATCTCACTTGCTCCCCACTTTGATCTGTATCACCTGGACAATGGAAACATATTGTCAGGCTGTTATTCATTGACTACAGCTCACCGATCAACACCAACATTCCCTCAAAACTTACTGTCATGCTCCTAGGCCTCTGTACCTCGCTCTGCTTTTAGATCCTCGATTTCCTTATTAGAAATTACGGATTAGAAGTCTCATTTTTCCTTGCTGACCAGCAGTTCAGATGCATGCTAACCCCACTGCTCTACTTTCTCTGTATCTAAAACTGCATACTAAATAATGCTCCTATGCCACCTACAAATTCGCCAATGATCCCTCTGTTGTTGTAGAATCGCGAATGACAAGGAGGAGGCATAAAGCTGACCTAAGATAGGGTGCGCTGATTGAGTGTTGTCATAACAATCTTTCACTCAACATCAGTAAACCATGGAACGGACTGTGTACCTTAGGAAGGGGAAGTCAGACAAACATGCACCAGTCCTCAGTGAAGGGTCTGCGGTGGAAAGGGTAAGCAGCTTCAAGTTCCTCGGTATGAACATCTTGGAGGATCTATCCTGGGTCCACCACATAAGTGCAGCCATGAAGAAGGCATGCCAGCATCTCTACTTTCTTAGAGGCTTAAGGAGATTTGACATATCATTGAAGACTGTGACAAACTTCTATATAATACAGTGACTGGTAGGGAATCCCCAATGTACAGGAATACAAGAGGCTACAGAGGATGGTGGACTCAGCTAGTTCCATCATGGCTGCAGCTCTCCCCATCATCAAGGATATCCACATATGGTAATAACACAGGAAGGTGACATCCATCATCAACATCTGGGCCATGTCTTTTCTCAATGATGTCATCAGGTAAGAAGTACAGGAGCCTGAAAACCCCCATTTCAAGGTTCAGCAACAACTCCTTCCCCACTGCCACAAGGCTCCTGAACTGCTGTGAAACCTGAATACTACCATGGACTATATTTGTTAATTAGCAATTACAAGACAGGCTGATTGGAATTGATGCAGAATATTCTTTCCCTGGGATGAGTTTTACAACCCAGCGCACTGACGGCAAGAGATTTCTGCATCTGGAATTGGATTGTTTTTAACATTCTTTGTGAGTGAACTCAGATTGCAAGCAGCCGAATGCTAGATTCATGGTTAAGACTCAGATCGTTGTATCAGATTGTTCCAACTTATTTAACCATTTTTAAACAGGATTGAATGTTTAAAACATGTGTAGTTATTTATACTTCACCCTGGCGCTACTGACCCATCAATCGCCTATTGATGAAAATAACTGAATTTACTTGTAGTGAGTCAACAGGTAAATTATGTTCTGGCATGCTTCAACATTTACTTCATATATCCCAGATTTACTTAAAATTAAAATGAATTTTTCAAAGCCTCATGTTCTACAGAAGATGAGAATAGTTGTTATATTTTTATCTCCAAGAATTAGAAATGTCAAATGAAGAAGTAATGAACTGAAATAAAAACAGCAAATACCAATAATATAAAATCATAGAACATTACATCACTGAAACAGACCTGAACTATTACTCTGCCTAGCCCCATGAACAAGCACCCTGACCATAGCCCTCCATACACACCCCCATCCATGTTCCTATCTATTTTTATATCTTAAATGTTAAAATTTAACCCACATCTACCACTTCTGCTACCAGCTCATTCCATACTCTCACTGCCCTCTGACGGAAGAAGTTCTTCCTCATGTTCCTCTTAAATATTTCACCTTTCACCTTTAACACATTATCTGTAGTTCTCACCTCATCAAAGCTGCTTGGGAAAGGCCTGATTTACCTTATCTATGCCCCTCATAATTTTATCAGATCTTCCCTCATTCGTATATCCAGCAAATCAGACAGCATTCTGTAGAGAGGAAACGGTTAATATTTCAAGTCAAGAACCCTTCATGAGACCTGGAGAGAACAAGATACTTTTAAGTTGCAGAGAAGGAGAGGGATAAGAACAGGGAGGAAACAAAGAAGGGTTTCCCAAAGGGGACGGGAAGGAAGGTAATTTGAGAAATAAAAGCAAAAAAGAATATGCTGAAACTGCAAAAGGCAGAACACAGATTTAGCATGTCTGTTTGATTTTCTTATTCTCTCTCTCTCTCTCTCTCTCTCTCTCACTGTCCTCATTCTGAAAACATTGAGTCACCGGGACTATCATGATCTCCATCCTATTTTAAATGTTCCCTTTGACCTTTTCATTCATTCCCTTCTTTACAATTTAAAACATTCTTTGTTTTCTTGCTTACTAAATGTTGGAAACATTCAGGAGGTCAAGCAGCACCCATGGAAAGAGAAACAGATGCTGTCTGACCTGCTAAGTGAGACCTGCAGTAAATGGTAAGAAGCTCTTAAGTGGCATATTGCCAAAGCTCCAGTTCCTGAAAACACTGACAGAAGGAAAAACATGAGCCAGAGCCCTAGCTCCACTGAAAACCTGAAAGGATTAGTAATAGGCTTTAAGTGTCTCTGATATTCAGAGAATTTAATTAAACATTGATTAAATTATTACATAAAATAATTAAAACACAAAACAGTATGTACCGAAATAAGGGCAAATAAGTAAAACATAAATAAATAACTGAATGTGCCTTTTCCCATCTACTCTACAGGACCAGAATCCCCTTTCAAGTCAGTGGAGCCACCATTCCTGTGTTTTGTCAGGCTGGACTTGAGTGGAGATCAGCAATGGAACAAAGTGGCAAATTCACCAGCATCTCTCACTCAGCAGGTTCCAGAGTTAGTGGACTTGCACAACTCAATGACATACTTAACTTGGAACATTCAAAAACCAGCTAGCCAGTTTGTGTTGGTACCATGCATCCACTGTACAAAGTCTTGATCAGACTCATTAGCTTTGGGCACTGAGTTTCAGGAAGGTGCCATTGATTGCAGATTCATGAGGCTCATGGACTTGTTGTCTGTTTGCTGTTGTGTGCTGGAGCAGCAGGCTGAGGGTAGCAGACACCAACAGAATCAACAAACTCATTCATAAGGCTAGTGATATTGTGCGGGTGGAACTGGACTCTCTGACAGTATTATCTGAAAAGAGGATGCTGTCCAAGTTGCATGCCATCTTGGACAATGTCTCCCATCCACTCCATAATGTACTGGTTAGGCACAGGAGTACATTCAGCCAGAGACTCATTCCACTGAGATGTAACACTGAGCATCATAGGAAGTTATTCCTGCCTGTGGCCATCAAACTTTACAACTCCTCCCTCGGAGTCTCAGACACCCTGAGCCAATAGGCTGGTCCTGGACTTATTTCCACTTGGTATTATTTACTTACTATTATTTAATTATTTATGGTTTTATATTGCTATATTTCCACACTATTCTTGGTTGGTGCGACTGTAACGAAACCCAATTTCCCTCGGGATCAATAAAGTATGTCTGTCTGTCTGTCTGTAAGACAATTGCATTCCTATTAGTATAAAACCAAAACATAATAGAAGCAAGGTGTGCAAATCATTTTAATAGGTAGATGCAGAGAAGTAACTTACAGCAATAAGACAGTACAAATAAAAAGGACATAATCTGAAATCAAGGGTTAGGTCATACAGCAGTTATATGTATATCTATGTTTCACTTAAATGTTCCAGCATAGACAGCAAAGTTAACATGTACAAAAAAGCTGGATGAACTCAGCAGGTCGGGCAGCATCCGTTGAAAGGAGCAGTCAACATTTCAGGCCGAGACCCTTCATCAGGTCTGAAGAAGGAGGGGGCAGGGGCACTATAAAGAAGGTGGAGGGAGGGGGAAGGTGCAGGTGAAAAACCAATCAGAGGTGTTACGTATCCCGTAACTGGATAACTTACCAGCAAAGATAGAGAGGTCTGTTGAAGTCTGGTGTCACTATTTTCAAATGTTTTTATTTATAAAGGGACACAAAAGTAGGGTTAATACATACATTCAGATAGTGCACATCGTCAACATTCAATCTAAAGTGCGGGTATAGTAATAATCATCATTAAGAAGTGAGCTCTGCTGGTGTCTAGGGGTTAATAGACTGTCCGTTGGAAATATAAAAGTCACTCTGAAAGTCTGCAGGCCTCAGCCCTTTGAAAATCGCTGGGTTTTGCGTGGGGCAACCGAGAGAGAGAGAGATTGGGGGGAGAAGAGAAAGAACTTGCCGAGTCTTGATGAATCTTCCGTGAAATCAGGGGAGCGTTGGTTCCCTCTCCCCGATGTTAGTTAAAAGCGGTTTTCTGTGATTCCAGCCACAAATTCCAATCCCGGAATCTAACGCACGTGGCTTCCTTCAGAATGGCTTCCCGCTGTCCCCCTGAGACTCTCCTTTATAATTCCTCACGGGGTCGCAGGTGTCAATCAGGTTGGGATGATGCAATCTCTCTCTCAACCAGCCCATCTTTCCCAAGGGCTTTTCACGTGGTCTCCATGAGACAATAGTCGCTGTTGTCTTTATTCTGTATCCCTGGTGGGACCTGCAATTTTGCACGTTTCTCTCTCTCTCTCTCCCCGACTGGGTCTACTGACTGCCTCCCCTTTCGACGGGTGCTCTTGCGATTCTCACAAAGGAGGGGGCTGGGATCATAACAGAGGAAAGATCAAGGGGTGGGGGAGGGGAAGCAGGGAGGAGATAGGCAGGAAAGGTGAAGAAGGAATGTAAAGGGAAAGCACTATGGGTAGTAGAAGAAGGCAGAATCATGAGAGAGGTGATGGGCAGCTAGAAGAGGAGGCGGAGTGACAGTGGGATGGGGGAAGGGAGAGGAGGGAATTACCGGAAGTTGGAGAATTCGATGTTCACACCAAGGGGCTGGAGACTATCCAGACAGTATATGAGGTGTTGCTCCTCCAACCTGAGTTTGGCCTCATTATGGCAGTAGAGGAGGCCAGGTATGGACATATCTGAATGGGAATGTGAAGCAGAGTTGAAGTGGGTGGCAACCGGAAGATCCTGTCTGTTGGCAGACGGAGTGGAGGTGCTGGACGAAGCGGTCCCCCAATCTGCGTCGGGTCTCTCCGATGTAGAGGAGGCTGCACCGGGAGCACCGGATGCAATAGATTACCCCAAAAGACTCACAAGTGAAATGTTGCCTCACCTGGAAGGACTGTTTGGGGCCCTGAATGGTGGTAAGAGAGGAGGTGTAGGGACAGGTGTGGCACTTACGCTTGCAGGGATAAGTACCAGGTGGGAGATCCGTGGGGAGGGGCGTGTGGACCAGGCAGTTGCGGAGGGAACTATCCCTGCGAAAAGCAGAGAGGCGTAGAGAGGGAAAGATAAGCTTAGTGGTGGGGTCCTGTTGAAGGAGGCGGAAGTTGCAGAGGATAATATGCTGGATCCGGAGGCTGGTGGGGTGGTAGGTGAGGACAAGGGGAACACAGTCCCTGTTGTGGTGACAGGAGGATGGGGTGAGGGCCAAAGTGCGGGAAATGGAGGAGATGCGGGTGAGACAGCAAAGTTATTTGATTTGCTGCCATTCATTTTCTACTTCCTCTGAATTTCCAATTTTACCATGCTTTTGCCTACCTCCATACGCTTACAGTTGAATTACTTAAAAAAAAGACAAAAACACAATTTGTCAGATTAAATTGGTTTGGCTGAAATTCCTCAAAGTTCTAGGGGCTACCTAACATGCTATATGGTACCAAAATTACATCCCTTTGGTACAGCCAGACTGGTTGAGGTACACAATACTTGTTATGTTAACCTTAGTTTACTAGGAACACTCTTTGCAGATAGGTTGACCATCAATAGTGGACATAACTACAACAAACTAACTTGCTTTACAGTGGATTCAAAGGGCTACATCACCAACAATACCCATCTTTTCATGGTCAGGCTGCATAGCACAAATGAATTGGGATTTTTATTGTAGGTTTTTACAAATAAAATGGCAAAGGCTTTTTATGTTTCAGAAAAACTGTAGCAACTCACTTATTAAACACCAAAAACTGAACACAAAGCACGCTGAAAGTCCTTTACGTAATTACCTCATCACATCAGACCTGCCTCTTAAAGTGAACCTCAACCTAATGTCGGTGGTTGTGAATTATGTGCCTTTCCACCAATTACATTACTCTACATTATCAGATTTTTGTACCAGTACCTAGTTACAATAATTGAGGACATTCAGCTATCAGGACCATAATCAGCTTCCCTTTTCCTGTCCTTAGATCCATCAAATCATGCAAATTTACTCCCTTACCCATAAACCTTCAACTTCCCTCTGATCTTTTGTCATTTATCTACAGAAAGTGATAATTTACTGTATCTACACATCTTTAGAATACACAAGAAAACTATGGAAATCACGTGATCATGGAAAGGACATGCAAACTCCACACAAACACAATCAAAGTCAGTTCAAGCCAAAGACACTGGAATGGTAAGCCAGTGGAGTTGTGTGTCACTGAATTGCTATATTTAATCCAGGAAATAGATACACAATCTTTTACTTAAAAAAAATCAAAATAATTGATACCAAACATTATGGATCAGATTTTACAGCCAATGCTAATAGTGAGTCTAATGTATATATGTAAATGGAAAGCAGCCTCCAGTACCAATGCAGCAACAACAACTTCTGAGATTGGACCTGTCTAATAGATTCACTAATCTAGGAATGCACGTGGAATCTTGCAAATGTGCTGTATTTTACTATTATACGCACTTAAAATACAACAGGAAAGTTTAGGGAAACTTCAGCGTAAGTGCTTTTCAATGAGAAGTTTTAATACTATGACTAAGTTCAGGAGCGTGGTCAACTATCTTAAAAGTTATTCTTCATGAACAATGTTTAGACAGTGAGTGTTCAAAAGATAATCAAATACAAGAGAAATCTCATTTGAACCAGAATGTATCTTATTGAACCAAATTCTGCAGATGCTGGAAACCCAAGCAACACATACAAAATGCTGGAGGAACTCAGCAGGCCGGGCAGCATCTATGGAAAGAGCATAGCTGATGTTTCAGGCTGAGCCCCTTCATCTTCACCTGATGTCTTCACACAGATCGTACCTGTTACTCAAGACAATTTAATGTTGTTGAAGAACTTCAGGATGTTCTGATTTGTATAATCTGATCTGACTATTTATTTATCATCGAGGACTCTAAAAGTAAAGGAAACTCCAGCTTAGGATTTGCTCCTCAGGGTTACCTGCATCTTATTTTGTTAGACCATAACATAGAAGCTCTGCAACTGAAATTTATTAGTAGATTCCAGCAAAACTTAAATGGGGATGCACTGGAACAGTCACAAACTCCATTTGTTTATTTTTGTCCCCCTCCCCTGCTACATGATTAGTTAGATCTTTCTGTTATCTCTGTACCTTCTCACCAATTCCATTGCCTGTTTTTTTATGTATCACTGAACTTGACAATTTTGCCTCGAGTTTATATTGTGATTTACATGATGAGACCAAGGGCATCCAACTCAGCACTTTCCTTATCCCCATTATAACAAAAGCACTCACAATTTCTCTTTCAATTATTCAAGCAATTCAGACATTCCTGAGGCTTGCCTACATTATACTGCCTGACAATGAATGAAATTCCTCTTTTGACTAAAATGATAAATGGCTTCAGATAGTTTAAGGAATTCTCAACCAGTTCATTGTTCCAACCAACGGATGATATTCTCCCAAGTGGGACCCATCATCTACACTCCTCATTTCCTGAGCTTACCACCTCATTAGATTGACTATCCTGAAGATAAGTGGCAAAGCCCTTAATGGCAAAACAGCTTTCAACAATGTAATAACTGGAGCAAGCCCCACCTCCAAATTTTGTAATGGAAAACTTTGAAAGATGGAAAACCTCCAGTTTTGAAAAACAACCACAGGTTTGATGGATTACAATAACTCAAAAAATATTAAAAAACAAGTAACTGAAGCTTCCTCACAGAGGCAAGCAGTTCCCCTTGAAACTACTATTATTCATCTATTCAGGCAAAGTAAAGTCCCATATTCACATAGATTCAGGACTCATTTCTGTCATTCTAGACCACTAAAGGACTCCTCACAGAAACCGCTAATAAAACCCAGTATTGTAGGGATTCACAAGAAAACTGGGCAATCCTCTCTGACAGTACCAGAGCAGACCTAAAGCAGAATTAGAAACTGCATGTAATTTCAAAGGAGATTCTCAGAAAGTGGAATAGGAACTAATTAAATAGTAAATTTAAAAATCTGTTAGGTGTTTTAATAGAAGAAATAAAGTTCAGTAAATATTGTTACACCATTTAAATTGCTTCACACATTTGAGAAAATAACAAAGCTTCAACCCCAGCTTTGTCTTGTGCCAAAGGTCATTGAGCCTTTATGGGTCTAGGCTACTCTGCCCCAAAATCATCCAAGCTCTATGTGCTCCCCGACTCAAGGGTGCAAAGGCAGTCTAACCAGTGTAGTTGTTGAAAAGAAGGTGGAGAATCCCTGCTTGTTTTGTATGGCCTTTAGATTTCATGCAGAGGCCATCTGCAAAATCATCCAGCCAGGAAATCACAACCAGGACTACTAATAAGGCCGAACAAAATCAGACCTAGAATTTATTTCAAGCATTCTTAGATCTAAAGGAAAAAAAGTAAACTTCTAGAAGAACTCAGCATGTCAAGCAACAGGCAAAAGGAGGCAAAAGAATGAAGGATATTTTGGGTTAAGATCTTGTACAGTCTTGATGCATGGTCTCCCAAAATGCTAAACCCCCAAAATGCTAAACCCCCAAACTGGGTTTGTCTTCAAGATGTTGCTTGCCCCACTGAGATCTTCCAGAAGTTTATTTTTTGCTCTAGATTCCAGCATTTGCAGTCTCCTGTGTCTCCATCATCAGAATTGAGTCTCTAATCATCTAATTCATTCATGTTTATGGGATTTCTGCACCTTTGCTATATTTGAATAGTCATTAAAAGAAGTGCTGCATTGACTTTCACAATTGTGAAAGACATTTTGCATTAAAATTTATTCTGAACAGTGTAGCTCAGGGGTTGGATGTGGACAGGAAAGCCTGACCAAAGGTCATTACTTCTCTACATTCCATTGGATTCCAAAAACAAAGGATGCAATACAAGTGAACATTTACTTAAATGGTAAATTTCCCAGTTTTTACGATGCTAGAGATGAGAGTTTATTTTAAATAGTTATGAAATGAGGTAATTGGGTAAAGTGCAGCTCATCAGAAAGTGCATCCCAGTTTCATTCACCCTATAAGTCAGCACTGCCTTGATCTACCCCCACACCACTATTCCACCCATCTCATCCACATTTAATTTAAAAGGACATTCATTAATCATGTCAAAAATTAACACTCTATTTCTACAAATACTCCCAAAAATGTACACCTTATTACAAGCTCACCACTGCCACAAGGCTCATATTAAGATTCATTCCATCATCAGTACAATTCAAAGCCCAACATTACTTTGAGCACATTTAGAACAGGACCAGGAGTGAGCATTCTCACTGAACAATGCCAGGATCAACCATTCCAAAGTCCACATGATTTGTTCAGCAAAAGTTGTTCTAGTAACTATGGTAGCAGACAGGTGACGTCTGGGTCACAGAAAATTTAGGAGTGGAGACAAAACTGGAGAGTATGCTATCAATTTAATAGCCCGTGAGCCAACACCAACCAACACCTGCATGAACCAACTAGACAAACACAGGCTTGTAATGACGATAATACTGTATCTGGGTCAGCACCAAAATGCATTAACATCTGCATTGGGTCTCTTAACCCTTGGTTCTGAATATACAAATGTGTTAACAAAAGTCATGAATCAGAAAAAAATGTCTTATTCTTTCCTACACAGATGGAACTATTACAACTGAATTACAGATAATCTCTTTGACATCATCAAGAGAGTAGCTGCTTTATGAATTTAGTATACTTCTGCTTATGATATTTGAATATTGTGTTTGGAAATAGGGTTCTGTATTTTCATTTTTTACTGATAAATATTAGCAGGTTGGTATTTTCTTTATTCAATTGTCAAAACTTTCTATATAAATTCAGAATTATTTTAGTTAAACTTGAACTGCAAACTTTAACTCTTCAACTGTATTGTTAAGCTAGAAAAGATTTGTGGTTCCATTAAGTTATAACTTTGATGGGATCTTCAGTCAGAGATTTTCTATATCATTAAATACAAAATGTCACAGCCTTCTGTGAAGCAGGATCAATTATCTAGGCACATTAACATTTTGCTCTACATTCTTGCTCAGAAATTCAAAGCAAATCAAGATGAAGCTATTTTTTAAATGTATACAATAATACAAAAAAAAACTTTTGATCTTGTGGGTTTCAGGCTTAGCATATCAAGCAGAACAATTGAAAATAAGAGTGCTGTTGCATTGCATTGGTCCAAAGGGGAGAAAATTGTACCTTACTCTAGATTGAGTGAATGTATTACAAGAACATAGCAACCTATCTAAAAATGAAACAATTGACTACTCCCAACTTTTATCTTGAAACCAGGAGCAGTGAAAATCATTTAATATTTACTTTCTTGACTGTTAGCATATAGCAGCAATTTCATTGGAAAAATATAATTTACAGAATCCAGACGTTGAGACTGAGGAATGGCTACTGTTTAAGACAGAGTTAACACTGATAAAATGCACTCAGATATGCAAAGCTGCCAAGCTATCTAGAACCAAATTAAAAGTGTTGTATGACAAACAGGAAGAAGTATATGTACTGAAGCATGACACAAAAAAAAAGCAGAATAGGACAAGTATAGCTAAGGTCACTTAGACATTGCATGTATTGTAAAACACAACATAAGTGACTGAAAAAAATACCCTCAAATGTAATAAGTGTGCATTACAGAGAATGGAAAATTCAAACAGTGCCCAATGAAGAGGACATCAAAACTTCAGTGAATTAATGAAGTGAACTGTACACAGATAGCATCACTTGAACCAAATGTACTTGGGGGCCATACAAGGCTAACTCAGTGGCAGTAACACCACAGGATGTATTGTGATGGATATTTACTTCCTTGGGAAGTAGGCCTCTTGCTAATGTTTTGCAAAGCTCACTTTCTAAGCACAGCAGTTACCACTTGTAAGATCACAAAAGAAGTTGTAAGTAAACTTCAAACTAATATTGCTTTGTTTAAGTTCTAGTCATTGATGGGAGCCAGTCTTTAGTTCTTAAGATGTAAATGGAAAGCAGTATTCAGCTTTTAGTTAAAATACGGTTTTGCAAACAAGCTCTGTATGTAGCAGGTGCTCTGTCTATGGAAAGTAAGATGTAGTCCACTGTATATAGTTTATTTCTGCTCAAGAATGTAGTGTTAGACAATGAGTTACTTAATTTTTGTTTCAAACAGACAAAGCTGACTAAGTTACTTAGTTCAAGGAAGCTTGCAGACCAGATGGATAATATCATTTAACACATCAAATAACTGATCAATTAATGTTGGAAGTTTTATGCACTCAAGGAGGTTAGCTTCATGGAATTCTGTCTCCAAGATGCTTTTAGACATTTGTGTATAAAGGGTGTCTGAGGAAATATCACGTACATGTGAGGTCATGCAAGGTGCAAAGAAAAAGGGTACACATGTAGAGATCAGTTCAGGCTTATTAGGTTAAGAAGCATCAAGAAACCTGAAAGAAACATGGGGTGAACTAGAATCCATTCCTCTGAATTTGATTTCTGTGATGGATGATTTGTTCACCTACCTCGTTGTTATGTCTTCCTAATTTATAGAAATTACACTTATGTTTTAGAAATCCTTTGAGCTTTGTGTTTTGGGAAATACTGTGTGCTTTAGAAATAGTTTGTAATTTGGAAATGTTTAAAATAGAAATCCTCTATGAGTTTCATACATATTTTAAGAGTGCTATTTGGATTTAAATGTGTGTTGTTGAAAATAAATGAACTGTAGTTTAAACTGCTTTGTTCGCTGGAAGTATTTTCTCTTTGGTAGGGAGGGGGACTCACTGCTCGAATAGTGGGTCTTTGGTAAGGAGGGGGACTCACTGCTCGAATAGTGGTTATTGGCAGCTAAACTCGCCATGGAGAATAAACAGGGAACTGAACTAGTCTTTTAAGATTTGGTAGTTACAGTATAATCTCCCTTTAGCGAAAGTACTTTGGTTATTTATATCTGATGGTGCTTAAGGTCTTCATTTGAGTATAGAATTTTGCATTCAGCAAACCCAGTACCATCACAGTATTTACAAAAATGTTGCTGAAAGGGTAATAGTGACATTTCAATTAGAAACAACCTGCAATGCCCTGCTTAAGCAATCCAACAAAACTGAATGATGCAATTAAATTCAGTGTGTTGACGTATGCATAAGTTGGCAATTGCACCAATTGGGAGATACTCTCCAACAATGCCAAGCTAAATGAACCCTCAGTCCATGGAAATTCAAAATTTCTGTTGCAGAATTTGGACATCTTTTCAAAGCAGTTAGTTAACATTTCTGATATACCTTCTTGGCATCAAGTTTGAACTATATTTGTTCTATGGTATCTAGTGATTCCACAGTAGGCACCTTTGAAGATCTCATTACATTGGTGGAACAGTGTTTCTAAGCCTTATTTTAGGGATGTTTAAATTGTATCTATTTAGCAATTAAGGTACAATTTATCCATCTTGCAATGTGGCCCAAAAACTCTCCAAACCTGCAGTATCCTGATAGGTTTTCCAATATAATGTATTTATTGGGTTGTACACCCTTCGGCTGCGTATGTGGCCTTCATTTTGTCCTACTTCCTGCCTCAAGTCTCCTGTAACTTTTCCAATACTTAGTGCAGACATCCCACCCTGCAAAAACCCATTTCAGGGAGGTAGCATCACCCTTCCCCCCCCCCCCCCCCGGTTGACATCCAAGGGTGTATGTATATAGGGCAATTGATTATGAAAGAACGCAACAACTTTTTTCGATCTCATATTGAAACTATTTACACACACATATATATATATTCCTTGTTGAGTATTTTGTTGGCAGTCTCAATTGCTAATAGCTTAATGCTAATGCAAATAGCTTTTCTATTTCTTTTTCAAACTTTCCTTGTACTGTGACGTGGCTTGCTTGACAGATTTGAGCATTTTGACGGAAGTCTCAACCTCATAACATTCTGTGTCAAGGAATTTGTTAATTTTTCAGGACATCAGATTTACAAGTGTTTTGTGAGACAGCTGACTTCTGAATTCTGTCTTAACATGGCGCTCAATGCTAAATGCCCTTTCTACATCACAATTAGAATTTGGCAACACCAAAAACAGCTTCATCAACTGGCAATAGATGGGCAATAGAAAAGTCACTGTTGCAAACAGTGCAGCGAGCAACACTGTCATTATTTTTGACCCCTTTTAGGCAGGGGTACACTTTAGTGTAGTCTGGGGTGAAGTACATTTTATATTTTTTTCTTTTTTTTGGAACACTCTGCCATGGCACTGCAGGACACTAAACTGAACTGATGGACAATGAAAGAGAGAAAGAGGTCACCTGTAAAGCCCACCCACAGAGAAAACTGATTGGTCTCTCTTTGTGCTAAGTAGACCTATCAGGATTGATTCATTCTTTTTCTCTCGCTGTCACACACACACACACACACACACACACACACACACACACACACACACACACACACACACACACAAAATCAATTTCTGGGATTTTGTATATAACTTGCGGGTGTCAGGGAGCCGCTATCAATATGCTGGAGACTCCTGGAACTTTCCGGGAGAGGTGGGATGTCTGTTAGTGTTTCTGTCCATTTTCAGATTAGTGCTCCTTATTTGTGTTTTTTTACTAGTATGTTAGTGTCTCCATAAAATATACCAGCTAACTGTACAGACAGGACCTTCACATTTGCATAATTTCTACCATTTTCCATTATGGAGTTTTTGTGGTTCCAAGATGCTCGGTTATGACAACTTTTCTCTCTGCTTTAGTGCCAATTCATATTTGTAATTGAGACCATCTTTGTTGCCTACTGTACTGCATTTCAAAGTGGTCTGTGAATCAAGACTGTTGATGCCATTAAGTTCTAGAATGATTGCCAAAGTTAGCTGCAGGTTTAGAACACAGCTGTACTTTATTACAGTTTAAAGCAACTCATACAAGTACTTAATTCATAAGTTTGGTAACAACATTGCAATATAGACTTAAATAATTTACTTCCATCTCTGCATACATAGATTATATTTTCTGTAATACCAGTGAGACATAACCTCTAGCAAAAACTTGCAAAATTTTTCCCCTCTCATTAGGACAGTTAGGCTGTTTGCCTACCACCTTAGGCAAATGAAAACAATGTTTCCAGCAAGGTTAAAAACATCAAGGATCAGTCAACAATTGAGTCCAACAGGATGAGTTCCATTCATTCTTCATATGAATGACAGTGAGCAATGGATCAGAATAGGAAAGTGAGTTACCCCGCCTTCACTGTTAGTGGACAATAAAATTCAAAAGGAAACATATTCTTTAGTTGAACCAAACACTCTTTACTGAGAAATATATAAAATGCCTTGGAAGTACTTGAAGTGTAACAACCAGCAAGGAGCTTTTAAAGCAAGCTGGCTTGAGACTGATGAATAGTTGTATCCCAGTGAGCAATAGACAATGGGCTACTTAGGGCTACTAATTAGAGATGCTTAATTTAATGGTGCTGAATTTACAACAACCCAATGGACAAGGGACCAGTGTTGTCAGAGGCATCACACAAAATACACCAGTTGGTTCGAATAAATACTGGAACGTAGACATTCTTTGGAGCGGTACTCACAGACAGTACAGATGCCTGAAGTTACTAAACAAAGTTATCTCACAAAATGACTATGAAGAAAAAAAATGTGATTGTTGTACTAACATAGGTTCACAGTCAATCATTAGAATTTGGTATAAGAGTTAATCCAAACTCCACTTTCTGCAACAATATGAAGACTTTTGGAAAACATCAATCCAGCATAAAGCCCATGGTCTTTTAGGCACCTTTGACTCTCACCCTTCTACATGCTACAGAGATTACTTAAATCCTACAGAATTCACTAGAGAAGTACAAACAATTCTATCTCTTTAAAATCCTTCAAATCCATCCACGGGATATGTGAACCAGCAACTACACTCTCATTCCCACTCTCTCAAGACTTCAGGAAAGAGATGTTCAGAAAGACTGAGAATATGTGCAAAAGGAAATTTTCTTTTTGTTATCAAGGACTTCTTTAAAACACTGTAACATCTTCACGGATTCATGGGAATCTCTAACCCCTGACCTCTCAAAATACATGGGCGGCCACACAAAAAAAAAATCTAAACATGTCTTTAAGGGAATCTCTTCAATGGAAACATGGAGGCCACATATGGTTGAGGATGCATTTTAATCACCCACTCAAGCAAACCCTATTCAATCAGATACTTCCTGTCTCATCTTTGGAAGAGTCTGCAGAGTGGAAGCAAGTTTCCCTTAATCCCAAGGGACTCTCTAAAAAAGCTTGTGCTTATATGCTAGAAACAAGAATGGTTAATTTAACTGAATGTGATATTGGAGGATCAAAATATTTTACATTTTATGTCCTGCAACAATTAGTTTTTATACTTTACTGCCTATATGATGATATATGTTTAAGGATTCCAGCCTGTCAAATGTATCAATAATGAAATTTAAACTGAAACTATTAAAATGAATGAAGTTAAATATCCCAACTTGTTAAATATAATAGCTAAAATGTACTGTACCAGGAACACTCAACCACACCGAAACATCAACACTACAGACATACAGCACAGAGGAAACAACAAATTATGCCCGTATGACTTTGCAATTAATTAACTATCCACGAAAATTCTCTCTGCTATGTTTGGAAACCATGCATCAATGATAAATAGTCAGGCTTCATTCTATGTTTTGCTTAATCATTGACAAAGACTTGATTTAGAGTTAAAAGCTGGTTGCAGTTTACAGAACTGTGTAAACAAGAATGCAAACACAACCTGGGTGATCAGGCTTAGTAGATCAACATTAGGAAGATCCCCAATTCACCTATGAATATACAATACGTGTCGACCTAGAAAACAAGCAACCGCCAACAACTCAATGGTGACCCTGACGATGTGCTCTAATAGGAAAAAATAACAATCACAAGAGCTTTGTAGTTTCTACAGAAATAGTTTTTATTGGAGAGATAAAAACATGTATAGGTGTCACCCCCCCCCCCTTTACAAAGGTAGTGTGTTCCTATGAAACCTTTCTTAAGCTGAAATGGCGTAAAGCAAAGAACCATTAATTTATATGGGAAAAATTTGCGTAAAAGCGAAAATGCTCTTTGTAATGCAAAAACAGTTACTAATGTAGGTCTTTTGTAAAAGTGAAGTGGCGTAAAGCAGGTGCATAATATTCATGTTTGTCAGGTCCATGCAATAAAAGGAAGTATTAATTTAGACCATATGGAAAGTACTGATGTTGTATGAAGAGGACGTCTACCAATCCCAAGACCAGAAGATTATGTCCACATTATCAGCAAGTAGGCAGTTGGACATTTGCCAACAGCAATCACATAGAAACTCCATCAACAAACCACAAAGCTATACTGACTGTCCCTAATCAGTCTTTTCTTTTCCTTTCTAAATGCAGATAGATCTTGTCTCTCAGAATTCCCTCCAATAACTTTCCTACTGGTGTTAGGCTCACCAGCCTATACTGATCGACTTGTCCTTGCAGCCCTCAAGTAAAGGCACAACATTAGCCAACCCCTAGTCTTCCATTAGCTCACCAATATCTAACAAAGATACAAATATCTTTGTCAGAGCCCCTGTATTTATCTCCTTGTTTCCCATAACATCCTAGGATACACCTGGTTGGGCCCCAGAAATCTATCCAGATTTATGTGAGACAAGACCAACACCAATTCTTTTGTAATGTTGGTATATTTCATGCCATCTGTTTCCTTCCTTGAACTCACTAGTGGCCATAACCTTCTCTCCAGTAAATATAGACAAAAGGTATTCAATTAAGACTTCATAAACTTACTGTAGTTCCATATGTAAAGGGCCATACTGATACTTATGGGATCATGGTCTCTCTATAGTTACTATTTTGCTTTTAATATACTTACAGAATCTTTAAGATTCTTCTTTACCTTATCTATCAAGGATAGCTCATGCTCAATTTCTACCCTCCTTATTTAGACCATAAAGATCATAAGACATAGGAGCAGAAAAACACAGCTTTGTAAACAAGCTCTGTAGATAGAAGACGTTCTACATGGGGGAAGTAAGATGTTGGCTCACTACATCTGTTGTATTGCTACTCAGAAATTCAGTTCAAGACAATGTGTTGTTTAATTTGGCTAGTTTCAAACAGATAAACTGACTTTTAAACTGCTTAGTTTGAGAAAGCTTGCAGAACAGATTGATAATATAATTTAGCATTTCAATAACCTATTTATTAATAAGTTGGGAGTTTTATGTACTCAAGAAAGTTAGCTTTACAGAATTAATTGTGATCTGTGAAGATTAATTGTGGTCTGTCCCCAAAATACTTTCAGACTGTTTGTGTTAAAAGGATATCTGAAGAAATATCACATGCATGTGAAATCATAGTGAGAATGGGAGAAAAAGGGTATAAATGTAGAGACAGTTCAGGATAATTAGTAAAGAGGTAAGGAACATCAAAAAGAAACGTGGAAGAAGCACGGGGTGAATTAGAATTCATTCGTCCAACTTCAAGTTCCGCAACAAACAACTTGTTCGTCTGCATCGTGGTATGTCTTTTCCATTTATAGGAATTGTACCTGTGTTTTGAAAATGCTTTATCCTTTAGTCTCCCTTTAGTGAGAATACTCATGATTACTTATACCGATAGGGCTTAATGTCTTTATTTGAGTTTAGAATGCCGTGGTCAACAAACCAAATACCATCACATATATATTTCAATATATTGACCCTTGCTGAGAATATAATGGTTCTAAATAGCAACAAAATTCAGATATAACATTGTTAATGGAGAGTATCCTGGGACACTGTCACCTTCATACAGATCAGATATCAAAACACTGAATCCCCAGATGACGATAAAAAGTTTAAGAATATTCTTCAGAGGGAAATGAGAAGGACAAACAGAAGTCATGAGATGGTCCTGGCACGTAAGATTAAGGAAAAACCCAAGAGGTTCTATAGCTATATTATGAATAAAATGGTGGCTAGAAAGAGTAGGTCCCCTTCGGGATCAGTAGGTTGCTTATGTCTTGAGCTGCATGAGATGGGTGGAATTTTACTGAGTATTTATTGAGGAGAAAGTTATAGTTGCTCAAGAGATAAGAAAAACAAGTGGAGAAGTTTTGGAGGATATTCATATTATAAGAGCTATTTGCAGTCTTACAGCACATTAATGTAGACCTGACAGACTTTGTGGGAGGCTAGAGAGGAAATTGGAGAGGCCTTTGCAGAGATATTTGCTTCATAATTAGCCATCGGTAAAGTTCCCAAAGACTGGAATGTTGATAATATTCCATTGTTTAAACAGAGAAACATAGAAAACCTACAGCACAATACAGGCCCTTCGGCCCTCAAAGTGGTGCCAAACATGTCCCTATCTCAGAAATTACTAGGCTTACCAGTAGCCCTCTGTTTTTCTAAGCTCCATGTACCTATCCAAAAGTCTCTTAAGAGACCCTATCATATCTGCCTCCACCACCATTGCCGGCAGCCCATTCCACGCACTCACTACTCTCTGAGTAAAAAACTTACCCCTGACATCTCCCCTGTATCTACTCCCCAGCACCTAAAACCTGTGTCCTCTTGCGGCAACCATTTCAGCCCTGGAAAAAAGCCTCTGACTATCCACACGGTTAATGTCTCTCATCATCTTATACACCTTTATCAGGTCACCTCTCATCCTCCCTCGCTCCAAGGAAATGAGGCTGACTTCACTCAACCTATTCTCATAAGGCATGCTCCCCAATTCAGGCAACATCCTTGTAAATCTCCTCTGCACCCTTTCTATGGTTTCCACATCCTTCCTATAGTGAGGCGACCAGAACTGAGCACAATACTCCAAGTGGGGTCTGACCAGGGTCCTATATAGCTGCAACATTACCTCTAAAAAGAGTAGCAAGGACAAGCCAGGGAATTACAGGTCAATCAGCCTGACATCAGTAATGGGGAAGTTACTGGGAGGAATTCTGAGAGACAGGATCTATCAGCATATGGACAAAGTTCCATGGCTTTGTGCATGGGAAGTACTCTAGTTCTTGATAAACCTTTGAAGATTTTTGAAGAGGTAGTCAAAAGGTAGACAAGGGTATGGCACTGGATATTATCTATTTGGACTTCCGCAAAGCCTTCGACAAGATCCTACATGGTAGACTGGTCTGGAAGGTTAGGTCCTATAGAGTCTAGGGAGAACTAGTTAGGTAGGTTCAAAATTGTACCAGAGGTAGGAAGCAGAGAAGGTTGTTTTCTGGAATGGAGGTCAGTTACTAGTGATGTACCGCAGGGGTCATTTATTGTTTATAAAAATTACTTGGATGCGCATGTATAAGGCTTTATCAGTAGGTCTGCAAATGACACAAAATTAGGAGGCATTGTTGATTGTGAAGAATGCTACTGTACATTACATGGGGATCTTGATCACTTAGGGAAACGGAGTGAGGAGTTGCAAATGAATTTTAACATAGATCAGCCTGAGATGATGCATTTTGCAAAGTCATTCTGGTGTAAGATTATGAATAGTAGGGCACGAGGGAATGTAATAGAATAGAGGGACCTGGTAGTCCAAGTGCATTGTTCATTGAAACTGATGTCACGGCTAGACAGGGTGATGAAAAAGCATTTATCACATTGGCCTTCATCAGTCAGGGCACTGAGTATAGAAATTGGGACATTATGTTGCAGTTGTACAAGTTGTTGGTAAAGCCACTCTCGGAACACTGTATACAGTCTTGGTCACCCTTTTATAGAAAAAATGCAATGGGGAACAGCGCAGAAAGATATGAGGACATTGTAAGGAGTAGAAGGTCTATCTTTTAGGGAGAGGTTGGCCATGCTAGGCCTCTACTCCTTGGTGCACTGGAGAATGATGGGAGACTTTATAGAGGTTTATAAAATCATGAGCAGCATTGACAAAGCAGATGGTTGCAGTCTCTTCCTCCAGGGTATCAGAATTTAAAACTAGGGGCATAGATTTAGGGTTACCAGGGGAATGATTTAAAAAGGACTTGACGGGCAACATTTCATGCAAAGGGTGGTGAGTATAAGAAATGACCTGGCAGAGGAAATATTTGAAGTAGGTAAGATAGTATCATTAAAGAGGCACTTGGATAGGTATAGCTAGGGGTGTGGTTTAGGGGGATATGGGCTGAATGCAGGAAATTTGTGCTAGATGGATATACAACATGGTTGGCCAAAAGATCTGTATCTGTGCTGTATTGCTCTATGCCTCTCGAGGATTCTGTGTTTGTAGAATGGGACACAATTTAGAATGAAATATAATGAAAGGAATATAATACTTGGTTGATATACTTAATCTGGACATTATTAGATATTTCCAGACCAGGCAGCATATACCAAAAAGAATAAACAGCCGACATTTCAGACAGCAATCCTTCTTCAGGACCCTTTCAGGGCCATGTTGAAGGGTCTCAGCCTGAAACATTGACTGTTCACTCTTTTCCATAGATGCTGCTTGGCCTGCTGAGTTCCTACAGCATTTTGAGTGCGTTGCTTTGGATTTCCGGCATCTGCAGATCTTCTCCTGCTTGTAATAGATACTTCACTTTCTTTTTATCGAATTTTCATAGGCCAATGCATGATTCTAAGGAAGGGCACTAAAATTTGCACACATTGTTTGGTGGTAATTAAAGAACTTCTATAATAGTGACAAAATTTACTGAAGGAATGATGTATATTATCGACTGAAGGAATGATGTAGATCGACTTGGGCAAATGCACACAGGCTGTCCTGACATCTGTTTTTACAGGAGTACGTAAGTCAATTTTGTTGGCAATTTGGAAAAGACACAAAATATCACTTCATAAGATAACAACATCACCACAGTATTGTAATGAATGGCATCAAAAGCACATAAAGCTGATAAGAAAGAACAAATGAGAGAGACAGACAGAAAGAATTTGAGAAACAGAGAGAGAGAGAGACAGAGAGAGAGAGAGAGTGAGAGAGAGAGAGAGAGAGAGAGAGAGAGAGAGTGAGAGAGAGAATAAGAACTAATGCCATTGAATGCATATACATAGATTAGATTTATAAATTCAATATCAGGGGAGCCTGTTTGTATGTATGGGTGTCCATAAATCAGTTGTTTGTGACATGGTGACAGCCTGTATGTGAAGTACATTCACACATACCTAGACATACAGACTTTATTATAATTCAATAATTGAAAATTAATAATTTGCACCCAAGATCTGCGAGAAGCCACTTCTAAAACAGAATTATAAGCTTTGAAGGCAATTCCCTGCCCACTTCATTGTACAGAACTGTCATAATAAACGCATGTTTTAATTTAAATAAATCAACTGGGATGTTGCAGGTTAAATATTACAGAGCACTGAGTCTCATGAGGCATACTACACGTAAACAGCAAGCTGAGCTGTAAATCAACTTAAATACATAATCAGGCAAAATGTATGCACCTGACAAGCAGTTCATTAAACACCAAAGATATCCATGATAGCTGCAAAGACACAAGCATAGATGTTATCATTTAACATACCAGTACTGATAAAAGTGGTAATTAGCATGTTAATAATAGAATGGCACTTCAATCAATTGCAGTCATTTTAAAATTTTATTTTTATTTTCGTAATACAGCATTCAGTAGGCCTTTCCAGCTTATGACTCTATTGAGTACATCTCCAATGTAATTTAAATAGAGAGAGTTTACAATATTGCTGGAAAAAGCTATATTCTCTTATGCATGATTACATTCAAAACCTTGAAATAAGAAGTATCAGAAGAGCATGCATTATGCTTTTTCATAACTGAGGGTTTAAACAGAATTACAATAAGTTGTCAGAACACAATTGGCACTGAGTATTTCACAGCAAGCCTTTGTTTTTATTTTGATACAAAGATTGAAATGGTGTTAAAACAATAAACTAGCTGACGGGGAAACAAAATGAGGGCATTAAATATTTTTTGATCAGGTATAACAGTATGCAAATCACAGAATGAAACAGGCAGCTGGAACACAAACACTCAATCGTCATGAAAACTTTATAATATAATGTATTCCCTTTTTCCATGATTCTCATCCTATAAAAATAGCTGGGGTGGTAAGGCCTAACAGAAAGATCTCGCACAATCACATTACTGAGCAAAGAAAGGCTGTTAGAATATACATCACCCCATACTCAGAGAAACTAATTTCTCAAGGCTAATTCCCACAGTATCATGTAGCTTGCTTCATTGAAAGATTGCCTTACTTACGTAGCTAATAATTTTCCTCAGTAAAGAATTAAAATGGCTACAAATGTAGACAGTACTAAGAGTATTGGAAATGCCTAGCACACCAACGTTGAATAGTGACATAACATTACACAAAATTAAAGACTTATGGATGTCTGGAAGTGATCAAGTTGTGCACACACATTCAATTTTTAAACGTCAATATAAATATCAGGGAGCTTTATAGATTGGAATATAAAATCAGTCAACACAATCTCAAAATAAAGCTGCTTGCAGTGTGATGACAACACTCATAAAAGCTGTGGGAATATATTTCATTCAGGACCGTTTCGACAGATGTCATAGTGGACAAACAATCCTTGCTGTTGTTAATAAATGATGATAGTCACATTAAATACTTATCACTATTATATTGACCAATAGATAATTGTTCCTCCACTCCCATGCAAATTGGCAATAATACATCAAAGAATTAAATGTGTTGCTCAGCAAATGGTGTGGATGAAAAGGGATTTCACTAATGGGTCACTGATACTACTATTGGGGAAACCTCTCTCTTTGAAACAGGCTCCATTGAAAATATCCTGGTATCAGAATGATAGCAAATCAAATGAAAGGAAAGTTATAAATTTAAAGAGAATATCCAGGCCATTGAGCAAGGCATGATTGTGGTAATGAGAAGCAAAGCATGACAGAATAAGATTAATAGTAATAATGCACTAATGAACAAAATTAATTTTTAAAAATTAGTTAAAATCATTAAAATTAAAGGAAGAATTTCTCAGTGTACAAAGCATGAGAACAAAAAATAAAAACCCTTGGCATAAAAAGGGATTTGATTGAATAGGTATTATGGAGACACATTTGGGAATTAAATATCCCAAGTTACTTAACTTTAAAAATCTAAACAAATGGAAAATGAGGAAGCAGAGTAGTTCTGATAATAAAGAATGATAGTAGGAAGGAAAGAAAATCAATATGGGTAGATCTAAGGGATAAAATGTGAAAGAAACTCATTTAAAACAGTAATATTGTTGTAAAGAAAATTAACCAAGCATGCATAACAAACATAATGCAATAATAACTTGGGGCAGTTACAATGTCTTAAACATTTTAAAATATCGTGCAAATAAAATAATTTAGGGGATTATAGAATATACTTGAGATAGTTTTCTGGAACAACATATTATGCTTTCCAACCTCTTTAAACAAAAGGTCCTATCTGTCTATTGTCAGTAACTTATGTGTCCAACCTTAAACGTCTGATAGCATTATGAGTGAGTTATTTAAAGACAGTACCCAGGGTTCTGAAGCAATCAGCTTTACCAGTATATTTGTAGTCATTTTTATATTATTTTTAATTAACTAAATTATGGCCTCTTTCTAATCTTTGGTAACTTATTCCCCAAAGTAATCAAAGGGGGATGTGTGCCATAGGTTGGAACCAATGAATTTTAAAAATTGCTACTTTAGTTTTTATATTTATTAAAAGTTTAATTAATAGTTGCATAGTAAAATATCCTTTGAGAAAATATGATAAAATGTTACATTTGCTGTTTTTTAGGAGACCTTAAAAGAGAAAGTAAGATTAAAATAATAGCCATAGATACCCACCAATGTAAAAAGTTTAGAAATAATATTAAATAAAAGAAGAGGGTTAATGATGTTGCCAAGATGTAATCCTGAGTACTGAGGGTATTTTAGGACCAACAATACCTGACCAAAATAAAATGTATACAGGATAAGAGCATAAATTATAATGTAATAAAAAAAACATGCAGAGCTAATACAATTACGTAAAAAAAGGGATTGCAAAATAAATGTGCAAAACCAAGAGAAATAATAATGAAGGAATAAGGAAATGTCAGGGATATTGAACAAATGCTTTTAATCTGTCTTCATGCTTGAAGTGACAAACGTAGCATAAATAATGGCAGTTAATGGTCAAAAGACAGCAAGGGATTTAAAGCAATTAATATCACCAAAGAGAAAATGCTGAAGAGAATATGGGGATTAATACCATATAAAATAGCTAGACTAAACAGCTGGCTACCCTGGATTTTAAAAGAGGCAGCTTCAGAGATTGTGAATTAAAGGTGATCTTCTAAAGTTTTCCTGACTCTGGAACAGTTCCAAGTAAGTGTAACATTGTTACTCAAAAATTGAAGGAGCATAAACTCAGGGAAATGTACACTGGTTAACCTTAAAATTGTTATCGTACACCCTAGAATTCTTTATAAAGAATGTGGAAACATTGTGTTTGGAATATTATAATACCAGACAATGTTCAAACAATTTTGTGAAAGAAAATTGTGATGACAAACCTAAAGTTTTTGAGGATGTAAGTTGCAATGACTTTAGTCAGGGCATCAAAGGTTACGGGGAGAAGGCAGGAGAGTGGGGTTGAGAGGGATTATACATCAGCCATGATGGAATGACAAAGCAGTCTCGATGAGCCAAATAGCCTAATTCTGCTTCTACGTCTTATGGTCTTATGACCTTTAAGGGGCATCCAGAAGATGTGTTGCTTTGATTTTCAAAAGATATTTGAAAAGGTACCAAACAAGCAATGGCATATGAGATTTGTTTGAATACATGATTAGATAACATAAAGTACTGTATCACGAAGTGGGAAGAAGCAGACATTTCAAAGGTTGAAAGGCTGCAGAGATCAGAAATCTTCTCTCAGCTCTTCACAATTTATTTTCCTGAAAACAGACTAAAACATATGCAAATTTCCTGATGATCCAAAGTGATCTGAGTAGGAAGTAAATTATTTGCCAAATGTTATTGGAATGTTAAGTGAGTGGGCAAGAACTTGGCAGAAAGAACATAATGTTTGAAAAATGAAGCTATTCAGTTTTATACTCTGGAATCTTCCTGGTAAAATATGGCTTTCAGGGGATCATGTTCATGGAAAGGAAGAGGTTAACTATAAGTGAGAAAAACAACTAGGAAAGAAAAACTTAAGTATACTTTTATACAAGGACTTGATACCTCAAACGTGAATGTGGGAGGCATGATCAGTAAGTTTATGGACAAGAAGAAGTTTGGTAGAGATGTCAATAGGTACTCAGGTTGCAGAGAGATATCAATGTGTTGGTGAAATTGTGGCAGATGACAATCCAGGCATGATGCATTTTTGAAGTACTAATGAGGCTCAGACATATCTCATGAATGGTCAAGTCTTTTGAAGCGCTGAGGAGCGAAGGGGCCTTGGAAGAGGTTAATAGGGATGAAATACCTAAAATTATGAGGATTATAGAGAGGGTAGACTGCAGGAAACACTTCCCCATATCACATAAGATAAAACTAGAGGACATAGATTTAGGAGAAGGGGAAGATATTCAGAGAAGGTATGAGGGGGACCTTCTTCACATTAGAGAGTGGTACATGTCTGGAAAGCACAGCCTGAGAGATTGATTGAAGGTGGAATTCTGACAGCATTAAAAAAATATTTAGGTAAGCATTTGGATTGCTAAGCACAGAAGGTTATGGCTAAGCAAGGCAAGTGCCTAGGTGTCTAAGTATTGGGTGGCGGGATTGATACAGAAGGGTGCCTGCTGGTTGGCTGAATGAGTTATGCTGAATGGCTGTTTGCATAATGTAAGGTGCTCAGACTCTGTTTATAATAAAACAACTAGCCAGGTAGCAAACCAGCTGCTTGAAAATGGCGCACTTCCCAAATAAACAGCAGAAAGGGAAACTGAAGCAAGAGGGATAGATTTCAACAGTCACTTTACACTGAAATATAGACTGGCAATAAAAGAATACTGGTTAGTTTGTAGGACATAACAAGTACACATATTGAACTGATATAGATATTTCAGTCATAACAAGTGAACTTTGTCATAAGCTCTGCTTGTTTATTAAAGTTCTGGAGTAAGTATGCACTGTTACAGTTCTTAAGTCATGTAAGAATCCTTTGGATCCAAACAGGTTTTGGAAAACTTCCTTGCTTTGCCACCTCTACAAACATTCACAGCGTCATCCTGAATCAGTTCTATCAATTCTTTAGCAGTTAATGCTTTAACAGTCAAGCTGGATTCCAGTCAGATCAGTATACTCAGTACATTGAAGATGATTTTGTATCACTACTATCAAATTTTCAGTGACATACAACACAGTCAATTATTGCTTAGCAACTTATTAAAAACTATACAAGGATGGACCATGAACCACTTAGGGATCTTCTGAACATGGATGCGAAAAGTTCCCATAATTTTTGGTTTTATTATATTTGTAATGAGAATAATCAATGAATAACTTCAGTGCTCTTCTTATTGGTTCACTGATTTCTAAATATTCTGAAGATGCAAAGGAGTTACATTTCTGAAGAAGCCAGGAATCCCTTAGAGCAGATTTTGATTACTATATTGAGCTGCACATGTACATACACCAGAAGTCATTGTGTAAATTCTTCCATTATAATGTGAACTCTGTTAGTCTGATTTAAATTCAGGCCAATATTATATTCAAAACAGATTTCTAGAGGGAAGGATAGTTAGACAAAGCCCATTAACTATATTTTGCACAAGACCTGTTCCTTGAAATAAAAGATCAAATGATAAATAACAATATTATTACCTCTGAAACCTATTATCTCTAAAACTGCCACACATCTGCCTTCATTTTGGGCATACATGATGAAATCTGATATGTGAATAGCTGTGTATGCATGTTAAATTACATTCACTATCAATTTCAAGTAACTGATGAGCAAAGATGTACAAATTTAGATGATTACTTGTACTAATACTCTGAATATTCCAATTAAGGCTTTTATGAACAACATGGACAGCTTTCATCATTCTTAGAATTGGCTCTTTGTGAGCCAAGTTAATTTTATTGCAATTTAAAAAATAATTATTTCAAGACTAAAGAAATAAAAACCAGAAAAATAGTAATGGATAGCTGAAAATCAGGATTAAAAGTATTAGTTGAAATCTTCTTAATACAAGTAACGTATAGCACCATCAAATTGAATTACTGTTTCAACTACTATAGCAAAGGAATTGTAGCAGATGTGTAAATATTTGAGAGATGTTTGTACAGTATCTATTCATAAACAAACCATAATAATCAGGTGCTATGATACATAGACTGAGAGGTAGCTTTGAAAGGGTTACACAAAGACCAATGCAAAAAGATCTGTGGTGAATCAAATAATTAAGAAAGGAAATAGTTAACTTGAAATCCTGCTTCATTTACAGTGACCCTAGAAGATGAGGATTTTGGCACAATACAGGGAACTCCAAATGCAGCCAAGAAGGATGAGTAAAATAAGTTCAATCATGCCAAAACACAGGCTCAGTAAAGCTTAACAGAATATTTTTTCTGTTTTCTTGCCAACTGTCACCACTCCCTTCCTGAAGGTGTTCAGTCCTGCAGGGTTATACTGAAGTGGATATTGGGTGATCTCCAGGCACTTGCTAAAGTGGTTATTATCCGCGTCCACAGTAGTTCTGCCTATGCAGGCCTAAACCTAAACCTAATCAGCAAACACAACAAGAAAACACCACAACTCCTGTACAACTCTATAACCAATCACTTAAAAATTATAAAGTGAGCAGCACAAGGAATGTGAAGGATGGTCAAACAAAGATTAGGAATTAAAAATGAAAGAGTGATTGAAAAAAAATGGAAAAGTACTTTATAATTTCACCAATAATTAACAGGGGAATTACACCTCAAATCTGTAGTATTGCATTTAATTTTCAGTGCCAAGGGTCTTACTCCAGAATGTACATACTGCACAAATGCTGCAATCCTGTGCAATTCATTCCATTTAAAAATACAATACACCAAATACTTCTGGTTGTGTCTGATGGTTCAAACGTGATTTGTAGCCTCATTGCATAAATAACATAAACCTCACCAGTATTTTCAGAGCAAAACTTGAACTAAATTACATGTTCCAAATCACAAAGGAAGCTTTCTGAAAACAAAGTAGGAATACTGAATGAATTTCAGCCTTGTGGAATTTTAATTTTAATTGTATTACTCATAAATTCTGTTGGTACTGAATTACATCATTCCACCTGAAAATAATGACACAGTTTATTTAATTCTGACAGATGACAGTAAAGGGTTAACATAAAATTGGGAAGACAATATAGAAAGTCAAGCATTGGGTCATTTGTATAACAGTGAAAGCAAACTGACTTCTGCATTTTCATGTGCTACAACAAAAACATATTAAAATTGTTGACTGAAAAGCACTTCAGGTCAGATGTGACATGCAAATTGTATTCTTCTTCTCAACAACCAAGCATAAACAACCCATCAGCATTCCTTCATCCACAATTCTACCCAACAGCACCGTAAATAAAAACTGTACATATTCTGACCTATCAGATGATTATGAATTGTTTCAATATCTAGATTTGCCAAAATTGCATGTCTACTGCACATCAAGTGTCTGATCTTCTTTGCTAAATTTGGGGCTGATGGTCTTTGCAGATACACAAAACTGAATAAATTGTAAAACCACCATTATGACAAAGGCTACCTGGAACAAATTTGCAATCTCATCCCTCGTGAAAAACAAGTTCCATCATTAACACAAGAGATTCTGCAAATACTGGAAATCCAGAGCAGCACACACAGATTGCTGGAAGAACTCAGCAGGTCAGGCAGCATCTGTGGAAGTGAATAAACAATTGATGTTTCAGACCAAGACTTTTTATCAGGACCAGAAAGGAAGGGGAAAGGTGCCAGAATAAAAAGGTAGAGAGAGGGGAAGGAGCACTAGCTACATGATGACAGGCTAAGCCAGGTGGGTGGGAAGGGTAAAGGGCTGGAGAAGACTGAATTTGATAGGAGAGGAGAGTGGACAATGGGAGAAAGGGAAGAAAGAGAGCCATTAGGGGGAGGTGTTAGGCAGGTGAGGAGAAGGTAAAAGGCTAAAGTCTGGAATAGAAGAAGAAAGAAGGGAAGGGATTTTTTTTTTTTACAGGAAGGAGAAATCGATTTTCATACCATCAGATTGATGGCTACCCAGATGGAATATTAGATGATGATCCTCCACCCTGAGGTGGCCTCATCATGGCACAAGAGGCAGCTATGGACTTATATTTTGGAACAGGAATGGGAACCAGAATTAAAATGGTTGGTCACCAAGAAATTCTGCTTTTGGCGGAATGAGCGGAGGTGCTTGACAAAGCATTTGCTCAATTTATGTCAGGTCTCACCAATATAGAGGAGGACTCATCGGGAGCACCAGATACAACAGATGACCTTAACAGATTCACAGGTGAAGCCATCACTGTTTCATTACTGCCTTGTTACAAATAAGACTGACAAAGCGAAGTAGTGACTATCTGAATGAATCTTTTGGAACACGTTTCTGTTAACAATTTCTCTTTGAATGCAAAATGGGTATTGACTTTCCTCTGAGGTTCAATTATCTGAATTGATCTTATTCCACTGCGAGAAAGAAGAGAAAGGTTCTTACAACTTTGAAAACACATCTGTTTTGATTTTCTGTTATAGTCATATGTGATTGGTATAAATTTTGTTATATGTATTAAAACTTGCATTAAAGGTACAATGCAAGGGGGGCTGCGTGGTTTGGTCCCTGTCCAGGTTAGGGTTTAGGGACAGGGATATAGGGGGATTAGAGGTCTGGCCAGAGTTCAAGCCTCTGCTTAGTGTTTGAAGTCCAGCAACACGGATGTAGAACATCTGTGGTTGGTTTGGAAATCTGGAAGTTGAGGCCCAATGGCTGGAGCCAAGTCTGTGAATATCTGTGAATCCACTGGAGAAGTTTAAGGCTCAGTGGCTGAGAGTCTGAGTCCACAGAAGGCTGAAAACAGCCTGCCCTGGGGTTAGAAGACTGTGTGTATGTGTGGTGGGAGGGAGGGAGGGATGGAAGGAATGGGATTTGTTTTGTTATTGTTTTGTCGCTTCTTGTGTTTTGTTCTACTGAGCATTGTGGGATTGCTATGTTAGCGTTGGAATGTGTGGCAACACTTGGGTGTATAGGTTGTTAATGCCAACAACACATTTCACTGTATGCTTTAAAGTACATGTGAAATAAGTATGAATCTGAATTTTGTATTTTCCACCTGAAATTACCCTATTTAGAGGGGAACCTAGGGGTAGGAGAAGGGCGGTGAAAGGAGTAGGGGGAATGGGGAGGGGACGAGGAGGAAGGGTTGAGGGATGAAGGAGAGGGGAGAAGGGGATGGATGGAGAAGGAGAGGAGTGGGGAGGTGGGGGAAATTCCCAAAATCTCAGATCGATTGTCCTTCCACCTAAAAAAATAAGATGAGTTTTGCATTCTAAGGAACTATTTAAATAAAACCTGAGTTGTTTCCAAATTCTACACTTCTTCTAATACAGTATATCCAAATGAAATATTCATTAATCATTTACAGAGTACTTCATTTGACTCAAAACGAAGGAGTCAATTTTGACCAAAAGTAATCATTAACTTTGGTAGGTCAAATGACTGATTAGCTCAGCCTAATACTGAGTGTAAGAATACTAAATTCAGAATTACATGTCAACTTATCTTCAAGTTACAATCTAAAAATCAAGAATTTCACAGGATTTATCCATGGAATAATAAATACTTTATTGGTTTAAATATAATTAGAAAAGTGCAGTGTAGGCTCAAGTTAATATTTGAGTTGAATACATATGTAACAGTGACCTACTTAGATGAGGAAGTTTCCAGCTTCAAGCTGAGCTGGTTAATTTCAGCTAGTTTTGCATTAATGGTGCTACAGGTTTAACATATAGTATAAACTAAGCTTACCATTATCCAGTGAACTCCAGTATAAAAGTCAAATGCCTGAGTAAAATCAGAATTGCCAACTGACATGTAATACATTATTGCATATGACCACTTCTGAAACATGATAGAGAAACCTGTGACCCCAGAGTCAAACTATACATCAAATCAAGGTCTTCATAAGGAATTTGATGACTACTTGGAAATTCTGCAGCAAGCTCTTATAATTAATATAAAAGGTAGACTAGTTTACATATGGAAACTTGAAAATTAGAATGTTTCCAAGTGTTTTAAGTTCATCTTAATTTACTTGTTCACAGGATTTCGATGCTGATTGCATAGTCATTTTTTTTGCCATTCTTAAATGCTCCTGAACTGAGCAAATATTAAATGTCAACCTTATTGCCTGTTGTTACAAATTGACCAGTGTGGATAAGGACAGGAGATTCCCTTCCCTTAAGATGTTAGTATACTTGATGGAAGTTTACAAATAGTAGTTTTATGCCACCATGATCTGAAGACTACCTGATACAGTTATTTTATTACTGTTATTTTGTTATATAGTACTTATATAGTATTTTGTTATATAGTTTTGTTATTTAGTACTGTTATATACAGTTATTTTGTTACTGCATTTATGTTCTCCAACTGTTGTGGTGAGATTTTAAACTTGTGTATCTAGATTAAGGTGTGGGCCATAGTTTTTATTAGTCTGATATTATTTTGATCAATAGCATTTGGAGAATGTTTAGGGTGCCAACAGCTCTAAGTAAGAGCAGTGATCAGTGAAGGGGTGTGGGCTCAGGTAGTTGCTGTTGCCTTTGCAACAAGGAAGGCTTAAGATACTACAGATTTATCAGAACATTGAATATTCATCAGTTTGATGACTTCAGAATCAGAATCAGGTTTATTATTACCAGCACGTGATGTGAAATTTGTTAAGTTAGCAGCAGCAGTTCATGCATTTATGCTTTCTGCCATCACCATTAAACACTTCCAGATCAAGAAAAATATAACCAGATGCACAATTAAGATGCTTGTCTTCAAGGATATGCCACTCTGCCAAACTCAGGAATAGCATCATCAGTTGCACTGCAATTGCATGTTTTTGAAGTAACAAAGGCTATTCCGAATTATGAACATTAATTCAAGTGTGTCAACAGTGACTAGTAATGGTACTGAGACCACCTAAGTTAATTTTACATAGTACTCATTTAAAGGAAAAATCAATCTGAATAGATGTCAAGGATTTGACTCAGATCCAGATGTGAAATATTGTACCTATCATCTCCACTTACAACCACACCCACTAACCTTTCAGACCATCCAGGGAGTCTTTGTGCGACATTAAGAAACTATCTGCATAAGTAGTAATCAAGAAAATACACCCAGTGTTCCAAAATGTTTCAACGGATAACAAAACATGAGAGTAAAGCTTTTAATTTAACAATAACCCTTCCTCCAGTACATTAACAACTGCATTGGTGTTGCTTCATGCACCCATGCTGAGTTTGTCAATTTCAACAACTTTGTCTCCAACTTCCACCCTGTCCTTAAGTTCACTTGGTTCATCTCTAACACCCCTTCTCAATCTCTTGGCCTCCATCTCTGGAGAAAAATTGTAACTGACATTTTTTATAAACCTACTGTTTCCCATGGTTATCTTGACTATACCTCTTCCCTCCCTGACTCCTGCAAAAATGTTATTTCCTTTTCTTATTTCCTTCGCCTCCACTGCATCTGTTCCAGAACATCAGAGATGTCCTCCTTCTTCAAAGGACAAGGTTGTCCTCCTTCTACTATTGACCCACTTCCTCCAGTTCCCAAACATCCACACCACACTCACCCCATCTTCCCACCGCCTTAACAGTGCTGGAGCTCCTTGTGTCCTTACCTACTACCTCATCAGCCTCCACATCCAACACATCATCCTCCACAACTTCCGCCATTTCCAAAGGGATCCTACCACTAAACATATCTTTAACTCCCCCCCACCTCCCTGCCTTCCACAAGGACCACTCCCTCCACAATTCCCTTGTCTATTCACCTCTCACCATTAATTGGCCTCGTGGTATTTCTCTCTGCAAGCAGCCTAAGTGCTACACCTGCCCATACACCTCCTCCCTCACCTTTATTCAGGGCCTCAAATAGTCCTTCCTGATGAAGCAACACTTCACCTGCAGATCTGCTGGGTTTGTCTATTGTGTCCGGTGCTCTAAATGCACCCTCCTCTACATTGATTAGACCTGTCATAAATTGGGGGACAGCTTTGTTGAGCATCTCTGCTGCATTAGCCACAAGCGGAATTTCCTGGTGGCCAAACATTTTAATTCCGATTCCATTCCAGTTCCGACATGTCGGTCCATGGCCTCCTCTTGTACCAAGGTGAGGCCACTTTCAGGGTTTAACCTTATATTCCGTCTGCATAACATCCAACTTGATGACATGAATATTGATTTCTCCTTCTGGCTAATAAAAAAAAATCCCCTCCCTTTCCCTTCTTCCTTGCTCTGACCTTTTGCCAATTCTTGCCTGCCTATCATTTCTCCCTGGGCCCCCTCCTCCTTACTTTTCTCCTCTGGTTCACTCTCCTCTCCTATCAGATTCCTTCTTCTCCAGCTCTTGACCTTCCTAGCCCACCTGGCTTGAACTGTTACCTTCTAGTTAGCCTCCTTCCATTCCTCCCCCCACCACCTTTTTATTTTTTATTCTGGCATCTTCCCCCTTCCTTCTCAGTCCTGAAGAAGGGTCTGGGTGCAAAACATCGACTGTTTATTCATTTCCAATGATGCTGCCTGGCCTGCTGAGTTCCCCCAGCATTTTGTGTGTGTTGCTTTATATTCCTGGATTGTTTTTTTTAAGTTTTTGGGATTTTTTTTTATAGTCAAGGACAGTCATTTTGAAATAGATTCATTGTTTAACTCCAACTGGAAATCAATGACACTAAATTGGAATCCATTAAATCATGATTAGGATTTTGACCTGAAACATCAGCATTTCCCTTTCCTCCCACAGATGCTGTTCAGTCTGCTGAGTTCTTCCAGCAGATTGACTGCTACTCCTTTTACATGGTTTCAATTGGTATAAATAACTATTTAAACCAATGACTGTAGCCGACCAAATAAAACTATAATCAATTGAAGGATAAAAATAAAACTTCAGGTGCTAGAAATCTAAAAATAGAACATAGTGGGAATGGAGGTTTAACTGCATAAACTAGACAGATGTACTAGGCAGATAAGTATCACAAAGTATAAAGCTACTAATAGCTGCTTACTCTATTTTGAACAGTATTTCACAGACATTTAACAAGCTACATCTTCTTTGATCAAATAAACTGAGATAAACAACATTTCAACCACCACATGGTAAACTATGGTGAGTTGGCCGTTTCAGGCTTCTTCATAAATAACCTAAATTTAGTTGGTTTTATGTTAATTACTTATAGACATTAGACCGCTTTGTCCATAAGTTAAAAAGTACATGAAGACTACTCAATATTGTAATCATACTTTCACAGTGTTGTAATGAATGGGATTAAAAGCATACAAGATCGATAAGATTGAATGACTAGAAGTGGAGAGAGGTCAATATTTCTGTCATTCATATGAAAAAATGTACATCAGTCTTCTAAATTTAAAAAAATTACAGGAGCGCGACTGTATACACAAGTGAACTTTATTCAGGCATCTATAACCTGAGGATGGCTTGTATTAAGTATAGCAAAATTATATCATCTTGTGGTAAACCATGTATACCTGTCTGGACACGCCGCTCTGCTGACTGCTCCTGTGGCTCCTCCCACAGACCCCTGTATAAAGGTGATTGGGGCACTGCTCCTCCCACAGTCTTCAACATGGTCGTGCCCATTTTTGCTGTTAATAAAAGCCTATCATTTTGTACTCTATTTCCAGTCTCCTAGAGTTATTGATAGCGCATTACATCTGTACCAGCAAAATTTCTAAGATAGTAGGACCAAGTAAAACATTGCAAACCAGACTCTATATATTTTCCCTTTATCGTTCTTAGCCTTTGTTTTACAGCAGAAGGGTTTTAAAAAGAATAAAAATTTGCCTTTTTCTTCACTGATTTCCGAGTTTCACATCACATTTTAATTTTACATAACAATTTTTCAGAGCAGGACAACCTTCACAAGGCTGAATGGAGATAGAATTTATATATAAACAAACATTTCTAACACAAATTACATTTCCACTTACAGGCTTATTTCAGCCAGTTACTATTATGCAATATCTTAGTAGCTAGGAATTGCACTTTATGTCACAGGCTGTCACCATTCTGCCTAGCAGTCATAGGATTAGTGATCCCTTGTTTAATTAAGCAATTAAAGAATAGCATGAAGCTCAGAAGCTATGATTACAGGATTTCAGGAGGAAAAGGGCAGGTGATTGGATGCACCAGCCAGAGTGACAGAGGAAAGGGAGCAGAAGCAGCAGGTAAAGGAGACCACAAGGTCCATACTCTCAGCCATGGTCACTTCCATACGTGTGAGTGTCTGACTTATTTTGATCTCAAAATGGCAGGCTGATCTTTTGATGTAACCTGTGCTGGCAGAAAATTTTCATCTGGAACCAGCTATACTGCAGTGAGAGTACTTGGTTCCACTCCATCCGTTTAAAAACTCATTGCTAATAGGACTGATATAAAACATTAACAGAATTAAATGATACTTACTAAAGCACAAAGTTTAGAGCCTGGTCAACCCATAATGCTAAAGTCCTGTGCATCTTCAGGATTTTGGGTGCTTAAATTTGTTTCAACAGGGGCAAATCAAATTTCATCTGCCACAGCTGCTCCTTTCAATTTTCTGATTGCATGATTAGCAGAACAAGGTTAGCAGAGCTGGGACTTTTCTCTTTGAAGCATAGAAGAATAAGAGGGGACTTGATAGAGGTCTACAAGATTATGAGAGGCATAGACAGGGTTGATAGTCAGTACCTGTTTCCCGGGGCACCAATAGCAAACACCAGAGGGCATATGTACAAAATTAAGGGAGGATAGTTTAGGGGAGACAGGGGTAAGTTTTTTTTACACAGAGGGTTGTGAGTGCCTGGAACGACTTGCCAGGGATGGTGGTGGAGGCTAAAACATTAGGGATATTTACGAGCCTCTTGGACAGGCACATGGATGGAAGGAAAATGGAGGGTTATGGGGTAGTGTGGGTTTAGTACCTTTTTTTAAGGATTATATGGGTCAGCACAACATGGAAGGCTGAAGGGCCTGTACTGACAGACAGACTATGGTTCTATTAAGATTTTTTTTCTTACAATGTCCGTGTTGATTGCATGCACTTACTCTCTCCTCCCACAGTCATAATGATGCAAGAACATTCTCACTGTACTTCTTCACAAAATTCATGAAAAGCCTTTCAAACTAAATTACACCAGAAAAAAAAAACAAACTTCCCCTTGAACTTGTTTCAAACTGTTTCCCTCACAATCACTGACAAGTCATCATATACATCTACAACATTATGAAACCGTTGGAAAAGAATTCTCACACCAAACAACCCTGTTAAAGGTTGGTTTTCAGGAGTATTTTTTAAAAAAAGGAATTTAGAGATTTAGGTGAACAGAAGTATTGTGAATCAGTGGCAGGGAAGTTACTGGGGAGGGAGGAATTCTGTGGAACAGGATTAACCTGCACTTGGAAAGACAGGGATGAATCTGCAATAGAGAGCATGGCTTAGTAGGGGGAGATCCTGTCTCACCAATGTGATTACATTTTACAAAGAGGTTGCAAAATGTATCGACAGGGACAGTGTGCTTCCATGCATGTCAGTAAGGCCATAGCTAAAATCTCACATGGAAGATTAGTCTCAAATGTTTCAACCCAAAGGATCCAGGACAAATAGGAAATCAGATCCAAATCTGACTTGGCAATAAGAAGGTGTGGTGATGATTGAGACTTGATTCTGTGATTGGAAGCCTATGATCGTATGGTTTTCCACTGGTATTGAAACATAGAAACATGGAAAATAGGTGCAGGAATAGGCCATTCAGCCCTTCGAGCCTGCACCGCCATTCAGTATGATCATGGCTGATCATCCAACTTAGAACCCTGTACCTGCTTTCTCTCCATATCCCCTGATCCCTTTAGCCACAAAGGCCATATCTAACTTCCTCTTAAATATAGCCAATGAACCGGCCTCAACTGCTTCCTGTGGCAGAGAATTTCACAGATTCACCACTCTCTGTGTCAAGAAGTTTTTCCTCATCTCGGTCCTAAAAGGCTTCCCCTTTATCCTTAAATGGCTTTGAGGAAAGATGGAAAGGGATTTTGGAGGTAACTACATTTCCAAAAGTTTTAAAAGGATAAATTTTGGAATGTAGGAATGAAGGAACAAGTATGTGTTTTTGTTTTGAAAAAAGGAATGATAAGAGAAGATTTCAGGAGGAGGAACAAAGCTTGTAAAAAGAGAACTGAACAGAAGTCCCAATATCGCACAAAGAAGTGGGTTGTTCAGATATTCAATGGAAGCTGATTTGGGAAACTGCAAGTAGGTCTGATGGACAAGGTAAGTTTCGGGGGTGCATAAATGTAAATAAGGAAGATCGTAGTTCAGGCCAGGGACATTCTTTCTTCTTCCCCCTCCCCCCTCCTCCCTGATGAGGACAAGGAGGAAGTAGCAGAGATTACAGACTAAATGGCGACAATATCAAGCCTCTCATGCTTATCAGATTTGAAGAGAAGAAACAACGTTCAAAACACAAGAAAATTATGAAGTTGGTAATGTTTCATTTTTGTTGAGTTAACAGTCATTGAAAAGAAGTTCACAAACAATTTGGAATAATCATTTGAAACTGCCTTACGCAGAAGCCATTTTGTACTAAGTGTCTCCAAAATAACTAAACACTTGCTCAGTTTGTGAAAGCATTACTTATTTATGAAATAATATACTTTATAGCTGAAATAGTCTCTTCTGCAGTGCAGTTAATATGCTTAAAAGGTACCGTTAATTTTTTTTAATCATCATTGTATCCTCAGGACTGTGCACCCTGTTAGTGGCAGCTTTCTGTGATACATCCTCTTGAAATGAACAGGTGAAGAGATCATACCCTGTATTAGAACAGTTTGTTTATCAACAAAGAATGCATTCCAACCATATGAATGAGATTTGCCTTGAAAGTTTCCAACTCAATACTGAAATATAGGTAAAACATGACCAAACAGGGATACGGAAATAAATCTTACCTGGATTTACAGATGCATTTTGGATCGGCAGTTTCAATGGAAATATCAAAAAAAAATAACATGCTCGTTTGAGTTCCCACCTGCAGGCAAAAGAAAAATTACAAAATTGGTAAATGAATATCTGTATATTTTGATTACAGGAAATGTGTATTACAACCAGGGATTTTGATCTGCTGAACTGAGAATTTTTATTTATGAATCACATGCTCCTTTTTCCCCCACAGTAGAGCCCCCCCATAAAAGGGAAACATGTAAAGCATGAAAAACTAAAAATTCAAAAGCTGAAATGTCAGCAGTTAAAAAAAATTCATCCCCCTTTACTCAGTACTTAGTTTAAACACCTCTCACAGCTATTACAGCCAGTGGTCTTTTTACATAAGTACCTATTAGCTTTGCACAATATAATAGAGCAAGATCTGCCATTCCCCCTTGCAAAATTGCTCAAGCTGTATCAGGTTAGTTAGAGAATGACGGTAGACAGACTTGAGGTCTTGCCAGAGATATTCATTCAGGTTAAGGCCAGGATTCTGACTGGGCCACTCAAGGACATCAATTTTCTTCATTTGAAGCCACTCCATGGTTGATCTTGCAGTGTGCTTTTGGTCGCTATCCTGCTGAAAGACAGATTTTTGCCCCAGTTTAAACTTTCTGACACAGGCTGGTAGGCTTTTATCCAGAATCTCTCTGTATTTAGCAGCATTCATCTTCACATCAATCCTGACCAGATTTCCAGTCCCTGCTGTTGAAAAGCATCCCCACAGCATGATGCTACCTCCTCCATACTTTACAGTAGGGATGGTGTTAGCTGACAGGTATGCAGTATTAGATTTACATCACATGTAGCCCTTAGTGTTGATATGACCAAGTTCCACTTTAGTCTCATCCAACCACAAGACCTGCTTCCATTATCTTCTAAGTGATAATTTTCAAAGTCTTTCAGGGCAAGGGTATGATTTTTTTCTTTTAGCTAGGGCTTCTTTCTTGCCACTCTTCCATAAATATCCTTTTTTTTTCAAGGCCTTAGAGATTGCAAAGCCATGAACTTCATCTCTAGTTGCAGCCATTGACTTCTGAAGCTCATTCAGAGAGCCTCTCTTACAAGTACCATTCTTCTCAGGCAACTAAGTTTAGGAGGGTGGCCTGAACAACGCAGTGTGGCTGTGGTTTCATATTTTTCTATTTTTTTCCACAAAGGACTGCATTGAGCTCTGAGGTATGTTCAGTGCCTTTGAGGTGGTCTTATACCCTTCCCATATTTGTGCTTCTCTATTATCATTTCCCTGACTTGTCTTGGAAGCTGCTTTGTTTTCATTTTGCCTTGGTCTATTGAAAATCTACCATACAGTTGGATCTTTCAGAAAGGGGATAATTTATGCTTATGAATTCATTGAAAACAGGTGATCCTCCAGTTCTCTACATCAACAAATTGGATGAGTTGGTCAGGTAATATACAGTATTGCACCTGAGGAAAGTTAACGTAATTACAAAGCAGATGAATACTTTTTCAACCTCACAATTTTGTTTTTTTTTAACCTTTAGTAAATTGTTGATAGGCTTTGGAAAGTGTCTTTTGATTTGTCATGATGCACAATGTTTTGTAGATTAGCTCAAAAATCCTACTTCAATATATTTTGAATTTAGAAAATGAGACAGTAAAATGTGAATATAGTTGTGGCTGCTGAAAACTTTTTCAAGGCACTGTGTACAGCTATTTTGTTGGAGAAAAGTAACTTTTCTGTCTGGCTGAATTTAAAATTATTTCTTCCACCTTATCTGCACCACCTGACTTTTCTTCCCAAGCATTAATAGCATCAGTATTACATCCATGTTATTTACAAAATGGGAAAGTAACAAAATTGGAATGATTTACTACTTACATACCACAAACAGCTGAGTCTATAAATGTCTCAGATAATGACATATGAAATACACAATCGGATTTGCAAATGGCACAAAGACGGGGACCATGCAGAAGAAAACAATGAATCATACAAAATATTAACAAATTAAGCAAAGAGTAAATTCTGGCAACTGGATTTCAACATATTTATGTGTAGAATAAAGTGTTTTCCAAACTAGGAAAAGTTAGAAGAAACAGAAGTTCAAAGAATATTTGAACTATTGTGGTCAGGTCAAAAGAAAATCAAGCAAACAAATAGGGCTAATGGAAAGCTAGCCACACATTGAAAGGACTTGAGTACAACTAGCTACAAGTTATAATTAAACTGGTCTCAGAACCCCTTGAACAGTTCTAGGTGACACACCTTAAAGATGCACTGGCTTGGAGGAAAAAAAACAGGATTGATATAGCAGAACAAGCAAAAATTGTATAGAAGATTGAAACAATCTGATTCATGTTTTCAGGATATTTTTCATAGAAGACCATGACTTGGCCCATCAACTCTTTGTTGGGTTTTTTAAATATTTTCTCACTTATAAGCAGTTCGTTACTGAGCAGTTCCTCACTGTAACCTTCTCTCTCTCTCTCTCTCACACACACACACACACACACACTCATTAACTTCATGATTCTCTTACCTCCCACCTACATTATAGGTCATTTAAAGTAGCCGCTTAGCCTACCATCAACATATCTTTAGGAAGATTATAATTAGAGCAATATATTCCACATATCTAAGGTTGGCTAAAATTTGGAAATGTCGCGGGTTAACTATTGATTTCAAGCCTATCTTAAAGAATAAAAGGAAATGTCGATAAAATGGACTGATAATATGCACTAACTGATGAAAGTCTCCAGCTAAATAGCCTAATCCTGTTCCTATAGTCCACTCTCCTCATCTCCACTGAACAATTGTTTGTTTCTTAACTACTCTAATGTTCTTCCAGTTTACTTTATTTCAAACATTTACTGTAAATTCGATGATATCCGCAATTCATTCGATTTAAATTAGTCAAATGTAGCATATATAGAATATTCCCTGCTCTTCTGAGAACGTATTCGTGCAATTTTATAAAGAGCGTTTAAATAGAAACTGATCAGACAACACGCTATTTTAAAGTTTTAAAATTTTTAAGTATTATTTTGATAGTAGACGATACAACAAACTACGAAATATTGATGAACCGCTTAAAATTAATTCCAGTTTTATATTGGTTAATGTGTTCACTAAGAACATGTAACTTTCTCCACGTCGGTCCCGCAATTTACGGGACAGATGCAACAGCTAAACGTCGATGCACAGCCACATCACTCTACCATTTTTTTCGATCGAACCAAAGAAGTTTACAGTTTTAGCATTAACTGTTTCGGAAGTTTCCACATATCTAATAGTGTGATGATTACTTACAAACTGTTAAAATAAGTATTCATTTCACGTGCTAATGCATTATATACATTTAGTGCCTTAATTAAATCAAAATCTAAAACAACGGAATAATTTACAGGATCTGATTAAACTTACCCTGATTTCAGTAACCTTAAATGTTCCCAGCACGTCAACTAGTTCCTTCAAACAATAAATTAACAAACGCATTTTGAAGAAATTGGGGGTGGGAACGATTTAAAAAAAAGCTCAAGGCAATAATTTGGCAATGAGATTAGCTCCGGCCAGATCTCTGGACAGACTCAGCTCAGTTCCACTCATTTATGTCTCCCAACTGAGATATTTTTCATTCACCCCTTCGCTAGTAACGATAATCAGGTTTTTCTTGAAATTAAACACGAAGCTCAAACGCAGGATTAAATTAAGCCTCGCGGACAGGGCAACAAAATGCCTTGTCATTAACTGGAACGAGAAAAAATATGAAAAGCCGGTATTTAGCCAAGGAATTTACCAGGAATAGCCAAATATACTCTATGTGTAATGGGAGCTCACACTTAATTTAAAATAATTATTTTGGCAAAAATGTATGTCAGGACAGGCTCGGGAATCAAAATGCACACACGCGTCCATCAGCCTGGAACACTGCTGTTTCGTTATCTCCATATAAGGTTGATTCCAGAGTGCTTCTCATCTTTTGTGATTAATTTAACGGCGCGCCTTTGCCTCCTCTCCGTATATTAGGGTTTTAAAGGACATCATTGCCATTCTCCGTACTTCACTCCTCTTGCTGGTGGCTCTTTTAGTTGCAAAAGGTATTTTTTTCTTCTCCAATCGCCATCCGTTTTAGACCGTGGTTCTCATCTGGCCTCTTGATATCTTCACGATTTGAAAAAAAATAACGTAAACCAAGCGAAGAATGGGGACAGTAGAGTACCAGTCCCCATAATTGTATCATTCATTACAAACAAATTAATCCCTAAATAGTGAGAAGTTTTAATTTCCATCTACAACTTTCGTCGTCGTGGCTCGTTTTCCCGCCTGTTTCGCATGCCAGATCGTATTTCCACCATACTGTTTACAGGACCTACGAAATTTACAGCACCACCACCACCACAAGTTTTCAATTTCAACTTGTCCATCGTTACCGATTTTCCATACGATCCTATTCAATCAGCACCCTAACTAATAACGATGGATTATATACAGTATCTGATGTGGTGAAAGATTGCCAATCATTCCACAACACTCTCAACAAGTAAATATAAAGCCAAACCACTAATCGCGGGGTCAAAAATAGGTTTTAAAGATAAGTTTAAAAAGAGGAGATGCAGTGGAGTAAGGAAGGGAATTAACGACAGGGCAAAAGAAAAGCTTAAGCATTGTTCAAAGTATACCAGCCTAAGAAACGGAATTAAATTTCATCTGATTGTAATCAAATTAAGTGTGATAAACTAAGTTTTCTTTACTTGCTCTTAAATAATAATGAATTGTTTAAAATGTGTTCCAGAACATTCCAAGGAACCAGTAAAGTGTTACATAGGTGCAAGGGCTATTTTTTAAAACCTCACAAATTGCATTAGTACAGTACTTTTAACGAAGGAAAATATGGATCCGTATGATTAAGGGACAAAGAGTAAGCAGATAATGGCCGAACCAGAGGGTAAAAGCTGGGAGGCTGCTGTGGATAAAGGCATGATGGAAGAAATTATTAATTCAAAACAAAAAAATACTGGAATTAATTAGCAGGTCAGCTAGCCTCTGTGGAGAAGAAACAGAATTAATATTTCAGATCAAACCCCCACTTGGCTGTTTCCAGCACTTTCTGTTTTTGTTTCAGATTTCTAACGTTTCTAGTTTTTTTTAATCCGCGGCCTTCTGGTAATCTACAGAATAGTCAGGAACTTGTTCAATTTACATTGCTTTCAATCCAGAACTAAGGTCAAGCTAACAGTAGTCATCGTGCATGTTTACTGTTAATCTTGGAAGCACTGCTCATTCACCGGGGCATGCGGAAACAATTGACCTTTATCAGTCCCCGTCCATCGCACTATATTGCCCTCCGATGAAAAAGACGAATGACAAAGCCTGGTCAAGGTGGTCAGCTTGCCATATTGATGGAGCTACCTCTTAACGAGAGTTCTCGAGAAGAGAAAAGATGAAGAAAACTGCCTCAAATCCACCACAAGGCTCGTGATATTGGGAACAGCAGGAATCCCTGATCTCCTGTATACATCTATATCATGGAATAGCTTGAGCAAGTGCTTGAAAGTAAAAGAGAAGTACTGTATCACCAATATTGCCGGTACGTAAGGAATAAGGCCTCCGTTGGTCGGGGTGGACCATGGATGTTGCGTCCGAGATGTCTGCGTCGATAGAGAGCGGGCTGTTCATGCCGCAGGCTGTCCCTCTCCACGCAGCTGATGAATCCAAAAGGAATGGCAGAGGCCGATACAGTTTGGCACCAGCCGTGTTGCCAGTCAGCGTTGAATTCAGCGTAGGGCACTCCTGATTTTTCCTCGGGGTTTACTCCCGAAGTCTTCCCAATAAGTGGGTATAGCCACAACGCTGCGGAGGTTTGAGATAAGTTTTCTTTCTCCAGTACGAGCTGCCAACTATGTCTGTCCAGCCGCATCTGTCTGAAGCGACTCGCTTTAAGGCGCCGGTAACCAGTTTTTGTCCCTTCTCCAGTCAGTAGAAATAAATCCTGTTAAAATAAATCAGTTATTGAGCACGCCGTGCTTGTTACCAAGTCACACGTTAAGGCCAGGAACTGCATTTGGTTGTCAGAGGCTATTTGAGACACACCCCATTGGGAATATTAATAGGTAGTGGGAGCTTACCCTCACCATCACCCCTCCCCACACACACGCGAGCGCACATGCTATGGCAGCTTTAGGAACAAAATCATCAAAACCCACCAGAAGAATAAGTGAACCTACATCAGCATCGCCCCCGCCCCCAAGCCAACATCCCCTGTATAGAGGCCTTAGTTACATTCAGTTAGCTCTAATTGGCAGATGACATTGTTTGCACACCTGACACCGGACCGAGAAATCCACGCTCTATTCTCTGCACATGATTACTAGATGAAATTAAAGGTCATATTCTCGATGTCTCGTAAGATTTCTGGATTACGGTTGTTCAAGATAGAGACGGGAAAATCAGAGTGGCATTGAAAGCCTTAACAGAAGCGTGCAGAAACCAGGCGTAAATGGAAGGAAGAAGCGCGTCACCTCTCGAACTATTCACCCAGCCACACAAGCTTGGTTGGTCGTACAAAGTTGATCGTAGAAATCACTGGAACAAAAAAAAAAGAGTGTGTAAGGATCACGGAAATCGAATGTTTGAATAATAAGGTAGGAGTACTTGTGGAGTGGTTAAACAAAATTGCACTGTGACCAGAAATATTTAACTTCATCGGATAGAATGTGGTGGTTACCTGGCATGATTGGGAACATCTGATGCGACTGACAGTGGGCTCCCTTGAAGAGACGTTGTTGTCGATATGAAATCTAAAGTCCGTGTTTCTAGTTCCCAAACAGTAAACCACTATCATTATACCACATCATATTTACCGCTAGATTGACACCTGAAGATCAGAAGAGATGTTCGCTGTGCATTTGACAAATTCACGCGTCCATCGCATATTTTGTAAAAATTATTACTGCAAGCTTGGATTTTCTTCCTTACCCTCACCAGCAAATTCTAATTTTAGGTTCACAATCTCCTGGCCAATCCGATGAACCTAGTCGGAAGTTATAGGTATTTGATTAAAATTACCTACCGCAGTGGTCTCAAATTCTTCAATTCTTGTGCATTTGGATCCCAGATGGAAACAAATCACTTATTTTTATCACACGTTATGCAAAAACACATCGGATTTATACGAAAACAGCTGGAAATATCCTTTCGCAACTATTAATACAAGTGGCGAATCGCGTTTATATACTCTCAGTTGCCGCATCATTCAGTACACGAATGTACCTAATAAAGTGGCCACAGGAGTGGAACCCGGTGTGGTATTTCGCTGCTAAAGCCTATCTACTTCAAGATTCGACGTGTTGAGCGTTCACAGAAGTTCTTCTGTACACCACTGATGTAATGCGTAATTACTGTTTCCTTCCCGTCAACTTGAACCATTCTGGTCATTCTTCTCTGATCTCCCTCATTAACAAGGCGTTTTCGCCCTCAGAAGTGCAGCTCACGGGATTTTTGTTTTTGTGTTTTCGCACCATTCTCTGTAAACTCTAGAGAATATTGTCCGTGAAAATCCCGGGAGGTCAGCAGTGTCTGCGATACTCAAACCTCCCCGTCTGGCACAAACAATCATTCCACTGTCAAAGTCACTTAGATCACATTTCATCCCCATTCTAATGTTTGATTTGAACAACTCACTGTATCTCTTGAGCATGTCTGCATGCTTTTATGCATTGAATTAAGATTCATTTATACATTGCGAACTCCAAGTACCCCGCAGGTGTTGCCCTGTCGATATTGCATAAAGTTACTGCATATAGATTTTGGGTGTGACACAGCAAAATTGGTTCGACAACTTCCGGTACATTGTGCAGTCAGCTCCGCGTTTATTACTGAAGTTTTGTCATTGAGTTTAGTTTCGCTGAAGATACTCCGTTCAGGGATTAACTGCAGCTCCTGCTGTCCTAATTTGATTATAAACATAATATAAACAGGGTTATTGCTGACCCTGACGTTTTTGTAGACACTAGTAATGCCATCGGTTTATTAGAGATGCGATGATGATTGTCCATAATTTTTAAGAAGCGACGCAAAGCGTCTCCGGATACTACAGTTACGTTGATAGTTATTTGGTCATTACAGACGCTGGTTTGGTTCGTAATTTATTTAGACTGCTTTACTGGAAATGTTTTGAAACGTTTCTTTCGCAAAATCGCGATTCAATATGCGGTATGTCCCTGCACTTAGCGGATCAGGAATAAATAGTAACTGCAAATAAATTTAAACTTTTCGAGGTGAACCGATTTACAACAACCCATTAACTATTTCTACTTATATAGGATTGCTTGCAAAGGATATATGGCACAGAAACAGGTCGTTGGGTCCAACCAGTCCATAGTGACTTTTAATTTTAATGCTAGCCCCCTCTGTATTTGCAAACATTAAATCTGTCCTCATAATCCGATATTGTCTTTGCCCTCACATTCTTCATACAAATCTCCTGGTCCTGTGAGAGAGATTTCCACATTTTCACTTTTTCCTGGTAGAGGAGTCTCTCCTCTTTTTTTTATATTTGTGACTATTTTGCATAACTGGAAAACATTTTCTTTGCATGCAGTTTAAAATTATGGAAGGCATTTATAAAGACCTTTGTTAGTTCACTCTCAGCCTTGCATTCTCAGGAGAAGAGATCCAGTCTGTTTCCCCAGTCTATTTTCCCTGGAAAGTATATCCACACAATCCTCATTTTAATTAGTTTTATCCTTTCTACTGTCTATAGAAGTACCAGAATTGTTCAAGATTGTCTAAATATGGTCTAACCAAGGTGTAGTATAGATTTAGGATAAATTTACTTCTTTTCATTCCATCTCTCAGAAAAATATCTAATGTACAGTTTGCTTTTTATTGATAACTTTGCTCATTTGTGGAACAAAATTTAGTGATTGATGCATTGTGTTATACGATCCTTTTGTTCCTCTATCCCATCTAGTCTTGCACGTTCTAAGTAATGTGGCCTCCCTATTTTTCTACCAAATGTCCTTTCTCAGATTCACCTATGCTTAATTTTGTTTAGCTATAATTTGCCAGTTCTGTAGACATTCTAACGTAACCATGTAATTTGCTGCTGCCCTGCTCAGTGTTGGCTATACAACCCCATTCTGTAAATTCTGTGTTATCTGCAATTTTAGTACCAGTTTTGATTCCAGGATCAGAAGTGGAACAGATTAAGTAACTCATTCACAGGGGATAACTTCCCTTTATTCACATGCTCTGCTTTCTATTTTATTACGGGCATTATAAGCTGCTGTACAGTTTAATTCAGTTTGATAGGATTTACTTTCACAATGATTAATCATCTTTTTTAGACTTTGTTCTATAATTCAAGTTAATCTATTGACATCAATTGTCCCCCTTACTTTATTCTATCCAACACCCTCTTGTCCAATTTGTTTATATTTAGGTTGTTTCTATTTACTTTAACTCTTTCTGCATTTCTTAATAGTTTATAGCCTTTGCCACCTCCCTATTTATCTATTCTGAAGGAAACATTAACTTGACCCTTACTGTTGAAAATCAGCCCTGAGATAAATGTTTTCAAAATCAGAATAAAAATTTAAAAATCAAACAACATAATGACTAAAAAAATTTCAGAACCAATCAATTTAAATTAAAAATGTAAAAAATTTACTTTGACCATCTATCACTGTGGGCTGGGGCAAAGATCCTTTAATTTTGTACAAACTGAGTTAAGCAATAATATTTTCAATTTGCCTGGTATTCAACCACTTTAAAATTCAAACCATTCAATTTGCACAAGCATTTATGGTTATTATTATCCACAAGATAATAAACTATATAAAGAAACAGTTAACATCATAAAACCAAGGTTGATATCAATACCTGAAAATATAACAATGCCAAGCTATCATTTCTGTGGATTTGACAAAGACCCATTCACTTACATTCCTTCCATAAGGGAATGATTTCTGAAAAAAACTTAATTAACAAAATTCCAAGAACACTACCTGGTACCAAAGGTCCAATCATACTGAGTTTCCTTGATCACAGCAGCATTTCAGCCAATGCATTTTGGCAAATACTTTATTTTTCTGTGTTTACTATTTTTTAAAAATCTGAAAATTCACAAGGATTCTATGAAACTTTAAAAAATATGTAACACACCATAATTCTAAAAAAAAACTTTGATGAGTAAGACTCAACTGCCAAAATACATCTCACCAGTATTTCCAAATATTTGTCTCTGCTGTGCTTTTCTGGATAGAATAAAATTGGTTCCAAGACCAAGAACAATCCCAATATGTGGTGATAGAATTTTTCACTTTTATTTTTGGTTCAATTTGGCTATGTTTTCCATTTTGCAAAATTGTCAGTTTTCTGGCATTAAAAATAACTAAACTTGATGTTTTCATGTTTACGAAGCAAATCGGGATGCCCTCTCTTAGTTAGTTCTTCAATAAAAATCTTTATTTTATTTCATGCCAATACCTTTTAATTTTTTTATGTCCCTACCAATGCCTTCACTTTTTTGGCTTTTTAATACAATATTAATATTATTATATGATCAAAGAGAGTATCTCCAAAAGCCAGATATTGGAACTTAGAGGCAAGATGATTAAAAATGAATGAATGACATTTACTACTGACATGGAGCTTTATTAATGAAAGAATAATCCAGGTAGTGTTTTTGGATATCTTTGTTGTTTTTAAGATGAAAACCAAAAAATTTAAGCACTTATAATATCTTAAGGATACAAAATTAAACCAAGGTTGCTTCATTAAGGAAAACAAATGCCAAGTCAATCTGAGATGGTCATTTTATGTTTCAACAAAAGTTAAATAAAAGGTTCATGTTCATTTTTGGCAGCAGAGTACTCCATTTGAAAATCTTATTCTGTGAGCTCAAAGTAATCCTTATATTATGTGGATTAGTTAACAGTCTCTAGACAGTGGCATACTCAAAGAAAAATTAGGGGACCCCTGAATTTCTGATGACTTCCGAAGCAATTATTCACCTAACTTCAGTACATTTTTTGCTTTCAGTACACTGAATTTAAGTAATGCACCTATAGTTACTGAAAATTCTATATCTTTTAATTTGAATTTTTCATAATTTTTGGTTGCACTTATTTTACTTAGATTCCTAATTATTTCACTACACTATGGCATTCTTCATCATAAAGAAAATTAAGTCAAAAGTTAAAATTAAAGGCAATTTTTATGAATACACAGAGCGTAAAAACCAAAATGAATTGTATTTGTGCCAAAAATGCAGACATATAAGTTTGATCTAATGTCCAAACAAAATAATGGTTATGATGACTAAGGCTGACAACTAATATACAATGTACTTAAACAGTCGAAAGTCACATAAAACAGAAAAAGGGAACGGCAGTCGCTATAAGGAAGGATATCAAAAAGATAGATATATTTTGGTTCTAAAGAACAAAATGTGGAGTCATTATTGACTGAAGCAAGAGATAACAAAAGTTACAAAACAATGGTGGCGTTGCCTAAATACCCTAGAAGAATAAACTCTTCTCAGACTTCCAGCCAGGTGTAAGTATCAATTGTAACTGGTGTTTCGATGACAAACTCTGCCATCTTCTTCAAAAGACGGCAGAGTTTGTCATTGAAAGGTCGGTTATAATCAAAACATATACCCAGCTGGAAGCCTGAGAAGAGTTTATTCGTCATATATGCCGGAAAAGCAGTAGATACTTTTTAGCCCCTAGCAGGACCTTATTTTTAGACATCTATTAATCAAGAATATGAAGAACTTTAAAAAAATATATGTAATGGTCAATTCGTCTTTTAAACTTTTGTAAAAAGCAAATTTTCAAATTGATTTGGAGGATCAATTCATAGTGTCCATTTTGCACAATTTTCTAGAGCAGGGTACCATGGATCTTGCTAGGTAACACTGTCTTGTACATCTTCCTTTGTCCAATAAGATAGAGTTAATTAGTATATAGTCTAAGTATATACTAAGTTTGAGAGTGATGCAAAGCTAATTACAAAGTTAAAATAAAGGCAATAGGAGAGGAGACTACTAAAATTGATTAGAATATAATTTTAAAAGATAACTTGAAATAGAAAAACAATGGTATAGCTTTAAATAAAAGCATTGCAATTCAGAATAAATGTGCAGTAGATTCCATTGGTAAGTATAAAAGTATCAAAGGGGAAGTGCCTACTCTCTAATGAAAATAAGAGTCAGCATCATCTTCTGAAATGGTGGAACTGGGGTAAGGAACCATTAACATAATATAGCTTTGACTTGCTGCTAATCCTACTGTCCTACTGTTATTCTTTATATCTCTCAGATGCCTTTCTTTCATTATTTTTAAGAGGTCTTTCATGTTTTTTCCCTTTTCTCCTTCCACAGATAATTAGGGAATACTGTTTATGGATAATAATTACATGAATCCTGCTATTTTCCATAAGGTGGCCATAATGTTCAGTTAATTAAGATGTAACTTTCAATCACTTCTAATGACTTTTCCATGATTACAATATTTTAATGTTAGTGTAAAAAGTGACCAGATTGAATGGTATATTAAAGTATTCATTCAATATTATAACCAACAAGCCACATAGTCACTCCCATCTGTAGGCAACATAACATGCTGCCTTATTATACATTTAAGATTATCATTTGTAATACATACCGTTTTTACATTCTACATTGCAATCAGGCATCAAGGATCTCATTTTTCTTAAAACAGTAATATAGTTTTCCACTATATAATCGGTTATAGATGTTTGATGGTATTTATCATCAGTAAGGTAAAAGTAACATTGAAACTATAAATCATTTCTGTTACTTTTTCCTTGTCCTACCTTCTCCCTCATTCATAGATTAGGTAAACATAAATATATTTCCCATTATTTTTTTAAATATCATAATTGAACAACCTTTATTTATATGATTTTCAACATACCATAAAATAGAATTATGCTACCACTGTAATAGGTGTTCTGCCAAAGTGCGGAGATATTTTCTTTTAATTTAGCTGAAATACTCATTATCAGTGCTACCACAGTCATTTGCAAATCCAACTAATAGTGATATGGAAGCCAAATGTTTCCCCTTTCAGATTTACACTTAAAACATGCATATTTCCCCCCTTTCCAATTTATCAAAGATTCAGCTCTGTATTTGTTACGAAATTCAACAACAAATCTGCTCTTGGCGTTCAATGTAATTGGCAACTTTGAAAATCATTGACAGATGGAGGAAGTTTTCAGAGACACACTAATAAACGAAAGCTGTTAGAACTTCAAATAATCCCTGCAGCTAACATTATATCTCAAGTTGAACGATTTAGCTAAGGAAAACTATTAGGTCAATTATACAATTCCTAGTCAGTTACAACAATGTACCTTAATAATTGTAGGTTTATACACTCCATTAAAAAATGCATATTTGGTTTAATCACACAAAAAAACCACGTAAGTAAAACCAGAGAAGTACTGCAACAAATTAGTTAGCATTGCAGATTAGAGTACAAAACAAAGTTACAGTCATATCACTGTAACTATAATTAATCATTATGTGAATAAAGATCTGGCCACATTAAACATCTGGACATCTACCCTTCAAAGTGGAGGATAAATACTACCATTATAGACTATGCTGTTGGGAAGGGTGGTGGTGAGGAGGGCAAGGCCCAGCTGCCTAGTTCTCCAGACACTAAAAGCATCAAAAAGCCTCTGAAAGAGGGGGAAATGCAAATTGGCAAGGGGAATCGAATGAAAATTTATTAGGAATTCATTTTGAGATTCGTATGCTCAATATTGTCGATATATAAAATGCATATAAACACATGACAACATAAATCAAAGGCCATTTACTGTTTTAAATCAAAGCTAAAACAAGACTGACAGTGTAGTTACATTGCCGAATACAAAAGAGTCTGCCGGCAATCAGAAATAACCACGGAACTGCGAAAATTCAGCATGTCAAGAATAGTATGTGGTCAGAGTTGATCGATGATCTTTCATCATTCTGAAAAAGAAATTTTAAGATGACGGTTGTTCTGCAATTGGCTGAATTGAGCTGGTGGAAGGACACTACTGTATACAGGAATGGACTTCCCAATGGAAACTGGGTAGAGGATGGTACTTTACCGAAAAGATTTGCTGAGAAATCTGCATTAGACTGTATTGCAGGGGTGGGGAATGGATCCATTTAACAGAGGAAATCTATTTCGTAGCATCGACTCTTCGTTCACTTCGTAATGGAAATGCTCTCGTCAACAGCAGCTTCCTACACCTCCAAACAAAAATACAGCGTTGACATTGAGGTTTGTGTTTTAACAATTTGGTCCGACATGTTCTGGAATCCGAACATCTCGCTATCGTGTCTGCTTCCTCAGGATTATATCGAAAAATGATGCAACTTCATTGCCTTTTTTTAAAGAAACAAGCTTTTCATGGCATGTCTAACGTGATGAAGAATGATAGCCTGATACAGCAGGAACCCCAATGAAAACCCCTTTGTCAGTCAAACTGCCCGAGCCTTGCATCACATTTTTTTCCCTGTGGACGCTCTTTTTTTTGTTTCTTTAGAGAGTCGATAATTAAACAACGAGCTTCTCAGTTTTCGACGGCGCTGCAGGAGAACTCCTCCCTGTAATATGCTCCAATTACTGGCAGTGACCGCAGTCGATGAGGGATTATCCTTTCGCTGAGCCACGGCAAACTCCACGCCATAATCCTCAATTAGCTCAATTGATGGCAGCACACTCGCAGGGCAGCCGCTACCTTTCCCACGATTCACACAGACAGCCTTTATGTCGCACCCATCACTGCACAGATGGCCTTGGTCTTGCTGTCAGAAAGTTCATTGCATTCGTACCCGTCACTTTCACCCAGCCCCTTAAATAATGACCCACCTAAAAGCTGACAGAAAATGTCGAGAATACTTCATTAGTGTTTTACAGTATCTGCTTGTTCTTGTGGTAAAAGAAGCAACAAGACAGTGCGTTCACTGTGATCTCAAACAGGTGGAATGAACGGAAACCCTGCGAAGGAGCATTATGCAAATACTGTTATTTGCATCTCAATAATGTCAGCGCAGTACAGTTACTGGGTTTTCTATCTGGAGTAAATCTGTTGGAAATGTGTAGTTTGCCAAGCTTCTGCCAAGATTTTAAGTACACAGAAATTTCAGGTGAAAATGGAGGAAAGGACAACTAAAATTAAATAAACTACTTGAAAACATGTTTGTCAGAGGACAGCAAAGTGTAGGTGGCAATACTGGCTATTTTGGTTTACACTGTGGGTGTTAAACATCTATTTTCTTTAATAAAAAATAGTATTAATCTGTATTGATGCCTATTAACAAAGTAGTAGAGATTGGGAAATGAAAAAACAGCATTTTAGGGTTTAGGGTACAATTTGAAATTCTCACTTTTTTCATCTTTTCCCATACATGGAACTGCAAACTCTCTTTCAATTGGTTTAATTTCCTCTTCTGTACCCAATAGCCAACCTTTAAAAGTAGTTGTTACCTTGACAACTGTGCTCTACACCCTATCACAACCATTTGCTCTGTGCACTGTATCCACCCCCCATGAAACTTAAACCAGCCTATTTTTCCCACATGCCCGGTTCTAATGAATAGTCCTTGATTTAAAACACCAACTCTGTTTCTCCCCCCACTGTTAAACACTTTTTGGTTTTTTTCCTGGAAAAGGGTCATCCAATACTGGATCTCAGATAAACAGTAAAATAGTGGAGATATTTCAGTAGGTGATAGTGTTGAGATTATATCTAATGTCTCCAGGATATCATGCGAAAATCTTTACAAATAATGTTCTTAGGGGCAGAATACTGATGAGAAATACGAAGGAGCAAATATCGATTGCATGAATGAGGACCACCATGTAGGAACAGAAAGATTTTCTGGCAGACAGAAGAATGGAATCAGGCAATTATGGCCAAACCGGCTGGTGAAAAGGCATATCCAGGAAGAGCAGCCAATCACGTGAAAAGAGAGGAGGATGTGATACCTTTGTCAAGGTCAAATATGATGTAATTTCTGATATAAGTAAGAGCTATTTCAGTACAATGGGAAAGTCAGAAACATAAATGGAGAGATGGATAAAGTTTGGGAGAATATAGTACTTATAAAGATTGGGAGAGTGAAAGTGGGATGGAGCAGTAGTTCACAAGGTTAGTGTGTGTTACTCATATTCACTCAAGCTAATTTTGCTTAGATCCAAGGTGAGGGTTGCACTGGTGCTTGTGACTTGCTTGTTTATTTCTTCTTTTGGGATCGAACTCCCAAAATACTTGAACTCTCTTCTCCAACAAGAGAAAATCTGCAGATGCTGGAAATTCAAGCAACACACACAAAATGCTGGTGGAACTCAGCAGGCCAGGCAGCATTTACGGAAAAAAGCAGACCTGTTGAAGGATCTCGGCCCAAGACGTCGACTGTACTCTTTTCCATGGATGGACATTTCAGGCTGAGACCCTTCATCAGAACTCTCTTCTGCTTGTTTTGGTGACTGATTTGATTTTCATATGTTGTCCTTTTTTTCTGCCAACTGACATCTTATCATTTTAACACTTATTTAGTATGTTATGATCTTCATATTTTATACAAGTTTTGCCATGTGGTCCTGCAGTTGAAATTAAAATTTTCAACACTAAGTAGTTTCTTGTAATTTTTTAAAATTACTTTTGTGCATTTGCTTTTTTGAAGATGTATTCAATAAAGAAGAGGTGTTGATAAAATGTGACAGAACTTTTGTCAGAAAAGGTTAAGTTTCTGAGATTTGAGAGTAATTTTATCACTTACTTCATGATAGTTCAACAGCATGCTTTTAATAACCGTGGTGTTTTCTATCATGTTTAAAAGGTTCTACCATCATCAGTAGGACAAGATCCTGAAATTCCCTATGTAACTGCACTGTGGGAGTACTTTCAAAATAAACTGCAGTGGTTCAAGAATGTGGTTCCCAGAAGGAACTATGAAGTATTTGCAGGCTCTATCAGTAATACTCCTTTACAGGAATGACAAGACAAGACTGCAATTTACCATGCCAGCCAAAATATCTACTGGATTCTTTTTCATATCTCAACTATACTTTTCAGTGAAGGAAGTCATCAAAATTCACTAATGTGTCATTATAACCTTTGGGCATCCGAAGAAAAGTACATTGAAAGATCAAGATCTCAAACAAAATACAAATGCATGGAATACTAGCCACAGTAATTCCTGCTCTCCGTTAGGCTTTAAGATATGGACTACCTAGAGACATTTTATTTTATTTAGAGATACAGTGTATTACAGGCTGTTCCAAACTAATGAGCTGCACGGCCCAGCAGTTGACTTATGTATTCCTAACCTGATTGTAGGCCATTGTACAAAGAACAATTAACGTACTAACCAGTACACCCTTGGAACATGGGAGGAAACTAGAGCAACCAGAGGAAACCCACGTAATCATGAGAAGTACGTACAAACTTCTTACAGACAGCATCAGAATTGAATTCTGAACTCTTGACACTCCAGGCTGTAATAGCATTGCACTAACCACTACGATACCGTGGTGCCCCCAAGTAAAGGACCTCAAAACATCAGAGTCATAGTATCATTCCTGCAACATCTATTAGCAGGATGAGCAGGTTAACATCAGCATCCTCTGCTTCACCAGGGCAGGAACATCAGGAGCATAAGCAGGCTACTTGGCTCATATGTCTGTTCTGCCATTCAATAAGATCATGGCTAAAATGAGTTTGTTAAGAATCAATTGACATCTGCCTTAAAAACATTCAAAGACACAGCTTCCTCCATCTTTTGAGGATCTCCTGTACTATAACTTTTTAGGATATTATAGTTCAATCATGTCTCCTATCGCTCTTAAACTGTCCAACCTCATAGACAATATGTCCTTTCCAGATGATAGTCAAGTAAATCTGCATCAAGCTTAGAAATATCAAAAGCAGAAAATATTAAGTAGGAATTATTTGTATGTCTCCAAATAGTTGTTTTAGTATTGTGCTTAGCATAAATCAAAAAACTACAGGTGTTTGGATCAAAGTGGTATGGTAGCAATGAGACTTAAACCAAAATATTTACAGGAAAAATCACAATTGTGGTAATGAGGAAGGTGAATTCAAACAATGGGTACAGATAATTTTCTGAAACATGATGTTGAGGAATCAATGAGAGAAAAAGCTATCATAGGTCTTCCTGCAATGAAAAGGGTGTTTGTCAATTTTTTTTTGTAAAATGGGCATTTTAGGGAAGAATGACTATAAAGTGATAGAATTTTACATTGAGTTTGAAAGTGATGTGCTTGAAATGTGAAATGAGGGTCTTAAACTTAAACAAAGGAAAGCAAAGGTATAAAGGAAGAGTTGACTGCTGTTGATCAATATATCAGACTGAAAGATATGGTGGTGAACAGGGAAGCCTTTAAATAAATAATGCACATGTTGCAAAAATCATCAAGTGATTTGTCTGTAGTTGTAAAGGGAAATTATAAATAGCATTAAAATAAAAGAGGCGGCCCATAAAGTTGCCAGAAATTGTGGTAGGCTTGAAGATTCACAGCAGTTTAGAACCAAGCAAAGAACAACTACAAATCTGTTAAGGAAATTAAGAGTGTAAAAGTTCAGTGGAGAAAACTATGCAAAACATAGGTATGCAAATTAAGGAAAAATCTTAAGGTGGGCAAATGTGGTGCCTTTATAGAAAGAAACAGGAGAGTCTAAAATGGGAATAATGGAAATGGAAGAAAAATTAAATAACTACTTTGTCTTCACAGAAAGCACACAAAACCAAACACTAAACCATGATAGATACTCTTCTTGTCACTTTGCAAATTTCTACAAATTCGGAAACTGTTCCTGTGGATTAGAGGGTAGAAAATATGACACCATTCTCTAAGATAGAAGGAAATGAGAAAACACTGAACAGGTTAGGCCTGTTAGCCTAACAACAATAGTTGGGAATGTGCTGGAATCTATAATCATAGATGTACTAGCACCTTGAAAAGAGTAGTGATGTTGAGCTGAATCAATACAGGTTTATAAAAAATTAATAATGTTTGACCAATCTATTGAAGATCTTTGACAATATTAGTAGAGCATTTAAGAAGGAATATGGTTTATTTGGATTTTCAGAAGGTGTCCATAAAGTTGCGTTTAAGGAATACGTGGAATTGGGGATATTGCATTGGTAGTGATTTGGAATTGGTTGTAAGTTAGAAGACAAATCGTTGGGAAAAATTACATTCATCTCAGATGGCAGACTGATTAAGTGTGGTAGTACAAGGGTGTCTGCTTTTTCCCTTCTTTTCAAAATCTATACTAACGGGGAGGGGGAATAATTATGTATATTTACTGGTTTTCTTACAATACTAAATAGGTGAAATTCAGAGTATGGAGGAAAATGTAAAGAGACTGTGGGTAATAAGGACGAGCTGACTAAGGTGCTGAGAACATGGCAGGTGAAATATAATATCAAAAAAATGTGAATAAATAATGAGTATTTGTTAAATGGTGTGAGATTACACAAGGTTTATATTCATGAAGCCAAAATTTACAATTTCACATTTTCCCAAATTATACTACATTTGTTAGATCTTTGTTCACTCACATTCCGTCTACACCCTTGTAGACTCTTTATGTCCTCCTCTGAATTTAATTTCCTATTGATTTTTGTGTCATTTGGTGACTTTTAACACATTTATATACAGTGTGATAAGTTGAGGCCCAAGCACCGATACCTGTGGTTATAATAGTTGTTCCTTCTTGCCATCTAGATGATTGTCCATTTATACTGTATATACGCACTTTCTACTAGCTAACCAGTCGTTTATCCCTGCTAGTATACTATCTTCTACATCTCAAGTATTGCCTTGCCGCAATAATCCTTGATGAGTTATCTTATCAAATATCTTCTAAAAAGCTAAGTATAGCACACCCACTACTTCTTTGACAACTGTGCAATTTGACTTCTAAAATAACTTGCTACAGGATGCTTCTCATTACAAAACACTGAGGGTCTAATTAGATAATGGGTTGGACCCAACATTCACGTGCTTTACTTCTAAAAGAAGCACTCTACTCCAAGGTCTGTCATGTCTAGATATTACACAGAGAATATAGGAAATATTTAAAGGATATCCTCAACACCTCCTTGAAAATTCAACAATTTCATTTTCAATCATTTGCAGAACTCTTTGGCATGTGACTGATCAAGGAGGAGAACAAGAATGAAAACCTGAAGGGTTTTGGGCCTGAAACATTGACTGTACTCTTCTCCATAAATGCTGCCTGGCCTGCTGAGATCCTCCAGGATTTTGTGTGTGTTGCTAAGAAAGAAAATTTCAAGCCTCTTTTTGGGAACATGAAGAAATACAACAAAAACAATAAAAGGAGTTTACCACCTTCCAAATGACCCACCTACCTGATCAAACATCTTCTGTCCCACCTATGGCAAAGACTGTTGCACCCATAGTGCTACTACAGATCCCAAAGAAACAAAATAACAAGCAATCCCCAATCCCAAGTGAATGCCTACCTTCTAAATATATATTGTCAGGAACAGGAACTCATTCATCTGCCTTTCAGAAATGATGCATTATGTAACATAGAAACCTAGAAAACTGACAACACAATATAGGCCCTTCGGCCCACAAAGTTGTGCCGAATATGTCCCTACCTTAGAAATTACTAGGGCTACCCATAGCCCTCTATTTTTTCTAAGCTCCATGTACCTATCCAAAAGTCTCTTAACAGACCTTAACGTATCCGCCTCCACCACCATTGCCGGCAGCCCACTCCACGCACTCACCATTGTCTACGTGAAAAAAAACCACCTCTGACATCTCCCCTGCCCCTACTCCCAACATAGCCAGAAATCCACTAAACAGAAAAATAGTTTGAAAATAAACAACTCCTGATTGTCAACGTACTTCTGTATTTAAGCAACTTGTATCCCTAACACAAAGTCCAACCTAACCAATCTATATGAAATCGAATGTCCTATCAAAACAGAGTAGATATAAATTTGCCATCATTTTAAAAACCAGAATCAAACTTCCTTAAAGTTATTATTTCTGTAGCAAAATTCCTTACTATCTTTACTGTAGCTGAAGGACTTTAGGTTATCAAACTAATGACTGTTCGCAGAAATCACATAAGAAGACACCTGGACACAGTGCCCTCAATATTACCTCCCACCTCATCATCATGTCAGATTCATGTTGTCTTTCTCATCCCTCTCAAGCTCCATTCTATCCTGTTCATCCTATAATCTATCGTCTCTTTCTCAATCAGGCCCCAATTTCATTGTCCTTCTTCTCATATTTCTTCCCCACTCCAATGAAGGTTGATGGCTCACTCTCTTGTTCCAGATTCTCAATTTCCTCTCTGCATCAAGGCCTCATCTCTCACTGTTCCCTCCCCAAGCTTCCTTCTACATTCCATTAGCACTCACTCCCAATTGTCACCAATTTTTATCATGCTCCTAGGCTGTACCTCCTTATTCTCTAAGATCAGTCCCAGGTTGAGGCTTCCTGCTGCTTCTTGTAAGGTGGGAGCTAAGGTGGGAAAATAAAGTAATGAAACACTGCCATTAAGCTAACAGCTACCTCCATGCTTATGACATTGCAAAGGATTTTCCTGCACACTTTCCTTAAAAATATTGGGATCATTATTCTAAATAAGGGGATACCCAGGTGTATATTGTGAAGGTAAATTCTTTAAATTTAATTGTCTTGCCACTCTATTTCTTCTGTACTGTCGGTGAATCACATATTGTAACACAATTCTTCCTCCCACCCAACAAACAGATTTAGACTTGCTTTCCTAACATAAGATACATTATGTTTGGTGTAAGCCCTGCCTATGCACTTTATATTATTTACTTTTATCAGATTACATTTTTCACATGTATATTTGTTCTTCATCACATTAGCTCAAATAGGTACATGTTTTCTTTATGAGCTCCAAGCACTCAGACTCTACAGAACCTATGAGTATATAGGCAGTTTCCCTGGTGTCTTTAAGTGGACCAAATGAGCATTATTAGACCTATGTTTAAAAAAAAGCCAACTTGTCTTTTTTCTAATTAAATAATGTGGACACTACCTGCCCCATTATTCTTCACCATAAATGAGTACCCTTCCAATATTCACTTTTTATAACGACTCATTGATTAATACCAGATGATTACCAGTATCACTACAATTATAGCTTTGCATGTGTCTGCAGATGTTCAGGGACAAAATGTAAAGGAAGGTTTACAGCAGAAGATGAAATGAATCCAAGTAAATTTGCACAGCCAACCATTTTTGAACTTGTAGTATTTGCTAACACAATGCAATGTTATGGTTGTAATTGGTTTCAACACATTTGTGTCTGCTAAATTGAAATGCTTTGTTTAGCCTTATGTGTATGCAAATTATTTGGTGTAAAATAATTATCATGAATACTGAGCATGAAGGAAAATAAACAGTATTATGCAAAGCACAAAACTGTCTTTGTTCCAATAAATAAAGGATAGATAACCGCAGTGACCTTCATTGTTAGTTACTGTAGGAAATATGCATGCCATTGTCAATAAAAGGTAAGATTATTATGCATGAAAGACATTTATGCAAAAATATAATTCAGCTGGCAGTGAACAAATGTATCTTGAACAATATCAGAAAAAGTCAGTTAAGTTTTATAACCAAAAGAATGTCGAGACATTTCATTGTTTAGTATCAAAATGATTCAAGATATAAAACTGGTAAAACTGTTTTACATCAAATACTCGATGGGTTGCTAGAATATTTTCATACAGTGCTGAGAGTTTCAAAGAAAGTACAGTTTGTGCACAAGCATCAACTTCACATTAGCGAAAGTGAAATGAATATAATTATTCCAGACGTAATCTGAACAAGACATTGTACAATACATGCTTATTTATGGATGCGAGGATTAGATTCGACCTTTGCATTATTTTGTAATTTCCACAATTCCACCATGCTTAGTTTCTTGCTTAGGTATTGAATAGCTGTTCAATCACAAAATGGGATTTGAAGAAGATGGCACAACCAGTCTACTTTGGCCCTTACATAAAATTCTTATAAAGAGAGAGATTGGTATTTGAGTTAGTGTTTATTGTCTAAATCCTGGGCTGCTAAGGACAATTTAAATAACTCTTTGTTAGACATGAGCAGATCCAGTGATGGAACCTAAGAGCTACCATGTCGTCATTTTTACATTGGCCTTGACAGCTGAAAGCACAACCAGATGACAATTTGCAGAGCTACGCCCCCACTATTCTTCTTGCTGCCAGAGTGCAAAGCTTCTCCATTCCAGTACTGTGAGAACAATTAATACAATTCTTTAAACTGATTTGGGCTACTTCCAGCTGTCATACAGAAATAACATTAACTTTACAATGAATATTTCAATAGCAGTTTCTTGCAGATTGATACCTGTATATGTATTTATTTCAGAAGGTTTAAAGCTTTACATGCTGTGTTTAAAACAAGATGATGTTTGAACTTCAATGATAATCTGGAACTATACAGTTCTCGTTGTTTAGTGTGGGATCAGTAAGGTCCTATTAAAAATTACTTTGGCATGTAGGAAAGAAGCTAAATGGACAATTTCCTTTACAGTTTGAATTAACTCATTCAAAATACTGAAAATTCATTGGTGGGCAAAAAGAAAACTTTTCCTATAAACAAATAAGACGTTTCTTAGAAAATGTTATAACAAAGGTGGCACTGTATTTTGCAGACAGTATGTCAACAATCTAACTTTTTTTAAGGATTTTACGAAAAAGATCTCCACTGTGTTGAGGTATAATTGCCTTTAGGCATGTTGGTCTGCTATCTCAAACTCACAGACACAATCAGTGAGATCCCTTCCCCAACCACCACTGAGGAGAATAACTTTTCAATAGTCAGGATGTTGCATTGCATATTGACAGTATTGAGAAGTTGGGGCTGAATTAATTATCAATTTATTTAAAAATGTTCAAGGAGGCCTTTTGCATGAATTGAAATTATGTGATTCTCACATAGATAGAATGTATTACCATTTTGATGACTGGCTAGTATATTCTTCATTGTGACCGAAAGTGCAATTCATTTGGGCAATTGTTATTTCATTAGGTTGTATTCTCATTAATGGCAAATTTTTTAACTCAAGGAATATTTGTTTTCACCTCAAGGTAGCTAATTGATAGCATTATTTCTCAGGCAAATATTTAGGGCTTTTATTCTGTGAAAAATTGGTCATGCAAGGATTTTTGCAATTCTTTGCAGACTGCATCCATTTTGTCATCTTTTATTTAAATAGACCATTTCCTTGGTTCATCCACAAATTGGCATTTTTGTCAAATGTCACAAAGAAAAATAACACAAATAATTAGTCAGTTATATATATATATCAGCAAAATTATGCCGGTCAGTATAATCAAACCGAATATTTTTACTTTATTTTCAACCATCTAAATAATGTGCTGATAATTCTATGAGTAATAGAAGTTAGAAGGATTTTTTAACTTCAAATGCTATAAATCTGAAAAACTGTAATGCTGGAAATATTCAGCAGGTTAAGTCATGGGAAGAGAAACAGAGCTAATATTTCAGGTCAGAGAACCTTTGTCAGAACTTGTCCTGAATATTTGTAGCATTTCAATCTTTATTTTAGCAGGTAAGCGATTTGCAATGGTGCCTGCTCTGGAAACTGATTGAAAGTAGGTTCATATGAACATATGGATGAAGAGAGAAGACAATTTAAATCAGGATTTTTTTAATGAGTGAAAATAGTTGCCCAAGTATTTTGAATAGTAGTCTGCAAGACCCTAACCTTATTGCCTGCATAAAGGTAGCCAAGGTTATTCTGCCAATTATCTAGACTTGAAACATTTGCACTCTTGCCTAATTTCCAGCTTTTCTCTCAAAGCCCCTCCATAATTGCAATGCACTGGAATATACTCTCCATCAGTCAGGGGCTTCATGGCAAAACTGCAATGATGTCTTCCTGATAAGCCAATCTGTTTCTCACTTTCTTTTACTGAAATATTTTGTTTATTGTTTATTTTTATGTATCCTTATGATTTAATTAATTTTTAATATCAGGCTATTTTCATGCAAATTTAGTGTGCATTTTGAAAATCGATTTGAAAAGCTTTTTAATGCTTCTGATTATAAATGACCTATCAGGGAGGATCGGGTACATCTTCTGTTTAAGACCTTGTCATTCTTCTCAGCCCATTGAACACTGGAGGCAGCCCCAGCAACCAGATCTTCAGTTTGATTAGAACCATAGAGCCACAAAGGCACACATACCTGCTGAAAAGCGTAGATGTAAAATAGAATCGTCAAAGAGTTTTGGAAAATTAAATATTTGTAATGTTATCCAATATTCAAGGCTGCTGTGTATACTTGAATGGTTTAAAGTAAAAATACGCCAAAACAATTTAAATACTTCATTTAAATAATCAACACAGCAGTTCTTTGGAAGTAACACATATTGTATGATAGGAATAAATACTATGAAATGGGATACTTCAACATGAGATATCACCACCACTGAATAGAAGCTTAATCGGACCAGCTATATAAATATTGTGACTTTGAGAGCAGAAGCTCAGGCTTATGCAATGAGTGATGACATCTGACTTGCCGAAGTTTTCCACCATCTATAATGCACAGCAGGGGTGATGCACCATCAATAACTCTCTCTGAGACATAAAGGCGAGATATCGGCTTTTATTGACTAGAAGAAGGAACAAGCAGTGGTTGACCACCATACTACATCCTGGAGACAGAGAGGCCGGGCTGAGACCTCAATCGCCTTTATACAGGGGTCTGTGGGAGGAGCCACAGGAGCAGTCAGCAGGGGGCGTGTCCAGACAGGTATATGTAGTTCACCACAAGGGGTGAAAAAATTATTTCCACTTGCCTGGATAAGTATAACTTCAACAGCACTCAAGAAGCTGGATAAAACAAGCCTTAATTTGCACTCCATTCAACATCCTTAATTTCTGTTCCCTCCATCAGTGTCACATCATAGCTGCAGTATATACTGTTTTCAAGATACATTATTTACCAACTTGCCAAGGTTTCTTCAACAGCATCTTCCAAATCCATAATTTCTATCAACTACGTAAACAAAAGCAGTAGACACAAGGCAATGCCAACACTGCATGCAACCTTTTTGAACTTTTGACAATGTTCACATCCGTGGGGCTTTACTCCTTCCACTTATTAATTCCTCCCATGGTTGCTAACTATTTGACTGTAGGACAGCCTGTATTCATCTCACCCCTCCTCGAAGGTCTCATCACTTAGGGCCTTGAGATTTGGGTCAGAAAGTTAAGAAGGCATGTTCTCGCCTGCATACTATCTGTTCCATCAAGTTGTCAATTATTTACAATGTTTTTTTTGCCACTGGGTTGTAGATACATATACCTTTTCTTCATGAGGTAGCTTCAGTCAGTAGCCACTTACAGAATTGTATCCTGAGGTTGCTGAAAAGTCAGTTTATAGTACAAATTACATAAGTATCCCATACCTGTTCTTAAAGGCATAGGTTAATTGACAATTACAAGCCCAAAGCCTTCTGTCTATTGCTATACAAATATAGCACCATTGAATAAATCTAGAAGTGGTTTTGAGAACAAGAGAAGACCAGGGAAAAGTAGAATTTATAGGTGTAAGCATAATATGGCCTATCACCTTGCCCTAATTTGAAATTTAAATTGTGATTCAAACCATTAATCCAAAAAGAAAACCTAGGACTACAACGTGAAAAATAGTTCAGAAGATAAACAACAGAAGCCCTGATTGTCCTAGACCCAGGAAAAACGATAACAACAAACAATATTTATAAATTCAGGCATGTTGGCTCCCTTTCTGTAGGCATGACTGCAGCGAAACAGCTGTGGGTGTAATTTCTGACTAATTCATTCCATCCACACATAATGGATAATATCTTTAAAACTCCAATTTGCCAATTTCATCAGTATTTTTTCATTTTCTTTAATCTTATCATAAGACCATAAGATACAGAAGCAAAATTAAGTACCTCAACCTATAGAGTCTGCCCTGCCATTTGATCACAGCTGATTTATTTTCCCTCTTGAACCCGTTGACCGGGCTTCAGTCTTTCCATTATCTTTGACACATTTACTACTCAAAAACCTATCAACCTCCACTTTAAATACATCCAATGACTTGTCCTCCACAGTCAACCATGACAATGAATTCCTTAGATTCACCTGGATAAAGCAATTCCTTCTCATCTCTGTCCTAAAAGGGCATTCTTTTAGTCTGAGGCTGTAATTCCTGGTCCTAGACTCTCCTACTACTGGAAACATCCTTTCCACATCTATTCTATCCAGGTCTTTGAATATTTGATAGGTTTCAATGAGATCCATTCTAAATTCTAGCAAGTACAGACCCAGAGCCATCAAATGTTCCTCATACATTAACCCTTTCATCCTTAGTATACTTCTCATAAACCTCCTGTGGGCCTCTCCAATGCCACCACATCCTTCCTTAGATATAGGACACAAAACTATTCATAATACTTCAAATATGGTTTGATCAAAGCCTTAAAAGCCCCAGCACTACATCGTTGCTTTTATATTCTAGTCCTCCTGAAATGATGTTTACATTGCACTTGCCTTTCCTATTACTGACTCAAGCTGAAAGTTAACCTTAAGGAAACCCTTTACTAGGGCTCCCAAGTCTCTTTGCATCTGATCTCTAAAATCTCTCATTTAAAAAATAGTCTATGCCTTCAGGAGCAGCTTCTTCCCCAGCACCATCATAATTCTGAATGGACAATGAACACTACCTCACTATTTTTTGTCTCTTTTTATATGTGTTTATTAGAAATTATAATTTTTATTATGTATTGCAATGTACTGCTGCTGCAAAACATCACACTTCACAACATATGCCAGTGATATTAAACCTGATTCCGATTCAAAATGCGTGATTATACACTTGACTACACTGAAATCCATCTGCCACTTCTTTGCCCCGTCTCCCAACTTTCTGCAGATTCCCTGCTTCCTCAATACTACCTGCCACCCTTCCTCACTACTACCTATCATTGTATCATCTATAAGCATGGCCACAAAGCTATCAAATCTGACATCCAGATTATTACCATAAAACATGAAAAGTAGCACACGCAACCCTAATGCCTGCAGAATACCTCACATCACCAGCAACCAACCAGAAAGTAGCATTTATCATCAAATATCCTCACCACTCAGACCATGCTCTTTTCTCACTGCTGCCATCAGTTAGAAAGTACAGGAGCCTTAGGACTTGCACCACCAGGTTCAAGAACAGTTACTACCCCTCAACTATCAGGCTCTTGAACAAAAGGGGATAATTACAGTCATTTAAAGAATCTTTTATCTTGTTCCTTCATGCTTGTTGTTTATTGCTATTTATTTATATCTGCATTTGCACAGTTTGTTGTCTATTGAATTACAGTTCTACTGATTTCCTAAGTATGCCTGCAGAAGAAGAATCTCAGGGCTGTATGTAGTGACATGTATATACTCTTGATAATAAATCCTAATTTGAACTTTGAAGGCCGATGAGATCCCTCCTCATCCTTTTAAGATCCAGCAAGTACAGCCCCAGAACCATCAAATGCTCCTCAAACATTAATTATTTCATTCCCAGAATTATTATCGTGAACTCCTATGGACCTTCTGCAATGCCAGCAAATCTTTTTTTGAGAAATCTGCTCTCAAATCACCAAGTGTGATCTGACCAGTGCCTCATAAAGCCTCAGCATTACATCCTTGTTTTTATATTCTGGTCCTCTCAAAATGATGCTAACATTGCATTTGCCTTCCTTATCACCAACTCTATTCTATTATACTTATGATCACTACCTCCCAATGGTTCCTTTACCTTAACCTCCTAATCAAATCTGGTTTATTACACAACACTAAATCCAAAATTGCCTTATCCCTAGTGGGCTCAAACTGCTCTAAAAAATTAATCTCATAAGCAATCTATAAATTGCTTCTCTTGTGATCAAGAGCCAATGCGATTTTCTATATCTGCATATTGAAGTCCCCAAGACCACCATAACATTGCTTTGTTACTTTGCCTTTTTTTTAAATCATCCTTGATACTATTTGGAGAATTATATACAACTCCCATCAAGAATTTTTCCCTTACAGTTTCTTAATCTAACCACAAGGCTTTACATCTTTTCATCCTATGTCATTTATTGCTAAAAATTTGATTTCATATTTTACTAAGAGAACCTGCTTGTCTGCCTTCTTGATAGGATCTGTAAGCTATGACAGTAATTCCCACAAGTTAACACCTACCAATTTCTAACTGTGCTACAAATACACTTATCTTGTTATGTATACTGTGTGCAGTCAAATATACTGTAACAGCTTCAGTCCTGTATGCAACACCCCTCTTCTGAAATTTGTCTCCATGTTGCTTGAAATTAAATTCTTAACCTTTTCTAAACTTTCCATTTTTTAAAATCTAAAGACTTTAGCAGTCTCTCCTGTGCTGTGCTCTCCTTCTCTTTTACTTTATCTATACTTACCTTATCTGTTGAACCCACCACTACCTACCCCCAACCCCCACTATTTATGTTAAAGCTGAATTCACAGCCCTGATGATGCAATTTGCCAGAAAGTACGGGATCAACAACAAATTTCATTGCATATATCAGTGATAACAGACCTGATTCTGATTCTTCCCCTGGTCCCAGCATGATTTAGCAGGGCCCATCACATTGGAACAATTTCCTCCTTCCCCAGTACTAGAGCCAATGTCCAACAAATTCAAACCCACTCCTCCCACATCAATCTTTGAGCCATGCATTTAATTCTCTATTCTTACTGACGTGTGCCAACTTGCATATTGCTTGGTTAGCAATCCAAATGTTACTACCTTTTTTGGTTCTGCTTTCTAATTCAGTCCCTGGCTGCCATATAGCAGGTTGGCAAAGGCTGGAAACAAAGACAAGTGCGGACAAGGTCAGCGGTGTCATCTCAGGTCCACAGATCTCGAGATAGGGAATCCATGCAGGCAGGTGCCATGAGGTCTGATGACCTACTAGGTTGGGAGTTCAGGGTCCGATCATCAGCAAGCCCCGGGGTCAAAATCGAAGATCAAAGCCCAAATGCCAAAGATTGAAGCTGGTGAGTCTGAAGTCAAGGCCCAGTGGCAGAAGTTCTGGGTCTGCAAGTTCACTAGAGAAATGTCTACAAGTCACAAGTCCACCGGAGGCTGAAAGCTCAGAGGCAGCCTGCTCTGGGGTTGGAGGCCTGACTGGGTGGGTGGGTGAATGGGTGGGAATGAGGGAGGAAAGGGTCTAGTTTTGCTGTTGTTGGTTTGCTGCTGTGGTTCTGTTGCTGTTGTTGCTTGTGTTGTTATGCTGAATATTGTGGGCATGCTGTGTTGGCACCAGAATGTGTGGCGATACGTGAGTCTAGCCCCAGCACATCATTAGATTGTGTTGGTTATTAGTGCAAGTGACACACTTCACTGAATGGTATTATGTACATGTGATAAATAAATTAATCTGAATCTGAGGTCTAATGAAATGTCCAATGAATCTAATGAAGGCATCAGGCAAGAAACACAACCTTTGGAACGCTCAATCCTTGCACCAGAGAACTGTATCCATACCCCAGACCATTCAGTTACAACTACATTTCTCTTCTCAGCCTGCTCTTGAATGGCTCCTGAACCATGGTACCACAGTAAAGCTGCTCATTCTTCCTAAAGCTCCCTCATCATCTGCATAGATAGCAATTATCTCAGACCTGTTGTCCAAGCTCAAGGGGTCTGCAGCTCCTGCAGCACTACCTCTTGAAACCCCCTACCAGTCTCATTCATGATCATACCATTGACCACAGACTGTATATGAATTAGTTAATCTCAGCATGTGACTGCCTCCTGAACAACAATGTCCAGCTAATATTCATCCTCCCTGATAGTGACACAGAATTTTACAGCAATTAAAGGTTTCCTTTGCAATCAACAGAAAATGGTAAGATGTTTAAAATCTACTTAACTACACTTCAGAAACTATACTAATTTTTTTTCAGGTCAGTAGTACTGGATTTCTAACTTCAATGAAAGACCACTGAAATCTCCTGTGATAACATGAAGCCCAGCATAATACAGTTTATTAAGAATATTCTAAGCAGCAGAAACAAATTCTCCCATTTCCACCACATTTCTAATTATTACGTTTCTGAATCTGGTCATACTTTACCAGCTCCACCCCCCCCCCACCAGATTGTGAAATTTCTACCTTTCTCATAAGGTTTCAAATCTTTTGCTTGATACTACTACTACCAGATAAATCAGAATTTATTTTCATTCCCTTTTAATTTTAAAGGTATTGCAAATCAGGACCTTTTTTTTGTTTAAAAAAGAGTTAATGATGTCTTATACCAGCCTGAAGGCATTTTGTAGAGTCTAAAGGTAGCTTTTCATACAGGGAAAGGCAGCAAGACATACCAGTAACTGTTCAATAACCACAGTACTGCCGCATTTTGTAATCTATAACAAAAAATGGCGACCTGCAGGGGTCTTCTGAGATTATGTGGCTAAGAAAAATTTGTCTGTTATTATAAAGGAGGAATAGCAAAAATACCAGTCTTTAACTAATACATAAGTTAAGAAAAGAAAGAGACCCACTAAAAGTGCATGACTTCTCACGTGCAATTATTTCTCTTGTCTGAGCAACTTTGGTATTTTTGTTAATCATTAATCTTATATATCATATAGCAATTTATTTATTTGGTAACTGTTATTAATCACAGTGCAGGTGGTTTATTTCTGCTTTGTTAGGTCTACATCCAGCATCCTACCAACTATCTTTCTTTATAACAACAAATATTCCTTTGAACTCAGTTTGTATAACTAGATATATCAAGTTTTCATTCTTCAGCCCTACATTCTACCCTCATCTAAAAGCTGGGTACTACCTGTTCAACTTCCCTCTCAATATTTCAACAATCCTCTTACATTATTTTATGACATCATTGACATTTGCGATGTTGTACCACATTCACTATATGTGATACCGCATATAGTGAATGTGATAGCAGACTGCAGAATACGGAGCAATTTATAGTTTACTAGATTTCCAAAACAATTATTCTTAAATCCAAATAAGGAATATGCCCAGAATGAAAGCACAGGCAAAATGAAACAAAAGGATATGCAAGATAGTTTAATAGAACACAACTACCTTTTGCAATCAGTAATCTTGTAATTCACCAACAAAATTATCTTAAATGATGCCTTAAAAGGAGGCCGAAATAAGTTTTCACTGTTAATATATCCTTATAGTAGAAACTATCAAAAATGACAAAAATGTCACATCTTTTAAGTATTATTAATATATATATAGAGCATTTCGACAGACGCCAGTGAACAGCAATATACTAAGACTAGCTTTGATTGAATTACAGGCAAAATGATTACAGGACATGTGCTGGAGGTGAATGTGCTGTGAACTGTGGGTTGGAAGTACTATGGATGGTGTGCATAAGTATCTAAATAATTCTGTGAACGTATTATCAACTACCAATGAGTTTGTCAGTGACTGGTTATGAATTTCAGATTACATCCATACTACCTAGCAGTAATTAATGATGTCAGATGACAATTCCAAATGTTGGTAGTTCCAACATTTTCCAAGAATTATCTAAACATTGACTGAATTGAGTGATGCAGCTGTTGGCTTCCAGTATCCCATATGCATCTAAAAAGAGGCTGGAATACTGCATTTTACAACATGCAACTCTGAAATTTGTAATTTTCCAGAACAACACCTAATTCCTAGTACTTAATATTTATGAAGTAATGTATCTCTTCATGGAGAAAATGCTGACAATGAGGATATTTTTACATTTGTATTTAAGATATCTTTAAATGTAATGTACAACATGTAGTTTCAGTACCCTTGTATTTCAAAATAAGATTCACCCTTGTATTCATTACAGTGATGGGTAAAAGTTTGCATTCATCTGTACATGCTAACTATTATGTTGTTGACTCATTAGTGTGCAATGACATTCATAATAATGGCTTAATGACAGAACATGTTAGTTAGAAATTCCTGTTTAGGAAGAATTTTCAAATATATTAAAATATCTGATTTTTTTAAAGAAAAATGTCACCACCACTGATAGTAATATTTCTGTTCAAGGTGTTTAAAACACACTGTAAATTTCCAGTGCTGTATAACAAACATTAAGGAGGCAGAAGTGAGAACCTATACTTATATAGGGCACCTTGCTTTACAGACAAAATCATTTTCTATTTTTGATAACAGCATCTTTGATCTTAGTTGAAGAAAACAAGATAATGAAGCAAATGACGCTGGAGAAGTAGTAATGGGGACAAAAAAATGGCAGATGAACTCAATAAGTATTTTGCATCACTCTTCACTGTGAAAAACACCATCAGTATGCCAGAAATTCAGAAGTGTCAGTGGCAGAAGTCAGTGTCATTGGTATTACTGAGGAGGAGGTGCTTAGGAAGCCGAAAGATTGAAGATAGGTAAGCCAGCTGGACCTGACTAGTTACACCTCAAGGTTCAGAAAGAGGTAGCTGAAGAGATTGGGGAGGCATTAGTTGTGATTTTTCAAGAATCACTAGATTCTGGAATGGTTCTGGGGTACTGGAAAATTGCAAATGTCATTGCGCTCTTTAAGAAGGGAGAGAGGTGAAACAGAGGAAATTATAGGCCAGTTAGCCTGACATCAGTGGTTGGTAAGGTGTTGGAGTCCATTATTAAGAATGAGGTTTGGAATGTTTGGAGGCACATGATTGAATAAGCTGAAGTCAGCATGGTTTTCTTAAGGAGAAAACTTCTCTAACAAATCTGTTGGAATTCAGTATGGAAATAACATACAGGATAGACAATGGAGAATCAGTAGATGTTGTTTATTTGAATTTTCAAAAGGACATTGAAATATACTAGAGTGGATAGAAGACTGGCTGACTGGCAGGAGGTAAAGAGTGGGAATAAAGGAGACCTCTTCTTGTTGGCTGCTGATGACTTGTGGTTAGTCACCCCACATCTTTCTGCAGCAAGAACAGAATAAAACTGGACTATGAACTTTGCCATTGGCCATTCTTACCCCTCATTGAAGATTGAAACTGGTTGTGCAAAATCTGAAAACTTCTCTTATCTCAAACTTATCTCAAACTGTATAACTTCAGGTTATACCTCAGTGAAATCCTAAAAAGGGAAGCAAAATATTAAAAGTTGTCTTGGGTCTCTAAAATCTTCCTTTCTTTCTGTTTCTGTAATTTCTCAATTATATCATAAACCAATTTATGTTTCAGCCTACTTATGCTATTTTAAGTTCAAGTTAAGCAGGGTCCACCACAATGCAAAGACATCACAATTCAGTCTCAACCTATTTTGGGGTTCAAATTTTAATTGATTGTGGACTTCAGGAAGGTGAAATTGGGAGAACATGGACCAGTCCTTATTGAGGCATCAATGGTGGAAAAAGTGAGTAGCTTCAATGTCCTGAGATCAACATCTCAGAGGATCTACAGTATCCTGGACCCAACACAAGACAAGGCATACCAGTGGATCTACTTCATTAAGACATTGAAGAAATTTGGTATGCCACCAAGGATTCTTACATATTTTTGTAGACATATGGTAGAGTGTGTTCTGACTATTGCATCACATTGTGGTATTGAGACTCCAATGCACAATATTGCAAGAGGCTGCACTACCTTGTTATTCATCTTTTGCACTATTTATAGTAATTTTATGCCTTACACTTGCTGCTGCCACAAAACAATAAATTTCATGACATGTGTCAGTGATAATAACTCTAATTCTCACTCTGATTCTGAGGTACTCATTTGACAGTCCTGAATTTAACAGGATTATTTTCTTTTGGGGTGTCACCCTATGATTCACCCTGATATTATTTATTATCATTACTTTAAAGGCCATTACTTCTGTGTTGTCCAATTACATAAATATAATCTTTTTCTTCATAGAGCTGTTCACAGAAACCAAGCATTATGCATAATAAAGAACAAATGCTGTAACTGGAGAGTAAGGTAGCATAGAAGATGATTGAAATAAAAGAAACCTTGTTTTGGTAGCTGTTATGGTCAAAATATTGATTTTTGCTTCTTTCTGCACGATAGTTTACTAAATATTTAAAAGTTAGCATACAAAAAGCATTTGTGCATCATTGCTGAACATTTGGAGAAAGACAAATGATGGCACAAATATATGCTACTTTAGTTTAATCTGTTATGAATTATTTGTATTTTATCATATTTCTTTATAATTAATTTTTAAAATAATTTTCATTTTATTCTGAGTATAGGACCTTAGCAAGGATGCCAACCAAAGTTCAATCACTGCTAATTCCAGGATCAGGACGCTGGCAATGATCATGCAATACGTTATTACAGTAAAAGAGAGATAGCATGGGGAGAATCTGAGTGACAGACTCCATCCAAAATAAAATTAATATACTATTATCTATACAAATACATTTTAATCAACATTATTGGGTACCATTTTCTCATAAAATTGTTAAACAAGTCTTGCAATATATCATACTAATCAGTCTGAAAATGAGACAATGATCCTGTAGAAGTTTTGACATTTTTATCCCTGAATCTGAGAAGTTAAAGTCAAGTATGAAATACCTATTATCATCTAAGATGAGTGAACTCAAATCTGATCTGTGCTTCCTTATTTTTTTAAGTCTGAGTTCAGTATAGCCAAAAACAGTTGTTCACGAAGATTATTTTAATTCAATGCCTCTATAATTTTATTGAGCATTTGATGACTTTGTTCAGTTGCAGTGGGATAGAATGAAGTTTGTTAGAACATAATATTGCATAGTATAGGCCCTATGGCCCACGATGCTCTGCTGACTTTTAGTTAGGAGGATCCCTTCCCATTCACCATAACCCTCACCCACTCTAATGTGCTGAGTACTGAGAATGGCACCAATCAGATACATGCAATTATTTGAAGACTGGATAAAAAGAAATCACACAATTGTGCTTACTTACATAGACTCAGAGGCCACTTTATTAGGAACACCTGTTCATTATTACAAATATCTTATCAACCAATATCTAATATGGCAGCAACTCAATACATAAAAACAAGCAGACTTGGTCAAAAGGTTCAGACTAAATATCAGAATGGGGAAGAGATATGATCTAAGTGACTTTGACTGTAGAATAATTGTTGGTGCCAGGCAGTGTGGTTTGAGTATCTCAGAATCTGCTAATCTCTTGGGATTTTCATGCACAAAGTTTTCTAGGGTTTACAGAGAATGGTGAAAAAAACAAAAAGCATCCAGTGAGCGGCAGTTCTGTGGATGAAAACACCTTGTTAATGAGAGCAGTCAGAGGAGAATGGTCAGACTGGTTCAAGCTGACAGGAAGGTGACAGTATCTCAAATAACCACACGTTACAACAGTAGTTTGCAGAAGAGCATCTCTGAATGCAAAACACTTTGAACCTTGAAGTGGGTGGGCTGCAGCAGCAGAGACCGTGAACATACCTAATACAATGGCCACTGAGTATACAATTGACAGATACAAATAACATTACTTCTGTAATCTCTAGACTCTCATCCTTCCAACTTTCATATGGTAACCTTTACTAGAATATAAATCAGTATGAGCTTTAAGATTCAAAGTTTCTAAAATTGCTCGCAAACTAGAAGTAAAAAAAATCAAGTACATTCAAGTATTTAGTAAAACTGGCCAACAACCAAATCAATTTGATACAGTGATTACTGCCTAGCTAGTTACAAAATTAACATTGTGCATTAATGTCACACATTAACGTTGTTACTAAGCTCTCCCTTCCCCAATACACAATTTACTTTCTTTTGATACATTATGATTAGCGTTTTATAATATGCACTAATGCATGTGTGAATTCAGTTTTGTGCACTAATTATACCTCTCATCAAGTTCAAGTTTCTCGATTCTACTGTATACCACCAAATGAAATATTATTCCTCTGGAACCAGATGCACAATAAAGTACAAGTATCTCACGCACAACACATAAAGTAATATTACCACAAATAAATTAACAAATAATAAAATATATTCCAAAAGACTGACAATTAATATAAGGTGCACTTACGACACAAGTTAAAAAGTAAACAGTATAATGTTACTGGTCCTTCGTAAGTAATGAAATCCTGGGTGGAGGCAGAGGGAATTCAGTAGACTTATGGCTTGAGAAAAGAAACTGTTACCCATCTTAACAGCCACTTTCCCAATGTTACGGTACTTCCTGCCTGATGGTAGGGTGTCAAAAGAGATCATCAGATGGATGGAAGGGATCATTGACAACGCTAAGTGTCCTGCATATGCAGCACTCCTGATAAATGTCTCAGATGGGTGGAAGAGAGACCCCAAAGATTTTCTCAGCAGTACTTGCAATACTTGATAGGGTCTTCCAGTCAGACGCCATGCAATTCCTGTACCAGATGGTGATGCAGCTGATCAGGACATGCTCAATGGTGCATTGTAAAAACTGGTTAGAATGGGGGCAGACCTCAATCTCCTCAGGAAGTATTGACACTGCTGTGCTTTCTTGACTATAGAGTTGGTGTTGAGGGGCCTGAAGAGACTCATAGATTTTCCTCAGCAACTTAGTAGTTCATTTATGCCAATGGTAAAGTACTTCTTCATTGATATTTACATACAAAAATGGCTGTCACAAAATAAGCTTTTGAATAAAGGTAGATAGCACTGGAAGTTCTGTCATAATGCACAAAGGTGAACAGTTTGCAGCTTGAAATTACTGAAATGACCTGAAGCAATTATTCAAGCTGTCTGAAAACAGACTCAATGAGACTGAATTTTGTGTTGTTGGTTCATTAATGATGAATGACACACAGATGTTCTGTATTATTGTACTTACAACTTATCCTTTGTCCTTTTTCCTCAAAACCTAGATTAAATCCATCGCATATCTATGGTTTGCATGCATTTGTAAGTCCCAAAAATATATGTTCTAGTGGTGGCTAATTTTGACTGTTCAAACTCATATCAGTAGTTAACCAGAATCTTTCCCTAGTAAATACAGGGTTTCCAATACACGAAAGCGTTTAAGACTTACCTGTACTCATTTAACATACTGAAATTGACACTAACACTAGGGTACTTCTAGCTGAACACTTCCTTTGTTTTAGGAAATGGTGGCCTTATGGTTATAATGGCATTTAAATATATAATTAAAGAACCTAATAATTTATAGCCACAGTGCAAGCAATTACAAACAGCTTCATTGTTCTGCAATGGCTTTATTCCAGACAGAGTCGGCTGGATATTTGGACAATTCTACCTCTGAACCTGAACTCACAAAGCAGAAAACTGAAGGAAAGCTTGAATAATTATTTCAAACTTTGGCCTGGGCTTTAATTTAACATCCTTTGCACAAAAGATTTCCCACTGTCCTCAAGCCTTAACCGATGCTTAGGCCTGCAAAAGTTAAACTGTATATAGCCACTTTGGTCTGCAGAAGATCAATAAAAACCCAGTCTGACTTGTCAAATGTTTCTAAAACACAACATAATACAAAGGATTCCTTGTTTTATGTAAATATCTGCCATTTGTGGCTGAAAACAAAAAAAAACTTCAATTTAAAAATGCACAAACAGCAGTCTCAACCATATGCAAATGAGCCTTATTGTGAGGATTTCAAATGAGTTGAATTTTATTGAATCTTTTCCATTCAGTAAAATCTTAATATATGCCAAATTGTTTCACAATTGACTGTCAGTTACTTTAAGTATTTTTAAAGAATAACATGAAGCAGTAACAACGAATTTATGGAAAACTTGTACACAAATTAGTTTATTTGAAACATTTCCCATCCACTACCACTAACCCCTCTCCAAGGTTAATTGTATCAACTCATTCTATTTGGAACAATTATTAAAATGTCAATTTTAAGCATTTATTAGAATAGCAAGAGCAATGTAAAAGGTTGCTAGGATGAACAGCTTAATGTGTATATACAACCAATTAGCTGTCTGCCGTCAGGACAACACTTACAAACAGAATATGAAAATGAGAGCACAAAGGAATTTCTACTGTATTTCCTCTGTGAAACAATGAAATGTTTTGCAAAATTAATTTGCAAGGATTTCCACAGCAATAACTGTTGTCAAAGATCTTTTTACCATCTTTGAGCACTATGTGCGAATGTAAGTGTTATTTCATCAAAAATATATTTTTTAAAGTAAACAAGATTCTCTCTCTGGAAGAAGATGGGACCAGCAAACAATGCTACCACGGGCGACATTCTCCAGATGGTCCACAGAACTGTTTCTTTTAGATGTGGTTCTGGTACTGTTGGAGCATGTGATCTACCGTTTGATGGTGTGTTTTCAGACTAGTTGAGCGATTTGGCACTTTGCTGTCTTCGAGAATGTTCAGGGAGGCAAGTGGCTCAAGGTCAAGAAGCTTAGAGAAAGGGTGTGAGCCCATGGTCGACTCCATTTCTCGCTGATCTCACCAATAAAAGTGTCGAGGAAGATTGAAAACATCGAGATGATTGCGGAAGACAAGTGTTAGTTCAACGCTGTCTACCAGCCACTTGCTTGTGGCTGTCAGAGAAAGGTGTCTGAGTGTGATGGTGTCTCTCTCCCTCAATGCTGTCAGAGGATGGTACCGAAGTTCTGGGTCAGCTGTTTGTGTTCCTGGTCACTTCTTTTTCTGTTGCTATTTCAGGCAACTTTGATTCAGGCCAGCCTGCAGATAATGAACACTGAGCTAATGGACTCTTTCAATTCTGTTTTTGATTGTTCTTTCTTGTTGCCATTTGTGTGATTTGTTTTTTTAATTGTGGGGGAGTTGATGTTCTTGTTGCCATTTACACGATGTTTTTTGTGGGGGGCATGTTCATGTTGCCGTTTGTGCAATTTCTTTTCTGTGGGGGAGGGGGTTGATGTTCTTGTTGCTATTTGCACAATTTGTTTTTTTGTGTGGGGGTGTTGATGTTCTTGTTGCTGTTTGCACAGGAGGGTTGATATTCTTGTTTGTACAATTTGTTGTGGGGGTTGATATTTTTTCTTTGAATGGGTTCCATGGTTTTCTTTGTTACATGGTTGTCTGTGAAGGAGACAAATCTCAGGATTGTATACTACATACATATTTTGATAATAAATGTACTTTAAATCCTTTGAAGACTTTAAGCATTTATTAAATATAAAATGTTGCTGTAGTGAACAGTTGATTGTGCAGGTACAACCATATAACTGTCAACTAACAGGACAACACCAGGACTGGAATATGAAAGCAAGAGTGTAAAAAGTTCATTATTCCCTCTGTGAAACAATGAAATATTTGTGAAATTAGGTTACAAGTTCTTCCACAGGAATAGCAAAGATGACAACAAGTTTCTGCAATATGTATAAAGGTACTCATTACTACAAGAAACAGTAATTTTAACAAAATAAACAAGACAGAATTATTTCCATGGCAAGGTAATGATGAATGATTATCTTTGTCACATGTACATTTGAAACATTGAAGCATACAGTGAAATGTGTTGTTAGTAAAATGATCAAAACAGCCCTAGGATGTGCTGGGGACAACCCACAAGTGTCGCCATGCTTCTGGCGCTGTGTAATCTCATGTAAATTCAGTTCCTATCTGGTAGTAATTATATTCTGCTGTTACTGTTTCAGTGACACATTATCAAGCTGCTATATGCTATGTAGAGTTTGCTTTTCACAGATGGGAAAGTGACAGGACATTACATCCAACTTTTACAATAATCAATACTTTATATTAAAAGCATTCATCACCCCATGCTTTCTATCAATGGTCTCAATCATAAATTTCTGGATTCAGATTTACAATAGAAATTACATTTGTAAACATCTCATACCTTAGTTATACCCAGCCCATCTCCCCATGGATCCAGTACAGTGTAACCAAAACTGGGAAGGAGTTATCATAGCATTACAGTTTTACAATAATGTTTTTAATTTTTCTCATCAATGCAAACAGAAAACTTCATAATGGAAATAAATGTCAGAATATATGAATTTAAAACAAAGACTGAACCATATCTGAGAACATGCAGGTTTACTTGTCCCTTGACCTCTAATCTAGCTTAACCTAAAGACTGAAACATCATCTATTTCCCACTATAGGAAAGTAATCATCAGTTAAATAAAATAAATGAGAACAATTGAGGACAAAGCAGTTCAATTCCAGAGCAGCATAAAATTTCAAACGACAATCATTGTTCACAAAGTCACCTAAGTTTCACAGTGACACTATATTCTATAATGAGTTAGGTATCCCTAGGGTTCATATTTTCTGTGGACAACCGCTTTAAAATGTTGGGAGAATGAGTCTGTCTTTTGGACACTGTTTGTGCTGCTAATGAGAGAGAGAGAAGAGGGGGAGACGGCACCTAGAGCAGATGAGAGAGAGAGAGAGAGACAAAGATTTAAAGTTATGGCTCCATGATGATTATTTACTTTTGCTCCAAGGACACTTTGCCTGCTTGTGAGCATTCCTGCTGAGACAGCGAAACGATGCCAGGTGATGGACATGTGATGGATGGCTCGTACCCTGGCAGGGGAGATAAAAAGTAAGTCTGCTGAGACACAGGCGGACACACCATGGGACACTGAAAGAGCATTGTGTACCCACAGGAAGGTGGGGTCTTGGAGGATCGATTTGGGGGAATCAATCAGAGGCTCACAGTGTGTGAAGGCAGACCAGTAGGGGCTTGTGTGTATGTCCGTCCTCACCTGGGTGACGGGCTCACCACTGAAGAGCGGTCTGGCCGGGAACGGAGGGGTCACAGTCGGTGACCACAACAGGACAAGAAGACAACGGAGGATTTGCCTGCTGCAACTGCTCACCTCTCTCTCGCTCTCTCTCTCTCCCCCCCAAAGGTACAACAGCAACTACCTCGACTTAAACTGAACTGAACTCTGCATCATCTTAAGACTATTCATTTACCCCTAGACTTTGAAAGAGCTTGATTTTGATTTATATTTCCACACTTCTGTATATATCATTGCTAACCTGTTTTATATGTATATTTGCATTTTATAGTACTGTATTACTTAGTTTACTAATAAACACTTTTAGTTACAGTACCACCAGACTCCAACATATATGTCCATTTCTGATGGTTTGGTAACCCGGTCACGGGGTATGTGACAAATGGCATTGCATTTGACCAATGACAAACTGGGGATTGGGGGTATTTGTGTTCACCATTGGCCAGAAATTTAACTGGACCAGCCACCTAATCACAACTGCAAAAGAGGTCAAACACTGAATAGCCCAGTGCAGGAAACTCACCTCCTTCAGAGCTAAAAGTTGAGTTTCAATGCCTGCTTTGAAAGGGAGAATAAAACTATACCTGTGTGAATCTATGCAGCATCTAGTGACCATGTGATACTTCAAGTCAAGTCAAGTCAACTTTTATTGTCATTTTGACCATAACTGCTGGTACAGTGCATAGTAAAAATGAGACAATGTTTTCAGGACCATGGTGCTACATGACACAGTACAAAAAACTAAACTGAACTACGTAATAAAAAAAAACAGAGAAAGCTACATTAGACTACAGACCTACACTGGATGGCATAAAGTGGACAAAAACAGCGCAGGCATTACAATAAATAATAAACAGGACAGTAGGGCAAGGTGTCAGTCCAGGATTCGGGTATTGAGGAGTCTGATAGCTTGGGGGAAGAAACTGTTACATAGTCTGGTCGTGAGAGCCCGAATGCTTCGGAGCCTTTTCCCAGATGACAGCAGGGAGAAGAGATTGTATGAGGGGTGCACGGGGTCCTTCATAATGCTGTTTCCTTTGCAGATGCAGCGTGTAGTGTAAATGTCCGTGATGGCAGGAAGAGAGACCCCGATGATCTTCTCAGCTGACCTCACTATCTGCTGCAGGGTCTTGCAATCTGAGATGGTGCAATTTCCAAACCAGGCAGTGATGCAGTTGCTCAGGATGCTCTCAATACAACCCCTGTAGAATGTGATGAGAATGTGGGGTGGGATATTTGTCTCAGTGGCCAATGTCAAAATATCTTTCAAGAGAGTGAACCCTCACAAGACATCAGGCCGCGATGGTGTACCTGGCAGAGCACTGAAAACCTGTGCCAAACAACTGGCTGAATGTTCCAGGACATATTCCGTCTCACTGCTGCAGTCAAAGGTTCCCGTTGGCTTCTAAATGGCATCATATCGATCTCTAAGAAGAGCAGAGTTGCCTCAATGACTATAGTCCAGTAACACTCATACCTACTGTGATGAATTGCTTTGAGAGGTTGGTCAAGGCTACAATTAACTCCTACCCAAGCAAAGATCTGGACCAACTGCAACTTGCCTTCTGCTAGAATAGGTCTACTATGTGGATGCAATCTCACTGGCTCTTCACTTAGCCTTGGACCATCTGGTTAACAGCAGTACCGAAGGCAGGCTACTTCTTTATTGATTATAGCTCAGTGACCAATTGCATCATCTTTTCAGTTCTGATAAATAAGCTTCAAAACCCGGGCCTCTGTACTTTCCTCTGGATTCTTGATTTCCTCATCAGAAGATCACAATCAGTGCAGATTGAAAAAAACATCTCCTCCTTGCTTACAATCGACACAGGCGCACCTCAAGAATGTATGCTTAGCCTTAAGCTCTTCTCTCTCTCTACACTCAGGACTGTGTGGCTAGGTAATCTCTTACACCATCTATAAATTCACCATTGACACAATTATTTTTAGCAGATTCTCAGATGGTGATGAGGAGGCATACAGGAGTGAGATAGATCAGGTGGTTGATTGGTGTCACAATGGCAACCTTGCACTCAACATCAGGAATTGATTATGGGCTTGGGAAGGGGAAATTGAGAAAACACACTTCAGTTCTCACTGAGGAGTCCACAGAGGAATAGGTGATCAACTTCAAGATCCTGGGTGTCAACATTTCTAAAGATTTAGCCTGGGTCAGACTATTATGAAGTGGCTCTATTTCATTTGGATTTTGAGACTCTAACAAGTTTCTACAGAGATACAGATGAGACCACTCTGATTGGTTGCATCACCATCTAGTATGGACTCTTCCAAGACAAGAAAACAACTTCACAGCATTTAACCAATCAAGCCTTAAAGAATCTTTGTTCTCTCCATGAGATTCATTCCTCATAGTTAAAAATTTCACTGAGTATAAGTCGGTTCTTCTCAATCTTTTCTCAAATGACAACTCCTCACCCCAGAAGCCATTTCGTGAAAAAATCTTGGAGACAGCAAAAGCCCTTCTTAAGTAAGGAGACTAAAAGTAAACATTGCCCTTTGGATGTGGTCTAATCAAAGCCCTGTATAGGTACCATAAAACTTTCTCAACCCTGTAGTCCACTACAGTTGTCCCCACCCTTCCTTGGTAATAAGGACAAATATTTTCATTTACTTGTTAAAGATGTGCATTTCTTGTGCAAAGACACTGATTCCCCTTAACTATTTAAATAATCTTTGCCTTTTTACTCTGTTGCATAGACCTACATTTGCCCTCATGATTCTATATGTAATATCGTTTGCTGACTCTCCAACTGGTTGATAGCCTTTGCAAAGTTTCTGTGATCTCAGCAAAGATGGATACTTGATGCTATGTCCTCATCTGAGCTACTGCTAGCCCAATCATTCGCTTGCTGGCGAATTTCTTCATTCTACATTTAGTTGCTGTACCTCTCACTTTGCTCATTGAACTTCCCAAAGTAATTTGATGGTTATCTTGCCTGATGAATCCTGCTTGGCACACCATTATCAGTGTGCACTGAACCATGTGGCTAATTTTCAAAATGTAGTTTTCACTTATTCATTAGACAGAGACAGCTAAGATGAAGGATTCAATGAAGGATTTATCTATACATAAACTTGAGATAAATTAAGCTGAAGTTGATATCCTTTGAAAGGGAAGGCACTGCTACCTTATTTAAAAGAATTTGGTAAATGGAAGTGCAAAGCTGAGGAACGTATATCTGAAATAAACAGATCACCCATAAGATTTTCAAAATGAATGACTGCATTTTAAAGACTAACAAAAATAAACAGCATCAACATTTCACAGTCTACACTAATAAACTTGCAAAGCAAATTTGATTAAGATACAAATAAAGGCCAAAAAGCTCACAACTGAACTCTTGTAATAAAAAATATTTGCAGAATGTTCTTGCACTAGATACTGCAACAAATTGAATACAAAAATTATGGGCCCCACTCTTTCTCTACTTCTACTGATCAACCAATAGTTCGATAGTGATAGCAGGTATTTAGCCATGTAAGTTGTACAACAGACTCTTTTCTTAAACAGCACAGTTCAGACATTAGCTCTGGCATATACAGTGAGATTTTAAGGCAATTCTCCTTGTTACTGTTACAATTCTCCACAGTACAGTGATCTGTTTTAATTTAAGAAGCAATAAGCTTTCCTGCAGGAAAGGCTACAGATATCCCCACAGCCTTATCACGATACTCTCAATAGACAATAGGTGCAGAAGTAGACCATTCGGCCCTTCGAGCCTGCACTGCCATTTTGAGATCATGGTTGATCAACTACTATCAATACCCAGTTCCTGCCTTGTCCCCATATCCCTTGATTCCCCTATCCATAAGATACCTATCTAGCTCCTTCTTGAAAGCATCCAGAGAATTGGCCTCCACTGCTTTCCGAGGCAGTGCATTCCGGACCCCCACAACTCTCTGGGAGAAGAAGTTTTTCCTTAACTCTGTCCTAAATGACCAACCCCTTATTCTCAAACCATGCCCTCTGGTACTGGACTCTCCCAGCACCTGGAACATATTTCCTGCCTCTATCTTGTCCAATCCCTTAATAATCTTATATGTTGCAATCAGATCCCCTCTCAATCTCCTTAATTCCAGCGTGTGCAAGCCCAGTCTCTCTAACCTCTCTGCGTAAGACAGTCCTGACATCCCAGGAATTAACCTCGTGAATCTATGCTGCACTTCCTCTACAGCCAGGATGTCCTTCCTTAACCCTGGAGACCAAAACTGTACACAATACTCCAGGTGTGGTCTCACCAGGGCCCTGTACAAATGCAAGGGGATTTCCTTGCTCTTGTACTCAATTCCCTTTGTAATTAAGGCCAACATTCCATTAGCCTTCTTCACTGCCTGCTGCACTTGCTCATTCACCTTCAGTGACTGATGAACAAGGACTCCTAGATCTCTTTGTATTTCTCCCTTACCTAACTCTACACTGTTCAGATAATAATCTGCCTTCCTGTTCTTACTCCCAAAGTGGATAACTTCACACTTATTCACATTAAACGCCATCTGCCAAGTATCTGCCCACTCACCCAGCCTATCCAAGTCTGAAGCCTGAATTCTCCTAACATCCTGATCACATGTCACACTGCCACCCAGCTTAGTATCATCAGCAAACTTGCTGATGTTATTCTCAATGCCTTCATCTAAATCGTTGACGTAAATCGTAAACAATTGTGGTCTCAATACCGAGCCCTGTGGCACCCCACTAGTCACCACCTGCCATTCCAAGAAACACCCATTCACTGCTACCCTTTGCTTTCTATCTGCCAATCAGTTTTCTATCCATGTCAATGTCTTCCCCCCAATGCCATGAGCTTTGATTTTACCCACCAATCTCCTATGTGGGACCTTATCAAATGCCTTCTGAAAATCGAGGTACACTACATCCACTGGGTCTCCCTTGCCTAACTTGCTGGTTACATCCTCGAAAAACTCCAATAGATTAGTCAAGCATGATTTACCCTTGGTAAATCCATGCTGGCTCGGCCCAATCCTATCACTGCTATCTAGATATGCCACTATTTCATCTTTAATAATGGACTCTAGCATCTTCCCCACTGCTGATGTTAGGCTGACAGGTTGGTAGTTCTCTGTTTTCTCCCTCCCTCCTTTCTTAAAAAGTGGGATAACATTAGCCATTCTCCAATCCTCAGGAACTAATCCTGAATCTAAGGAACATTGGAAAATGATTACCAATGCATCCACAATTTCCAGGGCCACCTCCTTTAATACCCTAGGATGCAGACCATCTGGACCTGGGGATTTGTCAGCCTTCAGTCCCATCAGTCTACTCATCACCGTTTCCTTCCTAATGTCAATCTGTTTCATTTCCTCTGTTACCCTATGACCTTGGCCCATCCATACATCTGGGAGATTGCTTGTGTCTTCCTTAGTGAAGACAGATCTATAGTACTTATTAAATTCTTCTGCCATTTCTCTGTTTCCCATAACAATTTCACCCAATTCATTCTTCAAGGGCCCAACATTGTTCTTAACTATCTTCTTTCTCTTCACATACCTAAAAAAGCTTTTGCTATCCTCCTTTATAGTCCTGGCTAGCTTGCATTCGTACCTCATTTTTTCTCCCCGTATTGCCTTTTTAGTTAAGTTCTGTTGTTTCTTAAAAATTTCCCAATCATCTGTCCTCCCACTCACCTTAGCTCTGTCATACTTGCTTTTTTTTAAATGCTATGCAATCTCTGACCTCCTCTCACTCCTTCAACTCTACATCCACCTACTCTGATTCACAGATTGAGCCAGAGACCCATTCTTTCCTAAAGTCTTACTCATTAGAGCCTTCCTACCATTGAAGATCCCAGGCATGCTGAAGAAATCCCTTTGCTGCCTGGATGACCAGTGACCGAGGCAATCCACTACTGCAAAGGCCAGGAGGTTCTAAGCTTCCCTGGAGTTCAGCACTGTGGCAAGGGATTGGCCTCTGTTGAAATCAGTGTTTTGGTGTTAAATGGTTACCCTGTTGAGTCAAAACACAAGAGATTCTGCAGATGCTGGAAATCCAGAGTAATACAAACAAACTGCTGGAGGAACTCAGCAGGTCAGGAACCATCTATGGAAAGGAATAAACAGTTGAAGTTTTGGGTCAAGACCCTTCATCAGATAGATGCATTTGATTGCACAACAGATATATGGATTTTGTATACTAAGCAAATTGAGCAGTATTCTGAGGCAAATGAAATAGTCAATGAAAAAATTTTTCATAGACACAAGAAATTCTGCAGATGCTGAAAATCCAAAGCAACATACACAAATTGCTGGAGGAACTCGGGTCAGGCAGCATCCATGGAAATAACAATAATAACTTTATTTATATAGCACCTTTCATACATTAAGATGCAGGCTCAAAGTGCTTTACATAGATTGCAAAAATAAATTAATATTGTATAAAGATACAAGACAAAATTAAAAAATCATGAGTCAAGACAAACATTAAAGGATAAAATGTAATTGAATATACCAAATTATAAAATATAATGAACAACTACAGCCATTAAGTAATCCTATAAATAGGTCAGATTAAAAATGTAGGTTTTTTAGAAGTGTTTTGAAACATGCCTGGCTATCTCAGTTGGAAGAGTATTCTAAATTTTTGGTGCACAAGAGGAAAAGGTCACATCGCCATTTCTTATATGCTAGACTCTAGGAATACTAAGCAAATCAGTATTTGTGGATCTAAGATTACAATTTAGGATGTAAGGGAATTGACACTCCAAAACATATTGAGGCGCTAGATTATTCAGAGCCTCATATGCAACTAAAAGTATTTTAAAATTGATCCTAAATGATACAGGCAGTCAGTGTAATAAACAGTCAACATTCTGAGCCGAGATTTTGCAGAGTGTAATAAGGTGGAAAAGCATACAATTTTCTTAGAGGTTTAACTGTTTTAACCAAACCAGCTGAAATGAACTTTGCTGATATTGTGAAAGTAAGGCAGGAACATTTAGAACCAAAACCATTGTTGATTGCAGAACACTTTAGGGTTCATAAGTGGAACAAAAAGGAAGGGGAGTCCATTTCAGCATATGTGACTGAATTGAAGAGATTGTCTGACCACTGCCGGTTCAGTGATGGGTTTAATGATGCACCAAAAGATCATTTAGTTGTGGAATCTTACAAGAAAGGATTCAAAACTGGCTCCTAACTGAAGTGCAACTCATATTTAAAAGAGAAGCTAAAAATAATGTTTCAATGGAAACAGCAGACAGAGGAACAGCTGAGCTGCAGTCAGGAATGAAAGTGAACTTGAACAAAATTGCAACATCTGAACAGGAATCTGCCTGTCTGAACAAATAGTGTTACCATTGCGGCAAGGACTTGCATACACCAGATCAATGCAGGATTAAAAGTGAAACTTACAGAAAATGCAACAAGGTTGGACATATATGAAAAGCATGTTGGACAGACAAAAATAAATGGACTACTTAGGGAGAAAAAGGTAATAAGTCAAGTTGAAATTTCAAAAAGAGCATGCTGTTGATGAAAATTCTGATCATGAGAGTGACACAGGACTGAATAGCCTTGAGATTTACAATGTGAAAACTAACAATAGACAAGCAATATGGCGTACACCAGAAGTGAATGACAAATAAATTAAAATGGAATTGAACACTGGCTCCAATGACTCAAGCAAAATGAGTTTGAATGGCATTTCAAAAATACTGAACTGAAGCCTGCAGATATCCAACTAAGAACTTATACTGGAGAAAAGCTAGCTCCTGTGGGAATGGCATTTTTAACAGTGAAATACAATAACCAACAAGCCACATTGGGCTTGTATGTGGTAAAAACAGGAGGGGCAGCATTGTGGGGCTATGATTGATGAAGACAACAATGACTTGACTGGAGATCTACCTGTGATAAAGTAGCCAGTGTGCTGGATTGCATGGAGGCTGAAGGAATTCTTTCCAAGGTTGAGTGGAGCACATGGACAATGCCAGTGGTCCCAGTAGCCTAGAAGAATTGCCCTGTTAGGATATGGTGGTTTTAAGGTCACTATCAACTCAGAACTGAAAGTAGGTCAATACCCTCTGCCGAGAACAGAGTTTATCTTTGCAAACCTTTCCGAAGGAAAGTACTTCAGCAAAGTGGACATAGCTGAGGCTAACCTACAGAAGGAGATGGAAAAAAATCCAAAGTGTTTCTCAGTAGAAACACACACAAAGGGCTTAATTGCTATAATAGGTTTATTTTTGGAGTAGCATCTGCAGCTGCACTCTAACAGAAAGCCATGGACCAAGTGCTGCAAGGTTGCCCAGGCACTCAGTATTACCTGGATGACACCATTGTTACTGGTAAGAATGACAAGGAACATCTACAAAATCTCAAAGACTAGAAGATTATGGGCTCAGAGCATGACACAACAAGTGTACATTCTTTAAACCAAGCATCACTTACCTTGGTCATACCATCGACGCACAAGATTGACACAGGTGTGCTGAGAAAATTCAAGCAGTAATAGATGCCCCAAAGCCAAAGGACATGTCATAGTTTTGGTCCTTTTTTGGGATTTATCAATTACTATTACAGGTTCCTGCTAAGCCTAGCTTCTGGGCTCACCCTTTAAACTCATTAATGCACATTGGGAAGAAATGGAAATGGACAAAGCAGTGTCAGGTGGCTTTCAAAATAGTAAATGAAATGGTGACATCAGACACTCATACATTATGATCCACACCATCAAGTAAAGCTTGCCTGTGACGCTTGCCTTATGGTATGGGTGCAGTCATGTCACCAGTTATGAATGATGGAAGTGAATAACCTTTGCATCACGTTCCCTTACTGCTGCAAAGAAAAATTACACTCAGACTAACAGAGAAGCAGTGAGTCTGGTTTGGAGTGTAAAATGTTTCAACCAGTACTTGTATGGGAGAGAGTCTACCCTTGTTCCTGATCATCAACTACTAGTGGCCATTTTCAAACCACAGGAAGGTGTTCCACTAACTGCAGCAGCATTAATGCAGAGATGGGCTGTTTTTCTTGGAGAACACAACTACAAGATTGAAATCAAGAGGACAACTAATCATGGAAATGTTGATGGAGCATCCTGGAAAAAGGAGAAGAAAGGTGTCCAGTGATGTCAGAACTGCTTCCTGCAGTCTCAAAGTCAACTCCTTCAACCACCACAGAGGAGGTCCAGAATCTGAGACTTTCCACAGCCAGAAGTCTCACCTGCCAAGCAGAGTGGCCTACCTTGTCAAGAAAGACATTATCCCACAAGAGTAGGAAAACCTCTACAGCAATTAGATCTTTGAGCCTGAATGGGACAAAATAATTCATTGCGGGTTATACTGTATGTAAAAGTGCATAAATAGCATAAATTATCACACAACTGCATCATACGTACATGCCCCACTTAAAGTTAAGACAAAGTTAGACTTGCATTCCTGGCTCCCTTGTTTTTCCATTTAATTAGTTTTAGGGTTTTGGAGTTGCAAAACATAATAAGAGGTATACATCATAGTGCCCCACGTCATTAATGCACACCCCACTTAAAGTAAAACGTAACTAAAGCAGACACGCATTATCTTCTGGCTATGTGGTTTTCTCTCAATTAGTTTTCTGTTTTGGAGTTACAAACCATAACCCTTTTTTTCTCCCTCTCTCTCTCCCTCTTCACAGTTAGGGCAATGGGAATACCAGAGGAATGCTCATCTTGCCGGATGTGGGAAGGCAGGGAGACCTCCAATGTCCCTGATGACTACACCAGCAAGAAGAGCATCCAGTTGCAGCTTCTCGCAGACTATGTGAAGGAATTGGAGCAGAAGCTAAAGAAACTCTGGATCATTCGGGAGGCTGATGGGTTGATTAACAGGACATACGGGGGGTAGTTACACCCAAGGTGCAGGTAACAGGCAAATGGGTGATGGTCAGGAAGGGGAAAGTTGATTGATAGCCAATGCAGGGTAAACTGTGGCCTATCCCTGCAATAAGAGGTATGCTATTTCAGATACTGTTGGGGTGGAGATGACCTAGCAGAGCAAAGCCACAGCTGCCATGTCTATCGCACTGAGTCTGGCTCGTGGCTCAGAAGGGAAGGGAGAAGAGGTGAGCTGCAGTAGTAGGGGATTCAAAGGTTAGGGGAACAGATACGAAGTTCTGTGGATGAGAATGAGATTCCCAGATGGCATGTTGCGTCCTGGGTACCTGGGTCAGGAACATCTCAGATTGCGTCCACAGCATTCTTAAGTGGGAGGGTGAGCAGCCAGAGGTCATGGTCCATGTCAGTATTAATCACATGGGTAGGAGGGGTGACGAGGTCCTACAAAGTGAATTCAGGGAATTAGTTACAAAGTTAAAGGACAGTTCTGGTTGCCTCACTACAGGAAGGATGTGAAAGCCATAGAAAGCGTGCAGAGGAGATTTACAAGGATGTTGTCTGGATTGGGGAGTATGCCTTATGAGAATAGGTTGAGTGAACTCGGCCTTTTCTCCTTGGAGTGAAGGAGGATGAGAGGTGACTTAATAGAGGTGTACAAGATGATGTGAGGCATTGATCATGTGGATAGTCAGAGGCTTTTTCCCAGGGCTGAAATGGTTGCCACAAGAGGACACGGGTTTAAGGTGCTAGGGAGTAGGTACAGAGGAGATATCAGGGGTAAGATTTTTACTTAGAGAGTGGTGAGTGTGTGAAATGGGCTGCCGGCAACAGTGGTGGAGGTGGATATGAGAGGGTCTTTTAAGAGACTTTTAGATAGTTGCTTGGAGCTTAGTAAAATAGAGGGCCATAGGTAAGCCTAGTAATTTCTAAGGTAGGGACATACTCGGCACAACTTTGTGGGCCGAAGGGCCTGTATTGTGTTGTAGGTTTTCTATGTTCTATGACAGGATATCCAGGCTGTGATCTCATGACTGCTACCTATGCCATGTGCCAGTGAGGCCAGAAATAGGAAGATAATACAGTTTAACTCATGGCTGTACAGGTAGGACAGTTTGCATCTGAACTGGAGGGGGGAACTAATATCCATGTGGAAGGTTTGCTAGAGCTGCATGGGGGAGTTTAAACTGAAGTTGTATGGGGATAAGAACCCAAGCAGATAGTCGAGTAGCTGTGGGGAAAGATGTTTAAGCTTGCACACAAAGTCAGGAATCAAAAGATTGAGTACAATAGGACTAATGTTCTGAGTTTTGTATATTTCAATGCAAGGTGTATTGTAGGCATGGTCCAGCATGTGGAACTATGACTTTGTAGACATTAGTGAGAATTGGCTGCAGAGGGGCTCAGTGTTTTAGACGTGATAGAGTGAGGAGGATTAAAGGGTGAAGGGTGGCATTGCTAGTTAGGGAAAATGTCACAGCAAAGTTCAAACAGGACAGGCTGGAGAGCTTGTCTACTGAGGCTACATGGGTGGAACAGAGGAATAAAACAGGAATGACCACATTAATGGGATTATATTAAAGAGCATCCAAAAGTTAGCAGGATTAAGAGAAACAAATTTGTAGAGAAATCGCAAACTACTTCAACACAAGGTTGTTATAGTAGGTGTTTTTGACTTTTCCACATATTGATTGAGACTCCTATACTGTAAGTGGGCTGAGTGGGATAGAGTTTGTCAAATGTGTTCAGGAAAGTTTCCTTTATCAATAAATAGAGGTCCAAAATAGAGGGAGTATGATACCAGATCTCCAATTAGGGACCGAGGCAGGGCAGGTGACATAAATTTGTGTAGGGCAATAGAAATCATAATACCATTAGTTTAAATATAATTATGGAAGAGGATGTCTGGTCCTCGGGCTGATTGAAGTAAGGCCAACTTTGATGGTATCAGAAAGGATGAGACAAGTGTGAATTTGTGCAGGCTGTTTTTAGGAAAAGGTATACCTGAAGTAGGAGGCCTTCAAAAGTGAAATCTTGAGAGTACAGAGTTTTGTATGTTCCTTTCAGAATAAAATTTTATTTTTATTTTAGCGATAGGGCGCAGAGTAGTTCCTTCCGGCCCTTCAATCCACTATGCCCCAACAACCCCACAACCCTGGTTAACCCTAGTCTAATCATGGGGCAATTTACAATGACCAATTAAACTGTGGGGAGGAACTGGAGCACCTAGGGAGCAGTCCCAAGTATAGTTGAACACCCATATAATTAGAAAACTCATTCAGCTCTCTCTCCACATTTGATCATCTTTCCAAAAGTTACCTCTGCCCCCAAGCCTTTCCTATCATTTTAAGCTATTGCTACCTTGTGACTGGAATTTCTAAAGCACTTTACCTTCTCACTACTCAAATGAGACCCTTCCAATGCCAGTCCTTTTTCGCTATTCAACACATTTATCCCCTTCTAGTGTAAGAGAATCAACCTTAATTTGCTTAATCCATCCAAAGCTTCCTTCCATCCTCAGGTTTCATCCTTTATTACTTTTACTTTTTCAGGCTTCTAGCATCAACCAGCTACTGGATTCTTGATCCCCATTCACTCTATCAAGGTAACTGATTTCTGTCTCGGCATTTTCAAATACCACCGCCTTATCTTTAAATAATTCCATAATTATTTTAATTGTTTTATATACAAGGTATGTTATACAAAATAACAAAAGGGCAAGAAACAATGGCACAATGGTACATCTGATAGAGACAGTAACTCACAGCGCCAGAGACCCAAATGATCTTCTGCATATTTGTTTCACTTTCATCTGGAGAAACTCCTTTGCTCGATTTTCTTTTGATGAAGTTTTCCCTCAAGACTAACTACATCTGTTAATCTAGCAGAGCTTTCTGATGCATTAAATCCATTTAAATTTGCATTTCCTGGATTGAACAGGTTTTCTATCTCGTTTTAGGCAAGGATAACTGGTTTATGGAAGCTTCGCTTTTGAGAGATATCAAAACCCTGGTTAAGAAGGTGGTGATACAGGGGAGGTATAGGCAGGAAGGAACAAGAAGGTACTTGAGGAGTATAAGAAATGCAAGAGAGCATTTAAAAAGGAAATCAGGGGGCTAAAAGAAAGCACAAAGGTCCTCTAACTAACAAGGTGGAAAGGGCTTCTACAGATATACTAAGAATAAAAGAAATGCAAGGAACAAAATTGGTCCTCTTGAAGATCAGAGGAAAGTAATGTGAGCTCTTAAATGTTTTTTGCATTTGTATTTACTCGGGTGACAGGCACAGATTCTATAGAAGCTGAAAGAGATGGGTAGATCTTAAATTGATTTTTTGCGGGAGCCAGGCACAGAGTCTACAAATGTGTTGCAAAGCAGCAGTGAGATCATGAACCATTTATAGATTACAGAGAAGGAGGTGTTTGCTATCTTGAAGCAAATTTGGGTGGATAAATCCCTGCGATCAGTCCTTGTGGGAGGCCGGTGCAGAAATTGCAAGAGTCCTAACAAAGATATTTAAAATGTCCTTAGCAACAGATGGGGCGCTGGTCGATTGGAGGATAGCTAATGTTGTTCTGTTATTTAGGAAAAGCTCTAAAAACAAGCTGGAAAATTATAGCTGGTGAGCCTGATATCAGTAGTGGGCAAGTTATTGGAAAGTATTCTAAGGTATTGGATATATAATTATTTGAATAGATAGGACTGATCAAGGGAATTATCAGGAAAGTTGATGAAGGCAAGGCTGTGGTTGTTATCTATACTTACTTTAGCAAGACTTTTTATATGGTCCTGCATGGAGATTAGTCAAGAAGGTCCGGTTGCTTAGCATTCAGGATGAGATAGAAAACTGGATAAGACATCGCTTTGCAGGAGAAGCCAGAGATGGTTGCCTCTCTGACTGGAGGCCTGTGACTAGCAGTGTGTCACAGGAATCAGTGCTGGATCTGTTGCTGTTTGTCATCTATAGCAACGATCTGGATGATACTGTCATAAACTGGATCAGCAAATTTGTGGATGACACCAAGACTGGGGTGTAGTAGGCAGCAAGGAAGGCTATCAAAGCTTCCAGACCAGCTGGAAAAGTGGCAGATGGAATTTAATGCAGCCAAGTGTAAGGTATTACACTTTGGGAGAACATACCAGGGTTGAGCTTGCAAAGTGAGAGATGGGACACTTAGGCGTGCTGTAGAACAAAGGGATCTGGGATAATTGATTCATAATTCACAAGTAGATAGGGTTGTAAAGAGAGCTTCTGGCATATTGGCCTTCATAAATCAAAGTACTGAATACAGGAGGTGGGATGTTATGCTGAAGTTGTATAAGATGTTGGTGAAGCTTAATTTGGAGTATTGTTTGCAGTTTTGGTAACCTACCCACAGGAAAGTTATCAATAAGAAAATTTGCAAGGACATTGCCAAGTCTCGAGGACCTGAGTTGTAGGAAAAGGTTGAGTAGGTTAGGATTTCACTCCCTACAGCATAGAAGAATGAGGGGAGATTTGACAAAGGTGTACAAAATTAAGAGTGGGTAGATGCAAGAAGGCTTTTTCCACTGAGGCTGGGTGAAACTAGAACTAGAGCTCATGGGTTAAGGATGATAGATGAACATGAGGAGGAACTTCTTCACTTAAAGGGTGGTGTCAGTGTGGAATGAGCTGCCAGTGGAACTGATGGATCTGGGTTTGATTTCAGCATTTAAGAGCAACTGTGTCCAATTTGATGACAGGGAAAGAGAATGAATATGGTTTCCTTTGAAAGTCAGTTCTGTCCATAAAATAGTTAATTTTTCAGTCATTAGCTGGAAAAATAAATTTTCATGTCATTTTATTTGCATACTTAAGTCAAAAAATATTTTATTGACTCTTGCAGCAATTGTTTAAAGCAATTAATAATTTCACTCAGTAGCAGTTACTAATAAACTAAATGAAACAGAAAATATATCAAAGAAAACTATCAAGTATATAGAAAGCTGAATCTGCATACAATTAACCACAAATCAAAGGATGCATTAATCTACCTGTTTAGTACTCTGGTCATAGAGCACCTTATGTACCGTTCCTATTTCTGGTTCAACACACATAAAATGCAAGAGGAACTCAGCGAGTCAGACAGCATCTATGGAGATCCTTCATTTGGACTGAAAGGATGCCAGAATAAGAAGATGAAGGGAGAGGAAGGAGTACAAGCTGGCAGTTGATAGGTGAGGTGGAAGTTGGGTGGCTGGGGGAGGTGGGGAAGAAGCAAGGTTGGAGGTGATAGGTGGCAGAGTTAAAGGTCTGAAGAAGGAGGAGGAATTTGATAGGGGAAGATAGTGGACCATGGGAGAAAGGGAAGAGGAGCATCAGCGGGATGTGATGGGCAGTTGAGAAGTGAAGAGATGGCAGAGAGCTAGAATGATAAAAGAGTAAAGGGGTAAGGGAGAAATTACTGGAAGTTAGAGAAAACAATACCATGCTGAAGGCTACCCAAATGGAATTCAAGGCATTGCTTCTGCAACCTGAAAGTAGCCTTTAGTGTGACATTAGAAGAGGCCATAGACCAACCTTTCAGAATGGTAATGGGAAGTCAAATTGAAATGGGTGGCCACCAGGAAATCCTGCCTTTTGAGACAGACAGAGCTCAATGATGCAGTTCCCCAGCCTGCGTCTCCAAGTTCAAGAGGCGTTTATTTTTCTTAAATGGCATTAAATGGCACTTTTTGATTGCTAAGGCCAACAAACACAATACCACCCAAGTTGCTAAGTTAGTTTTGTGCTTTTGGGGATTGGGTGTGAGGAGAAGCCATTCAGGAATGTTAAAAAAATGTATCTGCACTGGTAAAACAAAGATTGCTACATACATTGGAAGTCCCTTTAACTTATTACAATAGGATCACAAACTTATAAAGTCTGGCTGGAGAACTTAGCATTAGCAGATTTGGATGGTTGCAGGGGCAGCAAATTCCTAAGGATCGCAAGAAAGGCAAATCTGCATGAAAAGCTGGCTAATTGCTTACAATAGCTCAGAAAAAATACCTGAAAATTGGCAATCCTTTGATGCTGATGGCCTCATACATCAGTTGCACCAAAGAAGTAAGTTGAAGTCTTTCCTCAAATTAAAGCACTTTTGCCAACAGAATGGAGGAAGGTTGTGTACCAAGTTAATGCAGCTGCTTAGTCCTCAAATGCAAGGGATCAGTGATTTGTGTAATTTTATGAAGAAAGGGGTAAGTGACTGGGTTTACATACACTTTTTGTTTGGCCTGTTAACAATGTAAAGCCCAGAATTTGAATTCAGACACCATCTGAAAGATTTCATTTCAAGCGTTCCAACAATCACTGCTGTTTTTACAAGGGGTTGTTTTGCTTGTCCTTATCTTAAATGCAAAAGTCAAGTCAAAAGAAATGGCAAAATTATTGCCACGTAGAAACTTCCTCTGCTATCATAGTTTGTTGAATAACTACAGACATGGATACAGATGACAATACTGGAATCCCAACAACCATCAATGAGCACTTCTGAATATGCATTTCAAGTTTTTTTGTTATCAGATGCAAATGGAACACAATATATTTATTCATGTGTGATTTTTCTCGCAAGGAACCAAATTATCTGATGATAATACAGAGAGCCTTCAAATTGATGCTGTTGTTTATCAATGTGTAATGAGTTTCTCAAATCTGTTTCAATGATGTGTGAACCTGTCTTCATTGACTCTAACACATCTATAAATGTGTGGATTATATACTGTATATATACTGTTCTTGAGTGATCAATATCCAACTTATGCACATCCCTATACAGTACAAGAATAAGCTTCAATATTATTACATTCAGAAGTCTCATGTACAGCAGAACTAGCTTCCTCTTACTCTGCACTTGTAGTATATATTCTTTTGTATGAGTCATTCTATGCTTTGATGCTATCCCTTACAATACAATGGAGATATAGTTACCACATTGAGTGTTTTTATGTATTTTCTGACTTGCAAACAATATCAGTTTAAAAATGGAAACTGTTTATTATCCATGGACAGTGGAAAATGTCCCAGGACACTATTCAGAATCATCATGTTTCCATTTATTTACTACCGACGTAGATCCCATACATACACACACACATGCACCAGGAAGACTCAAAGAAATAGCCATCTTCAAAGAAGCCAGCAATAAACAATATAAAAATAACAAAGTATTAACAGGCAAAAAAATTATCAAGAAAAACTAAAGCAAAAAGTTATATAGAAATGGAAAGGCACAAAGTTATTCAACACATGAAATTCCACACCACTATATTTATGAATATAAATCCTCTGAATGTCAGAATCAGAATTAGTATTGCTGGCATACATTGTGAAATATGTTGTTTTGCAGCAGCAGTACATTGCGATATATAATAAACTATAAATTACAATAGTATATGCTATGTAAAATAAAATAGATAGTGCGAAAAGAGGACAAAAACAAGGTAGTGCATATGGGTTCACTGTCCATTCAAAATTCAGAAGGCATTGGGGAAGAAGCTGTTCCTAAAATGTTGAGTGTGTGCCTTCAGGCTCCTCTACCTCCTCCTTGATGGTAGAAAGAGAATAAGTCATGTCCTGGGTGATTGGGGGCCCTTAACAACAGATGTCAACTTTTGATTCATTGCCTTTTGAAGATTTCCTCAGAGCTGGGGAGGCTAGTGTCCATGATAGAGATAGCTGAGTTAGCAACCTTTTGCATCTTTTTCCAATCTTGTGCAGCAGCTCCTCCATACCAGGTTAGAATGCTCACCATGATACACCTGCAGAAACTTTTGAGATTCTTTGGTGACATTCTAAGTCTCCTCAAACTCCTAATGACACCTGTTGTCATGCTTTCTTTGTAATTGTATCAATATGTTGGGGCCAGGATCTATCTTCAGAGATGTTGACACTCAGAAACTTAAAATTGCTCACCCTTTCCACTGATGATCCCTCGATGAGGACTGTCATGTGATCTGTCGACTTCCCCTTCCTGAAGTCCATAATCAATTCCTTAGTCTTACTGATGTTGAATGCAAGGTTGTTGTGACTTCACTCAACTAGCTAATCTATCTCACTCCTGTACACCTCCTTGTCATCATCTCATATTCTGCCAACAACAAATTTATAGATGGCATTTGAGCTGTACCTAGCCATACAATCATGAGTATAAAGCAAGGGCTCCCAGAAACCCTTGCTTAATGGGATTGGTCCATGACATAAAAAAGGTTGGTAACCCGTGGTGTATAGACAGTAGGACAGATTGGGCCAAGCAAGCAGCCTTGAAGTGTGCCAATGTTGATTGTCAATGAGGAGATGATATTCATGGGCTGCACTTACTGTGGTCTCCCGGTGAGGAAGTCAAATGCAGAGGGAGGTACAGAGGACCAAGTTTGGAACTTGTTGATTAGTACTGAAGGTATGGTGGTGTTGAAGGCTGAGTCATAATCAACAAACAGCAGCTTGATATAGGTATTGCCGTTGTCCAGGTAATCCAAGGCCAAGTGAAGAGCCAGAGGGATTGCATCCACTGTAGATCTATATAGCAATAGGAAAATTGCAGCGGGTCCAGGTCCTTGTTCAGGCAGGAATTGATTCTGGCCATGACCAACCTCCCAGAGCACTTCATCATCTTAGAGGAGAGTACAACTAGACGATAGTTGTTGAGGCAGCTCACTCTGCTCTTCTTGGACACAGGTATGATTGTCGCCCTTTTCAAGGAAGTGGGAACCTCTGAAGACAGCAGTAAGAGATTGGGTATGTACTTGTACACCCCCGCCTGTTGGTTGACACAAGTTTTCAGTGCTCTACCAGGTACACCATCAGCACAGAGATTATAGGGTCATGAGATGCAGCAGGGATGTACACAAATGTAGTTTTATTCTCCCTTTCAAACGTACCTGGGAGTTAGGTTTTACTTTGTAGGAAATAATGGTCTGTAAACCATGCCAGACCTGACATGCATCCAGTTCCATCTCTAACTTAAACTGGAATTTTTTTTTTTTGGTATAGTTTTGAATCTCTGGTCTTGAATGCCACAGATCTAGCCCTCAGTAGACTATGAAGCTCCTGGTTCATCCATGGCATTTGGCTTGGTATTCCAGTATGTTCTCAAAGGCACACACTCAACCACACAGGTCTTGGTGAAGTCAGTGATAACTGTAGCATATTTATTCAGATTCGAAGATGAATCCCTGAATATTGTCCAGTCAACTGACTCAAAGTTGTGCTGTAAGCACCCTCCACCTTCCCTGACCATACCTTATTGGTGCTATGGTCTCTGCTTATTATGTGGGAGCAAAAGTATAGCCATGTGATCAGACTTTCCAAAGAGTGGGCATGGATGATGCAGTAGACGTTCTTGATGGTGGTATAACAGTGATCAGGTGTGTTGGCTCCTCTGGTTTCAAAGGTGATATGTTAGTGGTAGTTGTTCAGAGATTTCTTCAAGCTGGCCTGACTGAAATCCCTTGCAATGATTGGGAAGACATCAGGGTGTGCTGTTTTGTGACTGTTGATCAGGGTGCTCAGCTCCTCCAGTGCCTGCCTGATATTGGCCTGAGGTGAATGTACACCACTACCAGGATGATGGCAGATAAAATGAATGACATTATAGTCAATCCTTCACTTGCTTATATCAATAGCATAAGGCATCTTTGTACTTCCACATCTGGGTCATAATTTTAATGCTAAAAAGCAACTGTTAAAAACCTGCATTACCTTAAAGTCAATTTACAATGAGTATATTATTCTTGAAATGTTTCCTCTCATAGGAATACCAATTTTATAGGCTTTCTTCATAACAATTCCAATTTATCAGAATTACATATAAAATATAATATTTTATTGGCTACAGACTACTCAAGTCACCAAACAGCTCTTTAGATACTCAGCTCATTCCTCCTGACTGATTGAACAAAAAATTCTTCAGAAAACTGTAACTTGGTATCACAAAGGAGTTGAAGTTCTGTCAACCAATTTTCAATGAACATGATACACAGAATGAGACAACACAAAACCTGAGAGAAGTAAAATTAAACACAGACAGGGCCCTGATTAATATTCCAAATAGAAATAATTTTGAAGTCATTATTAATCTAGTGTTGAGCAGAGTAGAAATATCAGCTTGTGCTAATAGGGAGAAAAATTTCCAATAATTCAGAGATCCAAAAATGGTATGAACCTTCCTCTTCCCATTCATTTCTAAAAATTATTTCTATACATGCACCATTAGCACTTCTTAGTTTTTTCACATTCTCATGAGAAGTGATTGATTCGACACAATAAACCAGATTACATTCAAAGCTTTTTTAATTTTGTAAAATGCCTTGATGATTGGAGAATTTGAAAACAGTTGAAATAGATTAAAATGCTTTAATTTGCCTATCGAAGCAACAGATGCACAGCAGATGCCATCTCATTGGCTCTTCACACAACCCTGGAACATCTGGACAGCAAAGATGCATACATCAGGAAGCTCTTTGTCAATTACAGCTCGGCATTTAATACTACCATCCCCTCAAAATTAATCAGTAAACTCCAAGACATGGGCTTCAATATCCCCTATGTAATTGAATTCTGGATTTCCTGACTTAAGAGACTCCAGTCAGTTCAGATTGGCAAAACACCTTCTCCACAATCTGCATCAGTACAGGAGGACCACAGGGATGCCTGCTTAGCCCACTGTTCTACTCGCTTTACACCTATAACTGTGTGGCTAGGTACAGCTCCAACACCATGTACAAGTTTGCTGATGACAGCATTGTTGCAGGTGGTGATGAAGCAGCAAGATTGAAAATTTAGCTGAGTAGTGTCACAACAACATCTCACTGAATGTCAGCAAGACCAAGAGACTGATTGTAGGCTTCAGGAGAGGGAAACCAGAGGTCCACAAACCAGTACTCAACAGAGGATCAGAGGTGAGAGGATCAGTAACTTTAAATTCCTGGACGTCACCATCTTAGAGGACCTGTCCTGGACACATCATATAAATGTAATTGCAAAGAAATTCTGCTTCCTTAGAAGTTTGCAGAAATTCGGCACGTCATCAAAAACCTTGGCAAACCTACAAATGTGTAGTGGAAAGTGTGCTGACTGGCTGTGTTATGCTCTGGTATGGGAACTCCAATGCCCTTGAGTGGAAAATCCTACAAAAAGTAGTAGATTCAGCCAGTACATCATGGGTAAAGCTCTCCCAACTATACATCTACATGAAACATTGCCGTAGAAAAGCAGCATTCACCATCGAAGATCCTCACCATTCAGGTCATGCTCTTTTCTCACTGCTGCCATCAGGTAAAAGGTACAGGTGCCTCAGGACTCACATCATCAGGTTCAGGAACAGTTACTACCCCTCAACCATTATGGTCTTGAACAAAAGAGGATAACTACACTCATTCTATTTCTGGTCTTCCCACAACCAATGATCTCACTTTAAGGACTTGTATCTTGTTATTTCATGTTCTCGTTATTTATTGCTATTTATTTATATTTGTATTTGCACAGTTTACAGTTACTGCTCTATAGATTTGCTAGGTATGCCTGCAGGGAAAAGAATTCAGGGTTGTATGTGGTGACATGTATGTAATCCAATAATAAATTTTATTTTGAACCTTTAAAGATTTAGAAAAAAAACATTCATGCATTTAGGATCACTGTAAAATGACAGCGTAGAAAATAATTACAAACATTAGGATTAAGTGATGAAACAAAACAAAGATATCAGTACTTACCCTTTCAATTAATTCAAATGAATGCCCGTACAGCAAAACTGAGCCTAATGGTAGAACTGGGCGTCCATTTTCTAAACTGCTATGGAACCTTGGCTAAAAAAATCAGAACATTCATGCCTGTTACCAATGTTTCTACCGCTGAAGATAATGCCCAAGTAGTCACAGCATTATCTCCAATCTGTGACTGGTTATTAACTCTACCCATCACAGGAATCAATTTTTACTGAACATATTTTTCATTTTGTTCCTGCTCCTGGACACTTCTCTATTGTGAAGCAAGGCAAACTTTTCTTTCCTGCCTTTCATGTTACTGCCCTATATTGGCAATATTCTAAGATAAAAATACTCTACCTATTCTAAAAAAAAGCTTTAACATCCTTTCTAAAACACTGTGATTGGAATTCAACAAAATTATGTAGCTGAGGCCCAATTAATACTTTACAAAGGTATAAATTATACTTATTGATGCTAAACCAAGGTTGTCAAGCTGAGGAGTGGTTGTGGGGACAAGCTCCCACTACCTAAAAGTGCTCCTCATGGTATACGCCTCAAATAGCCTCTCACAACCAAATCCAGCTCCTGGCCTTCTCATGTGGCTTAGCCTCCAAGCCTGGCAGAACTGTTTCTACTGACAGGAGAAGGGGCAAGGGCAGGTCCTGGCACCTTAAAACCAGTGCTTTGGGTAGATGGAGCTCGTCAGCCTGGGAAGGCAGTCCATCTAAGAGAGGTAAAACTCTGATTTCAAACCTCCATTGCCTTGCGGCCATACCCACTTACAGGAAAGACTTTAGGAGTAAACCCTGAGGACAAATCTGGAGCTGGAGTCCCTAAGGTAGTCCGACGTTGTCTTCAACTTTGCTCTGACAACTCCTGCCATGTCACTGGTGCCAAGCTTTATTAGCCCTTGCCCTTCCCTTGGACAACATCAGTGGCATGGAGAGGGGAGACTTGCTGCTTGGGCAACTGCCAATCTTCCATATAACCTTGCCCAGGCCTGCATCCTGGAGAGGAGACTTTCCAGGCACAGATCCATGGTCTCGTGAAACTAGCGGATACCATCATCATGATAACTTTATTCAAAAGAAAATTGAATTATTCAAGGAAATTGCTTAAATGTGCTGGAAAGTTTCAAAGCAACTACAGAGCAGAAACAATACTTGGTTTGGCTTTCTATAGAATCAAACCTATAGACAAATTTAGGTGTGTAACTGCAAAAAAAAACTCTGTCAAATCACCTGCTATGTGATTTACATATCCCCATTGAAAATCCTGGGATTCCATGAGATGACCAGTTCCACAAAAGTAATGTACTGGAATGTCTATTCCCAAACATTTAGGCCTAGCATGCTACAAATGAACACAACAGTAGAATTACAGACTTCTGTAGACTTCTCAAGACAAGATGTTCGAATATTCAGGAAGGAATTTAGGAAGAAATTGAGGAAAGAAGGGGGTGTGTAGGGAGAGGGTGTAAGAAGGGGGAGGGGAGAGAGATGGGGGAGAGAAAGGACGGTGGGAAGAGGGTGGAATGTATAAAGTAAACAAGGTCTGTGCATCCAGCTTGCTGCCCAAAACAATTCTTCAAGAATCTTCACAGATTTTTAAAACCATTTTTTAAATGGAGTTTTTAAAAAAGACAATATATTGAACATCAGGTTCTTCATGTTTTCTGTAGTATGCTTGGAAAAGTTATTGTACATTTAGTATAATACTTGTTGTATTCTGCTCTGATCTCCATTTCCTTTGCTAGCCATCCTTCTACTTTGTCTGACTCTGAAATATACTAGTGCTGAAAAAGAACATTTTTCTAATGTATACTTTAAATACTCAAAACTAATTTCATAGTTCTACCAATAAACAGAATGTGATCATCTTCATTGTATTCATACAAGCTAAATTTAAACCAGATCCTGTAGAATGCTTTATTCGATGCAGTGATGCAAGTGATGATTGATAGTGAATCACAATGCAGAAAGTCAAACAAATCCAGGCTAATAACCATAAGTGAAGATTAGTTAAATTAGTTTAATTCAGCACAGTCCAGGCCTGGCAAACATATTCTGGATTACTCAAAAAGTTCTGCTGACTAAATGCACAGTGAAAAACCTTCTAATTTGTGAAAGATTACTTCCATTTTAAATTACAGTGCCAAATATGAGCGTAAGTTAAAATTAAATAAATCATTGTTTGACTGAAAGAGTAATCTATGATGGCCACAACATCTTTATTACACATCTTTGAAATGAATTGCCATGTAATGACTTTTCAAACAATAATCATTAAAATTTAGAGAGTCCTCAAATCTTCTAGCTCAATTTCAATATTAACATATACTGCACAAGATGCAACAAAGCAGTTTGTAAATATAAACCATTTTATGTAAATACTATGTTTGTGTGGTAAATTGCAAGATGTATGACATGCTTGGTAAATTTTTTGTTTGTGTTCTGGAGGCTTTTGAGGTGATATTTTTCCACAAAATAAGAATTAACTTAAAATTTCTGATTGAAAACAAGTTCACAAATGAAAGAAAAAATAAGACGTGGTAGCTATAGAATTAATCCATTTTTAACATCAGTTTATGCCATAAGTAGTAATATTAATATCTCATACCAAATGGCATGGAGAGTCACTTGACCAGTTGGTCCAGTACTCTTTCTTTTTCTAAGCAGAGATGAAAAACAGAGTTACACTAGAGAAACTTTTGCAATAGAGCATTGAGAGAATTGTCAGCAACAAGTCTAGAGTGCAGAAATTATCAAAAAGTGATGCTGTTTATCTGAAATACATGGAAATTGTTTATTATAATGTTATGATAATGAGCTCTTTGATCTGAGTAAATTGTGACTGCTATTATGTACATTTATCTTACATTGATCTGAGCAGCTTGTGAGTTTGTGCCAGGTCACAATACAGGTTTTTGCTTAGTTTGCCTTCAGAGATATTGAAGAAGCACTTGTATGAAGGACACAAAATTAAATTTGTTAAGCAAATTCCATTGCTAACACTCCAAAATTATATGTAATTCGACAAAGACTTCTAGGCCAATTCTGATAAAAGTTAAAGACTCAGATATAAGATAAGCAGAATTAACTTGAGAAGATTTTTTGACAAACATGGTTAAAAAGAGTATTTTTAAACATGGTTAAAAAGACCAAAGGGGAAAAAGTATTATACAAAGGGTTATAAAAAGAGGAAATCCTCTGGAGGTCCAAATAGATGCATCTGAGAGATGCATCATTACATATACAGTTACTGAGCAATTCGGATCCATTACTTTTAGTTTGAACCGAACACAAGCAAAGGGAAAACTAGGATCTGCAACATAAGAAATGCCACTACTTAAAAGATTTGTATATATGGATATTCCCTAGTATTGTTCAAAAATGCAGTGGAACACTAGCCTGTGAGAAAGCTACTCTTTTATGGAATATTCGTAGTGAATGAGATAATGTTATTTTGGAGAGATGAGTTGAAAATACCGAAGTCTAAGATAGTGAGTTATGCTGATAGAAATGAATAGTTAAAGCGGAAACCAGTGCCATATAAATTTCATGGGTACTGACAAACACTTGGCTGGATCAGGTCTGTAGGTGCTGTGTTAAGAATGCAATGGAACAGGGAGAACTTGGGATGCAGTAGAGTGAGCACTGGGTGTAATGGGCTGCACAATGCTTAATAGAGGTACACAGCATAAAATTAGTGAATAACTTGTGAGGTGCTGGCAGACAGATGAGAAAATAAGTGAGCACTATGAATGGAACTGGGGAAGTAGCCATCTAGTATTAACAAAATTGGAAACAGAGAGAAAATGCACTTATGAACTGGCTACAGATATTTTGTTCAAAATATTTGGTTTATACTGGAGAAACTTAAATAGCTACTATCATCCTGATGACTTGAAAATCTATCAAACTAATATATAACACAGCTGATGGTAATAAAAGCTTTCTGACAGTTTGCAATATTCAATGTATGTGGTTTTTCTACTGTTACATCCTTCAGGTACCAATTTTATGTGGCACAATTTAGGCAATGAAATACAAACAGGAGTCTAACTAGAGCATGTAAATTGGGGTGCTATGACATCATTGATATGGTTTCAGCTGAATACTGCACCCATCCACCATTCAGTTTAGATGCAGCTCAAAGCATGCAAATAATGCTTTTGATCAGTCTTCACTATGCTTCCTCAAATGACCAACCCTTCATTTTTAATCTGTGTTTTGTGAATTGCTCACTAGGTTTCTCAGCTTCCCGTGACAATGATCTGCTTTTCAGTACCGGAAGTATGCAAACATTTTCCCTGTAGTCCCAACAAGGCCAAATTTCATACAAAGTCAATTACGATGTCATTCTAATCACTACAGATGAATTATGATGAAAAATGTTCCCCCAATCTAGTCAAATTTGTATTCCTCTAAATCAAAAACTTAGGTTGATACAACATAAATGGACGATTTACAATAGAAGAGAGAAATTGAAAGCTAACAAGTTATGTTCCAGATCTAAATATTGACATAATTTTGAGCTTTTGAGGGAAATTGTACAGTTCATGAAAATTTAGGTGAATATTATGAGAATGGATTTTTAGTGCCTTTTTTAAAAAAGCCACAAAACATTGATTGGGCAAAAACTGAGCACATAAAGTAAATGTTAGGCCAAGGTTCTGCTTTAAAAACAGTTTTCAGCAGGACATCAAAGAAGAAGAGTAAGTTGATAAAAGAGAGAAAATACAATATGTAAATAAGAAGGGTGCAGGATTCTCCGGGTAAAAGCACAAGCACCAATGACTTATGCACACACCAGAATTTTTTAAATGGTGAGTTCTCTGGGGTTGTTGGCTAGAGGAGATTAAAGACACAAAAAGTGCCAGAGCCATGAAGAGCATAAAAACAAGGGAATGGGAACTAATGCAAAAATTTTAAGAGTGGTGGTTCAGTCAGACTTGCTGACATGCAGCAGGTCTGCAAAGTTTTGGAGGAGTTGAGGATTTTTATTGCAGGTGAAAGTTGGGAGACTTGCATAGAGAGCACAATAGTCAAGAATCAAGTTGACAATGATAAAAATGACAGATTCCGTATAAAATGGATGCGGCAAAAGTATGACATTGCTGATTCTTTTGATGGAAAGAACTTGAGATTGGGGGCAATGGCTTTCATCAATGTTTTTTTACCTGAAGGAAAATGGAGCTCATCTACATCTAGCCATCAGACAAGCAGGGGTTAGCACTGATAACCAAGTGTGGGAACAACATCAGTAGCTATGTAGCAATGTCGAGGAAAGATCAAATTATATGGAGGAAAAAGAAAAGGCATCAATAAGAATTTCAGCCAATTTGGAGCACAGATGTAAAGTTGAACATTTGCAGGTTAATAGTAAATTGGGTCAGCAGCTTTGATGAGATTAACACAAAGAAACCATGAGGGTGAGAAACTGGCACTATTAATCTTGAGACATGAATAATGTTCATTCTCATTGTGGCATTCTGAGAATGTAAATTGTGATTCAGTAAGTGTCTAGAAATAAATATACCAACAAATTACATTAAGAGGAAGCTGTCAATTATCATAAAAATCAACAACTCTTTTTTGTAGAGGTACAGTCAGGCTATTGAAATATATTTCTTTTGTTGAATATGCTGTAAAAATGTGTTACAGTTCTGAAAATGGTAAAGTATTTCAAAAGATAAAAAAATTAATTTGATCAGCCTTTAAAATTTGTGATATGGCAGAATAACTGAAAGTTCAGAAAATAAATAACAATTATGAGCTTCTGGAAAAATAGTGATGTCTTTTGTTTCATTCATTAAAGCACGAACAAACATAATGGTAACCCAAATTCAATAATGGGATTTGAAAGAAGGAATAGTTCGCTATAACAAAATCTCCAACAATATACTGTATATTTATGTTTTGTGGATGCTTTCAATCCATTCAACCAAATTTAATTTGAACTACAACCCAAGACGTTTTTAAACAGAATTCTGATAAGTAAATCCCTATAATTACCACTTCCAAGCCAATATACAACAAGTGACAATAGTGAGACTGCAAATAAACAGAATTGCTTGGATTTTAACAAACATTAGGCCTCCAATTAAATTATGCTTACTCTCAGCTAAGCTCAACGGACATTTAGATTTGAATTGGTAGAACAGTTTTAATGGTGTAGCAAATTTTAGTTCTGCTGGAACTCCCAGTAGATGAACAGTTGATCTAAAGGATGGAGACTTAAAAAGTGAAACATGAATCTCTCCGACCCTTTAAAATAGAAGCATTAAAAGTGGCTGCAGTAAAAATTAGAATTCAATTTATTACACTCATTCAAGAGCAACAGTGGAAAAGGGAGTGAACAAACCTTCAAAAGATGGAGAAAAGGTTCAAAAAGGAGAGAGTTATTTTATATAAAGAACAAAGTTCAATTAACAGGGGGAATTGGTTGTCAATTTATATCATCTGACTGCTAATTTCTAAGTTATAATAGTTTTTAAATAAACTTAAAACATTACCAAATTTTAAAAGTTCTTTACAGTTTCTCACTGTACAAAACAGGTTGTACATTGTAACTACATGATCACCAGAATCTTTAGATCTCAATGGAAATCGCAGATGGCACTAAATTTTAATAATTTTCAAAATAATTGTCAAAATATTCCTCCAGTTTTGTTAGCAGCGTACTTTACAATTCATCTTTAATGTCACTGTAGCTATATTAGGTTCGTATACGAATCAAAATTTAAATGATTATAACCATGCTCATCTCAATATTGCTAAAAGGAAACGAATGATTTCAATTTATACAAATAAATATGGTATAAACAGGTTAATATTTCGGATAACTTTTTAAAAAGTAATTTTAAAAGATAAAGCTATGTACTTATTTTGTTGACTAAAAAAATGTGACGATTGATTCTGTGGGGAAAAAAATAATCCTTGTAAGATACTACGTTCCGTTCTCAAACCACACTTGGATTTCATCACCTTACCGTTTGTAGAAATGAACAATGCAAAATCGAGATTTGATTCTAAAGCAAGTCCACGCACTCCCTCGGTGCTGTACCATTAGATGACTGTTTATGTTTTGCTTGGGTCACAAATAAAAGGAAAATGCAGACGCACAGCTGACAGCTTCTTGCCACTTCATACTGCGGTTCATCTCCGCTTCCGTCACCGATAGTGTGAATTTAAGATTAATTGTTAAGTATCAACTTTAAATCAAGATTTGCGCCTTCTCTTTCCAATAACTTTTCTTTCTTTCGAGTTCAGATATTTTTCACGCATATACCTATGCTTGTGATGAAAGGAAAGAAAGACAAACACTCCGGAGTTATTTTGATCGATTCATTTTCGTTCTGATTGCTTTAATTATTAACGACATCGGCCCAAAATTCATTTATTAAAATATTGTAGGCGATTGCGGAAGATAAAAGTCGCTGAAAGGTTCTTCAGTATAAAGAATCATTCTTTTCTGTAAGAGTGTTGCAGTATCTGGTATTGAGATCGAAAACCTGCGAGTTTCACTTGGGTTGGTGTGGCAGAATCTACCGGCGATACACTTGAACTTTTAAAAAAAAACTTAACTGTTGAAAATGGCGGCGGGAAGGGGAGTGAGGAACAATGGAAAAAGTTTTGAAAAGTCTTGTACGTTCGGCCACAAAAAAGACTATTTAATTCTAAATGGAAAATGAAAAAATGTCCGAAAATCGCCACATTAAGGACAGTTTTCTTCAGAGGTACATGTTACGCAAAAGTAAGTTGCTCTCAATTCGTTTGTTAAATTTAATTCATTGTTAAGGGCTTTCCTTCTTATCGGCAGAATCTGACGCCCTTCAATTTCACTTTTATTATGATCCGCGATCAAAATGGCGCGCGAGGAATTATGTGCATAAGATATAAAACTTCCGAAAAAAACTGAATGGCTTGTTTCTCTTTATTAAATTCTCTCGCCGCAGTAATAAATTTCTCAAGCTTCCTCAAGAATAATCTTGTCATTATCACTTTAAGTTTATTTCTCTCCCTTCATGGGAAATATAAACGACGGCAATAGGTTATGCTAATTTATTTAAATATAACGCCAAACTTGAACTTGACTTTCTTGTAACTATGCGGACTTGGTTTGCACTAGGAAGGGGGAAAGGTGAAAGTCGGGAATTAAGCAACAACTCGGGCCGAAACCCTAAAATAAAAGCTTGCTGCTTGTTTGGAGCTGGAGCTAGGATTCCCACAGAAGTTGGGGGTGGGGGGGAGACGGCCGCGATTCTTCCAGAACGGCTGGGTGGCCGTGACGCCATTTTGTGCCGCTTCTTTCCACCCTTCTCATTCACCTGGGAACAGGAAGCGGAAGGGGGCGGATTATCTCACGCGCGCCGCCCTCAGCAGCCAATAGAAACGGCAACGTGAGAGAGAGCGCGCGGGGGGGGGGTGCCAGCAAACCAGAGCGTGCGTGTTGGGCACGAGGTCGGTGTTTGTAGGGATGTGCGCGCGCTGGGGAGGGCGTTATGTCTTGCCCTCAGATTCACTGTCGCCTGGTATCAAACTGACGCTAGGTTTCTGAACCAGAGATGCACATTAGGCAATGTCATTTTTTAAAGTAAATAAATTACATTCCTTTAAAAGAAATAAATAGCTAGAATCGGGAAAGCAAGCTATGAAATTAGCAGACTCTCATAAAAAGTGCCATCTTGTATATTAGTGTCTTCATTTAATGAAATCTGCCATCTTAGCGTTTGTTATGAATCCGGATCCACCACTATAGTTGACTCTTAACTAACACTTAATTTCTGGGGATAGACAATAATTGCCAAGACTGCCAGCAATGTCCGCATCTCAGGAACAAGCAAAAATAAATCATCAGCTCCGGTGCACAATTTGCTAAGCATTCAAAACAAACTTTACCTCAATAGATGCTTTAAAAGATCTGCAAATTTTGTTAACACAAACTGCTATTAGGGAAAGAAAATATGCTGGCAATTTCCCCTGCTAAACAATGCTGATGACTCTTGTGGCATTATATACAGCTCTGAACATACGGAAGATAATTTAACTTGTGCTTTCAAGTGCGCTACTGCAAAACAGAATTTTAAAAGCAGTTTGGAAATTAAAATGACATTAAAAATGAATAGGGAAATGTTTCTTTGAAGTCATTGTTGTGAAGGTGGAATTACAACACAGATTAAAATAATGGGGATCTAGGAGTAATATTAAAACTTATGTTACAATAGCATTTACAAGCTATATAGCAAGTATAATGAGCATAGGTATACATTTCAACAGGCAAATCTCCAGAAGGAAATATTCAAGGACTATTTTCTGGTTGAACTATTTTGTGTATAAATTATACAACCTTGAGATTTATCTGCTCACAAGCAGCCACAAAACAAGAAACCTTATAGAACCCAATTTAAAAAAAATACCAACACCCATTGTGCAGAGAGAGAGAAAAAAACAAATCATACAAACATTAAAAGCAAACAACAGCACTCAGAACAAAATTGAGTCCATAGACCCGAAGCTCAGAGCAGGCCCATGGTCTCAGTCTCAATTCATCACTCAGTGGGGCAGATCATCGTGAATATTGGTGCAGTCGGAGTAGGGCACAGCCTTAGGGCTGATGAGATCACGGTAAAAGTCGAGGAGCAGAACCAGTCCGGACCATGGCCTAGGTCCTGATGCCCTGCCTTTTCAGTCCATCTGGCCTGGCGTTTAAAGTGTCCAAAAACTGGGCTGTCCCCCATATAACCTGGATTCTGAATTCTACATCTCAGTAAAAATGTTATAGCCTTGCATACACACACGAAATGTCCCCCACACTAAATTTTTATATGGCAGACACCACCTATTTAAACTAGTTATAGACTGCAATTACATTTAGTAGTGCAGTTGGGCCTCAGCCTGCACTTCAAAGGGAGACTGGTGTTCTAATTACAATTTCTGTCAGTGGTAGTGATACCATGATGTCTCTCAGTAGGGAAGTCCAATTGTAGTGTGACAAAATCACAAAGACAATATATTATAATAAATGAAAATTCCTTTTAGAGATCAAGGTGGCAAGAGGTGTGAGTAGACATAGAAACCTAACAGAGAATGCTGAAATAATCAGCTAGAAAGGCAGCAATGGGGATCAGAGAGTAAAAATTTCCAGTTTACCATTCCTTAATCATGAGTTCATTGACTTGAAATATGAGCTGCTTCTCTCACTATAGATGCTGCCTGATTTGATGAGTGCCCTCTATATTTTTTGCTTTTATTTCACACTTACAGCATTTGCAGTTTTTTTCCTTTTGAATTATGAAAATTAAATGTATTATACTTTGTTGTATTCAGTATGGTTTCATCAGCCTCCCAACCGCTTTACCACAGCTGGAACATTTCATAATGAAGAAAGTCATGCCCTTCTGATCTGGAAGCATAAGATCTGCAAATCTATTCTGCACATGAGATCCAGTTAGCCAAAATCAGCACGTTTTATGTAGGAAAATCCATTCAACAGTGTAAAACTGTTAAATTCACTTTAATAAGAACAATTTATAGGGAGAACATACTGTCAGCATAAGGGGTAAATAACATGTTTTATGCTTAAACAAGTTTATTTCTGCAGCACTTTTCAAACACAAGGCAGTTCAAAGTGCTTTACATAAAACAAGATATAAAAATCAAACATCAGATTTCAGACTAAAGAGAATAAAATCACAAAAAAATAGATATGATAAATAGAAGTACAGTGCAGGAGATTCTAATTAAAAGCTACAACAAAAATAAAAGGTGTAAGCCTCGATTTAAAAGCACTTAAAGTTGGGGCAGATGTCAGATCCTCTGGAAGGTTATTCCAGATATGTGGAGCATAGGAACTAAAATCTGCTTCACTATATTTAGTTTTGACCCTGGTTGGGTAAATTGGTTATATATCATTTATGTTCATTACAGTGCATGAAACTCCTAGACAATTTAAGTATAGTTTCTCAAAATCTTGGAAGATTACAAGAAAAGATTGTAGACAGTTTGGTGACAAAAAAGACTACAGACAGTCTATCTGCTTTTAGAGGCTTATAAAAGCCTTGATAAAATACGGCATGGTAGCGCAGTGGTTAGCACAATGCTTTACATTACAGGCGACGCGAGTTCAATTCTTGCCACTGCCTTTAAGGAGTCAGTTCATTCTCCAAGTGACAGTGTGGGTTTCCTCTGGGTGCTCCAGTTTGTAGGTTAATTGGTCATTGTAAATTGTCCTGTGATTAGGCTCAGATTAAACCAGAGGATTGCTGGGTGCCATGGCCTCTGGAAATGCCTATTCCATGCAGTATCTCAATGAGGAAATTAGAAAATAATATCATGAGAGATATAGGTTTAAGGTGAGATTGGAAAGATACAAGGGATTATGAGGGACAATATTTTCACGCAGAGGGTATGCACCATTGAAGAAAAGGAAAAATAACACCTTTGAAAAAGAAGGATAAAACCCGGTTACCAAGACCAGTCAATTTAAACCAGGAGGAGGAGAAGCTTTTAGAAACAATAATCTTAGACTCACTTAGCATAGGTCACTTAGCATGGGTTTGTAAAAAGCAAATTGTGTTTCAATTAATCTGGTTAAATGTCTTTTTGTGGTAACAGAAGTTTGATGAAGGAACTGTGACTGATTTCATTTATATGGACTTTGATGTTGCCAAGTAATCGGTTTGTCAGTGGCATTTTAAAGAAGAAATTGGCTTGAGGACAAGAAACATTGATGAGTGAATTATTGTGCATAGTAAAAGAATGTATTGACTGGGCTTTCCATAGGTTACTGATGAGATCATTGGTTTATTGGTTTTCCTAATATCGATGACTTGGATTTGGGTGAGCAGTGTGGGTGTAGGAACAGAGACACATATGCATACATTTTTGCAGAAGATGATTAACAAAGAATCCTGGGCTTTATAAATACAGACAGAGAACTCAAAGCCCTGGACACTATGATGAATGTTTTCAGACACAGTTGGGTCACATTTAGAGTATTTCATTCTGTTCTGATGACAAAAAAAACCTAAAGAATATGGTGAAAGACAGAATGTTATGCTTACAGCAGAGGAAGTTAAGAGGAGATGTAATATAGAAATCCATGTTGAATGGTGAGGCAATTATAAGCTTTCTTAGAGCCACAGGCCTTGGGTAACCGTGGTGAACTACATATACCTGTCTGGACACACCCCCTGCTGACTGCTCCTGTGGCCCCTCCCACAGACCCCGGTATAAAGGCGATTGAGGCCTGAGCCCGGCCTCAGTCTCCAGGATGTAGTATGGTGGTCAACTACTGCTTATTCTTTCTTCCAGTCAATAAAAGCCGATATCTCGCCTTTACGTCTCAGAGTGAGTTATTGATGGTGCATCAGTAACTCAAAGTTATCGTGATCCAGAATGGTAGAACCCTACACAGCTGCACAATAAAATGCCAAAACAAACTCCAGCCATGGAATGAATAAGAACATTTTTGGCAGCCAGTAAAGCCATAGACCTTTTAAAGTTGTATGACAAGCTAAACACTTAAGTTATTTATATTTTTAGTTTTTAAACAAATATTTAAAATCAGTTAACATCTAATCAAGCTCATTTCAACAAAAATGTTGAAAAATCTGTTGATAAATGAATACTTGCCTTTCTCCTATTGACTAATACTAATTGGAATGAATGGGTTTGCTGTTGCTGCCTAACATTCAGTAGGGTGCAGTTGTACATCTGCTGGGAAGTTGCAATAGGTTCAAAAACTGCTGCTGGATTCTGTGATGAATCCTATTTTAGAGAGTAGTAAGAGAAGAAAAAACTCCATCAATTTTAGTAGTTCCATTTTGTTTAAGAGTTCTGAACTTCCTGGCCTTTGCAGGCAAAATGCTGCCAATTTAGTGTGGCATTGATTGCTTTTCACAGCAAATTTCAGCTCAAAGAGGGATTTGGACATTACTTCCCAGTGATGGAAGCTTGAGAATCAGAGGTGATTGGTTAAAAACAGGTAACATCAAAAAAAATTATCTTAAGTAACAAGTAGTTGCCATCCAGAATGCATTGCCACATGTAATGGAGACAGATTCAACAGTTACTTTCAAAAGTAAATTGGATGAATGCTTGGGGGGGGGGAATTAAAGGCAAAAGCAAAAGGGTAGGGATTGGATCTGACTCTACTGTCCCTGCAGAGAGCCAGCACAGTCTGGAAAGCAGCATCCTTCCATCTCTGTTGCTGAGATCCAGTGTTTTCAATTGAATATATCTATACAATGCACATATTTTTATTCATTTACAGGTTAGGGGCATTATTGGCAAGGCCTACATTTATTTCCCAACCCTAAATGATGTTGAAGATGTTGATGAGCTATCTTCTTGAACCACAATTGTCCTTTTGGTGAAGGTACTCCAACAGAGAGTACAGAGAAGATTTACTAGAATGTTACTTGGGTTTCAGCACCTAAATTACAGGGAAAGGTTGAACAAGTTAGGTCTTTATTCTTTGGAGCATAGAAGGTTGAGGGGGGACTTGATAGGGGTATTTAAAATAATGAGGGGGATAGATGGAATTGACGTGGATGGATTTTTTCCATTGAAAGTAGGGGAGAGTCAAACAAGAGGACATGATTTGAGAGTTAGGGGGCAAAAGTTTAAGGGTAACATGAGGGGGAATTTCTTTACTCAGAGAGTGGTAGCTGTGTGGAATGAGCTTCCAGTAGAAGTGGTAGAGGCAGGTTCGGTATTGTCATTTAAAGTAAAATTGGATAGGTATATGGATAGGAAAGGAATGGAGGGTTATGGGCTGAGTGCAGGCCAGTGGGACTAGGTGAGTGTAAGTGTCAGCACGGACTAGAAGGGCCGAGATGGCCTGTTTCCGTGCTGTAATTGTTATATGGTTATATGATGATGGTGAATTTCATCTAAGTAATACCATTAAATGTCAGGATTAGGTATTTATAAAGTCTCTTACCTGGCATATCTGTGGCATCAATATCAAGTGCCATTTTTCAGCTCATGCTTATTGTATGTTATTTGAGGAACAAACACATCTTGATCACAGTGTTATCATGTTCTTGAAATGACACTGTTCCACCAAATATGGCGCTGGACCATAATCTGCATGATGATAGAACAGGTGTCCATTGCCTTCTCAGGTTGCAAAACATTATCATCTCACCCTCTGTCTGGACACCTTGCAAGGTACAGGCTTCTGGTCTCTGTACCAAATGCTACAACTTCAGTTGGCTAGACTTCAATGATGTATCAGAACCAGCAGTTTCTGTTGTGAATCATTCATCTATAATATTGGCTCAATTGTTCTGTCTCCATTAGCACAGCCTGACCCTACTATGGAAAACTTCTATGTTCCTGTTGATGTTCTCACTCTCCAATGGCCCTCAATTTCCACCTTCTGTTTATATTTTCTCTGTCTACCCCTCCCCCATTAGTCAATTGACAGAAAGTTCTCTACAACTTACCAACTCTAGACTCACCGAATCAGAAATATTGCCTTTGTCTGATTGATCACACCCCTGCCCTCTCTATAAATTAAACTAATTAGTTTTCTTTTTTCCCCAGTTCTAAAACCAGAAACGTTAGGCACTGGAAAGATATCAATAAGATTGAAAGAGGGCAGATAAATGTTACAAGAAATTGTTAGGACTTGCGGACCTGATTTACAGGGTAAGTTTGAATAGGTTAGGGTTCTCTGGAGCATGGGGGAATGAGGGGAGATTTGGCAAGGATATACAAAGTATGAGGGATATAAAGAGGGTAAATGCAAGTAGGCTTTTTCCACTGAGATTGGGTGAAACTAGAACTAGAGGCCATGGGTTAAAGGTGAAATGTGAGATGTTTAAGGGGAACATGAGAGGAACTTCTTCACTCTGAGGGTGCTGAGAATTTGGAATGAGCTGCCAGTGGTTGTGGGTTCAATTTCAATGTTTCAGAGAAATTTGGGTAAGTCCATGGGTGGGAAGGGTATGGAGGGCTGTGGACTGGATGCAGGTCATGGGACTAGTCAGAATAATATTTCATTATGGACTAGATGGACTGAAGGGCCTGTTCCCTTGCTGTAGTGTTCCATGAGTCCATGTTCCTTTTTCCAGCTGAGTGTCTCTAGCATTTTCTAGCTTTCCAACATCTGCAGTTTTTTTTTATTTCTATTATTTCCATTCTCCCATTTATTTCCCTGTAGCTTACTTTTTCTCACATTGCTGCCATCCAACTTCATGAGGGATCATTTATGGTCGCCAATTAACATAGCAACCAGCATTTCTTTGGGATGTAGTAAGAAACTGGAGCACCTTGGCAGGAGTAATCAACATGCTCAGAGGAAATACTGCAAACTTAATGCAGACAGAATTTTGGTCAGGATTGAATCCCACCCACTGGAGCCATGAGGCAATGAATTAAAATGAATCTAATTTATGCACACACGATTAAAATGGGGTGCAACAGAATACTTCCTAAATACAGGATTCTCACTTGATTTGTTACTGTTTTAAATTGGAGGATCTGTGGGTTTTAATTAAACAATCTGTTCTGAACTGATCAAAGGCTGATATCTTACTCTCGATTTTCTTGTGGTGAGTGATTCACAGACAAGCTGGGAGTGTTTATTACTCACTGCAAATAAACTGACCTGTGCTTGTTGACAGCACTGTTTACTGCAGACATTGCTAACAGCTGTCTACTAGCTTTTGACCTGTACCTGCAGTTGTGATACAGCAACTACAAAGGTGCTATTTGTAGTTGATAAAACGCATTAGGATTTTAAAACTCACTTTTGCAAAACTGCAACAGATACAAAGCTGAAGGAATGTGAAACCACTTAGAACTATACAGTTTAGAATGGAATATTTAACCCACAGTGCTATTGCTAGCTCCTCAAATGGACCCATACTTCCAGAATATCCCTGATTGACACAATTATGATAGCGTTAAACAGTAATTACATTGCTCATCTAATGATAATGCATTGTGAACATCTGATTAACACTGATGTGTGGCATTTAGGATTGCTTCCCATAAGATTAACATATCACAGAATCTGTTTGGGTTCATAATCTGGAGTACTTGGTGAAAAGTGTCACATTTTAAAGAGCTGATAGGGTTGGTTGTTTGTCAAATCAGATTAATAGTCTATAAAGTTCATTTAAGATGCAATTATTCTAAAAATTCATAAATGAGTAAGACTGCAACTGAAAAATAAACAGAGGTCAGTGGTCATTACCAAGAGAAACTAACTTGAAACATAACATTTTGTAAACCTGGACTAAGCAAATTCAGCACAATTTAAAGGATTTTTTCACCATCTTCCCAATTTTTAATAGCAACAGCTGAAGCCTTGGTTGCCTGTTTCATTTCTCCATTTTGTGTTTGGAATTAATTTTCTTTAAATAATTCAAATTACATATATTAAGAAACAGTTTATTTCTTTTACACATATTTATCTTAAGAAGACTTGCAAAATTGATACATCACAAAGAAATGGCATGTTTTTGCTCTGGAATCATCATTGAATTTGATTCTGTATCATGAGACAAAATTAAAGCTTAGCACAAATATTGGTGTGATTTTTAAAAGTAACATGAGATTGGGACTCAAAAACAACTTCTTCTCTACAGAGAAACAAGGTCTAGATGGGAATTAAATTGTTTGTACCTGTTACAGAACATAGTGAATAAGTAATTAGAATTCCAAGTGATCTGATCACATGTTATTAATGGAAGTTGTAGAATACAATGCCCAATAACAGTATCAAGTTGCTTCAAACACCTATGTTCCTCACTGATGGAAAAATAACTCGATGCACACATGACATCCACTGATACCTAGATAGAAACATGGAAACATAGGAACATGCGAAGGTCATTGTGACTGTCATGACAATTCTGTTCCTAATTTAGATGAAGAATGTTACTCTTTGCCAGCCTGTCTGGCTGTCATTTTTCCACATCTTTTGACATCCTAAATGAACAAACAAACTTTAGTTCTGAAAAATTTTATTGATCTAGCATTCATAAGCCTGAAAGATGGCTGAATTTGAATTTTGGCAGTGAAATAATAGAACTGGTCTCTGGTGTTATTCAAGATAAAGTTTTTAAACATTTGTTTAAACTTGAACATTTTTTTAAACATTCCTTACTCCCAGCTCAGAAACATAAGATATATAGGCGAAGAAAGTTCCAGATGTGGTTTACACTGAGTTAACTGATTCTAGCTTGTGTGGAAGCCTTAATGACCTTGGGCTGAAGGAAAATTTTGACTGTGGCATTCACTCTTTATGGAAATTGCAGCTGTGTATTACAGAGGTTGGATGAGGACAGGAGTTAGTTCAGCTACAAACCCCTCATGGTGGATCATCTGTTAAAAGCCATTCTAGGTTAGTTGAGGTAGCAAAAGGGATCAGGCAGCTATGAAAGTCGATCAAATAAATAATGGAAGGTGACAGCATGAAAATTTTATAAAGAAAATTAAAGTAAAAAAAAGTTTCAAGTTTCTTGAATTATTTCCAAATACAGCTCCTCCCCAGGTTACGTCGTCCGACTTCTGGATGCTCCAGACATAAGAGCAAGCATTTGGGAAACCGTTGGCATGGGTGGGGGTGGATTTCCCAGTTTCTGTGTGGCTGGGCAAAGTGGGAACAGGACCGCCTCCCCACCCCACTTTGAGCTGCAGAAGTCAGTGTGGGGGTAAAGCCAAGTAAGAGCTGGGAGTGTTGAGTGAACTCATTCACTCAGTCAGTGAGTTTGGCCAGTGACTGCTCTTCCTGCACCTGCTTACTCTCCCCATCACAACTGTTCCTGTTCATTTCCAACTTACAAACAGTTGCCAGGAATGGATCCCTGTCAGTGAACAACAATCATTATAAATCCCATTTAATATCAAAGTGGAACTATATTAGGTGCACTCATCAGAAAATATTGTGAAATACACAATATTCATAATGGCTCTGTGCATGGGAAACCATTACTACTCTTCTGGACCCATACATGTAATTGACCAACAAAATTTCATATGCTCATATAATTGTCTAAAATGAGCGGAGAAAATTAAATTATAGTAAAATCGCTGAAATTGCAACTGAACTCAGATATGTTTAAGTTATAATGCAGGTTTGCAAACAGCAAAGATTTTGGCAATAGTGAAATGACAAATTTAACAAAAAACAATTACGCTGTGAATCCTGAATCATTTGAAAAGCATAAACAAGACTATAGATACTGTAAATCTGAAATAAAAAATAGAAAATACTGACAATGTTTGCGGCGGGAGAAACAATGTCAACATTTCAAGTTGATGATCTTTATAATGAAAGATATTGGTTTGGAATAGGTGTTGGGAGGAGAAGTTGCAGAGATGAGAGAGTGCGGGGTCAGAGGAAGGAGGGCAAGGCTGCATGGAAGGGATAGGAAGGAGGTACGGGTGATAGGATACAGAAGAGAGGGTGGAGATAGGTCTGAAGGAAAGGGGAAATAAGGGGCTTATGGAGATAGAGTATTCAGTATCGAGAATGATCTGGGGAAAGTTTGACTATTAGAAGTAGGCAGTGGACAAAATTGGTCCACTCTGTGTCTGACTGAGGACATGCATGTGGTCAGGTGCCTTTTAAGTGTGTACTGATATGTGCAAGTGCCCTTGCTGCAGTCACCCAAGAACCCTTGCCAGTAGGTCAAGCCTTCACTCTGTCAACCCACATTGTAGGCAATGCTCACTGGCTTCTACACGGTGAACAAAATCATGTACAAGCAACTTTCTTTCCTTGATTTAGAAGTTGAAGACCTGAAACTTCAGGGCACTTCTGGTCACCTTCAACAGCAGCATCTTTGCTCTGATATAATATTTGGGGTAACTAAAGATGTTCTGACAGTGACATTACTGCCCTAAGTGAAGTACAATTGGAAGCAGCTCAAAGTGGTTCTTCTAGAAGGGCAGACTGGAAGAGGAATGCTGTCTTCATGAGATGGACTTCACTGTTAAGAACAGGCTGGGCTGACATCTCAGTAATTTTCCTTGTCGAATAAATGAGGGTCTCCGGTTCATTCAGTACAAAAACCTAACCCTGGAACTTTAGCCTTAAGGAGACAATGATCATCTGTACACCTTCAATGCCAGGGTCAGAAATGAAGCAATCCTCTGGAAAGGCATCACTGGCAAGGTGGGAGTATTCTGTTCCATCAGAGAGACAAGTACAAGATCTCATAGCAAGGCCCCTTATCCAAATTAGTGGCCACAAGCAAGTCCACAATATCTTCATCATCACAGGTACTATTGACTTGAATTATCCACTGCCTAAATTATTACGTTATCAGATCATTCTGGCTCCATTGCAACAGGGCCAAAAGAGGTGCTACCACAAGGAAACATTGACAGACAGACAGACATACTTTAATGATCCCGAGAGAAATTGGGTTTCGTTACAGTCACACCAACCAAGAATAGTGTAGAAATATAGCAATATAAAACCATAAATAATTAAATAAGTAAATAATGCCAAGTGTCTCTATGCTGTGTTTTGTGTTAGGAGAGTAGGAACTTGGCCCCGTGAGTCCACTTTGTCCTTCAATAGATCAAGACTGATGTCACTGTAACCCTGACAGTGTGTTCCTCTCTTCTGCTGATAACCCTTCAACACCATTTTCTCTGCATTAAAATTATTCAAAGACTCAATTGCCATCACTCTCTGAGGAACAGCACCAAACAATCAGAACCTTCTAGAAGATAAAAACAAATCAACTCAATTCTCTCTTAAATTGGCTGTCCCTTATTTTTAAACCGTGATTCACTAGTTCTAGATGTTTCCATGAAAGGACATCCTTTGCATATCCACTATTATGATCCTTAAGATCTTGAGCAACAAATGCTGGTGACCTCGTCCATGGCAACAAACCAAGCATTAAAACTCTAATTATACCTAGTTGATTTAGGTTGACAGGCCACAATTCTCATATGCCATTCAACAGTCTCCCAAATCAGCCACTTTATCGCAGCAAGAGAAGCAATCATACAGAGGAAATCATTCAGAAAGTTCTCAAAATCCTTTTTTGGGAAGAAAGCCCAAAAAAGCATATTTGGAATAATATGGAGAACTGCGAGCCCTTTGTCAGGACCATTCATAATCCCAGCGATAACCCAGAAAGAGACACCACCTCCATCACCACCCACCCACCCACCCATGATGACAAGCACTTCCCATGTGGGACAGAGTTACCATATTCCACTTTCACCTCATCATCCACCTCAGAATCAACAAGTCTAAAGTGGAAGTTTGTCATTGTTGACCCTGAGTGACTGCCGAGAAAGAAGAAGGTGGCCACGTTTCTATAACCACTTAAATATGAGGAAATAATTATAATGTAAAGCTTTGGACAATTATTAGCATTTTGCCTGTTTTAGAAATGCATATAACAGGCATCATATTCATGTACAGAATATACGACCAATTGTTGCTAGCCATATTGGTAAAAACTCCAAGGCAAGTACCCTCTACTGTATTAAGTGCCAGTCTGCTTTTCATGGGTGTAAACTTGGTTAGCCCCCCTAGGTGATTTGTCTGCCCTGAATGCAGCTTGTGCTGTTCAGGTTAAACATGTCTTCATGTATCCTAACCAGCAGATCTTAAACAGACTCTGGAGCCTGGCTCCAAAAAGGTTCTTTGTTAAAAAAAATATTACAGGTGATCAGATTTAAACCTCCAGTGCCCTAAGAGAGGGGTACCAGAGCTTATTTGGTATCTACAACGTCTCTTTTCAGTTGTTTCTGCCAATCTGTTATTTGACTCACCTAATCATAAAACTGAAGAACAGTGTCAGATGATTTCTGTGGCATCAGTGGGGCACATTAAGGATGATTCTGAAATTTCTGTGTTCTGATATACAGTCCCAGTACGCCTGGTATTTCTGGTCTTAATTCTGGCTGAGGCAAAGATCCATACTAAATTTTCGAAATCCGTCAGATATTACAGTGATTAGCATGAACATTTCATAATAAGGCATTTTCTGGGGGGAAAGTACACAGAACTTTACTATATAAAAAAGTCATTGGGGGTTAATTAATTTTCCTGGTTGGACTTGAAAAATAAATACTATATTATTTGGGAGGCAACTGTATGGGATTAATATGACTAAAAGTAATGAAATTATCTAAATCACTAGCCAAATTGTCTTGAAATTATGAGTTAATGTAAAATAACAATGTATGATATACATTGTGATTTTAAGGTGTTTTATATGGGAATTACTTGATCAAAATAAGTCTTATATTGTGTTTGATGTTTCTCACCAAGAGAGATGTAAGTGCGAGATTGTGAAGTTTTCGAATGTTCAATTATCAACATGTATGTTACTTTAAAAATCTGTTTTATTTGGTACTTATCCACTTTTTAAAGACTGAAATGAAAATCTTGACAACCTGCAATTTCTGAGAATCGGTTGGATTGAAAATCACATTGGGATTTTGCCTCATCTGTATAGAGGTAAAAATATTCACTCTCTTTTTTTTGGTCCACTGTGTCGTAAAAACAAGAAATCAAGTAAGTAAATTATTTATGAGACCACAAAATGGTTTACACTTCTAAAATGAAGTTCCTGGTTTCTGTTTCTTTTTTTTTCATGGTTTCCAGTTTTTACCGTTAGTTTGTACACCAGAATTTTCCTTGCAGTATTTGACTACATTGTAGCTAATGCAAAGGTAAATCGGAACTTGCTTAGAATTTTTACTGTTGAGAAACTGTTTAGAAAAGAAAGGTTTAAATACTTAAACTTTTTCAATAATATTGAATATTTAATTTATCAATAAAGAAACTGCTAACGAATCAGATTAATTTTTAATTTATGTAACATTAATTATTTTTCACTTTCACTAGAAAATGTAACATTGTTTTGCTGAATTCCATATTTTCATTCAGAAAGTATAACTTTAATTTCTTATAGATTCTCCTGATTTGTTGCAAATTCTTACCATGAAAATATAATAATGATTCTTCCATAAGCACCATGTTTTTTAAGTAACTATGTTTTCATATTCTTAATGAAAGTATAGCATTAATTCACTTATTTTGAACCAAACACATAACAATAATATTTTAAAATTTTGTCAAAATAATCCATTTCATTCTCATTCTGAAAATATAGTACAGCATTTCAGCTTCCATTTTATGCCCCAAAATAGAAAAGTATCTCTATATTCCAAGCTAGAATATACAAAGTTAATCTCATTCAAAAAGATATTAATTACTCCTATCTTTCAAAAACGAATCATTAATTCCACCATCCTCATTCAACATTTTCATTTTCTTTTCTCAGCTAAATGTACAACTTAAATTCCTTTGAATTTTACAGAAAATATGACTTCTTCTCATTCTGTTGCAAAATAACATGATTTTTTTCTATTATCAATTAGAAAATATATCACTTATTCTTATATGAAATATAATTACTATCCAGTCTTCATCCAAAATACAGCATATATTTAACTGTTCCCAATTTAACTATTAATTTCACCAATCTTCCAATTACTCCCAAGTTTAGCGTAAAAAAATTATTATTTTGTTCCCAGCTATACAGGTAACTATCTCTGGTTCTTATCCAAAGATTTAACAAAGATTATTTCAATTTCGCTGGAAATTATTTTTTTCTTACCTACAGGGGTAATATAGATTGAAAAAAAAATTGAGCGAAGTATGCCAATTCTCTTTAAATCCGAAAACATTCAATTACATTTCCTATTCACTCCCAAATATATGCTCCACCTTCTGTTCTCTTAATTTCCAGAAGTCCACTTGGAGAAACGAATCTACCTAAATGTTTCTATTTGAAAATGTAACATTCTGTTCTTCTCATTCTTAACAGGAAAAAGTAACGTTGTTTTAATCTTATCCAGAAAGTATAGCGTCAATTTCTTTTCACACCAAAAGATAACATTAATTTTCCATAATTTTACCAAGATTTACATTTTTAAACAAACTGTAAAATTTTCTGCGATAGAGAAAAAAACTTGTGCCAGTAATTTTGCGAGATAACTTTCACCAGTGCATTAGTAAAGTTTCAAATTTTATAAGGTCGGAATCTTCGAAATTAAACAAGACTGTTTATATTAAACAAGTATAATATTTCACTATAAAATTTCTTCCTTTGTTTGTCGCACCAGCTTAATGATTAATCTCGTTAAACTCTATTTGTATAAGAGGTGTTATTTTATGAAAAACGTTTGATCGACAAAAAAATAACAAAATCGGCAGTAAACAACTTTTACAGTTATTGCTGCAACGACACATGATTGTTTTATGGTCACTCGAATCTAGTTTAATGTACTCAATACAAAACCATAGGCAATACGATTTGGTAGCAGTGCAGTAATCTAAAAACTGTGATTTCACATTTAACTGTAAGTACATTGGCTGACAAGTTTTTGAATGAGTACTTTGTGTCGGGCCAGTGAAAAACATTTGTTTGCTTTCTCCCAACAGACCAGTGTCAGGCTTTTACGTTAACCCCCTTGAGGTTCTAACTTATAACATCTGACAACTTTCTTTCGTTTTTAAAGTTATCCTTATACTACAAAAACATTTCAAATATTATTGACGTTTTCCTTTCGGGTGTAGAAGTAGGCAAACGAAATGTTGGTAAACAGGAAATGGTCTCCGATTAGCTCAAAAAGATGTAATGACTTCTATCCAGGGAAAGATTAAAAATTAGAAAATAAATAGCAAGTGTATCCTCTTCAAAATCAAGCCATGAACTTGATATAGTCAAAGTCATTTGGGGATAATTGAGAAATAAAATAGATTAAGTTACCCTTTGTTTACTGACGGAGTTAAGTGCCTTTCTGTCCATTCTAGTTGGAAACAGTAAAAATGAAGCAGCAACCAAATCAGATTTTCCTCACTTCCCGTCCTCCATTCCCGATTATATTTTAACAATGTATCACAACTCTGCACTGCAGGAAATAGATCTCTCGTTTTCCCGTACAAATTAGGAAAGTTTGCACCATCTTAAAAAGTATCAGAAGCTTTTATAAACGCACAAAAAATCTTTTATTAGTATGCATTATTTTATCCTGTTTGTTTTAACCACAAATTATATGGGGGTAGGGAAAATGGTGAAACATTTTGTAAGTATAGTATTTCTTAAACCTCTTTAGGAGACGGAATACAGTATACAGATTGATGTCCTGCTGTGCTTCTGGCTTTGATATGATGTTTATTTGTAAACTGTTATTTTCATTAAGTTAAATATTTAAATAGTTACAACGGTTTAAATATTGGAGCTGGTTAAATTTAATACAGATTATATTTTATAGTACAAGGATATCTTGAACAATTAATTTGTATACACATGTAATAAAGTGAGTTTCCTTTAACAATTTAAGATATGACTGTGGATATTTCATTTGGTGTTTCGGCTGATTAATCTTTATCACTTTTTATTACAGTAGCTTTGCTGTGTTGCAGTCCAGCCCAGTTATGGTTCTCGCCTACTAGTTATTCGTATTTACTGGAGAGATCTGTGCGGATTCAATAAAAGGTTTTTAAAATGTCACAATTTCTAATGCCGGACAGTTTCAGTAGAAACGAAACCACAGGCTTCTCTCGTCTTCCTTATTCTAACATTGCTATAAATCTAAATATGCCGTGACAAGTAACAAAAAAAATCAGCAGATACCAGTGATTATCTACTTTATTTTGAAGTTTTCCTGGTATAACTTATAAAAACGTCTGTTAATGCTGAGTCTGAGTGTTTGACGTTAAAATTTCCAAAGAAAAATAAATCGGAGCCTCCCAGGAATTACTTTAGTTCTGCGAGAGATAGAGTCATGTGAAGGAGAATAACATGAACATTTTTAAATGCCCTGAAGGGGCTGTAACGTGTGTAATATTGTAAGGTTGAGCTTAATAGTCTCTCAGCCTCTTTGTATCTTTGTAATGGATTCTTGCAGTACGAAATAGTGGATCTGTTTTATTTGGGGTTAATCCGGAAGGTCACTCCATGTAAGCAGGTTCGTGCTTTAAAAAGTATTTTCTGGTTGCAAGGAGAACAGGGTTTATCTGCCCTGCCCTGCCCTGAGTTTATCTGCCCTGCCCTGCCGACAGCGACAGTAAGAAGGACTTGGCTTGAAGGTTTATCATGTTAGTAGTTCGGTTAATTCTTTCAGTTAATGCCTTTGTTTCTTTTCACCCCGCACACTTTTGCCGGAAAACTCATATCCCAGAGTGGTATGAAGTCGGTTACCTCCCAACAACAGATTTGGTTTTGTTTTAAAATATCACTGCTGCATGTGTTATAAACACAGACATCAGGTATTATTAGGTGTATGTAACGCTGCAGTCTTAGCGAACGAGCTGGCTGCTCAGAATCTCAGTTCTTGTTGGCAGTAACAGGCTGTCGCTTTACCCGTGCCAATCTCTTAGTGGGGTTCATTTCTGAATCTTCAGCTTGCACATGTCATGAATTCAGGGATGTTGCCCCCCCCCCCGAACGTTAAGATACCCTGTTCATTAACTACTAAATTAATATCAGTCTCGATGAGTTGGGACAAGGATGGGGTAGGAGTGGTGGGGTTTCCTTTGGCTTAATTTTGCCTTGTACTTTATCAGATTTTTATGTTAAAGTAGTCCAGGACAAATATTTAAATTGAAAAGTCACTCATGTAATGATATGTATATGAATAATCTCTTTTGCTTCAAAGCCTCTTTAAAGATAACGTGTGTTGTATTATGTTACCGTTAACTCGGAATTGTATTATCCATTTCCCCTGCGGTTACTCACTTGGAAATGTGTCAAGTGCGGAGACGCCTTACAAGAACGAATGAAAATCTTAAACAGTCATTTAAACCAGTTTAAATCTTGAAACGGTTAGATTAATATTAACTTACAATAATGAATAAGCAGAATGTCAGGAAATTACTCCTTAAAGATACATGACGGCATATGTTGGGGGGGGGGGCATTGCGGGATATTTGAACAGCCGATTTACTAAGGATTTTTCTGTGAACAAACAACCCTTGCATGAGTGGATAAATGGACGTGGAGCTGAACCTGTGTGATGTGGCAATAAACGGGGGTGGGGGGAAAGAGAGAGAGAGTTGGGCTGGAGCTGACTTGCCTACAATGACCTGAAATGACACAGGAAATATACACTTATGTCATAATTCTTTCAGAAATCAAATCGTTTCTAGTGCGTATTTTGTTTATCTGAAACGGCTGTTTTATTTCACAGAAAACGAGGGCAAAATGAGTGCTAGGCACATATCTGCTGCGAATTAATAAAGAACTGTCAACTCCATTCACAAGTTAATTTTTTGTCGGTTATAGAAGTGCACACATCAATGTGTTACACAATATCAGTTTACCACATCACTCAATTGACTACTACTTTAGCAGGGAGGCAATTTATTCAGCAAAGATATTTAATGTGGTACGTGCAAATCAGCTAAAGAAAAATTAAAATCAATATTCGTGCAACTGGTCATTTGAACACGAAGCATCGCAATTTTACATGCTATTATGTTGCTGTTTCCCATTAAATGGCACTTGCCTAAATGCGTGTGTGGAAATCATTAATTTCCAAATGTCGACTCTCTGTGTGCAAGTATAGTCTGCGAAATGTTATGGTGTACAGTAAAATGTTTAAAGCTTTTCCTTATTGTGATACGTTTGCACCCTTGATCAATCATGTAGTGTGTGACAAGCAAAGCACGGATGCTATTAATAATACAACTGTAGAACGCCTTACCCATACATATTTTAAAATGGTCTGTATTAATTAAAGAACTCTTATAATGCACGAATTATCAATTCACTGAAGTAATGCGACCACTTCGTTTCTAAAATGTATTATTAATATTTTAAATTGTTTCAGCCGACTTTCATATTTTTAAAATAAAGCATTGTGTATTTTATCTTGAATTTGGTTTTAACACAGGCTTAATTACCTGTTACAGAAGCGAAATTAATGTAGGTTAGTTTTTTTTTTGCTTTAATAATTTTTTCAGTCTAAACAAAGCATTTAAAATATTTCATTTATAACATAACGCATTTTAAAGAAGGGGCCTGAACATATCAGTTCTTAGCTCCAATGCAAATAGTATATGCATAATCTTTGGTTGAGATCAGTTTCCAACACCATTTAAATTGTAAATACATTTGTGCTTTTGTATGATTTAAAATGTTCAAACAGTTTATACTTATTTCATTTCTAAAATTGTCGTTAGCTTGGTTTAGGTCAGAACAATTATAATGTATTTCATATTTTTATAGTGGATAAGAGAAAGCGAGAAGGGAATTTTTTAAAATGCATCAACACTCACAAATAAAGGTGAATGAAATTAAAACTAGAGCCGTAAAAATTATTGAAACTATTATTGTCAGTTTATCTGTATTTTAAATATAATAAAATCTACCATACTAGTATTTTGACAGCAACGCTATCGCCATTTGTATTATTCCGGAAAAAAATTAATTCTGCCATTGAAAACAATTTGGGAATAATATTTAATGTTACGTTTATTGACATTCAACTTCTCGTCGCAAGAGATATCCTTTGCACGGATTGAAAGAATGGCGCAATAACTAAATATGCAGACCGCCACCCTGAGCTTATTATCGGCTCTCAGCAAAATTAACAATCCTTTCGCTTACCACGGCCCGAGAGAACGCAAAACTCCGATCCTGCCCCGCAGCAAATTAGATGCCAGGAAAGGCGGTCCCGTGATCTCAGGACAGGGCGGGTCACGTGGAGCCATTCACGTGACGGTGTGCCCGTCACTTGGTGGCTGCTTCGAACGCGTACAAATCCTTAAAAAAAATGTTTTCCACCGTTTTATTCCAACGTAATACTTCGCCAAATTTCAAAGGGTCTTGTTTTCCCCGTCTTTTTTTTTAAAAAGCGATCGAATGTCCTCTGCTGGTAGTTCCTGGTAAATATCTTCGACATTAAGAATGATTTGTAGGAAGATCTCTTTGTTTATTTTATGCTCAAATACTGACAGTTCCGTGTGTAAAAAAAACGGTGTCGTCATTTTAAAAATCTCAAGGACCTGTGCCACCTTATCATTGAACTGATTATAGTTTGGGATATGTTCCCATAAACTTCCGATCATTAACCAGGACAAACCGATACTACTAACCAGTTCGGGTACTTTTGCTATTCGTAAGATTTCAGCAAAAGACCATCCAGCTCTGGAATATAAAACAGATTCAAACGCGCCACAGATTTATTAATAGCTGTAATGTGATCTGGATGCTGCTATTAACATTTTCCAAGGATTGTAAATGCAAGAAATAACATGTCGAGCTAGGGGTTTGTACAAAATCCAACCTAAGTAACCTTGAAGATGCTGATTGATTAATGTGCATTGCCAATTACCACTTATTACTTATTGCTTATTAAAAGATACAAAACAATAATCTCTAAAAATTACATTTTCTTAACCAAAATATAAATTAGCATGAGCTTATCTATCTCGATTCAGTCTCGTCTTGCACTCGTTCAGCTGCTAGATTTTCAAATCAGACTGGGAAAGCTGTTGTCCCATTTTTTGAAACAAAAATTGAGAGGAAAGTTAAAAGAATTCTTACTAGGTCTTGATAGCATTAGTACAGAAGCTATTCCCATTAGCAAACAGATCAAAGATTGGGATACTGATTCATATGTGATGCCAAAGGGCATGGGATTTGAAGGGATGACCATGTGATGAAAATCTGTTTCATTTAAAGATTGTTGAACTGGGAGGGTGCTGAAAACAGAATCAGTGAGTAATTTTATAGAGGTTTTGGTTAAGCACTTGAAAGAATATAGTTTACAGGGCCTCAAGTAAGGACCATGATAATGGATTGATCTATAAGGAGTTTGAATTAATTACAATGATCTGCTGTTTTGTGGTCCCGATAAATTAAATGTCCCCAGACTCAAAGATTTATCTGTAACAGTTTAAAAAATCAACATCAAAATGTCATCTTTGACATTTTAAGGTTAGAAGTTAAAGACTTCAAAATAGAGATAATGAAGGCAGTATCAATTTCTTTATTGTGCGATGTGTAATTATCTGACTTCCTTTTGAGGTTATTCAAACCATTTAAAAATATCTTCTGATTAATTTCACTGCATCTGCCAATTTTGTTTTTACACACTATAAACTACTCATACAAGATTGGGTATTTTCACTTCCACATAGTTGTACTTCACTGATTTGTTTTTCTTCACCTTCAATTCATGTGTTTTGTCATACTTTTTCAATCCATTGTTGTTTTACTCTTTCACCAATATGACTACATAAATATTAGTAATAACAAAAAGTCTACCTATAATGGCTGTGAAGACAGAAAGGTGGACATCCATTTCTGATTTTTATTTTAGCCAGGTGTAGTTGTGATAGGCGTGATTTGGTTAGAGTGGTTGGGAGGATGATTCAGCAAATGAAAGAGTTGCTTGTTGGGTAGGAAAGGAACTCCAGTCAAAGTCAGCACAAGTAATTTGTACGATCTCTCAGTACAGTAGGCTGCAGGGATAGGAATGAGGATCTGTGGTAGAAATATCCTGTATTTTGTTAAGAAATGTAACATCACATTTGGGGCACAGGTGGTAGAAAGTATGGAGAAACAATCTGCTAGTATCAACTGGCAAGTTTCAAAGGAGGGATGCAACCAGGGTTGTTGATAAGTGAGATGAACAAAATGACTTGGGTGCAGTTTGTTAAAATATATTCTACGCCTTTATTCCTTTCAGCAAAATGTATAGTCATGCATTTTGATAGAAGGAATAAAAGTGTAGACTATTTTCTAAACAGGGAAAATACAAAAATCAGAGATGCAAAGAACCTTGGGAGTCCTTGTGCAGAGTTCTCTAAACTTGCAGGATGAGTTGATGGTAAGGAAGACAAATGCAATGTTAGCATCATTTTGAGAGAACTACAATACAAAAACAAGGAAATAATGCTAAGGCTTTATAAGACATTGGTCATGTTACACTGGGAGAATTGTGAGTAGTTTTAGGCCCATAGTCGAACAAAGTATGTGCTTGCATTGGAGAGTGTCTCGAGGAGGTTCACCAGAATTATTCCAGGAATGAAAGAGTTAACATATGAGGAGCATTTGATGGCTCTGGGCCTGTACTCACTGAAACTTAAAAAGTAGGGAATCTCATTGAAACATATCAAGTATTGAAAGGTGTAGATAGAATGGATGCAGAGAAGCTGTCTCCTATAGTGACTAAAGGGCATGGCCTCAGAATAGCAAGATTTAGAATAGAGATGAGGGGGGGGTTTTAGCCAGAGGGCAGTGAGTCTGGAATTCATTGCCATGGACAGCAGTGGAGACCAAGACATTGACTATATTTAAAGCGCAGATTGATTAGTCAGGGTGTCAGAGGTTTTGGGGAGAAGGCAGGAGAATGGGGTTCAGAGAGATAATAAATCAGCCATGATGGGATGGTGGAGCAGATTTGATGAGCTAAATGGACTAATTCTTTTCCTGTGTTTGATGTCTAACGTGGAGTGCTGGAAATTTAATCCTTTTGATCCATATTGAAAATCCAGGTTTATTCTGCACCTCCTCCCTAACCTTTCCAATTCATGCAACAACTCCATTCCTCCCAAGGATTGTACCCTCCATTCTCATGGCCAATTTTGCTTCCTTTTATCTATTCCTGATTAAATCATGCACCTTATTAACCATGTCACAACCATATCTCCACAAACCAGATTCTCATTAATTCTCTACTCACTCCTCTTACCTTCCTTCAAATTTCCTTTATCACCTCTCTAGTGTTGTTTCTCTCTCAGGTCTCTTGTGAGTAAACAGTGGACTGACCTCCAGGAGCATATGAATGAAAGTAAGTGTAAAGGCAGGGGCCAATAGTGTGGGTACCTTGTGAGCAGGAAGGCAAACATAACAGATGCCTGGATGTACAAGAAGTTAATTACCATTAAATAACACATGCCTTCACTAAATCTAGAAAGGACCTTGAGACATGAAGATACTTTAAAGCTTGCCTGGACTGCCACCTAGAGGCAAAATATAAAAGGGAGCTGAGATCCAGCATACTTGCTGAAAATCAAGTACACCTTCTGTATGGAAAGATGGAGACATTACCATTAGATATGACAGCTGGATATACAGAGTGTGACAGGTAACGTACATTCAGTGGCCACATTATTAGGTATACCTGTACACTTGCTTGTTAATGTAAATCAGCTGATTATTGTGGCAGCAACTCAATGCATAAGAGCATGCAGACCTGATCAAGAGGTTCATTTGCTGTGTAAACTAAACATCAGAATGGGGAAGAAATATAATCCAAGTAACTTTGACTGAGGGACTGGGTGTTAGTTTTAGACAGGGTGGTTTGAATATCTCAGAAACCGCTGATCTCTTGGGATTTTCACACATAACAGTCTAGAAATTACAGAGAATGGTGCAAAATCAATGCATCTGATGAGTGACAGTTCTGTGGGTGAATATGCCTCGTTAATGAGAGAGGTCACAGGAGAATGGCCAGACAGTTTCAAGCTGACAGGAAGGGGACAGTAGCTCAAATAACCACACATTACAACAGTAGTGTGCAGAAAAACATCGCTGAATGCAAGACGCATCGAACCTTGAAGCAGCAGAAGACCACAAAAGTTCGCTCAGTGACTATTATGTACAGGAGGTATCTACAAATGTAGTGACTTGAATTTGTAAAGCAGCTTTAATGTACTCTAAACATCTCAATATATCATTAGAATTATTCCTGACACAGGCCCAGGAAATTACCATGAGGTACTCTTATATTCCTAATTATTTCTCATATCCCATGAGCTGCAAACCTCTGCCCTCTCCAGGACCCTACAACTCACCTACACATTGTGCAAACAAACCTACCAACCAACACATATTTGATATTGTGGGAAGAAATTAGAGAGAACTGGTCATTGGGAGAACATACAAACTCCACACAGGTACTGCTAGAAGTCAAACTGAACTCAGGTCTGTGGAAATCCATCAATGAACTATTGAACCCAAGAAACTGCAATGTATTTCATTACTTGAATATAAATTCTGCACTTGTCGTGGCAGGGTGAAGTCCATGGATTGGTGGTACAGGTAATCTGGCTACTTTCCTGGTACTTTGACCACTACACTTATGCAATGCAGAAATGCATATTGCTATGCACAGTAGAAATTTAGTCACACAAAACTGAAGAAAATGAGAATTTAAATTTTGTTGCAAAAGATGGAGGTGAGGAAGTAGAAAGGTTTGCTGAATGAATTTCAGAATACAAGACTTAACAGTGGTTTATGCATGAATAGGAAGGGGTATAAAATGTCAGAATCTGGACAGGAACATATCCAGAGGTTATGGTTTGGTGATGGTTGCAGAGATGAGTGAGACCAGGAAGGAATTTAAAACTTAGGATAAGAATTTTATATCTTGGGACCTGGTACCAAGGGGAATTGTCAAGGATGGGGAAATACTTGTAATAACTATAGGTAATTGGGTGTGGTCATGACCAGGGCATACATAATAGTGGCAGGTGAGTTGAAATAGGAATGGCTAGAATGGCCAACCATCTCTATTTGGTCATGTCTATCCTAACCTGCAGCCAAATCCTTCATCAGGACTAGGAAGATAGAAAGCAGAAACCAAATAAAAAGGTGGAGAGAGGAGGAGGAGCATGAGCTGATGAGTTATAGGAGAGGGAAGACGATCATGAATTAATGAGGAGGAGGTGAGAAACAGAGGAAGGTGAAGGTAATGGGCAGGTATTGTGAGGGCAGGAGAGAGGAAAGAAAAGGGATAAGGAGGCTGGAGTGATGTGGGAAAACAAAGGAAGCTGTCCTGTCGTATCATATTCCTCTTTTGCCTTTTCCACTTGGCTATATAGTCATGAAGGTAGAGAGAGTAGAGGTGTGTGCTAAGCGTACAACCTTGAGGGGCACTTGTGTTGAAATTGATCAAGGGGAAGATGTTAATACCAATCCGAACTTACTGTGGCCTCCTTTTCAGATAGTTGAGGATTCATTTGGAGAGGGAGTTACAGAGGCCCAGGCTTGAAGCTTCCTAATTAATACTGACAGTATGATGGCTTTCAGCGCTGAGATGTAATCAATAAATAACAGCCTGTTTTGCTGTTGTCAAGGTGCTCCAAAGCAAAGTGGAGAGCTAGTGAGGTTGTGTAGGGGGTGGCAGGCAAATTGCAGTGGGCCCAGATCCTTGCTCAGGCAGGAGTTAAGTCTAGCCATGAACAACTTCTCAGAGCACTTCATCACAGTAGAAGTGAATGCTAGTCACTGAGGTAGCTCACTCTGCTCTTCTATGATTACTGCACTTCTGAAGCAGGTGGGAATATCACACTACAGCAGTGAGGGTTTGAAGATGTTCTTGAACACTTCAGCCGTAGCTTTTCCATATATGGGGGACAGGAAATACAATGTCTCCTAAGAATTTCAAGACTATTCACTCTATTATATCAAAACTGAGTTTTCTAAGACACCTGGTGAAAATGACAATCGCAGAATAAATAATGACGTGACAACATCAGACTTTGCCATCGGCCCCTCCTGCAAATAAAGCTTGCCGGATCTGAAAACCAGATTTCTCAAGCAGCAATTTATGAAATTGTTGTAATCATGGTTATTTGTGGGGTGGCCAATGCTAATAATTTCTTAAAACACATATGGGAGGAAATCCAGACAGTGTTTTAGAAATCATCTCAATAAATTTTAAGCTGGAGAGAAAACAAAGTATGTTCCTGAGAATGCATGTGACCAACCATTCATCCTTTTATAGTTGTCTTATCAGATCTTCAATGTTCTAGTGATGTAGACATTCCCAGTATTTGAATCAGATTGGTTTTATTTGAAGTTCAGTTTGAAAATCCAGCAAGAAGGCAAAAATTGGTAAATTCTAAGACACAGTAAACATTTCTCAAATGGGTAAGAAGTCTAGAAAAAATATTTGGTAGTTAAAATTATTGATAAAGATTACACTTTCTAAGAATTGAAGCCTTAATTTGTCCATCTGAGGAGTTAGGTTCAAAGTTCAAAGTACATATATGTCACCATATACAACCCTGACATTCAATTTCTTTCAGGCATTTACAGTAACTTCAAAGAAACACAAGAGAATCAATGGAAAAACAGCTCATAAAACAGGATAAACAACCAATGTGCAAAAGACATAAAACTGTGTAAATATAAAAAAGAAAAAGACACTAGCTAAGATCCTTCTTCCAGTTCAGCTGATGCTGCCATCACACAGCCTAAACCTTTGAGGAGAGTATGACTTTATCCACAAATGGTGAGAATTGCAGCTCGAGGACGACAATTCATTAGCCAAAGAGGTATGAACCTTTCAATGGGAGGAGGAAGAGGCATAGTTGAAGAACATGTACCCATATGAAGTGTATTGATGTCTAGACATCGCTTTGGCTCCTTGCTAAATAAAACAAATTCTTGAACTTCCAAAAAAAAGAAAAGAAAGTAGTAATAAATAGATTGATTGATTGAGAAAACAAGTTGTAGAGTACTTGAAAGTGAGTCCATAAATTGTGGAACCAGTTCAGTGTTGAGGTGAGTGAAATCATCCACTCTGTTTCAAAAGCCTGATGGCTAAGGGGCAATAGCTGTTCTGAACCTGGTGGTGTGGGTCTTGAGGCACCTGTACCCCCTTCCTGATGGCAGCAGTGATGGAGAGAGTGGCCTGGATGGTGGAGTTCCTTGATGATGGATGCTGCTTTCCTGCGACTCTGCTCCATGTAAATGTGTTCAATGGTAGGGATGGACTGGGCTGTAACCACTACCTTTTGTAGGCTTTTCTGTTCAAGGGCATTGGTGTTTCTAACTGACTCATTGTTTCCTTTCTCCCCCCATTTCCCTCCTTTCTTGTGCATTTTTCCAGTCTTCTGGGATCCGAATCCTTATTATCTTGTTTATATTTTCTGAATTAAATTCTCATCCTCAAACATGTAATGATGTGGGCAGAAGGAAAATTATCCCTCTTACATTTCTTGGTCACGTTGCTGGAGAGTCAATGTCACTCAACCCTGCTACTTTAATCTGGCTCACACCTTCATTAACCTGGTCCAACACTTCTTAACTTTACTGGGATCTTTCTCCTTCTTAAGGTTTAGGATTATGAATTTTCTAAGAGCTTGTGGCGTTGTGGGGTTATTGCTTATGGTTGATGTTGGGGGGTGGATTGAAAGGAATGAGTGTTCAGGTTTGGGGGGTATGGGCCAGCGTTGGTGGAGGTTAGGGTTAGTGATTACGACAAATGTGAGAGGCCAGCAGAGGGAAAGTTGTGGATATTAGGGTTAGGTGTAGGGTTGGATGATGGAGCTGAGGGCCGGGGGTGGGAGAGAAGGTTTGTGGGATGTGGGCCATAGATAAGTGTGGAGGATGGGGCTCAGTTTTGGGTAGGGTAGGGATGGAGGTGAGGGGCTGGAGGATGGAGGGTTGTAGATGTTAAGGTTAGAGATAAAGTTGGGCCTGGCAGAGAGAGAGACATGGGCCTGGCCAGGCCAAGGTTTTGAGGGATGGGGGGTGAGGTAGGGTGGGGAATGGAGAAAAGAGCAACATAACCATAAGATAAAGGAGCAGATTTAAGCCATTTGGCCCATCGAGTCTGCTCCACCATTTCATCATAGCTGATCTATTTTTTTCTCTCAGCCCATCTCTTGCCTTCTTCCCATATCCCTTCACGCCTTGACCAATCAAGAATCTATCAACATCTGCCTTAACTATCCATAAAGACTTGGCCTCTGCAGCTGCCCGTAGCAACAAATTCCAGAGATTCACCACTCTGGCTAAAAAAATTCTTCTGCATCTCTATTATAAAAGGATACCCCTCTATTCTGAGGCTGTGTCCTCTGGCCTTGGACTCATACACCATAGGAAACATCCTCTCCACATCCAGCCTGTCAACACCTTTTACCATTCAACAGGTTTCGATTAGGTCACCTCATTCTTCTGAATTTCAGTGAATACAGGCCCAGAGCCATTAAATGCTCTTCATATAACAAGCCATTGAATCCCAGAATCATTTTTGTGCATCTCCTTTGAACCCTCTCCAGTGTCAGCACATCCTTTCTAAGATTTGGAGCCCAAAACTGCTCACAATACTCCAAGTGAGGCCTCACCAGTGCTTTATAAAGCCCCAACATTACATTCTTGCTTTTATATTCAAGTCCTCTTGAAATTAACGCTAGCTTTGCATTTGCCTTCTTTACCACAAAATCAACCTACAGATTAACATTTAGGGAAATGTGCACAAGAATTCCCAAGTCCCTTTGCAACTCAGAGTTTTGAATTTTCTCTCCATTTAGAAAATAGTCTACCCTTTTAATTCTTCTACAAAAGTGCTTGACCAAAACTTACCAACTCTATATTCCATCTGCCACTTCTTTGCCCATTCTCCTAATCTGTCTAAGTCTTTCTGTAGCCTCCCTGCTTCCTCAAAACTACCTCCCCCTCTGCCTATCTTCATATCATCTACAAACTTTGCAAAGCCATCAATTCTGACATCCAAATCATTCACATATAACGTAAAAAGAAGCAGTGCCAACATGGACCTCTGTGGAACATCACTGGCAGCCAACAAGAAAAGGTTCCCTTTATTCCCACTCTTTGCCTCCTGCCAATCAACCATTGCTTTATCCATGCTAGAATCTTTCCTCTAGTACCTTGGGCTCTTGTTAAGCAGTGTCATGTCAAAGGGCTTCTGAAAATCCAAGCACACCTGTGTGCAAGTAAAGTCTGGAAGTTTGGAAGCATTTTCAGCCACAGGGCTTTCCTCTCAATTCCTCAGCATCATAAAAGTAGTGTCTATTTTCATTATCAATATTACATTAAGGTATCCTAGCTGTGTTGCGTCCACTGGACTGAGGACTTTGTGGATTATGTCATAAGGGAGGTAGTCACACTGCATCTTAGTATTGTACAGACAGAGGGATGAACACTGGGCAGATTAGAAAATAAAAGTAAGGAGTCAAGGACTTTTCTGAGCCTATTTTCACCAATAACAGGGCTTCCTCTTTAGTATCTTTTAATTTTCAGTGACGCAGAGGGTTGTAGAGATCATAGAGGAATTCTGTGATGGACCAATGCTGTCAAGATACCAATTGCTTTATAAAAGCTAATAGGTTGATATCAGTAGCTAAGAAAATGCTGGAATTTATAATAAAATTGTAAAGGTTTTCTTATGCACGCTTAGAAAATTCTAACATAATTGAACAAAGTCAACATAGATTTATGAAGGGGGAAATGGTTGGCTAATCTATTAGTGTTCTTTAAAGTGATTTGTAAAATAGACAAAGGTACCTATTAGATATGGGACATTTAGATTTTCAGAGGCTTTTGATGAGTTCGCTTACAGGAATCTAGTGAAAAAAGGTTAGAACACAGAGAACTGGAGCCAATTGACTATTGTGGATTAAGAGAGACAGAAAGAAACAGTGGAATAAATGGGACTTTCTCACATTGGTATATATCGACATGAGACTGCTTAATATGATAGGAGTCCATGGTATTACAGGAAAGACACTAGCATGGATAGAAGATTGACTGACTGGTGGGAGGCAAAGATTGAATAAAAGGGGCCTTTTCTGGTTGGCTGCTGCTGACTAGTAGTGTTCTGTAGGGGGTCAGTGCTGAGACTGCTTCTTTTCACGTTGCATGTTAATTATTTGGATGACGGAATCGGTGGCTCTCAACAAGCTTATAGACAATAGGAAGATAGATGCAGCGGTAGATAGTATTGAGGAAATAGGAGTCTGCAGAAGGACTTAGATTGTAAGAATAGACAAAGATTTCGCAGATGGAATATCATGTAGGGCAGTGTATGGCCGTGCATTTGGTAGAAGGAATAAAGGCACAGACTATTTTCTAAATGGGGAAAATATTCAAAACTCAGAGATGCAAGGGGACTTGGGAATCCTTGTGCAGGATTCCCGAAGTGTTACCTTGCAGGTTGAGCCTGAGAGAAGGAATGCAAATGCAATGTCAGCATTCTTTGCAAGAGGATTAAATTATAAAAGCAAGGATGTAATGCTGAGCCTTTATAAGGCATGGGTCAGACTGTACTTGGAGTATTGTGAGCAGTTTTGGGTCTCAAAACCCAAGAAAAAAAAAGTGCTGACATTGGAGAAGGTCCAGAGTATGTTCATGAGAATGATTCCGGGGATGAAAAGGTTAACAAATCTTTTCTACAAGTGTATACCTCAGATAAATACTTAGTGGAGATTTGTGATATATATGATATATATGTACAATGTCTGAAATACATCTTATGGAAATGTTTGTTTGATGATGAACTTCAATAAAAAAATAAATTACAAAAGAAAGGTTAACAAATGAAGCACTCTAGGATGTGAGATGGCTCTGGGCTGGTACTCACTGGAGCTTAGAATAATGAGGAGGTATCTCATTGAAATTTGTTGAATATAGAAAGGTCTGGATAGAGTGAATGTGGAGAAGAACTGTTCTATAGTGAGTGAGTCTAGGACTAGAGGGCACAACTTCAGAATAGAGGGATGTCCATTTACAATGGAGATCAGGGTGAATTTCTTTATCCAGAGAGTAGTAGATCTATGGATTTCAATGCTACAGATACCTATGGAGGTCTTGTCATTGGATATATTTAAAACAGAGGTTTATAGGTTCTTGATTGGTCATGGTTATGGAGTGAAGGCAGGAGAATGGGGTTGGGAAGGATAATGAATCAGCCATGATGGCAGACCAGACTTGATTGGTGATTGCCCCATTTCTGCTCCTATTTCTGTCTTATGGTATACTGTAACTAGAGGCATACCATATGGATCAGTGCTTAGGCCCCACCTATTCACAATATACAGTATACCAAAGATTTGATTGAATGGATGCATTACAGTCCTAAGTTTGCTGATAATGGACTACCAAGTGGGAATAGTCTTACTACTGAGGGTAGAGATAAGGATTTGAGAAGTTTAAAAGGGAGCAGTGAGCAGAAAACTAAAGTCTGGCAGAGATCAGCAGCAGAAGCAGAGAACGACCATGTCCTGCCCTCTACTGGCCAATCTACCCAAGAACAAGTATGAGTCTGAGACTCTTATGACCTTAAAGAGACTTCAGTGATCACAAACAATGCAGTTTCTGTGTTGGTCTTTTACAGATGCAAACACGAGAAAATCTGCAGGTGCTGGAAATTCAAGCAACACACACAAAATACTGGTGGAACGCAGCAGGCCAGGCAACATCCATAGGAAGTACAGTTGATATTTCGGGCCAAGACCCTTCATCAGGACTAACTGAAAGAGATAGTAAGAGATTTGAAAGTGGGAGGGGAAGAGGGAAATCCGAAATGATAGAAGACCGGAGGGGGTGGGATGAAGCTAAGAGCTGGAAAGGTGATTGGCAAAAGTGATACAGAGCTGGAGAAGGGAAAGGATCATGGGACGGGAAGCCTAGGGAGAAAGAAAGAGGGAGGGGAACACCAGAGGGAGATGGAGAGCAGGCAAGGAGTAATTGTGAGAGGTACAGAGAAGGGGGGAGGAAAGATAAATAAATAAGGGATGAGGTAAGAAGGGGAGGAGGGGCATTAATGAAAGTTAGAGAAATCAATGTTCATGCCATCAGGTTGAAGGCTACCCAGACGGAATATAAGGTGTTGTTCCTCCAACCTGAGTGTGGCTTCATCTTGACAGTAGAGGAGGCCATGGATAGACATATCAGATTGGGAATGGGACGTGGAATTAAAATGTGTGGCTACTGGGAGATCCTGCTTTCTCTGGCGGACAGAGCGTAGGTGTTCAGCAAAATCGTCTCCCAGTCTACGTCGGGTCTCACCAATTTATAGAAAGCCAAACTAGGAGCACCAAATGCAGTATATCACACCAGCCGACTCACAGGTGAAGTGTCGCCTCACCTTGAAGGACTGTCTGGGGCCCTGAATGGTGGTGAGGGAGGAAGTGTAAGGGCAGGTGAACTACATATACCTGTCTGGACACGCCCCCTGCTGACTGCTCCTGTGGCTCCTCCCACAGACCCCTGTATAAAGGCGATTGAGGCCTGAGCCCGGCCTCTCAGTCTCCAGGATGTAGTATGGTGGTCAACCACTGCTTGTTCCTTCTTCCAGTCAATAAAAGCCGATATCTCACCTTTACGTCTCAGAGAGAGTTATTGATGGTGCATCAATGGGCAGGTGTAGCACTTGTTCCGATGCAAGGATAAGTTCCAGGAAGGAGATCGATGGGAAGGGATGGGAGCGACGAATGGACAAGAGAGTTGCGTAGGGAGCAATCCCTGCGGAAAGCAGGAGGGGGGAGGGAAAGATGTGCTTGGTGGTGGGATCCTGTTGGAGGTGGTTTTTCTCTGTCCCTCTCACAATCACTCCTAGCCTGCTCTCCATCTCCCTCTGGTGCTCCCCTCCCCCTTTCTTTCTCCCTAGGCCTCCCGTCCCATGATCCTTTCCCTTCTCCAGCTCTGTATCCCTTTTGCCAATCGACTTTCCAGCTCTTAGCTTCATCCCTCCCCCTCCCATCTTCTCCTATCATTTTGGATCTCCCCCTTCCCCTCCCACTTACAAATCTCTTACCATCTCTTTTCTCATTTAGTCCTGACGAAGGGTCTTGGCCCAAAACGTCGACTGTACTTCTTCCTATAGGTCTTTTACAGAGCTTGATTTCAAGGAAATGAGATTTAAAATGTGGTTGGTCTCAATGAATAACTGTTTTTCAGACAAATAAGGCTGAATGTCATACAGAAGACAGTTTTTGGGCTTTGCACTGTTGTTGCTGTTACTTGGACAATGAAAATCTCAGTGCAAAGTGAGGAATTGAATTTCGCTTAGTATGCATGTATGTATTCATTCATTCCCTTAGAATTTCCCTTACAGTATTGCTGTGCCCCAAAAGTAAGTTAATTTCTAATCGCAGTGTTTTTGTTAGTTATTCAAAGGAGTTTATAGGTCTATATGTTTTCGCACATAAACTCTTCTTGGGCTTCAGCTGGGTCCAGATTTTAACTGATGTTTTGACAACACAAACACCACCATCTTCATTAGGGATGATGCCAAGGCATGTCTAGTCTGGTGGTGTATAAACTCAACTCCCATCAGCCATCCATCCTGATCTGTTAGTCCTTAACCAATCAGGTTTCTGCTGTCCCTCCTTGTTTAAAATCATATTCCAGCTCTTACTTATAGTGAGACCTTCAGCTTTGTTGAAATTCTTACTGAAAACAGGATTGATTTCAACGGCAGAAAGCTACTGTGCAGCACCATTTGCTTTTGGGATCGCCTGATGAAGGAAGCCATTGAAGTAAGACTAGAAAATAAGAATTTAAACAGAAATGACGACAAATGGGAAGAGGGCATGTCCTGGGTAATGGGGATGCTTACTGATAGATGCCACCTTTTTGAAGCATTGTCTTTTGACGGTGTCCCTGATGCTGGAGAAGTTAGTGCCCATGATGGAGTTGGCTGAGTTTACAACTTTCTGTAGCTTTTTCTGATCCTGTGCCCTAGATGATGATGCAGCCAGTTAGAATGTTCTCCACAGTCCATCTGTAGAAATTTGCAAGAGTCTTCAGTGAAGTATAGCCATGGGTATACCTTCTTCCTAGTTGCATTAATATGTTAGGTCCAGGATAGATCTTCAGAGATGCTGACACCTGGGAATTTGAAACTGTTCACCCTTTCCACTGCTTATCCCTTGGTGAATGCTCCCTTGACTTCACTTTCCTGAAGTCCAATATCAATCTGTTGGTCTTACTGATGGTGAGTGCAAATTTGTTATTGTTACACCACTCAGCCAGCAGATCTATCATGCTCCTTTACACCACCTCATCAGCATCTAAAATTTTGCTAACAGCAGATGTGTCATTAGCAATTTTATAGGTGGTATTTGAGCTGTGTCTAGCCCCTCATTTGAGGGTGTAGAGCAGAAGACAAAGCACACTCCCTTGAGATGTGCTAGTATTGATTTCAGCATGAAGAGATGTTATTTCTGATCTGTACTAACTGAGGTCTCCTGGTGAGGAAGTTGAGGATAAAGTTGCAGAGGGAGATACAAAGGCCCAGGTTTTTGAAGCTTGTTGTTTAGAAGAGGGTACGTTGGTGTTGGCTGCAGGGATTCACGCAGTTGTAGTTTGTCAAAGCATGCATAAAAGGGGCTGAGCTCATCTGGGAGTGAAGCATCACAACCATTCATGATGTTAGGATTTACCTTGTAGGAAGTATTAGCCTGAAAACCCTGCCAGAACTGATGTGCATCCAATTCCATCTCTAACTTCCATCAGAATTGTTTACTCACTCTTAAATTAGCCTTCTGTAGGTTCTACTTAGGCTTCTTGTATAGTTCTGGATCACTAGTCTTGAGTGCCACAGATCTAGTCCACAGCAGACTACAGGTCTCCTGGTTCATCTGTGGCTTTTGCTATGGGTATGGCCAAAGTTCAAAGTAAATTTTTAGCAAAGTACATACAGTACTCGTCACCATATACAACCCTGAGATTTATTTTCTTGAACACCAATAGCCATAATCAAATCAATGAAAGACCACACCAACAGGGTGGACAACCAGTGTACAAAAAAAACCAAAAAGAATGAAAAAAATAATAAATAAGCAGGAAATAAAGAACTTGAGATGAGTCCTTGAAAGTGAGTCAGTGAGTTGTGAGAACATAGAAAACAGGTGCAGGAGTAGGCCATTCGGCCCTTCAAGCCTGCACCGCCATTCAATATGATCATGGCTGATCATCCAACTCAGAAAGCTATACCTGCTTTCTCTCCATACCCCCGATCCCTTTAGCCACAAGGGCCATATCTAACTTCCTCTTAAATATAGCCAATGAACCGGCCTCAACTGTTTCCTGTGGCAGAGAATTCCACAGATTCACCACTCTGTGTGAAGAGGTTTTTCCTCATCTCGGTCCTAAAAGGCTTCCCCTTTATCCTTAAACTGTGACCCTCATTCTGGACTTCCCCAAATTTGGAAACAATCTTCCTGCATCTAACCTGTCCAATCCCTTTAGAAATATAAACGTTTCAATCAGATCCCCCCTCAATCTTCTAAATTCCATTGAGTATAAGCCTAGTCAATCCAGTCTTTCTTCATATGAAAGTCCTGCCATCCCAGGAATCAATCTGGTGAACCTTCTTTGTCCTCCCTCTATGGCAAGAATGTCTTTCCTCAGATTAGGGGACCAAAACTGCACACAATACTCCAGCTGTGGTCTCACCAAGGCCTTTTTACAACTGCAGTAGAACCTCCCTGCTCCTGGACTCAAATCCTTTTGCTATGAATGCCAATATACCATTTGCCTTTTCCACCGCCTGTTGTACCTGCATGCCCACCTTCAATGACTGGTGTACAATGACACCCAGGTCTCATTGCATCTCCCCTTTTCCTAATCGGCCACTGTTCAGATAATAATCTGTTTTCCTGTTCTTGCAACCAAAGTGGATAACCTCACATTTATCCACATTAAATTGCATCTGCCATGAATTTGCCCTCTCACCTAACCTATCCAAGTCACCCTGCATCCTCTAGGCATCCTCCTCACAGCTAACACCACCGCCCAGCTTCGTGTCATCTGCAAACTTGGAGATGCTGCATTTAATTCCCTCGTCTAAATCATATAATATATCTAGATAGAACAGTTCAGTGATGCATGAGTGGAGTGAAGCTGAACCCCATGGTGAGAGTTCTGATGCTCCTGCACTTCCTGAAAGCAGTAATCAGCAATGAGAATAAAGCATGACCTGAGTGGTGGGTGTCCCTGATGATGGATGCCACTTGCCTCTAACACTCTAGATGCTCAATGGTGGAGAAGGCTTTACCTGTGCTGGATTGGGCTGCATCCACTACTTTTTGTAGGCTTTTCGTTTCAAGAGCATTGGTGTATCCACACCAGGCTGTGATGCTGCCAGTCAATCTACTCTCCACCACACAATTATAGAAGTTAGATCTCATTCCGAATCTTCACAAACTCCTAAGGAAGTGGAGGTATTGCTGTGCTTTCTTTGTAATTGCGCTTACATGCTGGGCAAGTTGCTGACTCTCTCCACCTCTAATACCCTGATGAGGACTGGCTCATGGAGCTCCAATTTTCTCCTCCTGAAGGCAATATCCTCAACGATGATTTGAAATGTTTTGGGGTGGACTATTCCTTGTCTGGTGACAGCATCATGCAGTATCTCAAGTGCCTGATTACAGTCGATGATGGTGGTATGTATTACACAGTGGAACTCCCTTGGTAAATAGAATGGTTCTAGTTAGTTTCTTGGTCTTGCTGACATTGAATAAAAGGTTGTTATGGCATCACTCAGCCAAATTTTCAATATCTCTTTCAGCACCTTTGACTCGACCTACAACAATGTACCATCAGCAAATTTGAACATGGCATTGGAACTGTGCTTAGCCACACAGTCATAAGTGAGTACAGCAAGGTGCAAAACACACAGCCTTGTGGTGCATCTGTGCTGATGAAAATTGTGGAGGAGATGTTGTTGCCAATCTGAACTGACTGGGATCTGCGAGTGAGGAAATCAAGGATCAATTGCATAAGTATTGAGGACTAGGCCTTGAAACTTATTGATTAGTTTTGAGGATGCGATCGTTTTCAATGTTAAACTATAGTCGATAAAGAGTATCTTGTATATATGCATCTTTGCTGTCCGGATGTTCCAGTGTTGAGTGAAAAAACAATGAAATGGCATCTGCTGTTGACCTGTTGTTCCAATGGTCAAATTAAGTGAATACAAGTTGAATTCAATTAGATTTTATTTATTTATTTATTTATTTATTTAATAAAAACATCCTTCACATACATGAGTAAAAATCTTTACGTTACATCTCTGTCTAAATGTGCAATGATAGTAATTTATAAAATTTTATAATAAGTATAACAGTCAATGTAACAATACACTTAAATCAGCGTGAGTTAATCAGTCTGATGGTCTGGTGGAAGAAGCTGTCCTGGAGCTTGTTGGTCTTGGCTTTTATGCTGCAATACCATTTCCCAGATTGTAGCAGCTGGAATAGATTGTAGTTGGGGTGACATGGGCCCTTTTCACACAGCTGCCTTTGTAAATGTCCTGAATAGTGGGAAATTCACAAGTACAGATGAGCTGGGCTATCCGCACCACTCTCTGCAGAGCCCTGCGATTAAGGGAGGTACAGTTCCCAAACCAGGCAGTGATGCAGCCAGTCAGGATGCTCTCAATTGTGTCCCTGTAGAAAGTTCATAGGATTTGGGGGCCCATACCAAACTTCCTCAATTGTCTGAGGTGAAAGAGGGGCTGTTGTGCCTTTTCCACCACACAGCTGGTGTGCACAGACCGCACAAGGTCCTCGGTGATGTGAATGCCGGGAACTTAAAAGCTGTTTATCCTCACAACCTCAACCTATTGATGTCAATAGGGGTTAGCCCATCTACCTTCTTCCTGTAGTCCACAACCAGTTCCTTTGTTTTTGCAACATTGAGGGAGAGGTTGTTTTCTTGATTCCAATGTGTCAGAGATGACTTCTTCCCTGTAGGCCGCCTCATTAATGTTTGAGATAAGGCCAATCAATGTAGTGTCATCAGCAATCAATAGTGTTGTTGCTTCTCAGGCAGGAGTTGATATGTTTCATCACCAACCTCTCAAAACACTTCAGTGGACACAAGTGCTACTGGACAATAGTCACTGAGGCAGGTTGCCATATTCTTCTTAGCCACTGGTATAATTGAAGCCTACTTAAAGCAGGAGAGTATCTTAGACTGCTGAAGTGAAAAGTTAAAGATCTCAGTGAACACTCCAGCTGGTTAATCAGGTCCTTAGTTCTTGGCCAGGTACCCTGTCTGGGTCGGATGCTTTCTGTGGGTTCACCATCCTGAAGGATGTTCTCACATTGGCCTCAGACTGAAGAAGTCATAGGATCATCAAGGGCTGTGGGAGTTCATGATGGTTCCTCCATGTTTTGATGGTTGAAGCAAGCATAGAAGGCATTGAGCTCATCTGGAAGTGAAACCCTGTTGTCATCTATGTCACTTGATTTCACTTTGTAAGAGGCAATAACATTCATGCCCTGTCACAGCTGTTGAGCTTCCTTCATTGATTCAAGTTTAGTCTGGAACTGGCACTTCGCCCGTGAGATGGCTTTTTGGAGATTGTACCTGGACCTTTTAACTTTCTTGGTCACTAGACTTGAACGCCGGTGATCTGGGCCTCAGTAGTTTGTAAATTCCATGGTTCACCCAGGGCATTCAGAAGCCACTCCACTGCCTCCTGTGACCACCCTTTTGTTGTCCTCATCTGAGCCTTACGCTTTAGCCTCTGCCTGTATGTAGGGAGGAGAAGGACAGCCAAGTGATTTGATTTCCTGAAGTGAGCAGCAAGCATTCTTTAGCTTAGTGTAGCAGTGGTCTAGTCTGTCAAGATGTCTGGTGCTACAGGGTATATGCTGTTGGTAATTGGGCAGGGATTTCTTCAGGCCTAATTGAAATCCCCGACTATAATTTGAAATATGTCGGGGTGGACTGTTTGTTTGGTGATGGCATCATGCACTGTATTAAGTGCCCGATTACAGTCGGTGATAATGGTATGAAGGAGAACTTTCTTGGTAAATAGAATGGTCAGCATTTAATCACTACAGAGAGTTTATCATGAAACATACCTCCACCTTTTGCCTTTTCCAAATTAGCAGTTTGGTCCATCTTGTACATCAAGAAGCCTTCAGGTCTGATCATCGTATCTGGCGTACTCTGAGTAAGCCACATTTCAGTAAAATGTAGAACACAAGAATTTCTCATTTCCCTGCGGTACAGCAATCTTGCCCTCAGATCCTCAATTTTGTTCTCCAGTGACTGCACATTTGCTAACAAGATGCAGGGTAGAAGGGGTCCTCTTCCCACTGTTTCAGCCTGGCTTGGAATTCCCCCTCTCGTCTCACTTCTGGCCATGGGGATGGACTTTTGTCTGCTTAAAGGTGCTATGCCTGCTTTCTTGAGAGTAAAGTCTACCGAGTCCTTAAGATGATCGTGAAATCTGTAGTTCATTATGTCAATTTAAAAGGGAAATTCCATGCTGCAGATTGTCATGAGCTTGCCATATTCCAAAGAGGAATATTTATAAGTTTTGTTCCTAACCCATTGTTCACCAGTGCCATCTTGTATGTTCTTGAAGGCACACACTCATCCACACAGGTCTTGATGATGTTGGTGACAACTGCAGCATGTTTATTCAGATTCAAAGATGAATCTTTGAATGTTGTCCAATCCACCAACTCAAAGCAGTCCTGTAAGCACTCCTCTACCTCCCTTCACCATACTTTCTAGGTTCTCACCTCCGGTGCTGTGGTCTTCTGCCTATATGCTGTGAGTACAAGTACAACCAGGTGATCGGACTTTCCAAAGTGTGGGTATAGGATGACAGTAAGTGTTCTAGATGGTGGTCAAGTGTTAGAGGAAAACCTATAAAAATATTCCATTACAGGATATTCAATTGTCTTATAAAATGGTTCCCAAAGCATTAAAACACTGATTTAGTTCCAGAATTATTCCAGGTTCTTTAGCTGTTATTGAAATTTTCAGTCACGAAAGGCAGCCCTAAATCCTCATACCACAGTGTAGCCATTTAACAACATAAATGCCATGTTCTCACAACATTCTTTCTCTCACTTCCCCATGTACATCTAATAATTGTGCCAACTAAACTTGCCTGCCAAAAATAGTAGGGTTAAACTTTGTTTTGCATGCTTAATAATTAATCTCAGTTTTGGCAGCAGTGGTCTCAGTTAAAGGGAATTGTGAATTGCTCTGCAGTCCATATGAAATACAGCTTTCAATCACAGCTTTCATCAATTTGCCAATCAGTGTCCAGAGACTGATGTGGTGACTCACATTTAATAGGAACCAACACCTTCAGAAAATAACTACATTTTGAAAATCTTATACATTTCTTTTTGCGGAAATAGTTTAACTACTGCTGATAAATCCTCATTATGTCAATACTGGTTAGTAAGATTTTACAAATAAGTCAATTATTTAGGGATTCCATTTCCAACATTTTCTAGAGCTTTAACTAGGTATGTATTTATCAAAGTATTTGAATCGATGAGTTTGTTATTGAATAGAAAAAAGGTTTATCGTAAATTAGCCAATATATGAAAAGACATTCAGCGACTTAATTTATGAGGACTGAGCAAGTGAGTAATTAACTTCAGTACAATGACATCTAAATTGACTGTGGGTCCTGAATAGGACAAGTTATGCAATGGGCCAGAATCTTTTAACATACAAATATTCTGCTACAGTATTATGGAACATTGGCCTTGAGACAAGTACTTTTAGTGCCATGTAACAATATAATTTTTGAAGTACTGAATCTTCAGCATGTTTGATCTTCATAGTGGCAGCCTTACATCCTTACAGATTGGTATGGGAACACTACAAAATGTAATGCATTCAGCCCGGTACACCACGGGTACAACCCTCCCAATCACTGCGCACATTTACATGAAATGTTGCCATAGGAAAGCAGCATCCATCACAGATCCTCACCACCCAGTCCATACTCTTTTCTCACTACTGTCATCAAGGTACTTTGTATCGATTGTAGTTGTATATCTGACCAAACAAAAATGACATGCAGAGTGCCTCAAGGGTCCATACTAGAGCCTCCTCTGTTTAACATATACATGCTTCCTCTAGTTCACATTATGGTAAGAAGCAAAATATCTTACCTTAATTATGCAGATGACACTCAGATTTATTTAACAGTGTCATTGAGTGACTAAAGTCCCATATAATTACTAAAAACTGTACTTCAGGGAAGCACTGGAGCAGTTAAGATCCCAATCAAAGGAAAAGCCTTTGCCTAATGATGGAATCATACTTCCACAAGTGAAGATCAATCTCTTGTTACACTGGTAGATCATTTGGAGGGGTGTAGGGCTCTTTAATGCAAACTCAAACGGGCCATTCCAATTAAGTTCTACTTTGTTTGAGGGAATTAAGTTTCTACAACACAAAGGTGCTCTTTACTGTACAGCAGCAATTTCAAAGTTAGCTAAATTTGTGTTACATGATTGAAGGAACATGGCAAAGAAATTTAATCCACTGTATTGAAATATTCCTATTGGGACACTGAGTCTAAACTCAGAAAGTTACAGTGGCAGGGTGAGTGGCTCAGTAGACAGAATACAGTATTATATGTGAAACTACCGCCAGGTTTAAGATTTTCACCTTCATTCCAATAAAGAATGTGGACATGGATGAGGAGCAAAATAGAAAAATGTAGCTGTACAATGAATCAATGTTCTGCAAAAAAATAAAACAGTAAAATCTGAATGTGTAAGGAGGTAGCACCCATGGAGAGAGGAAAGAATTGTATCAAAAATGGTCAGAGTTTGAAAAGTGAAAGAAAACTTGCAGACATTGGAAAAAATTGAAAATGCTGGAAACACTTAGCAGCCAGCACCATCTGCAGAGACAAACAACTATCACCAAATGCTGATGATTGCCTCCAAGAACTTGACACAGTCATCAGCCCTCCACTTTGCCCACACTCAACTCAAAGGTACTGCCCAACCCAATTTATACCCTTAGTAATCTCTGTTCTAACACCAGAACTAGTCAGTTCTGGCACAGACTGGAAACGTTGCTTAGCTAGAATTGTCTATTTTGATGTTCACCTAGACAGAAGATATTACTTGAGCCTGCATTGGAATTTTTGAAATTGTAAGAAGCCAAAGATGGAGAGGTCAGAGTGGGATGAAGAATTAAAGTATGATAAGTCATAGGAGCAGAATTAGGCCATTTGTCCTGTTGAGTTTGCTCCACCATTCGATCATGGCTGATGTAATTTCTTCCCTAATCTCATTCACCTACCTTCTCCCCATAACCTTTGATGTTCTTATTAATCAAGAACTTACCAACCTCTGCTTTAAATGTATGCAAAGTCATGGCCTCCACAGCCATCTGTGGCAATGAATTCCACAGATTCATCATCCTCTAGCTAAAGGAATTCTTCCTCATCTATTTTCTAAAGGGATGATCTTGTATTCTGAGGCTGTGCCCTCTGGTCCTAGATTCATTCACTAATTGAAACATCCTCTCTGCATCCACTCTAACTCATCCTCAGGTTTTTGATAAGTTTCAATGAGATCCCTCCTTCATTTTTCTAAACTCCAATGAGTGCTGACCCAGAGCCATCAAACACTCATAATACATTAACCGTTTCATTCCTGGGATCATTCTCCTAAACCTCCACTGGACCTTTTCCACCACTAGTATATACTTTCGTAGTTACGGGGCCCAATACTACTCACTACTCCAAATGTGGTCTGACCAATGCCTGGTAAAGCCTTAGAGTTGCATCCTTGCCTATATATTCTAGTCCTCTCAAAGTTAATACTAACATTGCAATTACCTTTCTTACTACAGACTCAACCAGCAAGTTAGCATTTATGAAATTTTGCACAAGGACTCTCAAGTCCCTTTGCACCTCTATGCCCTTATTCCTTCTATCAAAGTGCATGACCATACTCTTCCCTACATTTGCCACTTCTTTGTCCATTCTTTTAATCTGCTTAAGCCCTTCTTCAGACTCCCCAGTTCCTCAACACTACCTGTTCTTCCACCTAACAACACACACAAAATGCTGGTGGAACACAGCAGGCCAGGCAGCATCCATAGGGAGAAGCACTGTCGACGTTTCGGGCCGAGACCCTTCGTCAGGACTAACCGAAAGGAAAGATAGTAAGAGATTTGAAAGTAGTGGGTTAGGGGGAAATGCGAAATGATAGAAGACCGGAGGGAGTGGGTTGAAGCTAAGAGCTGGAAAGGTGATTGGCGAAAGTGATACAGAGCTGGAGAAGGGAAAGGATCATGGGACGGGAGGCCTCGGGAGAAAGAACGGGGGAGGGGAAAACACCAGAGGGAGATGGAGAACAGGCAAACAACGAAATATGTCAGGGATGGGGTAAGAAGAGCAGGAGGGGCATTAACGGAAGTTAGAGAAGTCAGTGTTCATGCCATCAGGTTGGAGGCTACCCACCCGGTATATAAGATGTTGTTCCTCCAACCTGAGTGTGGATTCATCTTGACAGTAGAGGAGGCCATGGATAGACATATCAGAATGGGAATGGGACGTGGAATTAAAATGTGTGGCCACTGGGAGATCCTGCTTTCTCTGGTGGACCAAGCGTAGGTGTTCAGAGAAACGGTCTCCCAGTCTGCATTGGGTCTCACCAATATATAAAAGGCCACACTGGGAGCATCAGACGCAGTATACCACACCAGCCGACTCACAGGTGAAGTGTCGCCTCACCTGGAAGGACTGTCTGGGGCCCTGAATGGTGGTGAGGGAGGAAGTGTAAGGGCAGGTGTAGCACTTGTTCCATTTACAAGGATAAGTGCCAGGAGGGAGATCGGTGGGAAGGGATGGGGGGGGACGAGGACGAGTGGACAAGGGAGTCACGTAGGGAGCGATCCCTGCAAAAAGCAGAAAGAGGGGGGAGGGAAAATGTGCTTGGTTGTGGGATCCTGTTGGAGGTGGTGGAAGTTAAGGAGAATTATATGTTGGACCTGGAGGTTGATGGGGTGGTAGGCAAGGACAAGGGGAACCCTATCCCGAGTGGGGTGGCAGGTGGATGGGGTGAGGGCAGATGTACGGGAAATGGGAGAGATGCATTTGAGAGCAGAGTTGATGGTGGATGAAGGGAAGCCCCTTTGTTTAAAAAAGGAAGACATCTCCTTCGTCCTGGAATGAAAAGCCTCATCCTGAGAGCAGATGCGGCAGAGACGGAGGAATTGTGAGACGGGGATAGCACTTTTGCAACAGACAGGGGACAGGGTGGGAAGAGGAATAGTCCAGGTAGCTGTGAGAGATGTCTTCCTTTTTTAAGTAAAGGGGCTTCCCTTCGTCCACCATCAACTCTGCTCTCAAACGCATCTCTCCCATTTCCCACACATCTGCCCTCACCCCATCCACCTACCAACCCCACTCGGGATAGGGTTCCCCTTGTCCTTACCTACCACCCCACCAGCCTCCAGGTCCAACATACAATTCTCCATAACTTCCGCCACCTCCAACGGGATCCCACGACCAAGCACATTTTCACTCCCCCCCCCCCCCCTTTCTGCTTTTCGCAGGGATCACTCCCTACACGACTCCCTTGTCCACTCGTCCCCCCCATCCCTTCACACCGATCTCCTTCCTGGCACTTATCCTTGTAAGCGGAACAAGTGCTACACCTGCCCTTACACTTCCTCCCTCACCACCATTCAGGGCCCCAGACAGTCCTTCCAGGTGAGGCGACACTTCACCTGTGAGTCGGCTGGTGTTGTATACCGTGTCCGGTGCTCACGGTGTGGCCTTTTATATATTGGTGAGACCCAACGCAGACTGGGAGACCGTTTCGCTGAACACCTACGCTCGGTCCGCCAGAAGAAGCAGGATCTCCCAGTGGCCACTCATTTTAATTCCACATCCCATTCCCATTCTGATAGGTCTATCCATGGCCTCCTCTATTGTCAAAATGAATCCAAACTCAGGTTGGAGGAACAACACCTTATATACCAGCTGGGTAGCCTCCAACCTGATGGCTTGAACATTGACTTCTCTAACTTTCATTAATGCCCCTCCTCCCCTTCGTACCCCATTCCTGACAATATTTAGTTGTTTGCCTGTTCTCCATCTCCCTCTGGTTTTTCCCCCTACCTCCTTTCTTTCTCCTGAGGCCTCCTGTCCCATGATCCTTTCCCTTCTCCAGCTCTGTATCACTTTTGCCAATCAGCTTACCAACTCTTGGCTTCATCCCACCCCCTACGGTCTTCTCCTATCATTTCACATTTCCCCCTCCCCCCTCTACTTTCAAATCTCTTACTATCTTTCCTTTCAGTCAGTCCTAACGAAGGGTCTTGGCCCGAAACGTTGACAGCGCTTCTCACTATAGATGCTGCCTGGCCTGCTGTGTTCCACCAGCATTTTGTGTGTTGTTTGAATTTCCAGCATCTGCAGATTTCCTCGTGTTTGCTCCTCCACCTATCTGTATCATCTACATATTTGTCCACGAGGCTACCCATTCCATCATCCAAATCACTAACACCGCTAGTAACCAGCAGCCAATCAGAAAAAGTCTACTTTATTCCCACTGTTTGCCTCCTGCCAGTCAGCCAATCTTCTAACCATACTAGAATCTTTCCTCTAACACTGTGGGCTCATGTTCAGCAGCCTCATGTCTGGCACCACAGAGACTTCTGAAAATCCAAGTAAACAATATCTACTGACTCCTTTGTCTATCCTGCCTGTTATTTCCTCAAAGAATTCCAGCAGATCTGTCAGGCAAGATTTTGCCTTAAGGTAACCATGCTGACTTTGGCCTATTTTATGGTGGGTAACCGGACTATGACTTTCTTTCTTTGCCTTCCTCCCTTCGTAAAGAGTGGAGTGATATTTGCGACTTTCCAGGCCTCTGGAGGCAGGCAGCTGAAAGCTTGCAATCATCTTTGTGTGCCAAATGGAGGTGTTTTACAAACTGATCATCCAATCAGTTTAATTTCTCAGCTATAGATGAATCCAACGCTGAATTCAGTGTACTAAACTGGACAGATTGCAGGTGAATTTCTGCTTCACCTGGATAATGTTTGGGTTCCTGTATAGTAGGAGGGGAAGAAATAAAAATACCGGTGTTGTATCTTTAGTTGTATGGGGAAGTATCAGAAGGGGATTGGGTTCAGGTAGGTGCAGAAGAACAAACCATGAAACTGAGGAGTTAACAATCAGAGAGCACAGGGGAGGGAAAGATGTATCACATTGAAAAGTGTGGAAATCCTGAAGGATGATCTATTGAATGTGAAGCCAAGTGAATTGGAAAAGGAGGATAAGTGAAATGTCTCCATGTTCTGGGTGGGGGTTGAGGGCGAGTGCAGGAATGGACATACATTTCAGAGCATGTTAACTGTATTGAGGTGGTCAGAAAAGAGATCTTTGAAACTGTTTGGAAAGACATTACCAAAAGATATACAATAAAGCTGGAGAACCTGCAAGAATGGAATAGTATCCATGCTAGAAGCAGAGAGGAACGATGTGGTCAGGATAACTATGGGAGGCTGTGGGCTTTTAATAGATACTTGTTGCTAACCAGTTCCTAAGAAGGAAGTAGTTAAATTGTAAAAGGGCAAGGAGCAGTCAGAAATGGGTCATGTGGAAGCAAGAACAGAGTGAAAATTGGCAGTGCTCTCTCGCTTTCAAATGGTCCATCCCTAACCCTTCTCTTCATTTCTTGTCTCAATCTCTCTCCTACCCAAAGAAAGAGTGGGTTCCCCTTATCCCCGACTTTCCACCCCACCTTTATATTCAAGGGATCACACTCATTTCTGCCACCTTCAGCAAAATGCCATCTCCACCAGACAAACCTTTTCTTTACCTGAACTATCAGCATTTTGAAGGAGCCTTACGTTCTGTGACTCCCACATTCTTTCTCTGCCAGTACCATTCTCTGTTTTGACAGCAGCATCTTATCCATCTTGGAGATGTAACACATGCAGTTGTACCTCTTCCCTTCCTAACGTCCAGATACCGAAGTGAAGAAATGATTCATTTTCTCTTCCCCCAGATGTACTGCTTGTGCTCAAAGAAACTCAGCCCCAGTTGTTGACAGCTTTGCAGGTCACCTTCATTTGAATTGCAAATGTGAGGGTGTTACAGCAGTCTGCAAGACATTGTTTACCCTTGAACACTTTCTCTCATGATCTGAAGTCCCATGACCGCACTCACCCATTACATCCTCCTTTAACAGAGCAACCTTCCACATGCTGTAAATGTCCCCGTGGTCAAATATTCCCCTGTTAGAGTATATGCCACCATGGTTGTAGCCCTGTCTGGGCTCCAAAGTGCAGAGGACATTGGTCAAGAGCACACCATGCATCAGAGCAGTTTGCTGCAGTTGAAACCGCAGCTTGGGCCACTCCGTTTGTAATGGCACAAGATTTTGTATATGAATATTTTACACAGTTTTAGCATGTTTCTAGTCTTTGGACCCAGGTTTCTGTCTGGGACGCTTGACTGGCAAATGGCCTTTTAACTTGTGTGGGGTGTAGTTGAGATTCTATCTGGGACTGCTGTGTTACTCAAAGAGGGGGCAGCATATAGGGGTGGCTTTATTTTTAGATTGCTGAACTGTTGGAGCATAACTAAACCTGATGAAGTGCAGCATTGTACATCTTGTGTTGCCTACATTTCCCTCCCCTTCCTGATCTCCATCCAAAGAAGCTTGGTTCGCTTGGTCTTGTGCCACCAAATCACACTGTTTTGTATTGTTATGGTATATGCAGCAGTACAAAACCTTTCTAGAGAGGTGTCATGTATCAAAGGAAACCTCCAGATAAGTCACTCTCAGGTTGACCTTGGCTCCATTACTACTAGGGCATAGGTTGCTTTGGTTCATATGTGCCTTGTTGCTTTTGCATTCCTCACCGGGACTACTGGCATCCTGAGTGTGCTGGGATATGTGAACAGGGACAAAGTGCCAAAGGACAAATGAACAAATCATTGGCTGCAGCTCTGCAATTTTGTGTACACCTGCAGAAGGATCTTTATCCACTTACAGGTCAACTAAAATGATGGCCTTTATGATTAATAACTCCATAATCAGAGGTTGTCTTGACTAATTTGAGGTCAATTTTAGCCCAGGATCTGAGCAGATTGGAATGGCAGGATGCTGACAGTTCTCTCCAGGACTGATGGGAGCAGCCAGAAGGATTCACTGCTTGGAATGTTGCCCTTTGAATATATATTCTAAAGGATGTGTACATCAGGAATCGAGATTTAAGGAGCAGGAAAAGCCAGAAATCAATGTCAGCAGGAAAAGAGATGAATGAGTGGTGTTTTACCACAGTCAGAATGTGGTTAGTATGTTTCTCTATCAGCTGAACATTATGGACAGTGGGAAAAGGCATTGCAGGAAAGTTTTAAATGCTCGTTGACAGGATGTGCCAATGTGGATTGGAGACTTCTCTGTAGTACTTTAGGAAGTGCCCTGGGAAGTTCTATTCAGGGTAATGTATTAATATTTTTTATTCCTCAGTTGTAATATTTAACAAATGTGTTAATCCTTAATGTATATGCATTGAATAACTTAATTTTAGCCTCTATTATAATCTTAGCCTACTCAGGTTAAAATGACTATGGTCTGTAGTCGGCAGATTTAATCTGAAAGTCAAAAATTCTGCAGATGCTTGAAATCTGAAAGCACGGTAGAAGATGCTGGAAAGCTCGGTCAGTGAGATGACATGTGTAGAAAGACAAGCAGTGTTAACATTTCAGATTGAAGATCCTTTATCAGAATTGGGGAAAGAGCAGCTAAAGGCATAACTAACATGTTCTGTTCCCCTTCTTTCTGATTTCTGACAAAAGATTTTGATCTGAAACATTAACTCCTGTTCCCCTCCCCCCCCCACTGCCCCACAGACGCTACTAGATCTGCTAAGAGTTTCCATTGTCGTCTAATTTGGTTTAGCCTTCTGTTTGCAGACAATCTTTTCTAATGTTTAAATAGTCATTTCTACACAATTTTCCTTATGCTCCAAACCTTCTGCAATAAAATCATTTTTGCTATTTTGCCTTCTGTTATCTGGATTTTACTTTCTTCGTCACATGAATCAATGCAATGATATTCCACTGTATAATACTTTAGTTTTTCATCATTTAAAAATAATTAAATGTATAAAAGACAGATTTCACTTTTTCTGGTGTGTTAAAATCTTGTTGACCCAAAAAGTTTGGAACAATTGGTTGGAAAATAAACCCTGTATATTTACATTATTGCAGCTTCTTTCAAAATGAAGCATTGAATCATGGGAGCATTTGGCTTGATGTGTAAAATGTCATTGCACACAATTTTCATTATTTTGCTGTACTACACTCTGTCACCAGCCCTTAAGGCACATTTTCCATGGTAACTGATAGCACACAGGCTAACATGGGGAACAGGCGTAACATGAGGTATTTGTCATCTGCAACGGATATTATCTCGGCAGTTATGCATTTCTGTTTTCTTCTCCATTGCCAACTAGCCTCCTGGATTTACCTGCTTCACTTAACCCCATACTTCCAGCAATGGACTGATCGTGGAACTAAACGTTATTGGCTGCGTATACATTCTCCAAGTAGAGCTTGCAACTTCGAGAGCAGACTGAACAGCTCCGAATATGTAGGATCAATCTCTACTGATCTTTGGAGATGCCTTGAGAAATAGTGACCCTTTAAATCTTATGTATAGCAAGGATATGACATATTGTGCATAGTCTCCTAAGACTCTCATGATCGTTGCTGTGTGGCTGCTATGAATTCCAATTTCTGTTGACACAGACCTAAGCTTTTGTTTGGCCATTGATCATCATTATTACACATGTGTCTTTGAGACAAACAGTGTGCACTCCCACATCCAACACCAGTGAGTGTCCCTGTCCACTTTCATGACTGGCATGATTTCACCTGGAAATGGCTGATACGATTTTCTCAAGGTCTACTTGCTTTCTGATTGTGTTACACTGAAAATGAAAATTTGATCCACTTGCTGGACCTTTTTTCCAAGAAAATACATAAACTTTCAATTTCCGCACATTGAAAATCATCTGCCACCTTCTTGCGTTCTCAGAGCTTGGCGATATTCTGCTGCTGACAGTCACTTTTTATAACAAACAGATCTATTGAACTTCATCTCAATATTATCTTGAATATGTCACATAGTCTTTTCATTTGAAGCTATTATACAAGTTGTGGATAGTTAAAGAATCAGGCTACTTCCTGATGCAGAGCACCAGTAACCTAAAAATGACCCAATTAGTGCTACTGACTTTAAATTAGTACTCCATGTTAATGTCATTCCAACCTTTGAGCCCTTGCAATACATCTTTTCACGTTACACCATTTTAAATGTTTCTTGAACATTCAGATGCACAATATCTACTGTTCCCTCTTGCCTATCCTGTTAGTTTTATCTTCAGGGAAAGAAACAGATAGGGAAAAGGGCATTTTCCTTTTATAATAACATAGAAAACCACAATTTGATAAGACAAACTAAGTGTTTTTTCTACACTCAATGACAAATTTCAGCAATTTGCTGATAATAGATAACAAAGTTATCTTTCTCTTTTCCTAAAGTAAAATTGATGCATTTACTATGTGATGGGATCATCAAAGGAATCCTGTATGATCACAGTTAATGCATTCACAATTTCAGCAGCTAGCTCTTAATGTACTGTGGAATGCAGGTATCAGTCATAGGGAGTGATGCCTACATAATTTGTTTTTCTCCCCCCCCCCCCATTCAAGACACTAATTTCTACCCGAGCTCCACTTTTTGGGATATGCACATTTCTGGCAAGAACAGTGTTTGTCCATCCGCAATTGTTGTCAAGCAATTGTAGTGGTAGAGGCTTCCAATGTCAGATGGCACTGGTGAATAGCTACGTCCTGGCAGCAAACAAAACAAAGAATACAACTAAATATTTCATTAATAACAAGTTTCTTGTAATGTTTATGGTAAATGATCGCTGCAAGCAATGGAGAGGCGAGCGAGGGCAAGGCTGGGTGGAGGGTCGAAGCGTGAGAGTGCGAGGCAAAGTCAAGGTATGTTTGGGGCAAAGTTGGAGTGAGATTGAAGTAAGTTCAAGACAAAGTCGGAGCAGAGGAAAGGAAGGATAAGGGCCTGTACACCTAAACCAAGAGCAAGGTTTAATCACTCTGAGCACGAGGTTGATTTGAAAAGGTCAGGTACAAGTCAAAACATGGTGTATCGGTGCAACAGGGTCAGGGTCCTAGTGCAAGCAACAATCTGATGTTTGGACAAATTAAATGCCAGACCAGATGGATTGAAAAGACAGGGTGTTGGGACAAGAGATTAGGGTGGGACCAGTTCTAGTTGTTGCTCCATGGCATTTACTCGGCTTTGCACTGAACGGAGGCCGAGCCTGTGGCCTGTTCCAGCTGTTTGGAACTTTGTATCTGTGGGTCTGCTATGTTTGCACAGCTCTGTGCCTAACTGAGTCGAGCCTGTGGCACAGTGGGCACTTGATTTTTTTGGGGGTCTTTTGGTCTGTAAGGAGATAAATTAAGGTTGTTTCATGTGTACATTTGATAATAAACATACTTTGAACATTGAGAGCAGATTTCTTAAACTGTAAAAATACAGCCACAGTGTGACGGAGTTCCAGGATTTCGACCTAGCAATGATGAAGGACTGGCAGAATACAATACTTCCAACTTTTGTCTTTTTTAAACTGCAAACAGCATTCACAACTCAAGTTTGAGGTTCTGCTTATTTGAAATTCTGCATGATAGTGTCAGTTAGATCCTGGATCCATAAACTATTAGACATATCTGTGATCCTGACCACAGTTTACACACTGCTAAAGGCAGATGTTAAGCAAGGGCTCGATGTATTGAGTGCTGCAAATAGCAAATAAGAAACAGCCTACCTGACACCTCAATTCACTGGGGACTTCAACAGGCATATTTGAAGAAATCTCTGCAGTTGTCAACAAATCACCTGCAGAATCAGGGATCTCAATGCACTCAAACACTGTTACACTATGATTAGAAATGCCTAATGTTCCATGCCTAGTCTGCATTTTGGGAAATCTGATCACTCAGCTGTCCTCGTACCTGCATACAGGCAGAGGCTAAAGAGGAACGCTTCAGAGATTAGGAAAACAGAGGTTGTCACAGGAGGCGGAGGAGTGGCTACGGGATTGCTTAGAGTCAGAAGATTAGGCAGTGTTTAAAAACTCAGGATCTGAACAAATACATCATGGCTGTCACAGACTTTATAATAAGTCATAGACAAGTGGGCGCCCACAAAATCATTCAGCCTTCCATAATCAGAAGCCCTGATTGAACCATGAGATCAATAATCTGCTAAGGACAGGATCAGTGGCATTTGGGTCTGGTGACCCGAATTAAGTTAAATAGAGGTTCATTTTATTGTCAAAGTATGCATGTACAATACAACTGATATTCGTCTTCTTCAGATAGCCATGAAATACAGAAAATCCAGGGGTGTCATTAAAAAAGGGACATTAACCCCTCCCTACACACAAGAAACAAAACACATAAACCCCAATTCCCCCACCCTCCCTCACAAAAATTCAGATTGCCCACCCAGAAAACAGCAGCTAGACTGTCAAAACCCCAATTCCCCCAACCTCCTCCCTCAAAAAAAGCAACAACATCTAATCCCCAACCCCCTTCTTTGCAAAAAAGACCAGCGACAATAGCATCAAATCCCTAACCACTCTCATGCACACAAACAGCTGACAGATCACCCACACAGGAAAACACCGAGAAAATCAGATCCCAAATCCCCAACCCCTCCCTCACACAAACACATCTCCCACCCAGAACCTCAAACCCCCAAACTGCCAATCGGCAACAAGAAAGAAAACACAAAACAGAAGGAGACCAATATAATATGAACTACAGTCCAATAACCACATAAATCTCAGAATTTCAAAAACTTCCTCCTGTCAGCATTGAGAAAAGCAGCCAGTCAAACTGTCCTTCCATGAAGAGTAAGTGCTGACCTGCAGTCCAGGTATGATCTCCGGAAAGCCATCCGTCGTGAAGTGGCAATTCTGGACTAAACCAAGTGACATAACATGGCTGCACTCCAAAATGCCTTGTATGCTCGCTTTGACCATCACACATGGAGGCATCTTCAAACTCCCACAGCTCCTGATGACCCTGTGATCTCAGTCTCTGACGGGAGAGCACCCTTCACGAGGGTGAACCTATGGAAAGCATCCGACCCAGCTGAGTACTAAAGATCTGTGTTGATCAACTGGCGGAAGTGCTCACCAACATCTTTAACCTCTCGCTTTGGCAGTCTGTGGTACTAGGCTTCAATTATACTGGTGCCCAAGAATGTGGTAACCTGCCTCAATTACTATCATTCAGTAAAGTTTACATCCACTGTAATGAAGTGATTTGAGAGGTTGGTAATGAAACAATTCCCATCTGAGAAATGACTTGGATTCACTCCAATTTACCTACAGTCATGACAGATCAACAGCAGATCCTATTTCATTGGCTCTTTACTCAATCCTGGAACATCTGGACAGTGAAAGTGCATACATCAGGATACTCTTCATTGACTACAGCTTGGCATTCAAGTCCTAGGCCTCAGTACCTCCTTGTGCAAGTGAGTCCTTGATTTCCTCAACTGCAGACCCCAGTCAGTTTGAATTAGCAACACTACCTTCTCCACAATTTCCCTCAGCATATGTGCACAAAGCTGTGTGGTTAGCTCCCTGCTCTACTCGCTTTATGCTTATGACTGTGTGGCTAAGCACAGTTCCAATGCCATATTTAAGTTTGGCTTCAGGAGGAAAGCCGAGGGCCATGAGCCAGTCCACATCAGGGGATCAGAGATGGAGAGAGTCAGCAACTTTAAATTTCCTGGGTGTTGTCACTACAGAAGATCTGTTCTGGGTCCAGCATGTATGTGCCATTATGAAGAAAGCATGGCAGCACCTCTACATTCTTAAGTGTGTGAGGATTTGGCATGTCATCTAAAACTTTGCTAAACTTCTGCAGTATGTGGAGGAGTGTACATCGACTGGCTGCATCACAACCAGGTATGGAATATTAATACCCTTGTAGAGAAAAAGTAGTGGATATGGCCCAGTTCTTCACAGATTAAAGAAAACTTTCCCACCACTAAGCAAATCTACATGGAACACTGATGCAGGAAACAGCATCTATCCAGGCTATGCTCTCTTCTCATTGCTGTCATCAGGAAGGTACAGGAGCCTCAGGATCTGCACCACCAGGTTCAGGAATAGTTATTACCCCTCAGCTCTTGAACCAGAGGACATAAATACACTCACTCCATCACAGAACTGTTCCCACAAACTACAGACTCACTTTCAAGGATTCCTCATCTCATGTTCTCAATATTTATTGCTTTTTATTTTCTCATTATTATTTTTATTATTCTGTTTTTGTATTTGCATATTGGTTGTTGCCTGTCCTGTTAGGTTCAGCCTTTCATGTAGTTCTATTGTAGTTCTTGTATTTACTGTGATTGCCCGCAAGAAAATGAATGTCAGTGTTGTAGATAGTGTCATATGTACTTTACTATATTTACTTTGAACATGTATACTAATTGATCCTGGTATTAAGAAATGGGCTGTACTGAACAGAACTAGAGGCATCAGCTGTTCAAACATGAGAATATCCACTGTAAACTGTATCCAGAATTTGCTGATTGATGGGAGAGATTTAAATTTGTTTGTCACACTACTAAACCCCCCCAGTGAGGATTTTCTTCTCAGTATCCTCTTATTTCTGCAGCATTAAGACATGGTGTAGGATCTGAGGCTGTATTGATTTTAATGCTGCTATTAAGACAATTTCTTCAATTTTAGTATTTTTAATGACATTAAAAATCTTCAGTGACCTCTTTGGCAGAAGATACAGCTCAAGCCTCAACTAAGCCCTCTATCAGCAGCCTTTGGGGATGGACCCCCTTTACTCTCCTGCACAAGTCATCAACTGAACCATTTTGCTGGACTTGTTGATATGGCTCCAACAAGATTGATCCAATCCAAGTAAATGTGGGTATGTGCAGCCTGTGAGCAGTCATTCTGGGTGGCAGATACATTCCAACACTCATCTCCATCAGGATGTAATATTTTCAAAGTCCTTCTAGATCCCAAGAACAAATAATATACAGAGCTCTACTATTATAGTATAACAGGAAATATGATAGAAGAGTGCAAAATGAAGGAATGAGAAAGTAATGGAAAGTAATTGAAACAGGATGCATGTTATTGAAAGACTTTATAAAATAATTCAACTTTCAAACAAGCTAAACTTGGACTAAACAGTGGCTGCAAAATTCACTTCCAGCTTAATGTTTAAGCCAGAAACATTTCAGATAGCAGGATTTAGGAAAATTATTTGGAGAAATGAAATGGAGGTGAGGAGAGGGAAGTAATGGTGTGTTAAATAAAAGCAGACCGCTTCCTTACTAGAGAAGTACATGACACAACAGGTTACCTGGGCTATCACTCCAGTGTATTTCTATTTCGAGGATGTGAACCATATCCCTGACTCTCAATTGGTTAAGTGACAATATTTAGAGTCCTAGAGCTGGACAGCACAGAATCAACTCCTTTGACCCAACTTGTTTGTGCTAGCCAAGTTGCCTAACTGGGATATTCCCACATCCCTGGGTTTGACCCATATCCTTCTAAACATTTCCTATCCATGTACAGTACCTGTCCAATTTTGGAATTGCGTGCATCTCTACAATTTCCATTGGCAGTTCATTCCATATACTCACCGTGCTGTATGAAAAACTTTCTTTAGGTCTCTTTTAAATATTTACCTTCTTGCATTAAAGAATACATCCTCTAGTTTTAGTCTCCCCAATCCAAGGGGGAAAATTGACAATTCAACCTATCTGTTGTCCTCATGATCTGATAAAGATATATAGAATGCTACACCATAGTACACACCCTTGATCCACAATGCTGTGTCAATCTTTTAATCTACTTTAAGGTCAATCTAACCTTTCCCTTCTATTTTACTATCACCCATATGCCTATTTAAGAATTTCTTAAATACTCTTAATGTATTTGCCTCTACACCACCCCAGCAGGGTGTTCCATGCACTCACTACTCTGTAAAGGAAACACACAGAAAGCTTCTAAGTATAAGAAAATTACTATAAAGAGCAGTAAACAGAAAAAGACAAAATCAAATCTTTGTTGAGACCACCCTGTGCCTTTAAAACTCCATTAATCCTCTTAGGTACACCATTATGCAGTTTTATTTAAAAAAAAATCAGCTAGTAGGTTGTTCCAAATGTCCTGGAGAACTTGCCACATTTCTTCAGAAGACTTTGACTGTCTCACTTGCTTCTGTCTCTCCGGGTAATCTCAGACAGACTTGTTGCAGAACTCCTTATTCTGCTTTTCTCTGAAGATATATTTCTTCATGACCTTGACCATGTATGTGGGATGATTGTCCTGCTGCAGAATGTAGTTGGGACCGATCAAGCACCTCCCTGATGGTACTGCAAAGTTAGATGAGAATCTGCTTGTGATTGACAGCTTTGAGGATTCCATTAATTCTGATCAGATCACCAACTCCATTTGCAGAAATGCAGCCCCAAACCTGCAGAGAACCTCCACCATGCTTCATTGTTGACTGCAGACACTCACCTACATAGTGCTCTCCAGCTCCATTGAAGAACTGCTGCCAGTTTGAACTGAAAACTTCGAATTTTGACTGAATCAGTCTAGACCTGATTCCTTGTGTTTTCGTGCATAGGTGAATCTCCTGGCATTGTTTCCATTTCAGAGGAGTGGCCTTTTTGGCAGTAACTCTCCCATGAAGACTTCTACAGATTGTAGAGGGGTGTTCCTGGTTTCCAGTGGTTTCTGAGAGTTCAGAGCTGAATGCAGTGCTGGACATCTTCCAATTTAGATGGGTCATCAGACTGATGTATCTCACATCTGCTGTCCTTAGTTTCCATGGCCAACCACCACATTTCTCATCCTTACCCATTCTTTTGTGCTTCTTCGAAAGAGCTTGGACAGCACATCTTGAGATTCCTGCCTGAGCTAAGTTTCTACTTTCGAGAAAGCTTGCCGATGCAGGATGGCCAACTTGCATCTTGTTGATATGCTCACTCTTGCCACAGTGTAAGTATTGAGGATTTGAAGGTGAAACTGCAACATCTGCCACACCCTCACCTTTTAGTTGTCTGTCATCCAGTTTGATTCCTTCTGCACCAGTTTTCTGATACTTTTAATCAGTTTAGTTCATTCAACTCATTATGTCATTGATCATTAACACCTGTTTGTTATCTTTGTTTAATCATGCACTGGGCTATATACCTACAAAGTAATCAAGCTTTTATTTTTAAAATGGTCTATTACTTGATATGTAGCTTCCTTTAACAAAGTACAAAAAAATTGTCTAACATTTAATTCTTGGAAAATGAATGTTTGGAAATCTAAAATGTATTCTTTTCTACTGAAACACTAATACAGAAAGCAAAAAATGAACATCTAGAACAGTATGTATATAAAAAGCTAGGGTGACTAAGACTTTTGCACAGTACTGTATACCTCTGACATCACCCCTTGTCATAAGAGGGGGCACTGGAAGCAGACCCAAATACAAGACAGTCACTGAAGTACTAGGAACTGGACTAGAGTTAGGGACAAGACACAGACTTGGTCTAGGACTTTGGCTAGGAAAGTAGGACCAGGACAAGTGGGAACTAGGAGCCTGGGCTTGAACTCCAAGCCAAAACTGGACAAGGACCCAGAACCTGGGTCTCGACTCAGGCTCAGACCCCAGAACTAAGCAAGGATATGACATGGCTACAGGACTGGATATGGGTTTGGTTCTTTGAGGATTGGCTACAGGACTAGGCAGAGCTTAGGTGCTTCAATGCTTGGCTACAGGACTAGGTAGGGAACTCCTGCACAGGAGGAGGCACATGGACAGGACAAGAACCCAAAGCCTTGACTCAATCTTGGGACACCTGAACACAGAGCCTCAGTCTTGAGAGAACAGGAAGGGGCTTGGGTTCTTTGAGGCTTGGCTATAGTACTAGACATGGAGCTCCTGCACAGGACAAGGCACATGGACAGGACAAGAACCCAAAGCCTTGACTCAGTCTTGACAGAGACAGGAACACAGGGACAGGACCCCTCCTTAGGAACAGGACTTGGGGCCAGGGCTCAACACAGAGTCAGGACCCGGCCTAGGGAGCAGGACATAGGGCCAGGACTCATACACAGAACACAGAGGCATGATACCCAACACAAAGTAGCAGCAAACAGCCAGACCTACCTAGCAAAGGCATGGACATAGAAACAGTTCCTTATCTAGACATAGCAAGGCTCCAGTCTTGCTCCAGCAGAAGAATTTGATAGCAATTCAGACAAAGCTTCAGGAGGTAGGTGAAGGGAACAGTCCAGCAAATAAAGCTAAATCCTGGAGCTATTTATGGAGCCAGCCCAAAATGAGAATCAGGTGCCTCAATTATAGCACCCAACAGAACAAGGGGAATCCTGGAATAAGGAACAATGGACTGGACTGTGAACCAGAATGCAGACTTCATGGACCAGACCATGACACTCCTATACATTCTTCCAGTCACCTTAAAATTATGCTTCCTCATATTAGTCATTTCCACCCCGGGAGAAGGACTTAGGCTACCCACTCAGTCTATGCCTCTTATCATCTTGTACACCTCAATCAAGTCACCACCTGTCCTCCTTAACTCACTCAACCTATCCTCATAAAATGTGCTCTCTAATCCAGGCAGCACCATGTAACCCTTTCTAAAGCTTCCACATCATTCCTATAATGAGCTGACCAGAATGTAACAGGGTTTTATAGAACTGCAACATCACCTCTTGGCTCTTGAAGTCAATCCCCCAACAAATAAAGGACAACTCATCCTATGCCTTCTTATCAACTTTATCAAGTTGCATAGCAACTTTGAGCGATCTATGGACCTGAACCCCAATATCCCTCTGCTTCTTCATACTAAAAATCCTACTATTAACCCTGTATTCTGCCTTATTTACTAACTCTTCCACTTCCTCATCCATGTCATTTATAGAAATCACAAAGAGCAGGGGTCCCAGAATAGATCCGAGTGGAACACCACTGGTCACCGACCTCCAGGCTAGTTCTACAACCACCCTCTGTCTTCTGAATCCACACAGTCAAGTTTCACTGGATCCCATGCCCGCTGACTTTCTGAATGACCCTACCATAGGGAACCTTATCAAACGCCTTATTAAAATACATAAACACCAGATCCACTGCTCTATCTTCATCAATGTGCTTAAAGAATTCATTCAAGCTTATGAGGCATGATCGACCCCTCACAAAGCCACGAGGACTACCTCTATTCAGACTTTGCTTCTCCAAATATTCCTAAATAATTTCTCTTAGGGTCTTCTCCAACAATTTGCCCACCACCGAATTAAGACTCACTGTCTATAATTCCTAGGTGTATCACTACTCCCTTTCTTAAACATTTGCTACCCTCCAATCATTTCATACTACTCCTGTGGCCAGTTAAGAAACAAAGATCATTGCCAAAGGCACAGCAATCTTTTCCCTCATTTCCTGTACTAACCTGTGATATGTCCCGTATGGCCCAGGGACTTATCTATCCCAATGTTTTTCAAAAGTTCCAGCACATCCTCTTTCTTAATGTTGGCATGTTCTAGCATATCAGTTTATTTTATGCTGTCCTCACAAGTGTCAAAATACATCTCACTAGTGAATACTGACGCAAAGTATTTATTAAGGACCTCCCCTACCACCTCCGATTCCAGGCACACATTTCCTCTTCTATCCCTGATCACCTTTACTCTCATCATCCTCCTTTTCTTCACATACATGTAGAACACCTTGGGGGTTTCCTTAATCCTACTTGCCAAACCCTTCTCATGCCTTCCTCTCCTGTCCATTTTAAAGCACCCTCTAGACTCTAGAACCCTGCATGATCCTTGCTTGTTAAACATCAAATATACTTCTTTCTTTCTCTTGACTAAATGCTCCATATTTCTTGTCAACTATCCCTTCACCGCCTCAGTGAGACATTTCAGAACCCTATGCAAGTGCTCCTTAAATAACCTCCACATTTCTGTTTTGCATTTCCCTGAGTTCATCCATTTTATGCTTCCAAGTTCCTGCCTAATAGCATTATAATTCCCCCTCCCCTGTCTGCTCCTATCCCTCTCCAAGCCTGAGGTAAATGTCAGAGAGTTGTCACTGTCTTTGTACCGTTCACCCAATAAGGTCACCCCTTGCCCTTTTATACTTGTTTGGTGGGGGGAGACGTAGAAATCCAAGATTATCCATCTTCTCATTGTAATACAGGCCATCCAGTCCCAGTAGCAAACTCGTACATCTTTTTTGCACCTTCTTGCATATCCTTCTTGCAGCAGGACAATCAACTGTAAGCTGCACTCCAGTTATAGCCTTGCAAAGGTTTTGTATGGTGTTCCAACTCCTGTACTCAAAGCCCTACTTATGAAGGTAAGCATGAGAAACACCACCTTTATTACCCTGTTTTTCTGTGTAGCCATTTGCTAAGAACTATGCACCCGCATCTCCAGCTCACTCTGTTCTACAGCATTCCTTGCTGGGGAACAAAAACTGTGATTATTAAACCTGTGTTAGTCCTGTCCTGATTTGTCTTATTGAAATGAAGCAACTTGCATGTATCTGAATTAAACTCTACCAGCCATAACATGGCCCACTGGCCCAGTTGATCTAGGATTGCATTATAATCTTCGGTTTAATTTTAGCATCCTCAAATGATGAAGTAACAACACCAGGGCAATACCTGTAGTTACCACCTAAACTCACAATACCTGAACTTCTGCCTAAAACATTGAGTCTGTTTCTCTTCCCACAGATGCAGCTTGACCTCCTGAGTATTCCCAGCAATTCCCTGTTTTTGTTTTTATTTTCGGTTTCCAGCACCTGCAGTTTTAATTTTCACTTATGAAACTGCTTAACTTGTTTAATGAAGTGAGTGTAGCGTTTGATAAAAAATGAAGAACGTGTTTAACAATAAAACCAAGGTGATAAACGCCGTTTTTGCGTGTATCTAGATGTGCTAGTTTACTCTTGAGTGCTGAAGAAGAATGAAGTTACTGACAACAATGTTGTGGGGGTGGGTGGGGGGTGGATAAAAAAATGTCCACCTTGAAAAATGACTATTTTTCATAGCAAGGATTTGGAAGTCACTGTTACCTTTGGTAGTTAATGAGATTGAATTGGCGACTGAAACGTTCCTGCTTTCTTCCTTCTGCAGTGAGTGCGAGGGAACACGCGGGCTTACCAACTTCTGCGACAGTCATGTCAACACAAGTTACTTGCAGTAAATCTCAACAGGTTTTAAATCATCTACCTGAAAAGCGTTCGATGGCAGATCGCTAACGGCAGCGAAGTGCGCAGCGCTCCGTTTGCTAGATGGCAGTATTGACCTGCAGTCAAATCTATTCCGAAACTCAAACCTCACCAGTGAAGCGGCCGCAATAATCACTTAGCACAAGAGAGAGTAGCATCCAATAATCAAAACCCAGTCCGCAGTTAAAGAAGATTGCTTTGCATGGGGCAAAATACACCCCACGTTACCACGTAAGTTTTGATTGGAATCGAGGGGAGCGGCCTGATTCTTTCAACCAGTTGGTGAAATATATTTGGACACAGGAGGTTACTAAATATTTAATTCAGTTTAAGTATACAGATTAGTAACTTGAGCGAAAACTGCGGGCCAACAGATCGGTTAGGGTGTGAAAAAGAAAAGTCGTGATTTGAGAAAACTGATTTTGGACGGTGAACTTGAAGCCAAACTTGAGGACCGGAAGGAATTGGATTTGGGATATCAACGTCCAGTGGTGTGGAACAGCAATCGGCTTGGGTCAGTGGTGGAGGACAGTAGACAAAGGGAAGGGTGCAGTGAGATGACACCCTTGCAATGGGCGGAGAAAGGAAATATAAGCATGAGGGTGAAAAGACGTGAAAAGGTTCGCACGGCGCAGTGATGGGAGAAAGATCACGTGTTGGGTGGAGCGGCGATGGTGGGGCTGGGAAAAGTGCAGTGGTCCAACAGGACCAGAGTAAAACTGGAGAACAAGTGGAAACTGTGTCAAGTAAGAGGACAAAAAGTGGTTGCGGCCTATCATTTTCTTTTTGTTTCAAATATGAAACATGCAGGTTCAAACTGGTCAACAATTTACCATAACAGCTAAATTGTTGTTAGATATTTGGGAAGATCAGATACAAATAACCTAAATTATTGAATAGGGAACTGATGTGTGGAAAGCATGTAGACTAAAATCACTCACTACTTGCACACTAGACACACACAGTAAAATATGTCACAGTCCCGGATCTACTTCCACTTGCAATGTTCGACCTGCTATAATAAATTGTTGTTTAAATCTTACTGGGATAACCGGCGCAGTTTACTCCCAGGTAGAAATTATATGTTGCTCATGTTTGGAAGCGATCTGTATGTCAACGCTCGAAATTAACTACAATTGATGTGTGTAACTGCGAACTCCTAGGGTTGGAGATCCTATTCAGATTGACATGTTTCATTAGATTAATGAGGTGATGTTCGGTAGCCGGGTGCATAATGCCTGACGCTGTCCTGCTAAAGCCATTGGTGAAATACGCCTTCAGGGGAGCTGTGAGCCGTGCACAAGGACCCTTCCCCATTCACAGCTAGCAGGCGATAAGAGCGGCCTCGTCACAAGCACGGTGAAAGCCCGGCTCTCAGAAAAAAATGACAGTATTCCGTCACTTCGGTGTCACCAGCGCAGACTTTGCCATTGACATGCTCAAAGAACATTGACCGCAATGTGATTATTTTCCTTCAAAGTAGTTGGCCTTTCCATTCCTTTTCCGAGTTGAAGACTTCTTGTTGGGTGGGTGAGTGGGATGGGGAAAATTCAAGTGCAGCTAAATTCAAAACAATGATTGATTCAATTGGGAATGTGTCTATTTTGTACTTAATTACTATATCAAAATTCTCACTCACCCTGAATAAATCAAATGTAAATAAAATATAGAGTTAAAGAACTGCAAAGATGCAAATGTTGGCATTTCTCCCGGATGGAAATTTATTGCAGGATTTCCTGACCACCTTCTGTGTTTAGAACTGCGGGAGAAGGCGTGCTGAGAATACTCTATCTTGCTGAAACAAGAGTTTTTTTAAAAAAAAAAGTTGAACAACGCCAGCAACAATGTAAGAATGTGCTTCTCGCGTATTCGCACACATAGCAATTATTGTTCATCTTTGGGAATTATTGTACTTTCAGATTCTCTCATTCAAAGTGAAATGATTGCAAAACATCCCAGTTCAGAATACACATGTGTCGCTCTACATTTTCCACAATGGTATACGTGCTGCTCTGAAATACCCGTGTCAGGATTGTTTTCGATAAAGGAACACGAGAGAAAAGGCTTTATGTTCAACTTGAAATCGCGGACGTGTTCATAAACACATTTGATAAAGCGGAGTCACAGAGAAGGGAGTGTTAATGAGAAGCCCCTTTCAATAGCATGGTGTTTATTGCGCGCAACCTGTCGCATTCTATCTTTTTAGTTGGCAGCGAAGAGCTTTTTGAACAAAAGTAACACGTGTTTTCGTGAGCTATGGGCAGCAGCTTGCTCAGACATCGTTTTGCTATCTTGATTTATTGGAGGCGTATCTCTCTGTCTGCATCTCCCTCTTCTCCCTCTTCTGTGACGATCGTGTCGCTCTGCAGCAAACCATATCAGCAGGTAAATGGATGTCATCAGACCGAGGTTGAGGTGAACGAATTACGAGCTATTTTAAACCAACTTCAACGGGCGATCGTCTACGACAGCCCAATTGTTCAAGAAAGATATTAAGTAGGCGAACAGTGGAGAATTCGGGACAAGTTAACAACACATGCAATGCGATGCCCGCGCAGACTGGAATAACACTCCGGTGTCCTTCTTTGGTCGAATGTGGAGTCGGTCCCTTTCCCCATCTTTCCTAGAGTTGAATATAAATGGGGAAAGGATCCACATGGAACTGGAAGATTATGAGTGTCCCATCATTGATACTGCGCAAGGGAGCATATTCTGCAGTGATCTGAGTCTCGACGGACCGATGAAACAGGGTTGTTAATTCGTTATGAGCCTGCCTGTGGGTTTTGTAAATCTGCTTGTCTGTGTTTAAAATTCGATAACATCGCAGAATTTGAGTTCTTCGGCGAATCCCTGATTCTAGAACATGCACAGGAACTTTCGAAGGTGGATCCCGTTTGTCTTCCTCTCCCTGGGTCTCACCTACGTCAGGTTAGGGTAAGTGCAGAAACTAACATTCCGTGTTGGAAGGAGGAAACCAACATATACTGGGGGGAGGGGTGTTGTGGAGAGGTGAAATATATTGTATTTGTGCTAACCATCATGTTATAGGTGCATGGTTGATTGGCCATGAATGACAAAAGGAATCTGTTCTAGCTGTTTATATTATTGTGTTGCTGGATCTTTTATTTTGTGGGGTGTATGAGGGGGGCGCAAGGTTGTTCCTATATTTATATATACAATTTCGGTCACGACATTAATTTATATTGAATCTCACCTTAACACATCAAAATATCAGTTGATCTGAACTCTTTAGCTGTCAGATTCAAAGCATAGCGAGCTTGCAGGACTGGGCAGAACCACCGATGCTATCCATCATACGTACGTGTTGAAATTACCTGACAACTAATCGAAATAGAGGTCGAAGTTGCAGAATTTGTAGGCAGACGACACCTTCTATCCGAAATTAGGGGTCTTCAGATTATCAATTTAATGGGCAGTTTTCCCCCCACAATAGACGGGTTGCGCTTTTATGAATATTTGGCAACTTCTTTGCCTTTATGCCCTTATTAGTTGCAAGGCTAAGTTGTATTTCCACATTCCTCAGCACTAACCCAACAGTCCCGGTTTGTTAGAATGCGCTGCTACCTGTTATCCTCTGTGAACTCAAATACTTTTGGCTGCTGCATAGTTGTGGGATTTTGTATGAAGAATGCACAACTTTTTTTTTGAGAGTCGGCTAAATCTTTTCTTCAAATAAAAAGCCAGTCGATGCGTATGATAATTTCATGGATGCGTTCTGAGTTTAAGGATTGAATGAAAAGGGGAGATTGGTTAGCAACATAGATCAAAACGAGACAAACGAAAATACTGTGCCAGAACGAAACCACCTAAGGCATCCAGTTAAATAGTCCTGATTAAAGCTCGAGACTGAACCGTGCCAATTCTCAGTTGAAATCCCAGATAAATATCCTCAAAGAATGATTGACATTTAGATGAATTGTTATTTTTTAAATAAACGCTTGCGCCAAATTATATAGGATCATGTTCACTCTGATCCACAGTAAGTTACTTCCCTCCCCTGAGCTGGATAAAATACAACAAACTACTTGTTAGCAAAACCAGTCCTTGCTATGAGCAGCCTTTTAGCGCAAAGGAGACTGCGTCTTCGTTCTGTCCACTCCTCGTGATCCAAGTCGATGGGAAATTGGTCACTAAGAGATTCTTAAAGAAGGCTAGCGACATCGATAGGCGGGACATCGACTTATTGGAATGGATGACACAATTTAGGCGACATTTCCGTGCGCACGCTGCTCTTCCGAGTTTTGTTTTAACAGGGAGACTGGGACGATTACTCCGAAGTTTTTAAGGATGGGTTGGCATTTGTTTATTGCGTGGTTGTGCATCAGAGCCGAACTATATTATTGACGGATATTTGAAAGATTTCCGGATAGGAGGTTTCAGAGGGGGATTTAGTTCGCAATGATTCGGCCCTCTGAAACTGTGAGCTCGTTAAACCGTCAAGTTGGGGCTTTCCCCGACTGCTCCATATACTTTTACCAGGAATAAGCTTGAGCGCAAAAGTGACCTTTAAAGAGAGGACGATCTTCACGTTTTGCAAACGTTATCTAATTGGATGTATGCAGAATTACCTGCCTAATATATCTTTATAAACTGATCATTTTTTATAAATAGAGATAGCCATCATGCGGTCACGCACCCCAAATATCCGTCACCATACTTTGATTTTCTAGTTACACCTAACTGGAAATTAATATCTGAGCAGCGCATTAAGTACATCAATATCAGTATATGACCTTCACTGAGCCACTTAGGATTTCCTTACACCTCATTAATTGGAACTTCACTTTCACACCGACAAACTGCATCTGCATTAAAATGGCAGTTTTTCGCCCCCCTCCCACCCTACCATTAACTGATACTTCAATGCTTCAATTTCGTTCCTGTCCTTGGAATGATCCAAAGAGTATATAGTATATGCTAATTTATGAAGTGTGATTAGATTACACTTTTTCCTTAATAGAAGAAAAAGTTTGATACACCTATCAAATCGATAATTCCCACTTGAACGTGAAGAAATAGCGTCCAAATTTTAAAAGCAACAATTTATAATATTGATGTATAAAAATAGCTTAGAAAGTTTGAGGGATTTACACGAAATTGAAAACACAGAACGGTGAATGGAAATCTGTTTTGAGCATTTCTGTTTCCTTTCGAATTTCCCACGTCGTGGCAGTTCTTTAATTTAAAAAAACACATCAAAACGTGTATTTATTTACAACCGATTGTCACCCGGAAGCCTTTGTGTCACCATCAGAAGCATTTAACACAGATGATGTGATATTTGCCAGAAAGTCTCCAGCATCGTGCCGGTTTTAGCAGACGGTTCATAACCAACATATACTTTGCAAATAGATTTCAGTTTAATTTAAACGTTCGTTGAGCTACGTTTCCACTTGAACTAGTCCTTCTAAAACAGCCAGATTAGTTTGATAATGCCTTGTCATTGCTCTTTAAATAAAAAAGCATTGCTTAAAATTTGCTAGTTCAAAGTAACGTGGCTCAAAAGCATGGATTCTGCAATTGATGTGAGATTAGCTGAATGATGCAGATTAAAACAGCAATTGGATTGACAAAATATTACTACAGGTGTGCTTCCAATCGTTGTAGATAAAGCGCGCTCTCTTATCAGTCAGCGATGCTCTTTGGGCACTGCCCGTCCTAATCAAAATGTCGTTCATTCACAAACTGCAAGGTAATTTCAGTTTTAAAAATGATGAAGTGTGAAATCCTAGAGGACTTGCAAACCACTTTCTAACAGTAGCAATCAAAATACGATTATATGATTCCGCAACGTACTTCTGGCCCAAATCCTGCGAAATCCGTTAGGTTCTGGTTTATGTCCCACCTCAGAGCAAGCAAGCCCAGAAATCGCACTTTACTATTCTAGGGCTTTCTAATAACAAGAATGAATCGCGCGCTGATTATATATTCCTTTAATGGTCGGTTGAGGGAGTAGTTCCATCTGAAATTCGTTCTCATGGGTGCGCTAAAAATAGCCGACAAATGTATTTCTGCATCTGGTATTGTTCAGGTACTTAATTGCAAATATGGCTTTCGGTGGCCTCAGAACCCGAATCAGTGTTATGGGCTGACTGCAAAGTTTAAAAACTCCGACCTGTGATAAATACCAGTTGTAAATTACTGACTGATGTCGTTATTTCATACTCGTAAGGAACTACCAAATTCACAGCCAATTTTTTTTTTGCGCTCTGCTCCATTGTAAAATCTGCATTTTACGCAAGACCCCCCCCCCCCACCACCACCAATTTCCCTTTGTAAAATATTTGGCGGGTCTGCCAAACATTTGTTGAAAGATCAGAAAATGAGTAAATCATGATTAATTTCTTTAAAATTCAGTTGTACTTTTGATTTTTGCAAATTGAACAGCGTATTGTGCCAACAGTTATTTCCGATCAACAAACAGTTTATAGAAATGGTTCTGAAGTCCGATAACAACTTTCTGAAGTGGATTCGCTCACCTTTAGTTCATAGATACGGGCAAGAACCATTGCCCTTTCCGCCGCAATGAGTCTAATGAATGAAAGGCTCTTGAGTTTAAGGTATAATATTTGGTAAACAACCACCTGGGATTCAACAATGCCAATATGCACCACAATTGAACAATTTGAAAACACATTCATAAATGTACAGAGCTTGTTGTTTCATCAGTAAGAAATAGAAGTTACTGTAACAGCTTTACAATAAGTATGAACCATTAAAACAGGATTTATGTGTCCAATGTATGGTTAAGAGCATCATATAAGCGGGGCGCCTGTGTGAGATGGGTACCATCCTTCTTGAGAGTTGTGATTATTAAATCTATTCACCAGCAATGAGATGTTCTACAGAATGGTGCCAGTCATCTGGTTGGATAAAGGACCAAGCAGGTTAATGCTCTCCCCTTCCTTCAAGACATTGCATATTCTAAGCTGACAGTTGCCCAAAGGAGGAGTGGGAAGGTAGAGATCCAGCATGCTAGGATGGTTGTGACAGTTTCGTTAATGAAGTCAGATTCAACCTTCCAAGAGAGGAGGTTGGGTAAACCTATAGATACTGAGATGGTATAGCAGGCTCAAAGCAGCCACGTGTACAAAGGTTGGCATTCGAATCATTATTCATCATTTAGTTGGAGCTTCATGCATAATGCCCCTGTGAATCGTCAGCCCAAATGGAAGGTGGTTCCTTTAATTTATGGCAGTGGTATTGTGGGGAATCAGCCAGACTTATGTGACCTAGAGAAACTCTGCAAATATGTTACACCTTATCTTCAAGTTCTCGAGAATTATGGTGAGAGAAAGCTCCAATCACTTAACAATAGACAATAGACAATAGGTGCAGGAGTAGGCCATTCGGCCCTTCTAGCCAGCACCGCCATTCACTGTGATCATGGCTGATCATACACAATCAGTACCCTATTCCTGCCCTCTCCCCATATCCCTTGACCCCGCTATCTATAAGAGCTCTATCTAACTCTCTCTTGAATGCATCCAGAGACTTGGCCTCCACTGCCTTCTGGGGCAGAGCATTCCACATATCCACCCCTATGTGTGAAAAGGTTTTTCCTCATCTCTGTTCTAAATGGCCTACCCCTTATTCTTAAACTGTGGCCTCTAGTTCTGGACCCACCCATCAGCGGGAATATGCTTCCTGCCTCCAGCATGTCCAATCCCTTAATAATCTTATATGTTTCAATCAGATCCCCTCTCGTCCTTCTAATTTCCAGTGTATACAAGCCAAGTCGCTCCAATCTTTCAACATATGACCGTCCCGCCATTCTGGGAATTAATCTTGTGAACCTACACTGCACTCCCTCAATAGCAAGAATGTCCTTCCTCGAATTTGGAGACCAAAACTGCACACAGTACTCCAGGTGGGGTCTCACCAGGGCCCTGTACAGCTGCAGAAGGACCTCTTTACTCCTACACTCAATTCCTCTTGTTATAAAAGCTAGCATGCCATTAGCTTTCTTCACTGCCTGCTGTACCTGCATGCTTGCTTTCATTGATGTACAAGAACACCTAGATCTCATTGTACTCCCCCTTTTCCTAACTTGACTCCATTTAGATAGTAATCTGCCTTCCTGTTCTTGCCACTAAAGTGGATAACCTCACATTTATCCACATTAAACTGCATCTGCCATACATTTTCCCACTCACCCAACCTGTCCAAGTCACCCTGCATTCTCATAACATCCTCCTGACATTTCACACTGCCACCCAGCTTTCTGTCATCGGCAAATTTGCTAATGTTACTTTTAATCCCTTCATCTAAATCATTAATATATATTGTAAACAGCTGTGATCCCGGCACCAAACCTTGCAGTACCCCACTGGTCACAGCCTGCCATTCCGAAAGGGGCCAGTTAATCACTACTCTTTATTTCCTGTCAGCCAGGCAATTTTCAATCCATGTCAATGTCCATGCCCCCAATACCATGTGCCCTAATTTTGCCCACTAATCTCCTATGTGGGACTTTATCAAAAGCTTTCTGGAAGTCCAGGTACACTATATCCACTGGCTCTCCCTTGTCCATTTTCATAATAACATCCTCAAAAAACTCCAGATTAGTCAAGCATGATTTTCCCTTCATAAATCCATGCTGACTCAGACTGATCCTTCTACTGCTATCTAAATGTGTCATAATTTCCTCTTTTATAATTGACTCCAGCATCTTTCCCACCACTGACGTCAGGCTAACCGGTCTATAATTCCCTGTTTTCGATCTCCCTCCTTTCTTGAAAAGTGGGACAACATTAGCCACCCTCCAATCAGCAGGAACTGTTCCTGAATCTATAGAACCTTGAAAAATGATTACCAATGTGTCCACGATTTCTAGAGCCACCTGTTCAAGTACCCTGGGATGCAGACCATCAGGTCCCGGGGACTTATCAGCCTTCCGACTCAACAGTCTATCCAACCGTTTCTTGCCTAATATAAATTTCCTTCAGTTCATCCTTTACCCTAGTTCCTTTGGCCACTATTACATCTGGGAGATTGTTTGATTCTTCCCTAGTGAAGACAGATCCAAAGTACCTGTTCAACTCATCTGCCATTTCCTTGTTCCCCATAATAAATTCACTCGTTTCTGTCTTCAATGGCCCAATTTTGGTCTTAACTTTTTTTTTGCTATTCACATACCGAAAGAAGCTTTTACTATCCTCCTTTATATTCTTGGCTAGTTTATCTTCTTACCTCATTTTTTCTTGGCGTATTGCCTTCTTTGTTATCTTCTGTTGCTCTTTAAAAGCTTCCCAGTCCTCCAGTTTCCCGCTCATCTTTGCTATGTTATACTTCTTCTCTTTTATTTTTATACTGCCCTTTACTTCCCTCGTCAGCCACGGCCGCCCCTTACTCTCCTTAGGATCTTTCTTCCTCTGTGGAATGAACCGATCCTGCACCTTTTGCATTATTCCCAGAAATACCTGTCATTGTTGTTCCACTGTCTTTCCTGCTAGGGTATTGTTCCATTGAACTTTGGCCAGCTCCTCCCTCGTAGCTCCATAGTTCCCTTTGTTCAGTTGTAATACTGACACATCTGATTTTCCCTTCTCCTTCTCAAATTGTAGGTTAAAACATATGTTATGGTCACTACCTCCTAATGGTTCCTCTATCTCTAGGTCCCTGATCAAATCTGGTTCATTGCACAACACTAAATCTAGAATTGCCTTCTCCCTGGTAGGCTCCAGTACCAGCTGTTCTAAGAATTCATCTCGGAGGCACTCCACAAACTCCCTTTCTTGGGGTCCAGTACCATTCTGATTCTCTAGTCTACCGGCATGTTGAAATCCCCCATGACAACTGTATCATTACCTTTGCGACATGCCAATTTTAACTCTTCATTCAACTTACACCCTGCATCCAGACTGCTGTTTAGGGGCTTGTAGGTAACTCCCATTAGGGTCTTTCTACCCTTAGAATTTCTCAGTTCTATCCATACTGACTCTACATCCCCTGTTTCTATGTCCCCCCCCCCTCGCAAGGGGCTGAATATCATTCCTCACCAGCAGAGCCACCCCACCCCCTCTGCCAGTCAGTCTGTCCTTTCGATAAGATGTATATCCTTGAATATTCATTTCCCAGGCCCTGTCTGCTTGAAGCCATGTCTCTGTTATTCCCACGACATCGTACTTGCCAATTTCCAACTGAGCCTCAAGCTCATCTACTTTATTCCTTATACTTTGTGCATTCATATATAATACTTTTAATTCGTTACTCCCCTCTCCTTTCATATCAGTTCCTATTTCACTTGGCCATACTGTATGATCTCTTCTTGAGCTTTCTACTCCATTGATTCTGTTGTCCTTTTTAACTTTTCTTATTTTCACTTTCCCTTTAACTCCATCCTTATATTTCCAGTTCATCCCTCCCCCCACTACTTAGTTTAAACACATCCATGTTGCAGTGGCAAACCTGTCTGCCAGAATGCTGGTCCCCTGTCTATTAAGGTGCAACCCGTCCCTTTTGTACAATTCATCCCTACCCCAAAACAGATCCCAGTGGTCCAAGAATGTAAATCCTTGCTTCCTGCACCAGTTCCTCAGCCGCACATTCAGATCCATTATCTCCCTGTTCCTGCCCTCTCCAGCACGAGGAACTGGAAGCAAACCAGAGATAACCACCCTGGAAGTCCTGCTTTTCAGCCTTCTTCTGAGTTCTCTGAAGTCCCGCTGCAGAATGTCCTTCCTCGTCTTCCCGATGTCATTTGTGCTGACATGCACTACCACTTCCGGCTGTTCACCTTCACCCTTGAGGATTCCCTGCAATCGGTCCATGATGTCCTGGATCCTAGCACCAGGGAGGCAACACACCATCCTTAAATCTCACCTGTTGCCGCAGAAACCCCTTTCCGTACCTCTTACTATGGACTCCCCTACTATCACAGCTCTTCCTGATGTCTGACTCCTCAGCTCTGCTTCTGCACCAATTTTAGGCTCGCAGACCTGTCCGCCTCTCAGACTGGCAGTATCTTCTGTCCTGACAGCTTCCAAGAGGGTGAACCTGTTTACGTGGGGTCTCGTGTAATTCAAGCATCCTTTCCTTCCTCATCATCACCCACTTCCTCGGTGTAACGACCTCACTGTAGGTCCTGTTCAGAAAACTCCTGTTTTCGCAGATAAACCTGAGGTCATCCAGTTCTTTCTTCGGTGCTGCAACATGCTCCTTCAGAAGCTGAATCTGGACACACCTTCCACAGCTGTAGCAGCCGGGGGCACCATCAGTGTCCCTGACCTCCCACATCATGCACGTAGCACACTGAATCAGCTTAGCGGTCATGTCTTCACCCTCTCCAATTGTGCCTGGTGTAGTCTCCTCCCTCAGCCTCCTCGCCGAAGACTCTCGAGCCAAAGACTAGCACTTTTCACACCAGGCACTTCCCTCAGCCAGGCCGCTTCCCGACTAATTTCCTACTAGTTTTTGGTTCAGCCTTTGGAACACTGAACTACACTCAGTGGCCACTTTTTTTTAAGGTACAACTGTACACCTTGTTAATGCAAATATCTAATCAGCCAACTTAATGCAAAAAACATGCAGTCATAGTCAAGACTTTTAGTTGTTCTTCAGACCAAACATCAAAGTTGGGAATAAAGGTGATCTAAGTCATTTTGAGTGTGGAATGATTGTTGGTGCCAGATGAGGTGGTTTGAGTATCACAGAAACTGCTGATGGCCTGGAATTTCAATGCACAACAGTCTCAAGAATGGTGTGAAAAACAAAAAAAAACTCTAGTGAGTGCAGTTTGTGCTGCTGAAAACACCTTGTTAATGAAAGAGATCAGAGGAGAGTGACCAGACTGATTCAAGCTGACAGGAAGGTGACAATAACTCAAATAACCACACTTTACAGTGATGGTGTGCAGAAAAGCATCTCCTGAATGCACAAACATCTTGAACTTTGAAGTGGATGGCTACAGCAGCAGAAGACCGTGAACAATCTCTCAGTGGCCACTTTATTAGGTACAGGAAATACCTAATAAAGTGGCCCCTGGGTTTTTCTATACCCAGCACCTTTAGGCCATAAGATAATAGTGATGGGTACAAAGTATTGGTTGGTCTGGCTGTCCAGGAGCATGACTTTACTCTTGCATTGGTCTACACTAGTTCCCAGCATCAGACTGAAATGGTCAGCTAAGCTTCTAAGCTTGTGGACTGAGTACTGGTCAGTGACTGATAAAATAGTTAAATCACCTCACAGGCAGCTCAGAGGCCTGGACTAACAATGGAGAGCTGTAAGCTCAAATGGCACCAATGACAGCTGTAGCATTTTAAATAAGATGAATTCACTAATTTAAAATTAAATATTACCTTGATACAATAAAAGTGGCCACAATTATCTAGTTGTTGTAAAAAGGCCATTGGTTCACTAATATATTCAGGATGAGAAATTTGGATCTGCTGCCCTTACTTAGTTAAATCTCTGTGTGAATCCAGCCATGTAGCGATTTGTTTCACTTTTAATTGCTCCCTGAAATACTCTCCAGCAAGATGTCTCACTGTGATCGAATGGCCACATTCCCAGAAGGTGCTCACTACCATCATCTTGAGCTATTGGAGTTGAGGATGAATTCTGATGCTGCCAGAAATGTCAAAAACCTAAAAAAATGAACAGTGAACATAATGATGGCAGCCTGGAATAGAGTGATGTTAACCTGACTACTTCTGTTCACTGGGATATTGTCCATTGTGCCACTTTGGACATGGCAAAGGACTCAAAGATGAGGCAGGGAGAGGGAGCTCTTCGTGTACTTGCGTGGGAATATTCTCTCAAATGCCCTCTTGTGGTCCAGAGGCATGAGGGAAGCATATAATTTTCTGGCAGCCCCCTTTGTATTTATATCTATGAATAGCCAAAAGGATTTCAGAGATCCCACTGTAAGGTGCTGTTCATCACAGGCTAGAGTGGATGGTTTGCCTCAGGGCAGCGGTGAACCTGTTGGTTACTCGTGTGGACACGATCTTGTAGTCAACATTTAGCAAATAAATTGGTCACTAACTTTGGATTTTGTTCCTTCTGGACCAAAATATAGCTTGGATAGAGTTGAGTTACATCCTGGTATGATTCTTCTGAAGTACATGAAATGCCTATGCCACTGCAGATGTTTTTGAGGAATTGGTAGGAAGTGGCTATCCTTGCCAGATCATCACCTACAGTTCCTTAGCACCCATTGACTTGGCGCTGTAAGAGTGGTCCCCATGGAGGCATGGAGATGGCCGCCAACTATTATTGTAAGGCCATCAACTCAATGAAAAAGCACACAACTTTGTTTTGGGCAGGCTGAGCCCGAAGGTCACACAGCACAGAAACAGGCCCTTTGGCCTTCTAGCTCCATGTAGATCATCAAGTACCTGTGTCTACTAATCCCACTTGGTCAGTAGCATTCTATGCCTTGGCTATTCAAGTGTTGGTATTGTGACAGCCTCTGCTTCCACTACCCTCTCAGTGCATTCCAAACTCCAATTAAGCTCATTGAAAAAAATCTTATTTATTCAAGATTGTTTATGTAATTCCCAGTACACAAGTGTAAAGGAGAATGAAATCATACTTACTCTGGATCCGAAGCAACATATTAAAAACACACTAAGCCAATGAATACAATAGTAAAAAGACACAGTAAATATAAATACATAAGATGGCTTATATACATTGATTATATGTACATAACGTGTTGCTAGGTACACGAGTGTCTGTACATAAGGTGACTGACAGAAAATCATAAGGCTGTAGTGGTGGGCTGTGTGGAGGGTTGGGTCAGTGGCTGGAGATGTTGATCACCCTTGCTACTTGGGGAAAGTAACTGTTTCTGAGTCTGATGGCCCTGGCATGGATGTTATGTAGCCTCCTCTCTGATGGGAGTGGGAGCAACAGTCCATGAGCACAGTGGGTGGGATATTTCATAATATTGCTGGCCTTTTTCTGGCACCTTTCTGTATATATGTCCTTGATGGCAGGTTGTCTAGTGCTGGTGATGTTTTGGGTGGGTTTGACTACCGTTGTAAAGCCTTCTTGTCTGTCACAGTACAGTTCCTGTACCATGCAGTGATGCAGCATGTTAGGATGATCTCTACTGTACATCTGTACAATATCATGAGTATAGATGTTCATAGTCCAGACCTTCTCAACCTCCTCATAAAGCAGAGGCGTTGGAGAGCTCTCTTGACTGTGGAGGATGTTCTGGGACCACCAGAGGTTGCATGTGATGCACACTCCCAGGAGCCTGAAGCTCCTCGTTGCTTTCCCTGCTATGCTGTCCATATAGAAAGGGATTTGAGCGTGCAGTACTCCTGAAGTTTCTTTTGCCTTGTTGACATTGAGAAAGAGGTCATTTGCATGGCAGGAGGCTTTCTGCTTTTCCACCTCCTCTCTAGGCACACTTGACAATGTCCTTACTCAGTCGTTGGCCTTGCATCCATGTGTGAGCCCAGTGTACAAAAAGGGGCTCAGCCCACAGCCCTGGGAGGTACCTGTGTTGACGATGACCTGGGGGGAAAACGGCTGTGCAACCGGACTACGGGTTAGGAATTCCAACACCCAGTTGCACAGTGGTGTGTTCAGACAGAGAAGCTTAAGTTTGTTCACCAAGGTCTGTGGAGCAAATGTCGAATGTTAATCTGGAAACAGCATTCTGACATAAGTATATTTCCCCCTGTATCTCTTACTCCTTACCTATAAACCCACTGTTCCAGACAGACTCGCTTCATCATCCCTTCACAAGGGGTTGCCGACTGGAACACAGTACAGGGGTACGTGCTGTGGGAGCATCCCCGCGAAGTCTAACTCATGAAGGACCTGTGGCGGAAGGTTATTGCACCAAGCCTCTTTTTCATGCATTGTTGTAAAGAATACAGCACGTGGCCTTTCTTAATAAACGCGGTTTGCCGGTAATATTCGAAAGCACTGATCGTAAAAATATAAACATTGCTTGTGTTTGTGCGAAGAGATTACATACATTTTTTTCTCTGTTAAAATATTGTCTTTAAAGTACTTCTGTTTAAAACAAACATACAGCCGCTTACCGGCGCTCTACGCTCAAGGTGGAACAGGGCTGGAGAGGAATGTAAACACATTCTGGTTAATACCGCCCCAAATGCTGATTAAAAAGCAAAGCTTCTCAATAGCCAGAAGCCCGATAAGAGAATAAAGGATGCATATTCATGGAGGGGCGGTGGTTGGGATTTATAAAGCTGCTCCCTTCATGCTATATATGTTATGAGACCACCACGTCTCGATCTCACGTTAGTTACAGTTTTGTCTGTCTCTGATGGGCCCATCCACGCCGCGTTTGTGCACTGGCTCGCTGCAAGCAGCACGTGGGAGCTCAAGAACAAGTTTTAACACTGGTGCGAAGATTATGTTCGGGAAATCTAATCACAATTCGCAGGTGCATGTTACCACTGGCAACTTCACTCTCCATTAATTACAGTTTCAGTTCAAAAATACCACGTGTTAGAAGACTATTTGATCTATTTCAGCCCGTTAGGTCCTCTGTTGGGAATTATCCAGCGTCACTTAACTCGTGCAGGTCCTCAGCTTCGGCCACCATTAGGGGAGTTAGACGTCAGAGCCGATCTGAGAGCAGGTGAAGGGCTTAAAGTTTTATTTTGCTCACTATAGAGCTCTGCACATGTGCGATTGAGCACGTATGTAGATGTCTTTCTCCACCCCCTTCTATGTTAGATCATGGTGATGTTTAAAGTATGTACAGTGACATGATACCTAGAAAACCAGGCTGCCCGCTTAAATCCAGTTTGTGTGTAGTTCGCCACCCCGGAAGGTCTAACAGCAAAATTACTTGCAAGGGAGTATTGTTACTTCAGCATGGCCGCTGGGCGGACACCGAAAGACAATATTTCATTTTCTCACGAATGTAAAGTCTACCTTGCCCATGAAACAGATCTGGGACAACTATTGGTGTGGAATGACCTCTTAGAATATAAGTTTACAACACCCTCGGAAATTTAAGTCCGAAATTAATTTTTCGGAAAATTTGAACTTTTTAATTAGCCTCAGAGTAGACCTGTGTCCGTGTCTCACAACTCTCTGGTATTGGGATTCTGAGCAACTTGTCCGACGTGGGCTAATGGTCCAAAGACATGAAATGTGTAAGTTTCAGGCCGGGTATCCCAGTGTTTGGTTTGTATGGGCAGTGGAACATTTCGGGGAACAGGCAGTAAAGTTGAAGCCAAAATCAGATTAGCCGTATGCCCATGGAATGGCGTAGCTGACGCTCGGGGCTCCATAAACTGTTTCTACCACTATTTTTCATGCTCTTGTGTCCACCGTTCATATGGCTCATCCTTTCCTCATCAAGCAAATATCTGCTTTCAAATTAGGTGATTAAAAGTATTCTAAAAACCCACGCCGTTTATAATTTCCCCTCTCCGCCCTTCATCAAGAGAGTGCCTTTGATGTTTCTTTCGAACAGGGAATTCTGTTTCCGAACTACCACCACCCCCTCCCCATGCGTTCTCGACACCCTGTTTCTTGGGAACCACCACGAAGAACAAGGGCCCTTCTGAATAATCTGCGATGCGGTACTTGGCCATGGTGTATAATTCCATGGTGCTCTCTGCCTATAGAACATAACGGACATTTCTCCACTCTTTTACCTACAACCTGCAATAGGCAAAATGGTTCAAACAAATTCTTTTCAGATCAAAGGTCCAGAAGGTAATTATATTTCAAAGACTCTCCCTCCGGTCAGAATTTACGACTGACGTCCAAGGAGGGTCTTCATTACTGATCCACTCGACATTTTAAAATGCTATGATATTGTGTCGGACCCTTGGCTTCCTCCAACTCTGCTTAATACCTGTGATCTATCACCTGCGCCCCAATGATTGGCACTAAATCCGTGTCAATTCATGACCACTGCATTGGTAAGGTCCTGTACTATTTCTCACTCTCACATTGTGTGTCACATCATCTAAGACCCTAAACAACAACAGAGCATCGTTCAGCCTTAAGGCAAAGTGTTGCTTCTGATACATATTTAAAACAATGCATCTATTCAGATAATAATAATAATAATAATAATGACCTTTTTTCACTTAGAGTAACAGACAATGCTACAGATATTCTGCTTCTCCGAACCTGGGGGAAATCTCCCCCCTCCCCCCACCCGACACCTTAAGTGTGATCAATTCGATTTTTGTTGCACTGAGTTGTAAAGCCTATTTGCCGTTTTTTTTTCCCCTTTGGAAAGTGAATAAGATGGTTGTAGGATTTATCTGGCTGTCTATAAGCAGATCAGGGCGATTTTCATTGTCATTTTTGCCCCATTGTGATTTGAAAGGGAGTGGGCGGATTACAGCGGCTGGGATTAGCCTGTCTGCCCAATTGCAACAGGCGGTCTCCTGAGAGTTGATGAACTCTCACAAAACACTCAACCATTTGAACAGCAACTCCCAACAACTGCAAACCACTGCTCCGTCATGAAAGAGAGGCAAAAACGCCAATCTAGCGGCAAGACACTGGACAAGACTGATTGCCGGGGAATTTCACAAAGAAGAAGCTCACATATAGAATCTAGCATTTTCATTATAATAAAATCAGCAGCCCGCGCAGGAACTGAAGCAGAGAGCGACCATGATCATCTTTTTGTCCCGCAGTGTGCTCCTGTCAGTTTATTACCCGCAGATGTTCCTTATCCTCACCAGCGGAAGTTACCTGTAAGTCAGAACAAGCATTTAAAACAAATCCTCGAAAATCTTAAAGTCAGTTTACGCGGTAGCTGTGCCACTTTGTCGTTTCGCCTGTAAATTCTAACACTCGCAAGAAAGAATGCTTTGCATTTTTTTCCTCTCTTTTCGGGTCTTCATCAGACGTCGGATCATACCTTTGCGTTACTCCGCACTTTACTTGTTGCAACGGCTGATACTTGCTACAGTCATACCGCTCACACCGCCAGTTAGTGAGCTGGTAATTTCTCTCCTCCCCCTTAAATGTTTAAATATATCTATCAAATTGGCATTTACTTTATGCCAGAATAGGGAGGAAAAGAGAAAAGCACATTGCGCTCGTTATCTGGGGAGCGTTTCGCTCAGCCCTGCTTTCTGATCTAGGTAGGGCAAAGTGCGTATTACTTTGGCTCTGTGTTATATTAATTCTTTCCCCTCCTTCCCCTCCTGAATTTCATCCGTTTAAAATTAATCCACATGTACACATTCCCTCCCTCCCTCTCTCGGTTAATTATACATTATTCAGCCGGGTGCTTCAGAAAATCTGTGGTTGTTTATTTTTCTCGCAGGGGGATCGCAAAGGACAGGAGTTTCGCGAGAGGGGAGAGAATGGAAATCTCTACGTAGTGGGACGTGCTCGCTGGTTTAACCCCTTCATTTTGTAGTTCCGTGTTAAACAGGGAAAGGATTACATGACTGCAGACCTTGTGGCGGCTTTCCGCCCAGTGCAATGTAGTAACTTCTGTTCTGGGCAGAAAGTGGACGGGTGCCAATTCAACCAAGTTTATTGATTTGGAAACACTTGCAGATGTGGTTTTGCACAGAGAGCTCACCAACTCATACAGTCACCTTATAGATCTGACGATTTGCTTTTATGTTGTGATTTGATTTTATTGTTCTCTGTCGCTGTTCTATTTTAGAGCGTTGTCCTCAGTTGTCGCCTTGGGAGCGAATATCATTTGCAACAAGATCCCAGGACTGGCGCCCCGGCAGCGGGCGATCTGTCAGAGCCGTCCGGATGCCATCATCGTGATCGGGGAAGGGGCGCAGATGGGAATCAACGAATGTCAATATCAGTTCAGGTACGGCCGCTGGAACTGCTCGGCTCTCGGAGAGAAAACCGTCTTCGGACAGGAACTAAGAGTGGGTGAGTAAGACAGACTAAAATTATTATACGGTAACCCTCAATGGCGATGTGAACTTCTGTTATCTGAGCGAGTGGGGGCCAGTGTTGTCCCTGTCTTCAGTAACTTACTGTTGTTACCTTAGAGTGAGCAGGTTTCGCATTCTTGCCCTTGGGGTCATTTTGTTTTAACACGTGCCTTTTCTAATTGTTCACCCTATACCCAGTTAAAGTCCGAATAGTTGTAAACAATTTGTCTTGCACTTCTCATTGCTGTTATTAATTGTCTCAGAATACTGCCGTTTGGAACTTGGATACTGCCGAAAGTAGTTTTGAAAATTATGCTGACAATATTAATTGGCAACTCGAGTATTGCTCCGGCAGCTCCTGTAATTGCAGCACACGCCTTCTAAAACAAAGGGGTATTGTTTCCGTTGGAGGAGAGGAATGTGTTACCACTCTGATGGATGTGATATTGTCGGCTTCCGTCTCAAAGTATTGACTATCAATCAGACCGATTTTGTGTAAGCAGAGTTAATCAATAAATTTACAACCGCGGAGTTCGATGATTTACAAAAGCGGAGATGCAGACAGATGACTCGCAACACTGTTAATAATTTACGCAGTAACTATTTGGAGTAAAATTGCAATTTCCGGTTACAAAATATGAGGCACCTGCTGAATGTACATAGGCTCCGCACCGGATTACACAACGCTGTTTTCATATGTGAAATTTGTTTAAAGATAGGGTAGGTAATTATCATGTTGAAAAGAAAAGCACAATTGTCCTTTTATTCTTCCCTGCAAAGTGTGCGTATTTGTCAAAGCCGGCACCTGTTGCCCATCCCTGGCTGGCGATGAGCATCCTCCTCGAATCATTCCAGAGAGACCGTTGAATGATAGCAGCTACAGGACTGTGGCTCAATCAGTACCTTAAAAACTAGGCTGGGTGGTGTAGCAGCTAGCGTGTCGCTCTACACGTTCTGTGAAATGAAGATTGTAGTTTTAGAGGCGATGCTGAAGAAGATTTGCCATCTGGTGGTGATGCTTCATGCAGAGACTATGTATAGCAGCTAGTGGTATCAGGAATGAGGTTTGTTTAAGATGATGGAGCGGGTAGTAATCAAGCTGGGTGGTTTGTACGGAGCAGTGTCATGCTTCCTAGTAAATAGGAGGTTCTGCACATGCTGTATACAGAGTAACACCTACTAAGTATTGGAAGAGCTCACTAGATAGGGTGACATCTATGGAGAAAAATAAAGTGTGGGTGTTTTGGGCTGAGAACCTTCATCAGGACTGGAAGGGGCGGGGGAAGAAGCCTATCGCCTTCCAGCTTGTATTCTTTCCTCCCCCCCCCCCACCTTCCTATTCTGACTTCTCTCTTCCTTTCCAGTCTCGAGGAAGGGTCTCGGCCCAAAAGGTCGAATCTTTATTCCTCTCCATCATGTTTCCTCAGTATTTTTGCAGCTGCATTTATCCAGGGAAATGGACAGTATTATTTTACAATCCGGAATTATCTCTTGTAGATGTTTTTAGGGAGTTGGAGATGAATTACAGAATATTCAGCTCTCAGCTTGTTGTCCCTGGTCATTATCACTATATTTATACACATACGGATCTGGTTGTTTCAGTTACATTTCTTGTAACTGCCAACCAACAACCCCATCCCCACCCCTTTGCTAATCATGAAATGTTTGGTGTTTTGTTACCAAGCAATGTCAAATTCGTTGGATTTGACCAATTGGTACTGATTATTGTAACACGTTTGTAAAACAGAAATTCTGCATGTTATCCAGGCAAGCCGCACGTGGGCCCAAATGACTTCACCTGAAAGTGTCGATTCAGAAGATGGTGAAGCAGGTGTTTCACTCAGTTGCAATCTTTGGTCATGGAATTGATTGAAGGATTTGAGATGTTATGTTACAACTGTACAAGTTGTTAGCAAAACTGTACTTGGAGTATTGTCTGCAGTTCTGGTTGACTGGCTATAGGAAGGATGAAATTAAGCTGCAAAGGGTGCAGAAGAGGTTCACAAGGCTATTCACGAAAGTGGAGAATTTGAGTTGTAAGGGTTGGACAATGTCTTTCCCTTGGAGTAGAGGAGGCTAACGGGTGATATTGTAGAGGTATATAAAATCATGAGAGTCATGTGGTTACAGACTTTTTCTCAAGATAGAGAATTTTAAAATTTGAGGGCATAGGTTTAAGATGAGAAGGGAAAGGTTTAAAGGGATCTGAAGTGCACCATTTTCAAATGAGGGTGGTGGCATTGAATGAACTGTTAGGGGAAGGTACATGGATAGAAAGCTTCAGAGCAATCTGGGCCAAACGCATGGACAGATTGAGTAAAAGACTTGTCCCAGTGCTCTTTACTCAATGAATCTCAATCAAAGTCACAGTAAATTTATTATCAAAGTGCATATATGTCACCATATACTACCTCAAGATTCATTTTCTTGCTGGCATTTATAGAAAAATAGACATTCTATAAATTTTATGAAAAACTATACATAAACAAAGATTGACAAGCAACCAATCTGCAAAAGAAGACAAACTGAGAAAATAAATAAATAAATAAACAAACTGAGAACGTGAGTCGTAGAGCCCTTGAAAGCGAGTTTATAACTTGTGAAGTCAGTTCACTGCTGAGATAAGGAAGTTATCCACACTGGTTCAGTTCATCGTTGAGGTGAGTGAAGTTACCTATGCTGGTTCAAGAGCCTGATGGTTGCAGGGTAATAAGTGTTCAGGAATTGAAAGTTACTGACCCTCTCCACCTCTGATCCCCAAAGGAGACTGGCCCTTGGATCTCTAGCTTCTAAAATGATTATGATCCGACAGTCATCATTAACAAGATCTTGAAGATAAATCATCATATATTAATCTCTCGGACCTCAGCAGCTTTCACACAATTACATTTAAATAATATCTTAATGAATCAATAAAGAAATATTTACTTCAAACCCCAATCCCATAATGTTGGTTGTATATAATATTCCAAGTGCACACGCACATGCAACACTTGCCTGAATTACTGGGAGCTATTTGCTATCTTTGCAATAGAAAGAAAAGAGAGAGAAATTGCCTTTCAACTCACGAGAGAACATAGGCCATCAACTTTTTTGCTGTTGATGTTTCTGTAGCAGGCAATTTCTTTTTTTACGAGGTTGAGTTGCTAGCTCAATGGAAAACATGCACAGGAGCCGGCTGGATTCAAACTCGGGACCTTCTGCCCCAAAGTCCAGCGCTGATGTCACTACGCCACCAGCTAGCAAATCTTTGCAATAGATTATGAACTTATTTTATCAATTGTATGAAGAAATAGAAAGCCTTTGAAATGTAGAAAAATAACTATCCTGAAAACCCAAAGCAAAGCTCTTAACCTTGTGGATCTTTCACTTGACACTATACTCTAACACACACAAAAAGCTGGAGGAACTCAGTGGGTCAGACAGCATCTATGAAGAGGAGAAAGGAGTCGATGTTTCAGGCCAAGACCCTTCATCATAGCTATACTCGGTTGTACCAACAACAATGTCCTAATTTGGTACAGTTTGCTGTTTTCCTGTGCTTGGTTATTGGTGCAGTCTCGATGGGCTGAAGGGCCTGTTTCCAAACTGTGAATTTTTCTACTGTGATGTGTAGTTGCTTAGCATGTGTGAAAGTAACAACAAAGGTATTTCAAATGACTGATCTTTGATGGACTAACTTGTAACAGAAGCACTGAGGTGAAGCAACAAAATGTGTCTGGAAAAAACAATCTTTCAGTCTGTCACACAAATAGTGGTGTTAAGACAATGGGTTTTAATTGGCTGTGGCCATCAGTTCCAAAAGGAACTGCTGGAATTTAGCCACTTAAACAGAAAAAGTCTTGAATTTGTGCATCCGAGTTGAATTATGAGATTTATTGTTAAATTCCAGGGGCTAAGTCTTTCACTGAGCTCTGTTACTGGACAGCCTGTGGAACCCAACAGTAAAGGCCAGTCTTGTTCGGATTGTACCAGGGAATCACCATTCAGTTCTTGCACCAGATCATACTTGGTAGAGGATCCCAATGATTTCAATAGGATTTCACGGCTTTCAAATGATGAGTCAAGTGCAAATTATGTTTTGAATTATTTTTATGTTGTTTTATATTTTTAATTCATTGTTGTAATGTGTTAACTTCTGAAAATACTTCCAAATAAAATTTACTTCAAATTTAATAGTTTTTAAATGTTTCAGCATCAGAGATGTACATTTAATGACAAATTTGAGAGAAAGCATAACCCTTCTGTCAAAGTCTGTCTCAGACTAGGAACAATCTCCATACAACATTGCCCAATGCCTAGTCACTATTCAAACTCATCACCATCTCAAGATTGTAGAGGGCCAGTAAGGGATGTGCTGTGCATGTGGCCCAGAGAAGTCATTATGGTTGGTGATTTGGGTCAACCAATTCTACTTCAGTGAATATTTCATGTACATTTTACTAGTTGTTTGAGTAAATCTTTTGTAATTTTAATTGAATAACACTCAATGAAACAAAGAATATACTAAACTTATCAAAAATGTTGAACTGCTCCAACAACTGAAATACTCCATAACGATTTTGTTAATAGTGAGAGATGGGTAAGGATTATAAATTGGCTTCCTGTTCAAATTTGTGATGTCAGTCTTGTATCCATTATTGAGTATCCATTATTTCCTTGATACTTTAATTTTGAAGTTTGAACAATGGCAACATAAAATTGAGGAATGTCTAATGGAAGTTGGGGTACAAGCAATTCCCTGTCATTTTGAATACACCATATCTACAATAGGCCTTAAAGGTAGATCTAATGTCAGAGAAATGTATACAATATACATCCTGAGATTATTTTTCTTCGCAAACATCCACGAAAATGGGAGTACCCCTAAGAAAGAATGAATGAATACAATAGAATACCCTCACTGTCTGACTATTAGATGTTGCTGGCTGTATATTGATGAGTTGCAGAGTACCATGAACAGGCAGATTTGCAACTGTAACTTGCTGCTTCCTTTTTTCCAATTCACACGAGCAGCTATGGCTCATGCCAGCAGAGACCATTGATGTGAATTAGATCTGTTTTTGGTGCCTCTGTAGAGCAGGGCTTCGAACTACGTAACCACTTACAAAAAAAAAACAATAATCAGTTTAAAAGTCAGATATCAGATACAACTTCTGTATTAGGCAACTCTATGGAAAATGATCTAACCAATAGATTAGTTAGGGTCATGAATCCTGAGAAACTGATGCTAATGAGTACAAAATGCTTGCTTCATCTGTTTTAAAGGAATAAATATATAATAAAGTCAGACACAGACTACACTTGAATATTTGCCACAAGATACTCTCTGCAATCAATTTAAAATAATTGCTCCCTACTGAGAATTGTAGCTGTGCTATTTCCACTCATTTTCATCAGTAGATATAGAGTGGTGCTGGGACAATTGTTCTTTAAACAATATTAAATACTGATGCTTGCTTATTAACTTCAAAAGTTAAGTAGTTTCACCATCCCTAAAGGTGGAAGGAAACTGTTGAAAGGTAGCATATTTGCACACAAAAAACCAAATCTGAAATACACAGTGTGTAATCTGAGGTGGTTTCTTTTAGATGTGATCCTGAACTATGACCAATTTGCTTGGTCAAGAAGATATGACCTATCCCGTGATACGTTTTTGAAAATCAGGGAGTTATCACTATTGTACAGACTAACAATGTATCCTTTAAAAAATAACCATGAAAATGAAATATCTGTTTATTATCACATTTGTGGGAGCTTGGTCTAGCCAGATCAGCTGTTTTGTTTTCTGTCTTGCATTAGCAACTACTACTCAGAATTACCCCATCAGCAATAAATGCTTTGGGAACATTTAAAAATGCATTATAATTTCAAGTTATTTTCTGGATGCTTCTCAGTACTAATCATGGTTTTTTTTTTCCCCTTCTTTCTTAAATGAAATGTTTACCATATAAAAATTAACATATTATGTTAGTTGCAGTTTCCTCTTAGGCCTCATTAACTTAATATGTCACAGATGTCACAAGCCTATTAATGGTACTGAAGGGAAGGAGGAAGAAAAAGTGAACTGGTTGATTACCAGCAGTGTAAGGATGTCATTTGGAGAGTTTTAACCTCACTTTCCCATTAATGTCATCAGCATGTGTTACTAATGCACTTACAGATTTGTTCCTAACAATAACTAGATAAGATGTATATCTTGTTGGTTTTTTTTTTAATAGAGGCACAAAAACAATGAAACGGTTCATAGGGCAAAATGCAAAAGTCATTCCCTTCCTTTCAGTTGCAGTAATTCATCACATGTCATCAGAGGGCAAACAGAATCTCTAGTACTTTGTATCACTGACACTGAGCCTTTGGTTACTTCACTTATTCATAAAGGCAGCAGATGAAGCACTCAATCGCTCTTACTACCTAAAACAAAGTTAGCCAAGAATTTCTGTGTCTCTGTTTTGCTTTCCTTTCTCTGTATTCCAGCACATTTAGCTGATGCAGAGATGATGCCAAATCCCCTTAAAGCTGCGACAATGTGACTGAAGTATCCTGTGAAAGTACAGAAAGCCTTTTCTGCTGCTTTATTCAGTCCTCACAGAGCCAGTCATCTCAAAGCAACCACTTTAGCATAAACTCTGAACTTTATTTGTATTATTGGACATGATGTAAATCATAATCACTCTATTGTTCATGGAGGAGATCAGAGAATCAGACAGAAAAATCATGGAAAACAGGTTAAACAGCATCAATGGAGAGTGGAGGAATGTGTCAACATTTTAGATTTAATAACTATAATAAAGTTAGAATTTCTTAAATATTAATTATTTGTCCCTTGCACTGCTGACAAGTGGTGTGGGTGCTTCATTCCTTATTACACTGATCTTTGACTGCTCAGGAAATCCCTATGGTGAACTAGCCTAAGTGGATCCTGAGGTCAATATAATTGAATTGGTCAGAGAATTTTGAAGAATGCCATATGATAAATATCTCAACACAAACTCCAGATGAAGACTTTTTGAAGAACCATAATCTGAAAGGGAAAGGTTTGTTGCTTGTTATTTGACTTATAAGGAGAAAGAGACTTTTAAAAATTAACAAATTCACTCCAGTTCATTACCACAGGGTAACTTTCACTCAACTTCACAGAAAGAAGTTAACTAAATCAGAAGGGAATGGAGGTAGGAATGGAAATATTTATCTAAGCTATATTGCTGTCCCACTTCCTACAACTTATTAGTCATTTGGTTGCTTAGAATTCATATTGCATGCATTGCCATGCATTCAGTGTGCTTTGGCTATTAGTTAATAGCTGAAGAATAGATTAGCTCTATTTATCACATGTATATCGAAACAGACTGGAATAGGTTTTATGTCAATGACCATCTGGATGATGGGGTGGTAAATTGGATTAGTAAGTATGCCGATGATACTAAGGTAGGAGGTGTTGTGGATAATGAGGTGGGTTTTCAAAGCTTGCAGGGAGATTTATGCCGGTTAGAAGAATGGGCTGAACGTTGGCAGATGGAGTTTAATGCTGAGAAGTGTGAGGTTCTACATTTTGGCAGGAATAATCCAAATAGAACATACAGGGTAAATGGTAGGGCATTGAGGAATGCAAAGGAACAGAGAGATCTAGGAATAACAGTGCCTAGTTCCCTGAAGGTGGAGTCTCATATAGATAGGGTGGTGAAGAGGGCTTTTGGAACGCTGGCCTTTATAAATCAAAGCATTGAGTACAGAAGTTGGGATGTAATGTTAAAATTGTACAAGGCATTGGTAAGGCCAAATTTGGAATATTGTGTGCAGTTCTGGTCACAGAATTATAGGAAAGATATCAATAAATTAGAGAGAGTGCAGAGACGATTTACTAGGATGTTACCTGGGTTTCAGCACTTAAGTTACAGAGAAAGGTTGAACAAGTTAGGTCTCTATTCATTGGAGCGTAGAAGGTTGAGGGGGGATTTGATCGAGGTATTTAAAATTTTGAGAGGGATAGATAGAGTTGACGTGAATAGACTGTTTCCATTGAGAGTAGGGGAGATTCAAACGAGAGGACATGATTTGAGAGTTAGGGGGCAGAAGTTTAAGGGAAACACGAGGGGGTATTTCTTTACTCAGAGAGTGAGAGCTGTGTGGAATGAGCTTCCTGTAGAAGTAGTAGAGGCCAGTTCAGTTGTGTCATTTAAGGTAAAATTGGATAGGTATATGGACAGGAAAGGAGTGGAGGGTTATGGGCTGAGTGCGGGTAGGTGGGACTAGGTGAGATTAAGAGTTCGGCACGGACTAGGAGGGCCGAGATGGCCTGTTTCCGTGCTGTGATTGTTATATGGTTAATGCAGTCTGAAGTTGTGCTGGGGTCAGCCTGCTGGTGATGCCATGCTTCTGGTGCTAGCATAGTGTGCCCACAACTTACTGACCCTAACCCCTACGTGTTTGGAATGTGGGGGAAACCAGAGAACCTGGAGGAAACACACGCGGTCACGGGGAGAATGTTCAAACTCCTTATAGTCAGCAGCAGGTTTGAATCCAGATCACTGGCATTATAAAGGCTACTGTGCCACCCTCAGTAGTTGTCCAGAAACAAGTTAAACATAATCAATCAAGCAGTTCAGTGCCTTAACCAAAAGCTACGTAGATCCCTAAGGATCTTGAATGTTCATAGTAAATGACTGCTTTTGATAGTGATTGCATTAGTTTGTAAAGTCAACTATAAGGTAGCCTCTGTAACAAGCAGTTAAAGATTAATAAAGAGCTATAAACTTGTGATCTGATATGTGCATGATGTAACTCAATTGATTTCAGTAGCAACATTATCAAAGAAAATACAAAGCTGGCAGTATAAGACAAACATATGGGAATGCTATTGTTAATTAGGTATAGACAAGATTTAAATGCAGCATGTTATTTTGCTTCTATTTGTTTAACTTCATCAGCATCTTCAAAGTCACTAAGCCTTGTTTCTGTAAGGCACTGCTCAGAATCAATTAGTTGTCACTGAAGATTATTAGACGGTCTTTTGATTCTGTGGATGGATATCAATTTAAATGAGCTTTCTTTCTTTCCACTATATACACGTGTAGCCTTTTGAAATACAATCTCTTCATAAGGGTTTGTGTCAAGGCATGAAAATCACCTTGTAAACAATTCCACGATGTATCAAAGTCTTATTTAATCTATTAGTGCCAGGGCTCAAGCACTTTTAGTAATCAGTGTGACATGTGCTTTTGTTTGGTTATAAAAACTACTCCAAGCTACTCAATGCATACAGTTCATACACAAACCTTTGGTAACAAGATCTGCAGAAACTCAGTCCTTTTTCATAAATCCTTTTTCAAAAAAGATTTTATTTACTCCACATTATGTATATAATGTAATGTGATGCATAAATTAAATACTATAGTAAATAGATGACTGTTTTTCCAGCACAGTAATTACAATCCAAGTGGCATTCTAACACTGAGGGAGATTGAAAGTAGAAAACTATAGGACAGCTGGCTTAACATTCATCATAAGAAAACGTTAGGTCGTTACTGAAGCTACGAACCCTGAAAAAAGCTAATCAGGTAAAGTCAACATGGTTTTGTGAAATGGATATCAGATTTAATGAATGTGTTCGAGTCCTTTGAAGAATTAATGTACTGTAGATAAAGGGGAACTGGTAGATGTGCTGAACATAGATGGCTGATAAGTAAAATGTCACGGTCTAGGAGTTAACAGGTTGGAGTGAATAGAAGATTGGCTGGCCAATGGGAAACAGAGTGGGTGTAAATGGATCTTTTTCTGGTTAGAAAAGACACAAAAGGAGACTTACACTGGAATTAGTGCTGGGAACTTCAAGTTTTGAATGTTGCACTGATACCAAAAAGACCACATATCCTACTTTATAATATGAATCATAATGAACTGTGCCATTTAGAATTTACTTAAAATTATCCTAATTAATTTATTGAATTCCCACTGCCAAACTCCAGTGTGCCTGTAATCCAGATTATTGAACTGTATAGTATAACTGTACTAAATATTAACACTTAAAAGGACTCTATCTACTTGTAAAATTCATCTACATAGTCTTTATCCCGCTTACACTCTACCTATGCTGCATGCTACAAAGTGCTAATAAACTGTACAATTCTGTATGGAACTCCAAAACATTAAATTCACAGATCAAGGTGATTATTTATTTATTGAGATAGAGTGTGGAATAGGCCCTTCTGGCCCTTTGAGCCATACTGCCAGAAACCCCTGATTTAACCCTCGCCTAATCACAAAACAATTTTGATGACCAATTAATCTACCAACTGGTATACTTTTGGATTGTGGGAGGAAACCAGAGCACCCAGAGGAAACCCACGCAGTCACGGGGAGAACATACAAACTCCCTACAGACTCTGGTGGGATTTGATCCTGGGTCACTGGTACTGTAAGGCATTGTGCTAACCACTACGCCATTCTGCTTCCCCAAAGTAGATTGTTATCAAGATACATACATGTAACCACATACAACCCTGAAATTCATTTTCTTACAGACACTCACAGTAAATACAAGAAACATAATGGAATCAATGAAAGACTGCTCCCAGCACGATGACCAAACAACCCATACGCAAAAGGCAAGCTGTGCAAATACAAAAAGGAAAAAAAAACAATAATAGTAATAATAACAATCATAAATAAATAAGCAATGAATATCAAGAACATGAGCTGAAGGGTCCTTGAAAGTAAGTCCATAAGTTATGGGAACAGTTCAGTGATGGGAGTGAGTGAAGTTGAGTAAAGTTATCCCCTCCTGTTCAAGAGCCTGATGGTTGAAGGGGAATAACTGAACCTGGTGTGGGTTCAGAGGCTCCTGTAACTCCTTCCTGATAGCAGCAGTGAGAAGAGAGCACAGCCTGGATGATGGGGGTCCTTGATGATAGATGCAGCTTTTCTGCGACAGTGCTCCACGTAGATGTGCTCAATGGTGGGGCAAGTTTTACCTGTGATGGGACTGGGACATATCCCCATACTTTCTGTAGCACTTTACATTCAAGAACATTGTTGTTTCCATACCAGGCCATGATGCAGCCAGTTGAAATGCTCTCCACCACACATCTGTAGAAGTTTGTCAAAAGTTTTAGATGATATGCTGAATCGTCACCAACTTAGAAGAAAGAAAAGATGCTGCCATGATGGCACTCACATGCTGGACTGAGGACAGATCCTCTGAAATGATAACTTAAAGTTGCTGATCCTCTCCACCTCTGAATCCACAATGTGGACTGGCTCATGGACCTCTGGTTTCCTCCTCCTGAAGTCAGTACTTACTCTTGCTGACATTAAGTGAGAGGTTGTTGTCATATCACCACTCAGCCAGGTTTTCAATCTTTCTCCTATATGCTGATTCATCACTGCCTTTTATTCAGTCAATGACAAAGCATTGGAGATGTGCTTAGCCCCACAGTCATAAGTATCAAACAGGGGGCTAAACCTTGTGGTGCAGCTGTGCTGATAGAAATTCTGGAGGAGATGTTGTTGCCAATCTGAACTGATTGGGGTCTGTAAGTGAGAAAATTGAGGATCCAGTTGCATAAGGAGCTATTGTGGCCAAGGACTTGAAGCTTATTGATTAGCTTTGAGGGGATGATAGTATTGATTGCCAAGCTGCAGTCAACAAGGAGCATCCTGATGTATGCAACTTTGCTCTCCAGATGTTTCAGGACTGAGTGAAGAGCCAGTGAAATGGTATCTGCTGTTGTCCAGTTGTGACAGTAGCCAAATTGGACAAGATGCCAATCACATCTCAGGCAGGAGTTGATATATTTCATCACCAAGCTCTCAAAACATTTCCTCACAGTGGATGTAAATGCAACTGGATGATAGTCATTGAGGCAGGTTATCACATTCTTCTTAGGCACCGGTATAATTGAAGCAGGTGGGTACCTCAGACTGCTGAAGTAAGAGGCTAACAATATCGTCCAGCCATTGATCAGCACAGGTTTTCCATACTCAGCCCCGTCCGGGCCAGTTGTTTTCCACGGGTTCACCCTCCTGAAGGATGCCCTAATGTCAGCCTCAGCAACTGAAATCACAGGGTCATCAGGGGGCTATGGGAGATCATGAAGGTGCCTCCATATTTTGATGGTCTAAGTCAGCATAAAAGACACTGATCACATCTGGGAGTGAAACCTTGTGGTCACCCATGTTACTTGGTTTCACTTTGTAGGAGATGATAACAGTCAAACCCTGCCACAGCTCTCAAACGTCATTCACTGATTCAAGTTTGGTTCAGAATTGCTATTTTGCACATGGGATGGCCTTCCAGAGGTCATACTTGGACCTCTTGTATCTTATTTGGCCGCCAGGCTTCAATGCCCCCGATCTGGCTTTCAGCAGGTAGCGGATCTTGTGGTTCATCCAAAGCTTCTGGTTGGGGAAAACTGAATGATTTTGTGGGGACACACTCATCTACAACTGTTTTTATGAAGTCCATGATAACTGTAGTGTATTCGTTTGTATCCTCTCGTGAGTACCTGAACACAGCCCAGTCTACGGACTCGAAGCAATCCTGCAGCTGCTCCTTTACCACCCATGACCACCTCTTAGTTATCCTATCCTTACCTCTTTGTTATCCTTACCTCTAGAGCCTTGCTCTTTATCCTCTGTCTGTATGTGGGTAGGAGGAGGATAGTCAAGTGATCAGATTTCCCAAAGTACAGTCTAGGCATTGAACAATAGGCATTCCAAATTGTAGTATAGCAGTGTTAGAGTGTGATGGGACCCCTGGTGCTGCAGGTAATATGTTGATAATAGGCGGGCAGAGATTTCTTCAAATGAGCCTGATTGAAGTCTCCGACAATTTGAAAAGCATTGGTAGGATGTTTCTTGTTTGCTGATCGCAGCATCAATACTTCAAGTGGCTGTTTTACATTTGCCTTTGGCGGTGTGTCAACTGCGGTCAGGATCACAAAGGAGAGCTCTCTTGGTAAGTGGAATGGTTGGCATTTAATCGTGAGAAGTTTCAGGTTGGGGGAGTAAGAGCACAACGGGACCTCTGTATGGGAGCACCAGAAAGAGTTTATCAAGAAACACAGACTGCCTACCTTATGCCTTCTGTGGATCAGCAGTCCGGTCTACCCTGTGGGTCTTACCACAGGCTTGTCTGGAGTGAGCCATGTCTCCGTGAAGCAGAACATGCAGCAATTCCTCATTTCTCTCCAATACAGCAGTCTTGCCCTCAGGTCCTCAAATCTCATTGTCCAGTAACTGTGCATTTGCTATTAAGATGCTGAATAAAGGAAGTTTCATGCCTTGACTTTTTAGCCTGGCTTGGAGTTTTCCCCTGCTCCCTCTCTTATGGCTATGATGATGTACCTTCATCTGCTTAAAGGGATCTATATTCATGTAGATCCATTCCATCACCCAAAATTTCATAACGGTGCTTTCAGTTTTTATAAGCATCTACTTGGTTGTGCCAACCATAAAATATTCTACTGTTTACAATAATTCCATACAAACTTACTGAATTTATACTGTATGAAACACTATAATGTCTAACTTAATAATGATGTACAGAATCAATTTTGCAATCAAGTATTGCAATACCACAAATATATTAATTATATTGTATGGAGTACAGAATAGTAGAAACTTTCATTGAATGTTCTAAGGCTGTGCATAAGTTCTTATATAAATGGCATCATAAAACAGAAGTTAGGGAATGATTAGCAATGCTGTAACAATTCCATGATTCAAAAAAGTAACAAGGAGTAACTCTGGGAGCCAGTGCATATCAGTGAGCAAAGGAGTGACGGGGAGCAGAGCATCATATGATATAGGATACTAGGGTTTTGTATGTTCTCAGACGTATGAAGAGTGGAAAAAGGAGGCAGTCCAGGTGTGCACTTTACAGTCAACCAAAAAATACTTCAGGGCTGGCTAAAGTTCTCAGCAGCAAATGAGTGAGGAAAGGGAGATTTCAGGTGATGCTGCAGAGGGTTAGGGCAATGTTGGATATTCATAACAGTGTAAAAATATTAAAAAGCAGTCTCAGTTCAGACTGTTGTTGGCCAGGATGGTGGAGTTAGTGGTGAAGGATCAATACTGGGGAGAAAGTGTGAAAATGGAGGCCAAGCTACGATCTTATCTAATGGCAGATCAGGCTCAAGTGGAAGACTGGCCTATTTCTGCTCATGTTGCTTATGTTCTTATTTGTACCTGGGATCAAAATCAATAGTTTTCGTTTCCTGGTACTTGGTTGCCTTTTCTAGTAAATTATCCTCTTGTAATTTACTTGTTCAATAGACTACAGCCTGAACTGGGATTGTCAGGACAGTCCTTCATTTATGAATTCAACAGCTCCTGATTGTCAGATTGTTTTGACCTACTTAAATTCCTGGGATGGGTGATTGTCCTTTGTGTAATCAGACTGAAGAACGAGAAGTGAACTGGTTTTAGCAACATGAAGGATACACAATTCTTACAGGTATAGTCTGAAAATAAGGGATCAACTGTCAGAACCGAAATGAGGAGAAATTTCTTCACCTGAAGGTGGTAATCGTCAAGAGGAGAAAGCGGTGTGTATATTCTGTGGGTGAGTCTATTCAAGATGGAGATTTTGGATATTAAAGGAATGGAGGGATATAGAAACAGGAACATAAAGATTCTTGCAGTATAAGGTCAACCATGAATAACAAAATACTGTATATCTGAGGGGCTGGATGGCCAAATATTAAAACATTTAATTATTGCACTGTGTGGCAAAGCTATCAGTCACTCTACTGGATTGTTTATGGTGTGGGTGAAGCCTAGTAATTCGTGATGGTTAACTGGGTGAACTATCAACAATTGACCTGCAGTTAACCCGCAAATAATGCACTTGCAGCAATTTGAAGGCTTAGTAACCATTTTAAATGCTGCAGCTTGGAAAATACTGTCTCTGTAAAGCTTTATGCCGGGACCAAGAAGCGAAATGCATCACTAAACTCACAGCTATGGTTTGGACATATTTTCTCAGCACACCAGCTATACAGCTTCTTGTTTAACAAATACTCAGCTATTAACACAATCCAATGAAAATTCCTGTTCCTAACCTCATTAGCACTCGAAAGTTGCAGATCGAAAGGAGATCATCAACTATGTGTGTGTGTGTGTGTGTGTGTGTGTGTGTGTGTGTGTGTATGCATGCATGTGTGTGTTTGTGTTGTTTGTGTGTGTGTGTGTGTGTGTGTGTATAACATTGCAAGATCATTGCATTTTATCTTTTATCTTCCTACCAAATTTAGGGTACCAACATGTCTTGTATTGTAAACTCCCAAATTATTGTTAATTATAACAGTATACAACAAACCCTAACATATTTGTAAGTGAAAATAACAGCAAGACAGGAGAATTATCAAATGAAACTCAATATTAGGAAATATTAATAAATAAATTTAATTAAATTAATTAAAGAAATATTCAAATGATACTGGTCAAAGTAGTAGATTTTGTGGAATTCCTTAAAAGAGAGAAGATAGGGAAGTGGAACATTAGGAAGGGATTTCTTGAGTCTAGGGCTCAGGGAGCTGAAATCATGGCCACCAGCGGTGGAGCAACTAAGCGGTGTGAAGTAAAAGATATCTTGGAGACTTGCAAGGCTGGGACAAGTTATAGTGACAGCATGCGGGTCAGGTCATTGGAATAATTTGAAAAGAAAGATGAAATTTTTTGAACTGACAAGAGAAAACTTGCAGATGCTGGAAATCAAAGCAATACACACAGAGTGCAGGAGGAATTCAACAGGTCAGGCAGCATCCATGGAAAAAAGTAAACAGTTGACGTTTCGGGTCGAGACCCTTCATTACAACTCTTGAACCGTTGACTGTTTACTCTTTTCCATTGATGCTGCCTGGTCTGCTGATTGCCTCCAGCATTTTGTGTCTATTTTTGAACTGAACTTTTGGTTAATTAGGAATCAATGTAGATCAGTGTGCCCGGGGATGAGGAGGGAGTGACCTTGGTGATCTGTAACATGGGGAGGAAAATTACATATGACAAGTTAGTGGAGGGTAGAGGATGGTATAGAAGTGACAGGTCCCAAATGGTAAGCTGGTCAAGAAGGTTAAGGCATATGGGAGCCAGGGTGAGATTGCTAATTGATTCTAATATTGGCTTGGCAATGGGAGGTAGAGGAAGGATTCTTTTTGAATCAGGACTCTGTGATCAGTGTACTGCGGGGATTATTGCTGGGATCATTGCTTATGATGTGAACATAGGAGGTCCAATTATTAACTTTGCAGATAATATGAAATGATATACACAGCTCTCCAGAGGTTGTGTTCTAATCAGGGGAGCTCTGTATATTCACTACCACTAAGATTACAGCATTCAGCACTCCTGAGTGAAGAAACTTCCCCTCATTTCAGTCTGAATGTCTGATCCCCTATTTTCGGTTAATGGCCCCCTAGTTCTAGTTTAGCGAGAAAGGTTGTGGATCCGATAGAAAGTTTGGTCGGAGCATTGGTAGATGGAGCATCATCCTGACAAGGTGAGAAGTGATGTACTTTGTGAAGTCATATCTGTGTAGAACATATGCAGTAAATGCTGAGGCACCAAGGAATAATGATAAAACAAATCACCTTTGAGATTCAAGTCAGCAGTTCTCAGAATGTGGCAACACAGCAAGATAGGCTGGTGAAGAACGCATGCTTACTCTCATAAGCAGGCACGTAAAATATAAAAGTTGGGAGGTTATATTGAAACTTTTCAAAACGCTGGTTGGCCTAGTAATGGGGAGTTGTGTGCAAATGTGGTCACTGCACTATAGGAAGGATGTGGTTATGCTGTAGAGAATGTAGAGGGAATTTGTGAGGATTTTGCTTGGGCTAGGGGAGGGCTGGAGTAAAGGAAACTGAGGAGTGACCTGATAGAAGTCAAATAAAATTAGAAGCAACATAGATATAGATGGTCAGGATCTTTTTTCCATGAAAGGGATATCAAAGATAAGACAGCATAAAGTAGTTTAAAGTGAAAGGAAGGAGGATTTGAAGGGACAGTCTTGTACACAGTGGTCTTGAAAGCACAGCTTGAGGAGAGGATGGAGTAAGATACTGTGACTATATTCAAGAGACATTCAGACAGACAGTTAAATTGGCAAGACAGAGAAGGATATGGACATAATGCAGCCATTCGGGTTGTGTAGATAGGCAAAGTGTCAGCATGGATGTAGTGGGCTGAAGGGCCCACCATTTTTGTGCTAAAAAGCTCTATTATCGCTCAAAAAGAAGCAGTGTAGGAGCTGATTGGAATTGTCACATGCAGCCTAATCAAAAGCCTGGATAAGGATTCCAGTGGTAGCTGAGCAGTAGTGTGGGTGAAAAATGGACAATGTTCTGGAGATAAACCTATGATGGTGCGGAGGTTTGGCATTTGTCCACAGCATTCACTTTCAAACAGTGGCTGAGGAATGCATTTGTATCTGGTTTGGATGAGAATATACAAGACATGGTCAGTAAGTTTGCAGATGACACTAAAGTAGGTGGAATAGTGAACAATGAAGATTATTTTAAAAATTATGGGGGGAGGGGTATTGATCAGCTAGGTAATCGAGCTGAAAAGCAGCAAAAGGAGTTCAATTCAGATAAATGTGAGGTGTTGCATTTTGTAAAGTCTGGTCAAGGTAGGACTTGCGCAGTAACAGTTGTGAGAAGTGCTGTAGAACAGAGGGACCTTGGAGTTCAGATACACAGGGTTCCCTGAAAGTGAAGTCACAGTAAGACAAGGTGTTGAAGAAGACTTCCAGCACACGGGCCTTCATCAGTCAGGACATGAAGTATAGAAGTTAGGAGGGTTATGTTGCATTTATACAAGATGCTGATAAGCAATTGGTATATTGTGTTGAGTTTTAATCACCTTGGTATAGGAAAGATTACTAAACTGGAAAGAATGCAAAAAGAGATTTACAAGTATGTTGCTGGGACTCAAAGGACTGAGTAATAGGGAAAGAGTGGACAGGCTAGGACTTTTCCCTTGGAGTGCAAGGGGCTGAGAGGTGATCATATAGAACTGTGTAAAATCATGAGAGGCATAGATAACGTGAATGCACTCAGTCTTTTCCCCAGAGCTGGGGAAATATTAAGTTGGAACTTGATGTTTTTACACCGAGGGTGGTATGTTTGTTTATTTATTGAGAAATACAACATGGAGTAGGCCCTTCGAGCCACACTGCCCTTGTAACCCCCAAAAAACCTGATTAACCCTAATCTAATATCAGGCAGTATACAATGGCCAATCAACCTACCTGGTTCATCTTTGGACTGTGAGAGGAAACTGGAGGTCCCAGAGAAAACCCACAGGGAGAACGCGCTGAGACTCCTTACAGAATGGCCTCGAAGTTGAACTCTGAACTCCGGAATGCCCTGAGCTGTGAGAGTGTCGCGCTAACCGCTACCCTCCCATGGTGCCTGTATATGAAATTAGCTTTCAGAGAAACAGGTACTTGAAAAGGAAAGCCTTATTAAGAACACTGGCTGAACACTGACAAGTAAGACTAGCTTGGGTGGGTGTCTTAACTATGAGAAAATCTGTAGACACTGGAAATCCAAAGCTACAAATTGCTGGAGGAACTCAGCAGGCCAGGCAGCATCTATGGAAAAGAGCAAATGGTTGACTTTTTGAGCCCCAGACCCTCCATCAGGACTCTTGAACTGTTGACTGTTTACACCTTTCCATAGATGATACCTGGCCTGATGAGTTCCTCCAGCAATTTGGATGGCTGTCTTGGTTAGTATCAGCTAGCTGGGCTGAAGGGTCTGTTTCACGACTATAAGCTCACAGTGTGTTTACAAATGAAGCTGCCAAGTGTCAGCAGAACATGGACACACTATTAAATAAGTATTGGGTTAAACTCAAGTTTTGTTCTGTACTATAATGCGGAAAATAAACACTGAGAGAGATTGCAGCATTATCTTTTTACCTCTTGTGCCTTTTGTGGGGCAATAGATTGTTACATATTATATCCAATGGTGCTATTTCTGCACAAACAACAGGATTAGTACAGGATTGTGCAGGTACTGCAGTGCTGTACTGAATATAAATACCTTACAGAAAACTGCAAAATAGTAATGTATTCAGCATTATAATAAAATAGGTGGTCTAGATATTCTTTAGTATGGTACATATGCCTTTAAGCACAATGCAGAATAACTGTACTTGCTTGCTAAACAGGATCTCTTTTTGTGCAGATTTCAGAATTCTGGAAAATCGTTCCGAGTCCTCTTTGCATATGGGACACACACAGTGATGCTAACTGGTGTGGATTGCATGTCTTGATCATTCATGGCTCCTCAGCAGCAACGGTTGCTCACACTGAAACACTGAATGTTGAGACTTGTTTCAGTGTTGATTAAAAAGGGATCAACTCGTCGATTACTGATAATTAGATGCTGCTCTTTCTGTGAGCAGATCCTATCAATATTCTGCATGGTATTCACTCCAACCTTTCTGTCTGTTGCACAAGTCATCCTGTGCCAATCACATGTCTGACATCCTCCCTGTCCTAGGTCGAATGTATTCTTCAACCGTGATATTAGTATGGAAATTCAACTTTGAGCACAATACAGATTCCTACATCAGGGCATTATGACATAATGTGGATTGAAACCCCAATTACCACTATAAATTATTACGATGCAGTACTATCATTGCAACATGCTAATTATTGCGACAATCTAAACTTATTGATGGTCTCTACAATAAATGAAAGCAATTATAGAAAAACATGGAGTCTCTTTGACATGAGGGATGATGTCCTGCCTGAATGGATTATCCAGCCATCGTTAAACGATCCAGTATTCGCTACTTAGTTATACTTTGAAGTGGCGGAATAATGGGTGAGGTCGAAGGCTCTGTGCTGGTTTTGAGGAATGTCACAATATATTATGGCCCAGAGTATTGTAAGCATTGTGTTGCCTGACATACAACAACATGCACAAAATCCTCAAGTTTTTCTGCACAATGTACCTTCGCCCAGGAATACTGATCTATTTTCTCTATTTAGGGTGCTCTGACAAAAGTATAATTGAAATCATAAAGTTAAACTATGGATAAAACCCACAAGAGGTGAATACGATTGAGTTTCTAACTTGGACAGAATTGATGCAGGTGTTGAAAGGGAAAATAAATAAATCAATTTTTTTATAATCGAATGCTGGAGCAAACTTGATGGGCCGAATTGCCCAGTTCTGTGCCTATGTATTATGGTCTATGGTCTTAAACCTTTGGTCTCTCCCCCACCCACCCACTGCCACTGCTTTGTGAAGTGCTCTGAGGCAATATTCTTTGATAAATGTGAGCTGCATAAAACGTAAGGTCAGCAAACAAACTCTAACAAAAGCTGTTGTTTTCATTAGTGCTTTCAGAGCTACCCGAAGGGGGTTGGACACAATATAGCCTTGTGGTACTGCAGGTGACTGGCTGTGAAGTGGACCAAAGTTCAAAGCAAATTTATTATCAAAGTAGGTATATGACACCATATACTGCTCTGAGACTCATTTTCTTGCAGGCATTCACAGAAACAAAGAAATGCAATAGAATCAATGAAAAACAACACACAAAGACAGACTGTCAATGTGCAAAAGAGGACAGCCTGTGCAAATACAACCCCACTGCCCCCAATAAATAAATTAATAAATAAATACTATTGAGAATGAGAATATGAGTGCAGAGTCCTTGAAAGTGAGTCAATTTTTTTAAGTTGCCAAATCAGTACAGTGTTGAGTTGAGTGGGGTTATCCAGACTGGTTCAGGAACTTTGGTAGAAGGGTAAATGATTGCTCCTGAACCTGGTAGTGTGGAACCTTGGGCTCCTGTAGTTCCATCCTGTAGGCAGCAGTGAGACGAGAGCATGGCCTGTATGGTGGAGGTCCTTGATGTCAGATGCTGCTTTCTTTTGGCAAAGCTCCTTGTAGATGTGCTCAGTAGTGGGGAGGGCTTTACTGATGATGGACTTGGCTGTTTCCACTACTTTTTGTAGGTTTTTCTGTTCTTGGGCTTTGCTGTTTCAATACCAGGCTGTGATGCAACCAGTCAGGATACCCTCCACTGTGCATTTAGACATGTGTCAAAGTTTTAGATGACATAGCAAATCTGTGTAAACTTCTAAGAAAGAAGAGGAATTTAAAGTTACTTACCCTCTCACCCCCAATCCCAGAATGGGGGCTGACTCATGGACCTCCAGGTTGTTCCTCCTGTAGTCAATAATTGGTTTTGCTGACATTGAGTGAGAGGTTCTTGTGGCACCATTCAATCTCCCTCCTACATATTGGTTCATCACCACATTTGATTCGGCCAACAGCGCTGTCATTGGCAAACTTAAGTATAGTGTTGGAGCGTAGTTAACCTCAGTGTCATAAGTATGAAGTGAGTAGAGCAGAGCAGAGGGCTAAGCATGCAGCTTGTAGTGCACCTGTGCTGGAGAAGATGTTGTTGCCAATTCAAACTGACTGAGGTCTGCAAGTGAGAAAATTGAGGATCCAGTTGCACAAGGAAGAATTGAGGCCTACATTTTAGAGCTTACTGATTAATTTTAAGGGGATTGTAGTATTGAATGCTGAGCTGTAGTCAATGAAGAACATGCTGATGTATGCATCTTCACTGTCCAGATATTCCAGGACTGAGTTAAGAACCAATGAAATGGCATCTGATGTTGACTTGTTGTAACAGTAGGCAAATTGGAGGAGATCCAAGTCACTCCTCAGACAGGAGCTGATATGCTTCATCACCAAACTCTCAAAGCACTTCGTCACAGTGGATGTAAGTGCTACTGGACAGTAGTTATTGAGGCAAGTTACCATGTTCTTCTTGGGCACTGGTATAATTGAAGTCTGCTTGAAGCAGGTGGGTACCTCAGACTGCTGAAGTAAGAGGATAACAATGTCCGTAAACACTCCAGCCAGTTGATTAGCACAGGGCTTCAGTACTGAGCCAGGTACTCTGTCTGGGTCGGATGCTTTCTATGGGTTCACCCTCCCGAAGGATGCTCTCGCATTGGCCTCAGAAACAGAAATCACAGTGTCCCAGGGGCCGTGGGAGTTCATGAGGGTGCCTCCATGGTCAAAGTGACATTGAGCTCATCTGGGACAGCAACCTTGTCATCATATATGTCACTTGGTTTTGCTTTGAATGCTTTCAATTCTATAAACCAACACATATTTATTCTTACTTTTTAAAATATCCGCTTGTCTCCTGCTGAGCCATTCCCTGTGTGAAAATGTTTCTTGTATGAAAATATCTTTCTCAGTCTCTCTTTGTGACTGCTTGCTCTGTGTGTAGATACCCTCGATTCAGTTTACTCTTTCAAGGGGTTCTATAGTGGATTCTGGTTAATTGGGGCACTATGGGATTAATACATTTTGGCTCAATTAAGCATCTGCCTCAATTAGCTCAAGTTTCATGGAAATAGTTAAAAAGGTATATAAAAAAAGCCAAGCTACCATTTAAGTGATTAACAAACTGTGTACTTAAATGAAATACCAAACAACCTAGAACACTACCAAACAGTAATATAAAACTGTGTATTAGTTCCTAATAGAATTCACTGATTGTACATTGCCCTGTTCTTTTGATTGACTGTAAATGAGTAAAATACACATAGTCATCTAGAACAGATAACGGACTGCCTTCAAACAATGCTTTTGATAATTGCAGCCTGCAAATTTTCATTTTCATCGTAACATTCAAGATTATTGTTGATACCTTAAAATTCTTTGTAGTTTCTAACTTGTTGAAGCAGTGAGATTGTTTCACTTTCACTCATGGCTGTTTCTGGCATCTCCAAGCCCTAATGCTTGAAACTGTAGTGAGCAAAACAGTTCTGAATTGTCTTCATGCTTAATTTTTGCCAATTAATGGTGACAAAAATCACTGATTTTTTAACAAAAATACTACCAATTGTCATTATTTAAAAACAGTTTTCTCTAAGCGTGCTGTAGTGTCTAATGAACACACAAATGCACATGGCTGATGCTAGTTAGAAATTGCTTGGCAGTGGTTTTCTGTCCCAATTTAGTGGTATAGTGTCCCAAATAAACAAAGGGAATGTTGGCTATTTTCTTGATTAATTTTTAGACCATAAGACATAGGAGCAGAAGTAGGCTATCTGGCCCATTGAGTCTGCTCCGCCATTCAATCATGACTGATCGCTTTTTTTCTATCTCTTCCTCAACCCCAGTTCCCATCCTTCTCCCCATAACCTTTGATGCCATCTCCAATCAAGAATCTATCAAGAATCAATCTCTGCCTTAAATATACCCAATGACCTGGCCTTCACAGCTGCATATGGCAACAAATTCCACCAATTCACCACCCTTTGGCTGAAGAAATTTTTCCGCATTGCTGTTTTGAAAGGGTGCCCCACCATCCTGAGACTATGCTCTCTTGTCCTAGGCTCTCCCACCATGGGAAACGTCCTTTCCACATCTACTGTCTGGGCCTTTCAACATTCAGAGGTTTCAATGAGATCCCCTCTCATCCTTCTGAATTCCAGCGAGAACAGACCCAGAGCCATCAAATGTTCCTTGTATAATAACCCTTTCATTCCTGGAATCGTCCTTGTGAACATCCTCTGGACCCTCTCCAACACCAGCACATCTTTTCAAAGATGAGGAGCACAAAGCTGTTCACAATACTCAAGGTGAGGCCTCACCAGTGCCTTATAAAGCCTCAGCATCACATCCTTGCTCTTTAAAAGTTGCCTCAAATAAGTGGTTGCCCTGATTAACCGATGATCCAATTAAATGGAATCCACCGTATTTCAGAATTGTGGGTGTTTTAGTAACTGTTGCTCTGGGTCAGATTAATCCAACCTGTTTAAGAAGGCTCTCAGCAGGATTTTTCTCTTTGTCACAGAGGGCTTTGATGAATAGTTGCAGGAAGGTGAGTCATGAATGCCAGTAGCATGCACAAATGCCTAACTCTCTTTGCAGCTGGTCCCAAATGTTAAATTGCACCTTTATTTAAATCCCACCTTCATCAGCCTCCTTTACATTTTAGTGACAAACCGAAATGCTGCAGGAACACATTCATCCCATTTACCTGGGTGCCAATCCCAATGAATCTTTCCAGAGGTGTATACCTCTAATTTGTGGTTAATTTGAATGTGTTGGCACAGTTTACTTTGGCATTACAAAATTCAGAATACTTTTGTCCTCTCGAAATGTAAACACCCATTTTTAACAAGTGAATTGAGTGTGCAGTGAAATGGCCTCTGAAAAGAATTTCAATGTTACCTACAGAATTTAATACAGTACTTTAGATTTACTGTGGCAAAAATTATGACAGTGGCTTTAAATCAGTGTGGCAGAGTGGCAGTGCTGAGATCCAGTGTGTTAAGAGGCTCTTTTGTCTCCTGTTGTGTTTTTTTTAAAAACTAGCTTCGCATCAAACTGTGTCGAGTTGAAAGTGACATTGATTCATTCTTATTCCGGTAACTTTTGTCTGGTCCCCCTTTGAAACCTGGCATATGCTATCACCAACTGAAGAGTGGGGTTAGGGTAGTGAAGGGAGAAGGAAACAAGCCAGAAACTAGGTTCAAGCAGCTGGTCTAATGCTGGATGCCCAGGAAGAGCTCAAAAGATGTTGTACTGGAAAGGTGGGGGCTCCCTATCTGGAGACTGTTTTCAATCCTGTTTCATAGCAGGGCAGCTGTAAGATCCATGGTTATTTATTATGATAAGAAATGGGGGTGGAAATTTAGCGGGGTATGGGTGATGTATTTACCCAGAACAGGGCAAGAAAGTCTGAGAGGGAAGGGGTGGGTTGCAAATATATTGATACAGTGTGGTGCACCACCGATATGGTCTTTCTGGTCTGGAGCACTGAAGCCTGAACAAGATCAAAGTTTCCCTGGGAGTGGAGCCAGTCAGTTTGCACATTGCAAGGCATTGTTTCAAATTTCTACTTCCTTGTTAGATTTAAAGCAAGCCAAGGTAATCTTGCTTGAAATAAATGTGGTAAAACCGGTTTTAAACACTTCAGACCTTTCATGCCCATCGATTCATTGGTTTGTTCAGGGCAGTGACAGTATTTTCCCATAGGTGTAGATAATTTATTCCAGTGGTCTAATTGGCTGGCCAGCAGGCACTAATCTCCAACTGTGTTTTGAGAACTCAACCACAAATTCTAAAGGGGCATGCTCAGACTGACTTAAAGGGTCACTTTCCTTGAATGTTTATGATATTAGAAAATTCAAATGATATATTCCACTGTTACAAGGTATTGCAGAGGCCATTCACCCTATTTAGTTTATGTTGGTATTTGCATTCCACAGTTCTCTCTTACCTTTCTTTATCTCATCCATATTGTTTCTTCTTCCTGTAATATGATTCAGCCCAATTACCCCTTGGCATAGTGAGTCATGCACTTAACATTCTTTGGATAAAGGACATTTTTCATGAAATCCTTACCGGTTTACTAATGGCTGCCTTACATTTATCAGCTCTGGGTTTATTTATTTTATTAATTTATTTAGTGATACAGAGTGAAGTAGGCCCCTCTGGCCCTTCCAACCATGCTTCCCTAGCAACCCCTCAACCCCGATGAACCCTAACCTAATTGTGGGACAATTTCCGATGACCAGTTAACCTACCCATTATGTCTTTGGACTGTGGGAGGGAATCAGAGCATCTGGGGAAAATCCACACATTCCACAGGGAAGACTCCTTACTGAATGGCGCTGGAATTGAACTCAGAGCTCTAGAATTCCCTGAGCTGTAATAGTGTTGTGTTGACCATTACACTACTGAGACGCCCACAACAAGTGAGAACATCGGTGAATTTATCCTATCCACCTTTTTAACTTCTCTAATCATTTTATAATATTGAAACCCGCATCCCACAGCATGGTCTCATCAGGGCCTGAGACAGTGTTCGAACAGCTCTATCAGGGCCTGAGACAGTGTCAGTACAGTTCCCCTTCTTTTGATTCTATTTCTCCGGAAATTCCACTGCCTTGTTAGTGTTTTGTTTTGGCTGCCTTGGAATGTTCTTTAATAGCACCCGGAAGGAGAATGCTCAGTTTACAAACAATATGCAGAAATAATAGAGCTAAATCAGTCATGTAATAGCATAAATATGACTCATTACTTCATTGATTGGTGTCCCAAAACCATTTGCACCCTGCTCACTGTTCATGATGGTCCTGTAAATTAACTGAACATATGCATGTTAATTTTTTAATTTCTAGTTATTTGAAAATATTCCACGTTGATTTTCAGCATAGGTCATGGTGATATAATTTGGAGCATGATATCAGCGACAATCCCCATTTATATTGTCAGATCTTGGTGCAGGATAGTGGTGAGAATGTCTAATCCCATTCTGCCGTTTTGTTTTTTGCAATGTGCAGCGTAGCACTGAGTAGTTTAGACCAGCGAGAGCCCAGGCCCTTGCTTTGGTCTGTGCTGATTTAACTGCTGCTTGTTTCAAGTAACCACATTTCATATGGGATGAAGTACTGGCAGCTGTGAGCAGTTTGTTTGACCGTGGCTGAATTACCCTAACCAAGTGAGATTCTGCTTTGCAGTCACCACTATTGTACTGCCAGAACTCAGGCGACTCTGCAGAGTATGGAAAGTGAATCTGGGCTCTAACCCTCAGCGTGTCTCGGTGCCACGTGGGTGCTATGCTTCACCACAGAATGGAAATAGTGGACATTCCAGCTCCAAAAGCTTAATATACCCAAATGGTTCTGTTTGGATTTGTACCTGGAAAGAAATCGACTGCGTTTAACTCAGTTCTCTCTGGTAACTACAGTACGATGTTCATGTCACATTAACTGTAATTGTTGGTTAAAGCTCTACCCCAGCACAAACCTGTGTTTACATCTGAGCAGCATTCTTTGGGTGATGTGACGGTGAGTGTGCTGGTATAGCCCGACAGTGGCAGGACCGAACAACATGACCGGATGACAACAGAGGTGTCCCCCATTTCAGAAAAGGCAACAGGGGAAAGTGTGATAACTATAGATCAGTGAGCCAAGTATCAGTGACAGGGAAGGTATAGGAAAAAAATCCTTAAAGTGGATTTATCATGACTTGGAAAGACTGGGGCTAATTGGAAAGTGACAACATGTCTTTGTTAAGAGCAGATCCTGTCTGACCAACTTGATTGAGTTCTTTGCAGAGACAAAGAAGTGCATTGATTAAGGTTGGGCATGATTTACATGAACATTGTCAAGGTGTCACATCGGAGACTGGTTCTAAAGACGAGGAACTGTGTGATCTGGGGTAAATTAGCAAACTGAATCCAAAATTGTCTTGGCAATAGGAGATGGTAGAGGGTAGTTTTTGCAATTGGCTACCTGTGATTTGTTACACAAGCATTGGTGCTGGGAGCCTTGCTGGTTGCTGGTTGCTTTGCTGGTTGCTGGTTGCTGGTGCTGGTTGCCTTGCTGGTTGCTTTTGTGTCCTGATGAAGGGTCTCAACCCGAAACATTGACTGCTTCTTTCAACGGATGCTGCCCGACCTGTTGAGTTCATCCAGCTTTTTTGTACGTCTTGATTTGACCACAGCATCTGCAGTGTACTTTGTGTTTGGGAGTCAATGCTGTTTTGGTGTTCTGTATTTTTTTGCAGTCAGGGTTCCACCAGCACTTGGGGGGTGGGGGGTGGAAGTGAAGTATATTGGAGACTGTTTAAGATGAGTGATGATCGTTAATGGTATGGGAAATGTTGATGATTTGCAGGGCTACATATAGGGAAAGGGCAGGGGAGATAGCGGCATGTTCAGATGCTGCTGTTTCTCCGTGGTCAACCAAAGGTGTTTTTGTCTTTTTTACATTCGTAAGACAATACCGGACATCAAGAAATTCAACTACTGTAGATCTACCCCATCTGTGAGCTGCCCATTGGCAGAGAGCTGTAGGAGCTGGAATTGGTGTGAACCGTGTGACTGCTTGCCACAGCAAGACATTAGAGTCAGTGTGTGAAGAAGGTGTGCAGTCTTATAGCGAGTGATTGTCTTGTCCATTTCTCTTACAATCAAAAGACCCTGTTGAGCATTGAAAATGCAAAATACTGCAAGTCCTTTTCCCTTTTTATTGGTGAAACAGATGGCGGGGGAGCTTTGTGGCCTCAGTTGTAACAAGGACTAGGCCTCAAGCCATGGGTGGGCCTTTTGAAGAGGTCTGGGAGAGAAGACACTAGAGGTGATGTAGCACGGTGTCCATGCTGGGTTGGGCACCAGCCCCTCCCATCGGTGCTGTTCTCCAGCGTTCGGTCTGTGAAAGACAAGCTGCATACATACATTTCTCAGCACACTTCTGAGAACTGTTTGTTCTTGCTAAAAGCACCCATGCACCATCTATTTACAGGACATGTTACTCAGGAACTTTTTGTGTGAATGTATGATTACTGCTATCTTATACTGTACATGCTATATGTGCTAGGTATGAATGTTGGTACGGTGTTTTCCATCTTGGCCCCCGAGGAATGCTGTTTCATTTGACTGTATTCACGAATGATTGAATGATAATTGAACTTGAGTGAGACTAGATTATTCCCTACAATAAACTGGGCTGTGGCTTTTTTCCAAGAAGAGCTTTGTACTCTGCACATAATTACCATGTGCTCTCCAGGCAGGCAGTAGGCCATACGGCTGAAATACTGGATAACGATTTCTGCATTTCCCTTCTCTGCTGGGAATTTCCACTTGGCACAGCAACCTCTGTGGATTTAGTACCAAATTAGCAATATATTATATAGATTATAAATGTTGCCTCTAATACTTATTAATGAATCATTTGGCTGAGCTTGTGTGGATTTATTTAATATTATTGAAAAAACATTGCAGGGAAATAAAACCAGAAAATACTGGAAACACTCAGCTGGTCAGGCAGTGTCTGTGGAAGGAGAAACAGAATTCACTTTCCAAGAGGAATGCTCGCCCTAATGATTTATAGGTGATATAAATGGAGGCAAGCTTCCATTGACTGCAGGGTAGAGCCCCTGATCTGACCCTGTCCCAATGCAATTCACTTCCCCTGACAAATATTAAAGAACAGATGAGAAAAGGGTTAAGTTGTTGTTTAGTAATTTGCCCAATTGTTCTGATTCATGCATAATTTTCCACTGTGTCCTTGAGTGGTTCTCCTCTCTCCTATCAGTTTTTAATGTAGATTTAAAAGGCCTTGGGATTCTCTTTAATCCAAATCACCAAGGACATTCCAGGCTCCTTTTTAGCACTCCTGATTCCTCCTACCTTCTTTATATTCCTCCTAGAGTCTGTCCAATTTCAGCTTCCTTAACCTTGTGTGTGTTTCCTTTTTCTTTTTGACTAAATCTGAAATATCCCTCAATCCAAGGTTCAGAAATCTCGCCATCCTTGTATCTCTTCCTCACAAGAATATTGGTCCTGAAATCTGACCTTTAAGTGTCTCCCACATATCAGACCTGGATTCGCTCAGTAACCCCTGTTCTGTCTCTTGCTGAATACTGTTGTAAGTAGCCTTCCCCTAGTTTGGCTCTTACCCTGACATCCAGTCTTATCCACAACTATTTGAAAAATTGGTTGTGATCACTGTTCCCAAGATGTTCTTCCGCTGAAACGCTGATCACCTGGCCAAGTTCATTTCCCAAGAAAGGTCCGGAATGGCGCCTTTCCAGGGTGGGCTATCTACGTACAGCGTGAAGAACCTCTTCAGGATGCACCTAACAAATTGTGTCCCATCAAAGTATTTGGCATTCAGGGAGTTGAGGTCAGTACTGGAGATCTTAAAGTCACCCACTACAACTACCCTGTTGGTTTTGTATATTTCCTTAAGTGCCTACGTATTTGTTCCTTTGTCTCCCACTGGCTTTTGGGAGTGTAAGTGCACAGTATTACTGCACCATTCTTATTCCTGAACTCTACCCCAAATGACTCATTGGATAAACCCTCCAGGATGTCCTTGCTGAGTGCCACTGTATGTGTTTCTTGATTGGGTCACATCTGAAATGTCAAACTTCCTGTCCTACCCTTCCCTCAATCATAAGGGTTACATCGTTGTGCCATGTTAAATTCAAAGTCCTAACATTTCAATTGAGTAATCGTTATGCGGGTTCCTTTGCTCGTCAAGTGAGAATGTATGTGAGCAGCCAGCAATAATCAAAGTTCCCACCCACCTGGACACTCCCTTTTCTCCCCTCTGCCATTGAGCAGAAGATACAAAAGCCTGAAGGCACATACCACCAGGCTGAAGGACAGCTTCTTTCCCACTGCTATCAGTTGAATGGACCTTTTGTATGATAAGATGAACTCTTTGCATAACCTACCTCATTATAGCCTTCCACCTTATTGTAGCTTGCACTCTCATCTATAACTGTAACAGTTCGTTCTCGTTATAATCTTGCACTTTATTGTTTACCTGCACTTAATTTTTCTTGTAGCTTTTACACTATATTCTGCATTGTTATTGTTATAACTTATTCTAGCTCAAGGCACTGATAATGATTTGATTTATATGAACAATATGCAAGACAAGCTTTTCACTCTATCTTGGTAAATGTGAGAGGCCCTCCGTCAGTTGGGATCGACCACAGATGTTGCATTCCAGCTGTCCACGTGATATGCAAACCAGGGCAGTACGATATGGAGAGCAAGCTGTTGCCCATGTAGCAGGCTCCCCTTCACCACACAGATGATAAATCCAAAGGAACGGCAGAGTCTGATACAGTTTGGTACCAGCGGCGTCCCATGAGTTGCCAGTCAGTGTAGAACTCAACACAGGGATTCCAGCACTGAACTTTTCCTCAGGATTTTACTCTGGAAGCATTCGCTGTGAGTGGGTATAACTGCAACGCAGTGGAGGTTTGAGGTCAGTGTTTTCCTTCTCCTAGAGGAGTTGCCAGTCACAGCTTTCAAGTCCCATCTGCCTGAAGACTATAAGACCATAAGACATAGGAGCAGAATTAGGCCACCTGGCCCAACGAGTCTGCTCCGTCATTCAGTCATGGCTGATCCTTTTTTTTTCTCCTCCTCAACCCCAGTTCTCAGCTTTCTCTCCGTATCCTTTGATGCCATGTCCAATCCAGAACCTATCAATTTCCAGCTTAAATACACCCAGCGACTTGGCCTCCACAGCTGCACATGGCAACAAATTCCACAAATCCACCACCCTTTGGCTAAAGAAATTTCTCTGCATCTCTGTTTTGAAAGGGCGCCCCTCTATCTCAAGAGGCTATGCCCTCTTGTCCTAGACTCTGCCATATCTACTCTGTCTAGGCCTTAAAACATTCGAAAGGTTTCAATGAGATCCCCTCTCATCGTTCTGAATTCCAGCGATTACACAGTGATCAGATGTTTCTTGTATGATAACCCTTTCCTTCCTGGAATCATCCTTGTTGACCCTCCTCTGGACCCTGTCCTGTGCCAGCACAACTCTTCAGAGATGAGGAGCCCGAAACTGTTCACAATGCTCAAGGTGAGACCTCAAGCCACTTGTCTTAAGGAGCTAGTAACCCTCTTTTGCCTCTTGTCCTGTCAGTAGAAACGGTTGTGCTGGGCTTTGGTACTGAGCCACCTGTGAAGGCTTGGTTGTCAAGAGGCACACCACCGGGAGCAGAAGGAACAAGCTGGGCAAATATGACAATAATAAACTAATGCCAGTACGTGTATGTGTCAGAGAGGGAGAGTGAGAACAAGATTATCAGTGAGGCTAAATAATTATGGTCGCAGCACTCATAATGGGTCTCATGAGTCACTGGCTGCTGCAGCTGCACTGTCGTTACCCCCCCCCCCACCCCTCCCGCAGCTTGGGCTAGGACCTTTTGCAGGGTTTGCTGTGCGGCTTGTGTGGCCAGCTCATTGACTCATTGGAAACTGCCAGAAGTGATATCAGCTTTGCTCCTTTCCCTCTTGCTCTACTGCCAGAGGAAACCAGGCAATGAAATCACCCAGCGAGCGAGGAAAGGACACCCGTTACAACCTCACAGAAAGCCATCTATTCAAACCACTGGTTTTGGAGTTTGCTCTTAATTTCTTTACTCTGTTGCAGGGGAGAGACACTTGGCCTTCACTCAGAAACTTACCATATTGAAAACTGCAGACAAACCTGACTGGATAATGCAGCATGTGGTCCTTGTGATAAAAGCTGCTTGGGTTGGTGACCCCTAGCATTTAAAAAATTGTGACTAACACTGAATCAATGGAGTGCTGAAAAGCATCATCACATGCTAATTTAATCAAAAGCCCAGTGACAGAGAAACCAAACATTTTCTGAAACATTATTGTATCTAACACATTAATTCCAGTTTCCTTAGCAACAGATAAATCAAACAGCTTTACTATTTAACATGTTTGTAAATTTCAGTCACATCATGACTCTTTCAACAATGAAGCCTGCCCATAAACCTCTCATGAAGTGGTCCTGGGTCACATCGCTCAATATTCCCAAAGATAACCACATCCCGAGGGTCCAGTCTGCTCATGAATGAACCAGTGACATCTAGTGGTTTTTCCCAATTTTTCCAATTTTCTCCCGTTCCCATGAGTTTAAAAAAAAATCTCATTCATTCATTAACACCTTGCTAAATGTCCATGGGGTTCCTGTGTTTCTGAAGTGCTGATTGATGTTGTAATTTTTATACCACATTGAGGTTTTTGTCAATGGCAATGCAGGTTTCTGGTTGATCTTGAGAATTTTGTATTGGGGTAAAGAATGAAGTTGCAAGGGTAGCACGGGAGGGTAATGCTTTACAGCACCAGTGACCTTGGGTTTAATACTGCCACTGAGTAAAAGCAGTTTGTATGTTCTCCCCGTCACCACGTGGGTTTCCTCCGGGTGCTGCGGTTTCCTCCCACATTCCACTGGTCGCATGGGTGTAATAGGGTGGTGCTAGGTCCAAGGCCCAGAAGACAATAGACAATAGACAGTAGGTGCAGGAGTAGGCCATTTGGCCCTTCTAGCCAGCACCGCCATTCACTGTGATCATGGCTGATCATACACAATCAGTACCCCATTCCTGCCCTCTCCCCATATCCCTTGACCCTGCTATCTATAAGAGCTCTATCTAACTCTCTCTTGAATGCATCCAGAGACTTGGCCTCCACTGCCTTCTGGGGCAGAGCATTCCACATATCCACCACTCTCTGGGTGAAAAAGTTTTTCCGCATCTCTGTTCTAAATGGCCTACCCCTTATTCTTAAACTGTGGCCTCTAGTTCTGGACCCACCCATCAGCGGGAACATGCTTCCTGCCTCCAGTGTGTCCAATCTCTTAATAATCTTATATGCTTCAATCAGATCCCCTCTCGTCCTTCTAAATTCCAGTGTATACAAGCCAAGTCGATCCAATCTTTCAACATATGACCGTCCTGCCATTCCGGGAATTAATCTTGTGAACCTACACTGCACTCCCTCAATAGCAAGAATGTCCTTCCTCAAATTTGGAGACCAAAACTGCACACAGTACTCCAGGTGGGGTCTCACCAGGGCCCTGTACAGCTGCAGAAGGACCTCTTTACTCCTATACTCAATTCCTCTTGTTATAAAAGCCAGCATGCCATTAGCTTTCTTCACTGCCTGCTGTACCTGCATGCTTGCTTTCATTGACTGATGTACAAGAACACCTAGATCTCATTGTACTCCCCCTTTTCCTAACTTGACTCCATTTAGATAGTAATCTGCCTTCCTGTTCTTGCCACCAAAGTGGATAACCTCACACTTATCCACATTAAACTGCATCTGCCATACATTTGCCCACTCACCCAACCTGTCCAAGTCACCCTGCATTCTCATAACATCCTCCTGACATTTCACACTGCCACCCAGCTTTGTGTCATCGGTAAATTTGCTAATGTTACTTTTAATCCCTTCATCTAAATCATTAATGTATATTGTAAACAGCTGCGGTCCCAGCACCGAACCTTGCGGTACCCCACTGGTCACAGCCTGCCATTTCGAAAGGGACCCGTTAATCGCTACTCTTTGTTTCCTGTCAGCCAGCCAATTTTCAATCCATGTCAGTACTCTGCCCCCAATACCATGTGCCCTAATTTTGCCCACTAGTCTCCTATGTGGGACTTTATCAAAAGCTTTCTGGAAGTCCAGGTACACTACATCTACTGGCTCTCCCTTGTCCATTTTTATAGTTACATCCTCAAAAAACTCCCGAAGCATGATTTTCCCTTCATAAATCCACGCTGACTCGGACTGATCCTTCTACTGCTATCCAAATGTGTCATAATTTCCTCTTTTATAATTGACTACAGCATCTTTCCCACCACTGACGTCAGGCTAACCGGTCTATAATTCCCTGTTTTCTCTCTCACTCCTTTCTGAAAAGTGGGACAACATTAGCCACCCTCCAATCGGCAGGAACTGTTCCTGAATCTACAGAACATTGGAAAATGATTACCAATGCATCCACGATTTCTAGAGCCACCTCTTCAAGTACCCTGGGATGCAGACCACCAGGTCCCGGGGACTTATCAGCCTTCAGACTCAACAGTCTATCCAACACCATTTCTTGCCAAATATGAATTTCCTTCATATTAGAAGGGACATTACTGTGCTGTATCTCTAAATGAATAAATAGATCTATATAAATAGACCTATTGCATCAGTCATCTGCCTAAATGCTTCACAACCATTGAAGCATTTTTGACGTAGTCACTGTTGTAATCAAGAATAACCAGCGCAATAAGCTTCTTCAAATAGCAATGATGAATGACAGCATTACTTGAGTCACATTCTTAGCGCTTGAGTTGGATGGTGATGTAGCAGTTACTGAGCTAGTAAATTAGAGACCTAGACAAAGACCTGACCTCACATCTCACCATTGGATTAAATCCAGTTAGTGATCTGGAATCTGGAAGGAGAACAGTGAATCTTACCAATAAGCATCACAAAAGCCCTAAGGTTGTTTCACTTCAAGGGAGGAAGTCTGCCGTCATTATCTGGTCTGGTTCAAGTGTGACTCCAAACTCCTTTGACAAAGTTAACTCTGATGTGGCCTCAGTTTGAAGGCATCTTATTGCCACCTTCTCAAGGCAATCAGTGATACCTTACTAGTGACACCTGAATCCTGGAAAACGAATAAATAAGGAGATGGATCTTGAACAAGATACTATATATATCTAAAAGCTGTCATGTGATCTTTTCTGAACCCCCTGTGGTGGCTTGCTCAAACACAGTACCACAGTGCCGATTTCGCTCATCACAGCACTGGGGCCATCTGAAGTGTTGCATGCAAGGCTTGATATACAGTAATGGCTTTCTGATTCGAAAGCGTAAGTGCTCTACCACTGATAATTTTACATGCACACCTCTGATTTATCAGCAAATATACTGTTAGGAACACTTATGTTTACAATACACCCTTGCATCTTGCATTTAGCATCACTTAAAGAAATGAAGAAGCATTAACTTCATCACAATGTGTCCAGTGCTTATAGAAGCCAGTGTCCTGAGCAGTTCCTGTCAATGAACAATACTAATATTTTTAAGTTTACCCCTTTTTGCCTTGTTTCCCGCTAGATAGAAACTGAGGGGTGTAAAGGTGAACTGCTCCTTGTGGATGTCAAAATCCACATTCATGCAGATTATAATTCTTAATGAAGAAAATGTCAAGTGTGAATCTTTGTGTTGCTAAGAAGTGAGGATTATGTTGCTTAAATCTGTAACAGTGAATATGTTCGTGGCCAGATTACTTCCATTCCTGCTTGGTGCTGGGTGCTTGTAGTCACAGCATCTCAGATGGCCCAGCTGTTTAACTAAGAGTTTTCAATGTTCGGCCTATCTGAGGAGCCTTGTAAAGATGGTTGCCCCTTGACAGCTATGCACAATAATAGTGGCAGCATACTTCCCTATCTTCGTACTTTCAAATGTTCATAAACTTAAATAAAATTCTGCTGCCCACATTCTAACTTGCACTGACACCTTCCCTTCTGACCAGTATGGGCTCCTAGTCCACCAATTTTTCATCCTCAGAATCAAATCTCTTTGGAGTCTCGCTCATTCTCATCACTAAAACCTAACACAGCCCTAAAACTCTTCATTTCTTTTTTACAGTTCTAATGTCTAATTTTCCACTTAATTCTCTCACCTCTTAAAATACACCTTATAGTCACCAGTCCCATTTTTTCTTTCTTTATTTTTGTGACAGTTTTATCAGATTATACACCTTTGAAGCACCGAGGCTGCTTGTACAATGCCAGAGATAATAGAAAAATACAAATTGCTGTTAGTCTGTGAGACACAATAACATTACCTTGATGCTTTACTGGTATCCAATTAGATAAGGGGTGGTCTTGACTTTAACTTCATGCTGAATGCATTTATTACCATTGGTTCCCTGTCTCCAATGCACTTACCTTATTGAAATTATTTAATGCTGCAACTGAAATTGCCCTCACTGCTTTTTGGGGTGAGGGGGTGGGAATCCTCTTTTATTCAACACCTTAGTCCTACTTTTAAGTTTTGTCCACTAAATGATACAGTTTCTCTCCATCTATCCCAACAGTTTGCTTTTTTTTATATGCCTTCTTGTAAGTGTCTTAGGAGTGATATTATTTTAGTTCATGGTGCCTGAAACAGAAACTAACATTTGGTCAATGCTATCAGGAAAACTGATAATAAATACAGCAAATGCATTCAGAGTGTTAGTTGTAAGCCAACGTGGTTCTGAAAATTCTGCAAATTCTCAGCAAATCAGGGTTGATGCTTCAGGGCAGTGGCCTTTCAGGCAGAAATGGAAAGTATTTTAGGTGTAACAGGCTTTGCATCAACGACTGATGTGGTCTAAGTATGTGCTTGGGACAGCCCACAAGCGTCGCTTCTGGTACCAGTGTAGCACAGCCACAGTTTACTAATCCTAACCTACGCATCTTTGGAATGTGGGAGGAAACCAGAGCACCCAGAGGAAACCCAGGCGGTGATAGGGAAAGCATGCAAACTCCTTACAGACAGCTGCAGGAATTGAACCCTGATCGGTGGATCTGTAATAGCAACAAGCACACAGTCACAGACAGAAATTTCAGATTTGCCTATTATTGGTTGGAGTCGTATTTTTTAATGGACTGCAATGCTGAATTCCTGGTGAAATTAAAATTCAGCTCTCACCTCTAAGATTCTACGTGTCATGCTGGGGAATTAGTTTGTGGACCAACTTTCAGTTGATATTTTTAAGTAATTATTTTTATTTTTAAATTTAGTTGATATTTTTAAATTATTTCATTTTAATAATTTTTGAATGTTTCTGAACGTATGAGAGACAAAAAGAAACGAGGAGAAGACCTTTTTGGTTGTCAAAACTGACAGTAAGGTCTTAGCAGTGGAGTTCCTTTGTTGCAGTCTGAGGCTCTGCCATCACTGGGGTGGTTGTTGCTGGAGTCCAGGATGCTTTGAGCTCACAGGAAAGACCAGTTACATCTCAACCAGGAGAAGGCCGACAGCAGGTGGTGATTTGTAGATGGTTGTCTGTGCTGGCAGAACTCAGTCCAGGCTTTCTCAAACATTCAATTCTTCAAAATATTGGGACCACGCTTCTCCACAATGGAATGTGATATAATATGGTTCTTACATTGCAGAGTAATGAACTACCTTCCTACCATTTCCCTATACATTCTCCAGTACTGAAGGCCCTTCTGAAGCTTAAGCCCTTAGAATGAGTGGTTTTGAGCTTCTGGACAGATTACTGCTATTTTCAAAAATTATTATAAATTATCTCTGTTGTCTCTGCAAATAGTCAAGCCGAGCAGGCATTTCTAATGCTTTGATGTTACCAGAAATGTTGTACAATTTTGCTGACTGCTTCTCCATTCATTTCAAGAAGCTCTGGCTCCCTGTCAGCAGTTTCCTAGCCATGTGGCGAAGGTCAGAATCATTGGCTATGGAACAACAGAACTCGCAGCCCAGCACTCTACTGTAAAAAGCTCAAGCAATTCATTGCTTTGACCAAATTACCTTGTTTTCCTCCTCTCTATAAGGATTTAATGTTTAAAATACAATTGTAACAAAAGTAATTAATTAGTTAGCATGCCCATTAAAAAGACAGATAAGGAACTGGTTAGATAGCTTGCCAGTTACAGCAGTGAATACACATGGATTATACCAGTCTATATTCTTCCAGGGCCATGGAGAAGACTCCTGCTGGAACCAGAATGAAAAGGTCAAAGGATATTGGAGCAGAACGAGGCCACTTAGCCCATTGAGTCTGCTCCACCATTCGATAATGCCTGACGTATTTTCCCTCTCAACCCCATTCTCCTGTAACCTTTTACACCCTTACTAATCAAGAACCTATCAAGCTCTGCACTAAATGTACCCAGTGACTTTGCTTCCATTGGATCTGATAAAGGGTCTCAGCGTGAAACCTCAACTGTTTATTCCCTATCATAGATGCTGCCGGACTTGCTGTGTTCTCCCAGCATTTTTGTGTGTGCTATGTCCTAATGCAAGAGCCTCTTTAAATAAAAGCATCTGAAGCTAATTTTTTAAAAAAAATCTTCCTCTCCTGCGGGACAAAAGCAGCAAACGTGGAGAAATTATTGGCACAGACTTGATAGAACTGTTGACTGATGGCTGTTTATGTGTTATTGCATTATGAGGTAATTGACCTTCAAGATCTGTGTGGAGCTACCAGCTGTTGTCATTGCTGTATCAGTACCATTGAGTGACACCCGATATCTGTAGCCATGCTTCACAATGCCAGTACTTTGGTAAGGGAGCCAGCAGGTTCTCATAATTTTTCAGATACCTTTCTCTTGTGAGCTCGAAAGGTAATTAAACACACTATGGCTGATACAGTTATTATGGAAGGCAGGCTATTTCCTGTCATATTCTGTACATGCCAACATTGCTGAAAGCACTGGAAGCCAAATCATTAAATGTATTTAAGAAGCAGTTAGATATTGTTCTTCGGGCTCAAGGGATCGAGGCGTATGTGGAGCATGTAAAAACAAGGTACCGGATTTGGATGACCAGCACTAACTGTATTGACTTGCAGAGCAGGTCGGATAGGCTATTTTCATTTTCTGCTTCTCTGTAGCAGTGAAGCACAGAGTAACTGCAGGGGAGTCACACGGCATGTTTGTTCATGAGACTTCTTTTCTCTTCTGATTATCACAGAGCTAGTATTTCTGTATAAAGTGCTAGGAGCTGCAGACAATTAAATGTCTACTATTTCTATAATGTGCAGAATTAACCAGATTGCTCAAAATGCCCGCTAGGAAGAGGGAAATCATCTGCACAAAAAGGAAAATGGCTAACTATTATACTTATTACATTTGACAACTTCACTTATGCTCTGAACACCCTACATTATTCTACATTAAGCATGAAATATAACCTCTCTGTTATCCTCAGTTACTCTCAATCAATAAACTTCCAACAATAATAAATGAGGCCAGTTGGTCCTCACTTCCCCACTAGCTCTGGTGGAATTCTATTTGCTCCTTCCTTACTGCCATGTCTGTCTCTTTTTGCCTAATATATTCCTGGGTCTTTGTGATTACTGTGTGACCCTTTCTGGTCTCCCTTTTATCCTCTATTTTGAGGACTTTTTAATTTGTCCAAACACCTCCATGATTTCATTAGATTCCATGGGATGCAATCCTGTTTCTCAAGTATGGGCTTTAGCTTTGTTAGCTGGGTGGTAACCTCTCATCCTTCCATTATCTTCCATGGAATATCCTGAACCGACATTGCCAATGACACATTGTGAAGATTCTTAATCTAATCTTTTGTAACTTCCATACTGCACAGTCCTAGTATCCTGTTGCCTGCCTTGCAGTAGTTTCTTCCTGTTGTAAAGTAAGTGATGGTGTACGGCTGAAAGACATAGCTCCACCTAGCTGTTGCCATGTGTTTCTCTTCGTTACACTTCACATTTCTGTCTTGAGGATATCTACTAGCCTTCTTTGCTTTGCCATTTCGCTCAACTGTTCTATTAAGTAACCACGCTGTAGTAATTAATATTCCATTAAATATAATCTGAATATAAGGCTGTTAGGCTTAAGCTCATTTCTTTGTTCAGCTGGCTCTTCCGATACAAACAGCCCTGACTGTTCTTTTATTTTTACAGGCCTTAGTTTGTTTGAATACCTAAGTAATATTATAGTCCCTCGATTATCTCCATTCAACCTAAAATTATCATGTATCTCTAAGTCTATGTTTTATTCCTCAAGCCCCTTATTATCTTAGTAGCTTTATTTTGCAGCTCAGCTAAATTTCATTTGTGGAGTAAGTTCAAAATTTGCACACATTTCTTTCAGTTGGACCTGACCAATGCTCCATATAATTGTGCATTCATAACTTTAACTTACATGCAGTATATTTACTTTCGCAACCCAACATCTTTTACGTTGTTTTGCCACCTGCCAGATATTGACGATCTATTCAGAGATTTATTATGAATCTAAGGTTATTTTCCTACCTTAATTAGTATTTTCTAATTAATGTAACCATTCTGCAGTTTCTTAATATCCAAGTTCATTTTACCTTTCTAGTTCAAATTAACATTTCCAAATATCTGCCCATTTCTTTAAACAAAATAGCTTTCTTTCCAAACTCTGCCATCTGTGGTAGTGATTACATTTGCTATTTTAGTTATCTGTATATTTTGAGACATATTTGCTTGTAGGTTACTAATAAATTACAGAAATACAAGTTATAGCACTGAGCACTGTGGGGCTCCACTTATCACACCTCTCTGACCAGATCACTTCCCATTTACAAATACTCTTCGCTTTTACTCAGACCAATTTTCAATCTGTTTAGGTACGCTACCAGCAATTACACAAGTGCCGATTTTGTCCAGTTTTCAGTGAGGTATAATACTGATAAGATTATTAAAATCCAAATGTTCACATTTTTCACACATCCGGATTTTTTGTTACTTCATTAAGCAAAATTCTTCGTTTGGAATCACATAGCTTTGCTTTAATAACCATATATAACCATAAAACAATTACAGCACGGAAACAGGCCATCTCGGCCCTTCTAGTCCGTGCCGAACGCTTACTCTCATCCAGTCCCACTGACCCGCACTCAGCCCATAACCCTCCATTCCTTTCCTGTCCATATACCTATCCAATTTTACTTTAAATGACAATACCGAACCTGCCTCTATCACTTCTACTGGAAGCTCGTTCCACACAGCTACCATTCTGAGTAAAGAAATTTCCCCTCGTGTTACCCTTAAACTTTTGCCCCCTAACTCTCAACTCATGTCCTCTTGTTTGAATCTCCCCTACTCTCAATGAAAAAAGCCTATCCACGTCAACTCTATCTACCCCCCTCATAATTTTAAATACCTCTATCAAGTCCCCCCTCAACCTTCTACGCTCCAAAGAATAAAGACCTAACTTGTTCAATCTTTCCCTGTAACTTAGGTGCTAAAACTCAGGTAACATTTTAGTAAATCTTCTCTGTACTCTCTCTATTTTGTTGACATCTTTCCTATAAAGATGTCTACTAATTTTGAGAATGTCTACTTTTTTTTTACTAAACTTACTAGCTTTTGGAGATGGTGGGGTGGAGATACATTTCTACCAAAGGAGGTGTAAGGTGCTCCTTCCCTCCACTAGCCTGCAGGTCTCTCGTGGGCAAGGTGTAGTACCTGCTCAGCCACCCCCACCCCATCCAATGTCATGTGAGCAGGTGGTGGATGATCTAATCAGCAACCGGTACATCTCAGAAGTCCTGGTTATGCAACTGCTGTCAGGCAGACAATCTCTAAAGACTATTGATAATGGCTGGGGTTATCTGTCTTGTAAAGACAGTGCCCAGAAGAAGGCAATGGCAATATACTTATGCAAAAAAAATTTGCCAAGAACAATCATGGTCATAGAAAGATTGGTCATTACCACGCCATACGACATGTCACGTAACAAATGAATGAACTAGTTTTTGACAATTAGTACCACAATTCTTTTTTCAAATAAACCATACTTTTAATAAATGTCTGGCAATATATAGTTCTATAGTTAATTCTAAATATATCCACTGGTAGTGATGTTCACTTGCCATTTTATTATTGTAAAATTATTTTTATAAATATTATTTAAAACATTTCTTGAATGTAAAGCACCAAACAATATACTATTGGCAGATTGAATGACCTCAAGCTCCTGTCTCACTCCCCTCCCCCTTTCTACTGGTTCTGTCCCCTCTCCCCTCAGTCCTGATGTAACGATTTGATCCAATATGTTGATGATTCTATACAGTGGTGCTAGAAAGTTTATGAACTCTGTCGAATTTTCTCCATTTCTGCATGAATATGACCTAAAATGTGATCAGATTTTCATGTAAGTCCTAAGACAAGATGAAGAGAACCCAATTAATTAACACAAAAACAATATACTTGTTAATTTGTTTATTGAGAAAAATGATCCAATTTACATGTATTTGTTGGAAAAAGTATGTGAACCTCTGGGGTAATGCCTCCTACAAAAGCTGTTTGGAGTCAGGTGTTCTAATCAATGAGATGAAATTGGAGGTGTGGGTAGTAGAAGTGCCCTGCCCTATAAAAAAGACACACAAAGTCAGGTTACTGACAGAGCCTGCTCTTCTCGAGAAAAATGTGCACCATGCCTCGATCAAAAACAACTTTCAGAGCACCTTAGAAGAAGAATTGTAGAGATGTATGAAGCTAGAAAAGGCTACAAAAGCATTTCTAAAGAGCTGAGTGTTCATCAGTCCACAGTAAGAGAAATTGTCTACAAATGGGGGAAATTCAGTACTGTTGCTATTGGCCCTTGTAGATGTCCTGCAAAGATCACAGCAAGAGCACAACGTGCAGTGCTGAAGGAATTGAAAAAAGTCCAAGGGTAACAGCAAAAGACCTTTAGAAATCTTTAGAACTTGCTAAACTCTCTGTTGATGTGTCTACTATAAGAAAAATACTGAACAAGAATGGTGTTTATGGGAATACACCACGGAGGAAACCACTGGTCTCCAAACAAAACCTTGCTGCATGTCTCAAGTCTGCAAAAGACCACCTGGATGTCCTACAACACTTCTGGGACAATGATCTGAGGGCAGATGAGACAAAAGTTGAACTTTTTGGCAGAAATGCACCTTGCTATGTTTGGAGGGAAAAGGGCACTGCTCACCACCACCAAAACTTCATCCCAATTGTGAAGCATGGTGGGAGGAGCATCATGGTTTGGGGCTGCTTTGCTGCCTCAAGGCCTGGACAGCTTGCAATCGTTGAGGGAACAATGAATTCAAAATTGTATCAAGACATTTCACAGGAGAATGTCAGGGTCACAGACCTCACCTGAAGCTTAATAGAAGTTGGATAATGCAACAAGACAATGATCCAAAAGACAAGAGTAAATCAACAACAGAATGGTTTAAAAAGAAGAAAATTCATGTTTTGGAATAGCTGAGTCAAAGTTCTTACCTTAATCCTGTAGAAATGTTGTGGAAGGACCAGAAGCAAACAGTTCATGCAAGGAAGCCCAGCAACATCCCAGAGTTGAAGCAGTTTTGTAAGGAGGAATGGCCTAAAATTCCTCCAAGCCAATGTGCTGGACTGATCAACAGTTACTGTAAACGTTTGGTTGAAGTTATTGTTGCACAAGGGGGTCACACCAGTTACTGAAAGCAAAGTTTCCAACAAATACATGTAATATTTTATCATTTTTCACAATAAATAAAATAACAAGTATAATGTTTTTTGTGTTATTTACTTAGTTGGGTTCTCTTTAGTTTCAAGACTTATGTGAAGATCTGATCACATTTTAGGTCATATTTACACAGAAATAGAGAAAATTCTACAGGGTTCACAAACTTTCTAGCGTCACTGTAAATGCTGCTTGACTTGCTGAATTTCTCCGGTGTGTTTGTTACTTCATATTCCTACAAGTGCATTTTGTTATTTCTCTTTCTGAATGTAAACTTTGCTTCGGTTTCAATTATCGGTTGTATCTGTAAATATTAAAACTAAAAACCTGATTAACATTTCCCTCTCACTTTGTTTCTGTTTCTGTAATCAGTGATGATATCAGAGATCATACTTTTCTTGATTTGTCCAAACTACTTATTTTTCCATTTTCATTGATTTTGTTCCTCTTCTTATATAATATACATGCTGCTTCTTTTTGGATTACAACCCTTTTACACTTTCTGAATTTCCCCTTATGCTATCTGCACCTCCAGTCATTTTACAAAATTGGACATACTTCTCTTTATTTCAAATGATTCCTTTCATATTATTTAATGGAAACACCGTCCATTTCTATTCTTTCTATAAGAAAGCTCACTGTGTCTACATCCCCAGGAAGCTAAAGAAATTTGGCATGTCCCCCATCGACCCTCACCAGTTTTTATTGATTCACCACTGGAAACATCCTATCCAGTTCCATCACAGCTTGGTATGGCAACTGCTCTGCCAAGACCACAAGAAACTACAGAGAGCTGTGGACGCATCTCAGCACATCACAAAATCCAGCTTGCACTCCAGGGACTTTCTGTATTTCTTACAATGTCAGTAAAGCAGCCAGCATAATTAAAGACCCCACCCCAGCCTGGACACTGTCCCTTCTCTGTCCCGGAAGATAGAAAAGACTGCAATAGGCTCAGCGACAGCGTCTATCCTGCTGTTACAGAACTATTGATTGGTTTTCTATTGGAACAAATGGGCACTTGTCCTCACAATCTTGCTCCTGAGGACTTTGCACCTTCTTATGCACTTGTACTGCACTTTCTCTGTAGCTATTAGGCTTTATTCTGCATCCTGTTATTCTTTTACCCTGTACAACCTCTGTACTATGTGTAATGAATTGATCTGTATGTATGAATTGCATGCAAGGCAAGCTTTTTATTTGTACCTTGATACATATAACAATAATAAATTAATTCTAATCTCTAATTTTATGTCAGCGATTGCCCTTTTAATAGCATTTAGGTTATCTTTCCCCCACATACTTCCGGAACTCTGCAATTCAATCCTGCTGTATTCCCCAGTTACCTGTGCATACAGATAACTGACTTGTGCAAAATGCACATGCGCAAAAGTAAGTTGCACATTATTAAGTTGCACATTATTCTGCTCCGATCGTAAAAAGATCAGGATCAGAATCAGGTTTATTATCACCAGCATATTTTGTGAAATCTGTAAACTTAAAAGTGGCAGTACAATGTATAGGAGGGAAGAGATAAATAGGTAAATCAATTACAGTAAGTATATCTGTATTTTAAACAGTTAGATTAAAAAATAGTGCAAAACAAATGATATATAAAAAAGGTGAGGTAGTGTTCAAGGGTTCAATGTCCACTTAGGAATCAGATGGCAGAGGGGAAGAAACTGTTCCTGAATCGCTGTGTGTGTGCCTTCAGGATTCTGTACTTCCTTCCTGACGGTAACAATGAGAAGAGGGCATGTCCTGGGTGATGTGGGCCCCTAAATAATGGATGCTGCCTTTCTGATGCATAGCTCCTTGAAGATGTCTTGGATGCTATGGAGGCTGGTGCCCAGGGTGGAGCTGACCAGAAGAGATGCAAGAAGTTGTGTTTAACCTGGGACCACATTGTTGACAGCAACAACGCTGGAGACTGAGTGTATGGGAAGATTGGTGGGTATAGGATGAAGCTCTCTTGGCTGAGAGATATTGTGGTGAAGCATGAAATTCTGATCGACTGTACATTTTCAGAAACACCATTTATATACAAATACTGACAGAAGCTCTAGCATTTTACTGGACACCAAGATACATACAGTTCGGGTATGTTTGCACAGCTGATATCACAAAGCATTTACAATCGATGGATTACTTTCGATGTGCAGTTATTATAATGTATATAGAGACCTACAACAAGCTACTTGCCTAAAGCAGGGTTCCCAACCTTTTATATGTCATGGCCTCCTGCCATTAACTGAGAGTTCTGTGGACCCCAGGTTGGGAAACGCTGCCCTATGGCTTAGTCTCACCAGGAGTTTATGTGTAAATAAGAAAAATGTTTAGTTTTAGAGTGCTCAGCTTTGCTAAGGTATATATGTAAATATGTAGTAGGACTAAAACCCACAACAGCCTAACTTGGGTGAACAACACACACACAAAATGCTGGTGGAACGCAGCAGTCCAGGCAGCACCTATAAAGAGAAGCACTGTCGACGTTTCAGGCCGAGACCCTTCGTCAGGACTAACTGAAAGGAGAGATACTAAGAGATTTGAAAGTAGGCAGGGGAGGAGGAAATGCGAAATGATAGGAGAAGACCGGAGGGGGTGGGATGAAGCTGAAAGCCGGAAAGGTGATTGGCAAAAGGGATACAGAGCTGGAGAAGGGAAAGGATCATGGGACAGGAGGCCTAGGGAGAAAGAAAGGGGGAGGGGAGCACCAGAGGGAGATGGAGTACAGGCAGGGTGATGGGCAGAGAGAGAAAAAAAAAACAAACTAAATATGTCAGGGTTGAGGTAAGAAGGGGAGGAGGGGCATTAACGGAAGTTAGAGAAGTCAATGTTCATGCCATCATGTTGGAGGCTACCCAGCCGGTATATAAGGTGTTGTTCCTCCAACCTGAGTGTGGCTTCATCTTGACAGTAGAGGAGGCCATGGATAGACATATCAGAATGGGAATGGGACGTGGAATTAAAATGTGTGGCCACTGGGAGATCTTGCTTTCTCTGGTGAAACTATCTTTCCTTTCAGTTCTTTCAAATCCCTTACTATCTTTCTTTTCAGTTAGTCCTGATGAAGGGTCTCGGCCCGAAACGTCGATAGTGCTCCCTATAGATGCTGCCTGATTTGTGTGTGTTGTTTGAATTTCCAGCATCTGCAGATTTCCTTGTGTTAATCTGGGTGAACGTTTATTTTCACGGTGTGTAAGTTCAAATAACATCAGTTTATCTCTGGGTATCTCTAATGGAGTAACTGAACCTCACTTGCATACCCATCAACTTCCCTGATTCGATTACCACACATTTAAACTAAAGGAAATTTGCAGGCGCTAAATTACTAACGAAGCAGCTCATCATAAGGATCCAAGAGGAAAGGATAATATCAGGGGCACCAGCACGGGGAGATTGGGTAAATTGCACCAGAGATCAGCATCAAGCCGGGGTCATTGGGTCTGGCAGGCAGCAGTGTCATTTGCTCCGGTACTGTGCCACCCTGACAGATGTAGCCCGACAGGTTCACAAAGGCATTAAAACTTCTGTAGATGGCTCTTTATTAAACTTAACATGGGAGACAGAAGTAAGAGCAGGGCTTTTCTTAAATAGTAACAACATATTTGCTACTCTCCAATTCATAAGAATAATTGCATTATCTGTAGATTTTTTAAACATGACTACCTGAGCTTTCATTATCTCTGTTTTCCACAATTTCTGCTACACCCATGGCTTTGCGGTATTTCTGGCGAGGGAGAAATTCCCTTTGTGGTATTTCTGGCGATCGCTGCTGAGATCGCTCTGCTATGGAGAGGGGAGACTGCCTTTTATCACTGCTGAAAGCACTCTGTTATGGAGAGGGAGAACATTGCCCAGGTTTTCTGCATTTTGTGTTTCTCCCTTGATCTTTCTCAGTTGTTTTGTGTGGGGGGAAAGGGGGGAAGGGGATTTGGTGTCGATATGCCTGTTCGTTTTTTGTTTGTTTTTTTATGCGGTGAAGGGGGATTTGGGGGTTGATGATTGTGCTGCTGTTCTTTTCTTTCTTGGTTGTGTGACTATCTGGAGAAGAAGAATTTCCGAGTTCTATACTTTGATAATAAATGAACCTTTGAACCTGTGGAATCTCCTCAGGGATTAATACATTATTAAAGGCATCTGAATCAAAACACTTGCTCTGAAATCCCTTTAATGATGAAGAATGGTAGAGTTTTAGATTTAATGGAAACAAGACGTAGGAATTAAGTGTAAAAAAAATGAAAGGGAGTTAAAAGTCTAGCTCTGATCTAACTGAATAGTAGAGAAGGCATAAAGGGATGAATGACCTTTTGCTGTTTCACCTTCCTATGCTATGTTCTAATGCTTCTAATATTCTGAAAAAGGACCAGTTATCTGATCTTTAATCTCTATTTTTTCTATTTCTATGAACTGCTGAGAATTTCATTTAGTTTCTATCTATTCATGTGCTAAGATGTCATCTTTCTCTGATTATACCTAAAGTGATGCAGTAAAGGCAGCTGGTTCTTGAGAGGATGCAACTAAGAAATTGAAAGCTTTGAAAGAGTCAGAATGAGTAAGTGGAAACATTTGGTGAATTAATGATAAGTGCCATAGACAGCAAGAGGACCACTTGCATCTTTATCATTTGCTACTGAGGTAGAAACGTAGATGCAATTCAAATGATATTGAACAAGGTATTTCAAAAGAAAAAGTCTAAGAGAAAAAGGTCAATGGGTTCGCAGAAAATAGCTCCAGATTTAAGGGTACCATTGGTTTTAAAGCTCGCACCAGCACAGATGCGATAGATTAAATACTCTCTGGGCTGTAATCTTGATAGTCTTGTAACTCACTTCAAGGCCTCTTTAATTATAATGCAAATTCCAGCCTGTATCACAGTAACACATATTAGAACTTCAAATTAAGAATGTCTAAATACCTTTATTAAATTTATCAACATTTGGATAATTATTATGATGCAATACAGCAAAGTACATAAATATAAACATATATCTGATTGATTTGATCATATTCTAGCTTGCTGCTCACTGCTGGCAATCTATTATGTTATGAATAAACTATTAGAGCCCTTTGATCCAAAAAGAACTTGGCTACCTAAAATTATTCTAGACATGAAGCTGAAATTTAAATTCAAGTGTGCACTATTCTGAAAAAAATAAACCACCTACATCCCTCTTTCGCATTTCAGCCTCTAACCGTCTTTGTTATCCGATCAATTAATTGGAGAAAGTTGGTCAGTGAGGGATTAGCCCACATTTCTTTGAACCATTGAAGTTTGTACAGGATGTTTGTGCTAGGATCTCATTATCACAACTGGAGTGACTACAGGTTTTGGCCATCTCATGGTATTCTTTAAGCTCATGATTCTCCAAAGCTCAGTAGATGCCAGCACTGGTTGTAGCTTCCCAGCAATAATTGAATCCACACTTGCAAAGTTGAAAGGAAGGTAGTTTTTGACAACAAATGGTAATGGAAATCTTTCACCGTCAGACAGCATTGCAGATGGTGATGGCTGTCCATGGTAGTCAGAGACCCTCTTGTTTCCGAGAGTTGGAACTCAAAACACATGTGGATGGGATGGAAATGAGATGAGGTGTCTTCTACTCTCACGGCGGCAGCAAACTATCTAGGAACACAATCCAGCATCAGTAGGAGAAGTGAATGCCAGTAAAGGTGAAAACGTCATCCAGTCCACACAAGTGAATGACCTGCGGTCTTATTCTTCCCCAGACCGTTGGACGGATGTACATGCCGCTCACTGAATAGGATGTCCGTTACTTCACCACCAACAGTCCCTAACAAACACGATTCATTTGTAGCGTTCGTACATCCTGCCGTACCCACGCACAGTGGTCACCACGGCAAGATTTAGTTTTGATTTAACTTAGGATTTTACTTTGCCGATTCCACACACTGCCATCACAACAGTCTTGCACTGCACAGCATGCTCCATTCCCCAGTCAATCGGTCTTGGGTAGGTGGAGGTGGAGTAGCATCTGGTCTGCTTCCTGCACCCCACTTCCCCTGAAGGCAGAGAGACTATTGGATATTGATATTAATGGAGCTTTGGAACTACAGGCTATGTTCAGCCTGTAGATCATATCCGTCCTACAATCTCTCCTTTATTTTTTCCAAAAGCTACAGGTATAAAAACCCTACAATCCTTACTTCTCTACCTTCCCCATCCGCGTAACAAGCTCCTGTGATTTCAGTTCCTCTCCAATATCCGTCCTCGCTCTCCCCCGTACCTGGCCAGCTGAGAAGTAAAGAAGTGAGATGGTAGAGGCCACTTTGTCACATGCAGCCACAACACAGATGACACAGAATCTGCAAGCGGTGAGTTGTCGGGAATTAGCTGGCTGTGGACTACAGGAGAAATGGAGACAGGCTCACCCCTACTGACATCAATGGATCTGGGGTTGAGAGGGCGAACAGCTTCAAGTTCCTCGGTATACACATCACTGAGGATCTCACTTGCTCTGTACATATCGGCTGTGTGGTGAAAAAAGCACAACAGTGCCTCTTTCACCTCAGGCAGTTGAAGAACTTTGGCATGAGTCCCAAATCCTAAGAACGTTCTTCAGAGGCATTATTGAGAGAATCCTGACTGCATCACTGCCTGGTGTGGGAACTGTACTTCCCTCAGTTGCAGGACTCTGCAGAGGGTGGTGCGGACAGCCCAGTGCATCTGTGGATGTGAATGTCTGCACTATTCCGAACATTTACAGCGACAGGTGTGTAAAAAGGGCCCGAAGGATCATTGGGGTCCCGAGTCACCCCAATTACAAATTGTTCCAGCTGCTACCATCTGGGGAGCAGTACCACAGTGTTAAAGCCAGGACCAACTCCGGGACGGCTTCTTCCAGGTCATCAGACTGATTAATTCATACTGACACATTTGTACTTCTATGCTACATTGAGTGCTCTGTTGTATATCTTACTGTACACACTATTTATTATAAATTACTATCATTTGCATGTTGCACATTCAGATGGAGACATAATGTAAAGATTTTTGCTCCTCGTATATGTGAAGAATGTAAGAAATTCAATCAATTCAATTCAATTCAATTGTTCTGCCCCAGTTCTTCAGAGGACTCAAAGGGCGTTTCGGAGCAAGTCTGTGGAGCATGCAGAGTGAAATACTTGACATGATATCTAGCCAACAGAGGTATGTGTGAAGTTTCCAGGAAGATGGAGAATGAATATCGAGCCTGGAGCCCACTCGTTTCCAGAAGACCCAACAGCCACACAGCATCCAATGTGTGTGAAGTGGAGGCTCAGAATTGCAAGGACAGAGGGCTGTCATATTGGCTGTTGTTAAACTGGGATTAGAGCAAGTCACAGCGATACTGCAACAGACCCTCCAATACACTACCACCCTTTATATGAGTCACTGTGGCTCATTTTGGCACATTTGCCAGTGTTACGAACCCCGTAACTGGGTCACTTACCAGTAAAGATAGAGAGGTCCGTTGAAGTCTGATGGTACTATTTTTAACAGTATTTATTGATAAAAATACACAAAAATAATATCAATGCAAACATACAGATAATATATGTCATCAATACTAAATCTAAAAGCGCGGGTATAATAATAATCAATAAGAAATAGCTCTATCGTTGTCTAGGGGATAATGTATTGTCCGGTGGCAATATAAAAGTCACTCAAGTTCATTCAAGCTGCAGGCGGCAGCCTTTGGTTGGAGTCAAGAGAGAGGGTTTAAACTTGCCCATTCCTTTTATGATGTCAATCCTTCGAGAGCCGGTGGGGGCTGATTGCTCCTTTGTTGTTAGCTAAAGCCGCTCTTCCGTGGCAAGACCCACCAATTCCGAGGCAAATGGAAAAGGACGCTCGTGGGCTTTTCCACCGGCTTTCGCTATTACACTGTTACAGGAGTCCTAGCGTTTCTCCTGGTGCATGTGAAGGGCTGTTCCCCAGACCCTCTTTTATCCTGACTCCCGGGGTCTCAGATGTCAATCAGGGTGGAATGATGCCATCCCCCAACCAGCCCACGTTGCCTGAGGGCTTCCATGAAGTACAGTATTCAATACACAATTCCGTCTCCAAGAGACAATGACCTGTTCCGTGGCTTTGTATCGCTGGGGCCAGGACATTCCAAACGTCTCTCTCTCATTTCCTGGGTCTCCTGCCCTGACTTAATAGCGATCTTGCAATTCTCAAAAAGGGGGGGGCGTAACACCAGTTAAATGCTGAAAATGAACTTGCATCTCCCAACTGCTCTGTTGTAAGTTGTGCTAAAGTGTGCACTTAAGCCTCACAATTGAAATTTAGAAGCAAATCAGTCCTTGCATTTGTAAAAATACCAGCACCTGCAGATGAATTTAGCCACCTCACATCTGAACAGGCAATTTAAATGAATACTTTTTTTATTACACTTGTTCATATTGTTGACACAGTTAGCACCATACTCATTCTCATTTTGTTCATCTATTTTACTCATGGCACCTCTAAAGTGACCACTGTACTTAATTTAATGCTGAAAGTTGGACAATTTTTGTTTAATCCTTATTACTACTATCAGGGAGGAGTTAAGTGAGCCTGAAGACTCACACATAATGTCATCAGATTACTGAATGCGACCTCACAATTCCTCTTTTGCGCTCTAACTAAATTTGCAGCAATTTTGTTTACACCTCGCACTGTACTGCTACCACAAAACATCAAATTTCATGACATAGGGTTAGTGGTAATAAATATAATCCGATTCAATGAGATATTGGTTCATCATTGGCCAAACACAATTTCTGTAGAACACTTTAGTGAAAAAGAATGCACTCATTTCATTCTGTCCAAAATATTGCCAGTTTACTCTATACTCATTCACAGAAAATTTAGCACCTGGAGCACAGCAAGGATGTTCAGGAAAATATATAAAATTTTATGGAAAACTAGTGAGTGCTGCCAGCCCTTCCTTCAACTAATCATAGGAGATTGATCTGTCATTCCTGTCAGTGAGAATCTATGCAGCTTTTAACAGGTACGATCTCTATCAACTTCCACGTGTCATATTAAAACACTCATATTGCACTGGACAACAAAGTTTTTTGAAAATGCTGCTTCCTCAGAATTTTTTTTGTTTATGGTAGACCACTTGAAGCTGAACACAAATATAGTGTCAGACTACTTGCATCATGTAGGGATTTGGAGAAACAAGAAATTAACTTTTATTGAATATAATGTGTTTAATTGCATTATGGAGCAGATACTTTGGAATAGTTCAACTCAGCTAAAAATGATTTGTTGATGGTTTTCATGTGTATTCAGTTGCTGAGGCTTCTCGCTTAAGTTTCCAACAATAATCAACCAGTATTAATGGATTCCAGTTGCCCTGATACTATTTCTCTCTGACCGCAATGTCCTGGTGAAACCTTTTGCCATGCTCATCATTGACAGCACCCAAGGTTCGCAGGGAAGAATTCTAAATGGGAATGCAGAAAATTAATCTTTGGTGACGTGTTACAATTTTTGGTTTTATATGCTTGAAGCATGTTGTCAACTAACTGCACGTAGTTTGGTGCTCTGTAGTTGCCAAGAAAATTTTCAACAACAACCTTGAACACCTTCCATGTGATTTTCTCGTCCCACTAGAAGTTCTTTGAATTGCCTGTAATTGATGACCAATTTGATTTGTGGACCAACAAAAATGTCTTCCTTTGCAGCTGTTATTTTGACTTGAATTATGAATTGAAATAACAAATATAGGCCATTTTAAATAAATGATGCATGATAGGGTAATTTCATGGTGATTTTCATGATCAGCAGGTCAAAATCCTTAAGATACACCCAAAAGTATTCAGGAAGCAAACCCTTTGTTGTCCAGTGTAATCAGAATGAGTTACTGGCATAAGGAATGCCTTCATTGGAGGTATCTCCAAAAGAAAATCTAAAATTTATGCCTTAAATATAGAAATGATTGGGTGTGTGTGTGTGGGCAGGGTGGGGGGGGGGGTGATGAAAAGTAATTTTTGAACATATGAAAGATCTGTACTCTCTGGTTTATCTTGACACAGTCGGTTTCGGTGAAGGCAAAGCTTAAGTCCATGACAGCTTTGGGACTTTACAAAGCTCTGTGACATTTCCATTTACTGCTGCTGTTTGCTTTTTTACCATTGCTTTTATACCCATCACTTTGAAACGTAATTTTCATAACATTTTACCAATTTATTGGCATCAATTATCTTTATATCTACATTGTGAAATTCTCATAATATTCAGTTAAATTATTTGTACGTGACATGTCCTCTACCAATTAACTCTGATTACTCCTAATCAGCCAAAGCAATTAACTTAATTTCTTTTTCTGTTATGGAGTCTATAGGTTTACAGAATAATTGATTTGTCAACTTAACACCTGCTTTGTACATTTTCCTTTCTTTACTCCATGCATAAAAAGAAATAGAAATTTTTAAAACATTTTGATCATTCGGTGTAGCTCTTGGAAATAAAAATTCAATGTGCTTTTCAAACAAGTGAATAATATACAATTGGGCAATGTTATCTGTTATCTGTTGCTTGTATTTACATTCCAGAATTATATGATGTTACAGTGAAAGATTTGCATATTTTTAATTATGTTCCACATAGAAGCTACTTGTTTGGGGGAAAGTATCTGGGTATATCACAGAGAGTGGTAGGTGTGTGGAACACGCTGCCATAAGTGGTGATGGAGGTAGATGCATTAGGGACATTTCAGAGGCTCTGAGACAGACACATGGATGAAAAAAAATGGAGGTTTAAATGGGAGGGAAACTTAAGATTGATCTTGGAGAAGGTTAAAGGGTTGGCACAACATCTTTGGGCAATGGGCCTGTACTGTGCTGTAACGTTCTATGTTCTAAATCTTGCAAAAGTAATAGTAATCCAAATCCCAAATAAGAAGGAAGAATTGACACAGCATTGTATGAAAAGAAAATACTTACACAAAAGGAGTGAATACAAAGCAGTTTAAGAAAAGGAAAAGGTGGTAATAAGAGGTCAGAGCTTGAATATTTGACTGCATTGTAATAACTCCACTGGAGTTACAGCTACTGTTTAGGCTGTTGTTTACAGTTGCTATGAACACTTCCATCTCCCCTGCTGGAAATCTGCAAGCTATAATCATCTCTGAGAATGATCACTTCCTGATCAGATCACTTTTGTCTGTCTAGTTTACATATTACATAGGAGATTTGAGGGCCAGGACTAAAGCATAAATATCTCATTTTACCATTCATATCTGTTAGGTCTGGACTCTGTGATTCTAACTGCCTGGCCTCCTTCACTGGGTTTTACCTAAATTGCATTCATTGGAACTCTCCACTTCATCCATGAGTCCTGTACTTGATGACCTACACTAACTCCCTGTTAACTAATGTGTTCAAGTTATACTTCTCCCCTTTGATTCTGATTCTAATTCCCAATGACTGAGCATGTAACTGCTGCAATAGTGCTCATTCAGTATGTTCCCAAGCTGTTGAACATACTCTTCAATAACTCAAATGTTGTCATTTGAAATAGTCTTTAAAAACAACCCTTTTGATAACGTGACCTAAAAATCCCAAATTGCCCTCGTCAATTATTGCTTGATTATGCACCAATGAAGCCTTACAATGTTTTATTTCCTAAAACAGAAGTGTGCTATATATAAAGAAATAGCTGCTTTAGTACTTGAGGGTTATCTCTATTAAGGAGTACAGTCCTCTTCTGTATTAAGCTCAGCTGAATTATAGACACCTTTAAGGAAGAAAAAGCGCCCATAACATTATTAAATTAAAAATTCCAATGCAGGTACATATGTTTGTTCATACAAAGAGCACAGCTAGTTTGCTCTCTCCACATTTAGTTATTATGCTTTCTTATCAGTCTCATGTGCTTTTGATGCCGTTCATCGCAATACTGTGAAGGTACAGTTTCCATATCAAGTGATGTTGGTGTATTTTCTGACATAAACAAAATTGAGTAATGGACATCTGTAAAAATGGAACCTGTTCATTACCTGGGTGACCTGCGCCTCACAAGGCTAACCACTGTTCCTCAGCTCTGACTGCATCCTTGCATCATCTGTGAATTATCTAGATAATTTCAAATTCACACGTAAGTACTTTGTTGTCATATAACAACACTTCTGCAGTGTTAAGGACTATAACACATGCAACAAAATGAAAATTGTGTCTTTCAGCACTTAGCAAATTCAAGTTAGGCTGAAAATATTATAGTGGCAGCCAATCCCCTTAGGGCATTGTGGTAATTTTAATTGCATTGGAATGAGCATTTAGGAGAGAGCCAATCATAACATAGGATTGGCACAAATTTAGTTGCGTTTACAAGAATTCTGCTGAGAACAGTCTCGCTCTCCACTAAATTAATGTAAGATTCTATTGTCTAGTCAATTCAGTCACATCAGATTTGATCTCTTTGCTGTCATTCCTGTCTAATACTGAACATGTTACCATAACAACACCAAGGAACTCTCCCATCAGAGAATGTTGTTTCACAGGAATGACTGACTTCACTCAATACCTGAAGAGACAAGTCCTTTAACAACATCGTAATTTTCAAAACCGTCCTCCCAAGGAGGGTATTGGTACAGAAAGCCCCATTTTGTAAGATGACCTTTTAAAATAAGGTATTCAGTCTTAATTTATTATTTTTTGAAATCGACTCCAATTTCATAGTGGGGGAAAAAATCATCTGGCATTCTTATTGAAATGTGTGAACGGTTAATTGTCCCTTGCTTGGTTGGAGTATCTTGTTGGAGTCAAGGGATTGCAAAGTTCATTTTGATTCCACTGTCTCCATAATCCAGGTTAATGCTTCGATCCAAGCCTGACGTAGGCCTACATTGCTGAGAATGCTAGGCTTTTGCATTAGATATTAAACCATAGTTTTCCAATCTCTTTGGTAGGCTTAATATATTTGTTTTTCAATATTTAGCTTCTATATCTGAGCACGTGATAGTAAACTGTACTGATGGAAGTTGTGAACGTAGATAAACCAATAGAAGGATATGCGCACATACCCTAAATAATATGTACCAGGAAAACATTTTTTTAGAAATGAGGATTTCTGTGAAATATGCCAATTCAATACCGGTGGAGCCCATGGAATTTTCAACTTGCCAGATTATCATCCTTAAATTTTGTTTGCTTTTTTTGAGAAATTGTGTTTGTACGTGATTAAAGTGTTGCGCATTCTGCTGAAAGGGTCTGGTCAGTGAACTGAAAAGTGTTCATGCCAATGCGTTTATGCCAATGCATGTTGGTATTAATGACTACTCTGTGTTATTCCTCTCCATGCCTTGTCATGCATTGGGTAGCAACCTTGTTGTTTCTTTAATTTTTTTTTAACGAGGCCGAGTTGCTCGCTTGGTGCTCAACCCAGCACAGGTGGAAAGTGTGCAAGTTGAACCTAGGGACCACTCACTTTGAAGTCTGGAGCTAATGCCACAACACCACCAGCTGGCTACTCTAGGCATTTTTCAGAAAATATAAATGAAGAATGTTCTTCAGTTAGGGGAAGCGGGATATTGGCAATGCATTTACTCTGTATGTTCCCTGCAGTCTGGTGACTTTTGAATGGTAGGTGAGAAAAATAGAATAATTATTGTGTCTGTTCACAGCATCAAATGCTGTAGATCAGGAACACTTTAGTAGAGTGGAGTGTAGAAGCACCATTTGCTGAAAATTTTGTGTAACTTTATATGTGAACCTGGAGCAATAAAAGGTACAGGGTTGAAACTACCCCATTTACATCAGTTGGAGTCATTCTCCAACTCCCGACCGGCTTCTAAATCAGGTTATAGTGGAATTATGGAAACAGGATCATTGAACATTACTTAATTTATACAGTCATATATTAAAGTCAGCAATGCTATTCTTTAGCTCAACCATTACTTTGTAATGGTTAAAAATCCATATGAACTTAGGAAAACAGTCCTATAGAAATTAGAATCATTTCAACAGCAGGCCACTTTAATCATAATTATAATAGGTCCACTTTTTGTAATGTTCTATTTTTACAATAGATCATGATGTTAAAAATAAACAAAAGAATGGTTAATCATATCAGGTGTGGACTCCAGAAGGTTGCTTGCACACATGTATGTATGAGCATGCTTGTGTGCTGACTGCGCATTTGGATAATAGTGGGGCAGGGCAGAGATGCAACATTCCACAGGTGTTGCAAAAATATGCAAATTGTACATTGGATAAAGAACAAATATCAGACTGTATGTTGGACAGAATTATTTTATATACTGACCACAATCTTGACTGTAAATATCCAGATGGATATACGATAAGAAAAGGCTAAATCCAGCCCTGATTAGAAAAGTGAGTTGCTCAAGGCAATTTAACTGAATGATTTGGATATTAAAATTCAAAGGCAGAGTATTGTTAATGATTTCTGGGATTAGACATAAAGAAACCTGAGACTGGTCATGTCTATTTTTGTAATGTTCTCAATTCACAACCCTAGAGTTTCTGATATCAGATTAGGGAAGCAAGAACAAAATGTCCAGTTCAATCTGGTAACCTGGCTCACAGGGTAAAAAGAGTCACTTTAGACAACTGTTGCAGCAAACCCATGGGATAAGCAGTACCTTTTAACCCATCGCAACCATTCACTACCAAATGTGGGAGCAAAAACTTCGCATTATGTTCTTGCAGTATAACCTGGGGTGAATTATCTTTTACCCCTGAAAATCAGGTTGTCTTCAATACCAAGATCTTCACTCACTTGGATGTATGCTCTCAGAACAGGTTCAACCTCACACTTCATCTCTGTTCAGTGTGTCTAAATCACCCATTTCTAGGTGTCATCATACCTGGCAGCACCCTCATTTCTTTCTAGCAGTGGCTAGAATGAATAGAACTAGACTCATCACATTGACTGTCCCAAGCTCTGTATCGTCTGTGTTTCTTGCCATTGAGATAGGTTCAGCTAAGATTGTTGGCTACACCTATGATTTTACCTGGACAATACCAAATAAGTTGTATGACTGCATCCTCTCTCCATTCTAAAGATCAAAGGAAATAGCTTCTTTTTGTGTGTAATATGAGTCTGTCTGTGCATGGATGTGCTATTGACCTGGCCTTTCTGCAAGATCACATCTCCAAGACCCTCTCATTTTTTGCATTATCAGATCCTTTTTATCAGCAAAGCTTGCAACAACTCAGGTTCTGCTATCACTGTGCCTTTGGTCCATTTGGCCATTGGCTCGAGGGTCTCGAAGTAACACTTTTCTACATCCTAAGTAAAAACAGAAATGCTGGAAGAACTTAAGTCACCCAAGTGCATCCATAGAAAGAGAAAGCATTTAACATTTTAGAATGGGTACACTAAACAACATCCTTTTTGGTCAGTTCTCTGAGATGCTCTGGCATCTCACTTTGCTGGGCAGGGACTTGTAAATATTAGCTGATAAATTCCAGAAAACGTAATAATGCTGTCACTTCCTTTGGGGTGTACATCCCTCTCATTGACTTGACTTTGGCTTGATCATTTCTGATGACCCATGAACTGCAACTTTCTTTCACCCAACCTTTCTTCATCTCTAGTCACATCAGCTCATCAGGGTTTTCAGCTTCCATTCGTGACCTATCTTTGCATTGTCACTGTTTCTGCTCTGAAAACTGATGTCACCTGCTAAGGCCTTTACCCACTGAGACCTTCAAGTACAGTTTACTGAAATTCCTTTGATTCTGTGCTGACTCTAGATAGTACTCTTCTCCATTGTATCTCTTGAAATGTATGTAGAAATGAACTATCACTAGGTTCTGTGTGCCAGAACCTATGCAGAGCAAGTGTTTTTGCCTGAGTTAGTCTTAACAAAGCATCTTCTATCAGGTCCTCATTTGTTCTTTGTTAACATCGCTTGATGCCTTTAGCTCTTAGCTAAAGGCATCAAATCATCAAATCTTAGCTTGCCATACACCAAGCTAGATACCAAAGGATAGGCGTATCTTCTGGGGATACCGTCTCTTAGTTAATTTCTTCAACTTAGCTTTACATTCTTTATAGAGCCTCTAGAACACAATTTGGTGGGTGGACTCCTTGCTGAGTCTGGTCAGGGTGTATATGGTATTTGCCTTCTGCTTTCCCTGATTCTTCAAAAACATCTAGAGATGCATCTGTTATTTGAGTGGCTGAAGTAATCTCCATGATGGCATGCAGTTCCTTTATCCATCCATTCTGCTGTATCTGGTTTACGAATGTCCTTCAGGAAAGTACTCTAACATTGTTATCCACTTGATCCATGAATGTGGTCAATTCTTAACTGCTTCTCAGCGTAGAACTATAGGGCAATGAGAACAAATGCTGGCATTTCCAGCAATGGCCTGATGATGTGGACTGTGGCTGTTCAGGAAAGCAGCTCGCCATCTCCTTTTCAAAAGGAAGACTAGTGGTTTTACCGTCAACGCACAGGTCCCCAAAACTGGTCAATGAATTCCTACTAAACCAGTCAGAACCTGATTCCATGTGGTGTATCTCTCTAAAGCTATGGGTTCATCACCCTCAGACATCCTCCCTCAGCACAGTTCTTTGGCACATGAACAGCATTTTAATGCAGTGTCTTGGATAAAGGGGACATGATGCACAGCTCCAGAAATGAACTGACATGCCATTGGTGTAGATATATCTAATGGATGCTCCTTCCACAGAATCGATTTGAATTGGCACCACATTACCTAGTTCAGCTAGTCTATCCTTGCATAGCTCACCTGATACATAGAGTTTTGTTTTTCTTTTCTCTGTGTACTGTTTGTACAAATGATTGTTCAGTCCATATTTCATAGACTCTTTTCCAGTTGTATGACATTCTTACTGAGTTATTCATGTTACTGTCTCTGCTACGTACAATGTCTAAACAACCTTGGCCTTTCTTTTCCTCTTCTGTCTTTTGTCTTGTGCTTCACCGCACATTCTTCTTTCTGTCGGCCGACCAGTGTTGTCGCTTGGCTTTGAATCTTTAAATGTCTTCTAGAGTTAACTCTGTCACATGGCTCCAGAATTCCACTCAATAATTTAATGTCTGAATGCTACAGATCTTCAAAATTGCAATTGCCTGCTAACAATCTAATTAAACGATTCTCGCTGGTCTGGGTGGCAAGTGAAAAACCAGTAGTTCAACTGTTTCATTTCTGTGAATGGACTAAGCTTGTTGTGCATCTAAAATGATCTCTAAAGTCCCAGTTGAGATCATTGCAGAATGATACAACCTCTCTCCACTTGTAACCAAATGAGAGGCAATAACAGCTTTGCTTGTATCTACTCTAGTTGGTCTGTGGTAGCTAATTCAGAGTATATTGCAAACCCTTCTTTCTGCTCTCTGCGCTGGTACCCTGCTTAGTCTCTAGTCCAAACACACGTTTTATATATATATATTTTAAAAGACATTTCATCATGCTGTTCAATGCTAATTCCATTCATAATTTTTTCCTCAAAGATTCATCTTGAGTATGAAGCAAGATAGCAGTGTACATTCCTTGCTTAGACCGATAACCTGCCTGGAAATCCAGTGGCTCAGGCACTTTATTTGTTCCATTGTGTACCCTCTCAATTGAATCACATAGCTCACTGTGAAACAGCTTACAGAGCCAGCTGGCATTCTTACAGTTGCTTTCTTTCTTTCAGTCTCATACCGGAACCTTTGCCCCCAAACCCTGTTGCAACACTAGCCAGCCATTAGTCACATGAAATAAAAGGGCCGACAGCAGTAAAGGAACAATGATTACTCATGGGCATACATATTAAAATGTGTATTCCTGACCCTTCTTAGCATTTGTTCAGAAGCTCAGTAAAACGGAAGAAGTGGCTATCAAACTTCTGATTTGATTCAACACATTTTTACTCCAATTCCTAGCTCTCATCACCAAGAAACAGTGGAGTGTTGTGGCATTAAAGAAAGGACAGAGAATATTGGCTGGTTGTTTTTCCAGTGCCCAATGCTGAATAAACAGAATAAAAAAGAAAAGGCTGTAATTTTTTAGAAGGTCAGACAGCATCTCGAGAGAGATAAGCAGAGTTAGTGATTCAGACCACTGGCCCGTATGAGGAGAAATTCTCTTCAACTAAACATTGAAAGATTGAAACCAGTGGGCTACATCTGACTAGCTGTTGTCTCTGAAGGAGTGTTTTGCTAATTGATTACCTGCATCAATGTCCTTAAACTATCGGTCCTTCAATTGAGTGAGACAAGTGCATTCTACAAGGAATTTGTCTACTGAAGGCAGTGGACCTTGTCTTTTGAAGCCATATTCAAAAATACTGATAATGAGAAAAGATTGATCATGACAAGAAAAGGCAAATCGGCTATTATCAATCACTCAATCAGTCCTAAGTACCAGTGTTTTACACCAATCATTCAAATAATTTCAGAGATTCATCTTTACCATTATATCAGAGGATATTTTTCAATCTTAATCACTTGTGTGAAAGAACATCCTAACTAATATTTGCTTTAAATATACTGTTATTGATTTGAACTTATATTTCCTCGATTTCCTCTAATGATTTACTTTAAAATAACATTGCCAGATTTATCTTTTCCATTCCAGAAACTACTGCATATATCCCCATATAATCATACTGTAGGAACATTTTCTCTGGACTGAAAGGCCATATTTTATCTGTCATTCCTCATAAATTGATCTTTAAAACCACAGAGCAGCCTCGTGAACTAACTCTTCTACTTGAATATTTGCTATAAACCATATAACATATAACAATTACAGCAGGGAAACAGGCCATCTCAGCCCTTCTAGTCCGTGCTGAACGCTTACTCTCACCTAGTCCCACTGACCTGCACTCAGCCCATAACCCTCCGTTCCTTTCCTGCCCATATACATATCCAATTTTTTTAAAATGACAAAACCTGCCTCTACCACTTCCACTGAAAGCTCGTTCCACACAGCTACCACTCTCTGAGTAAAGAAGTTCCTCCTCGTGTTACCCCTAAACTTTTGCCCCTTAACTCTCAACTCATGTCCTCATGTTTGAATCTCCCCTACTCTCAATGGAAAAAGCCTATCCACATCAACTCTATCCCCCTCATAATTTTAAATACCTCTATTAAGTCCCCCTTCAACCTTCTACGCTCCAAAGAATAAAGACCTAACTTGTTCAACCTTTCTCTGTAACTTAGGTGCTGAAACCCAGATAACATTCTAGTAAATCTTCTCTGTGCTCTCTCTACTTTGTTGACATCTTTCCTATAATTTGGTGACCAGAACTGTACACAATACTTCAAATTTGGCCTCACCAATGCCTTGTACAATTTTAACATTACATCCCAACTCCTATACTCAATGCTCTGATTTATAAAAGCCAGCATACCAAAAGCTTTCTTCACCACCCTATCCACATGAGATTCCACCTTCAGGGAACTATGCACCATTATTCCTACATCATTCTGTTCTACTGCATTCCTGAATGCCCTACCATTTAGCATGTATGTCCTATTTTGATTATTCTTACCAAAATGTAGCACCTCACACGTATTAGCATTAAATTCCATCTGCCATCTTTCAGCCCACTCTTCTAACTGGCCTAAATCTCTTTGCAAGCTTTGAAAACCTACTTCAATATCCACACCACCTATCTGAGTATCATCTACATACTTACTAATCCAATTTACCACCCCATCATCCAAATCATTAGTGTATATAACTATATACACTAGTATATTATACACTAGTATATTAGTGTATATTGGACCCAGTACAGATCGCTGAGGCACACCACTAGTCACCGGCCTCCAACCTGACAAACAGTTATCCACCACTACTCTCTGGCATCTCCTATCCAGCCACTGTTGAATCCATTTCACTATTTCAATATTAATACCAAAACAATTGAACCATCCTAACTAACCTTCCGTGTGGAACCTTGTCAAAGGCCTTACTGTCCATATAGACAACATCCACTGCTTTACCCTCATCAACTTTCCTAGTAACCTCTTTAAAAAATTCAATAAGATTTGTCAAACATGACCTTCCACGCACAAATCCATGTTGACTGTTCCTAATCAGACCCTGTCTATCCAGATAATTATATATACCATCTCTAAGAATACTTTCCATTAATTTACCCACCAGACTAGAGACAAACAAAGTTTTCTGCACGTGGCCCGGTTACAGTTTGGTCAGTACAGTCTGACCATGAAATTCCTGAAATGAACTCACGTCATTGACATGGTTGATTGTTGCTGTGCAGTTGTTTGACATTTTGAATGTAACTCGACTAAAACTCTGGGATCTTTTACAAATTCACCATTGATAATTTCAACATCCTTCATGAAGTGAAAACACAACCAGAATAATTGGCCTGTTAATGAATAGATTCCCATTTTATTTACAAAATGGAAAAGAACTGCAGTGGTGTAAATCCAAAACTGAAAATGTTAAAAATACTCAGCAGCTGTGACAAATAACTATGGACGAAATAGTAAAGGGCTTTTTCACAAGATGAGGTGCCAGTACTAGGAAGTTCCATTTGTTCTTCCATTGGTACTCTGGGGCCTACTGAATGTTTCTAGCATTTATATTTTTGTTGCCTACTTTCTTTATTATTACTTTTAAAGAAAGATGCTCCTGACTCATTTCACTATTTATAACGATAGTTTTTTAGAACTGGCTTTGGTGGATGTGATGGAGCAAGACGGGTACTTTTTTACAAGCTTAAATCTGCTAAACTGCTGGAGACAACATTTAAATCCAAGCGGAAATCTGATGTTCTCCTGATGATTTGAAATTCTGAATTCAGGATATTTGATGCCACGCTAGAATTATCTGCACAAAGAGGAGGATTTTTTTTGTACAAACATTAAAATGTGGGCATGTTTTATGATGACTAGCCTTTTCTCCAGCCTGGCCAGGATTCCCCAACAGTTGACTGTAATTAGTATTCTCACAATGAAGTCTGGATTGTCAGCGGGATAGTAAACATTATCTCATAGCTGGTATTTTTCTGTTCTTGTGTGAATTCTCCTTTTATACAGACCTTGTGTAACTCAGACGTATTGAAAGCTTTTCTTGAATTGGTGCCCCTAGGTGAAGATACAGTCAGGATCATCTTCTGCAAGTCTAGTTTTGTGCTGTCTGTGTCCAAGTCGAGCCATGTAAATTGGCAGAAAATTTCTCAGAGCCTATAAAATTCTGGTGGAAGGAAAACCAGTTAAGCAAAAAGAAAGAAATGTTATAAACTGTAGAAAGTCATCAGAGCAGAAAGGATAGAGACAGAGAAACTGGGAGAACAGAGTGGAATTCCTTCAGGAATTAGAGTGGGAAGAGGAATGACTGACATAGCAATGGGAGTCAGTAGGCCTATAGTTCACCTACCCTGAGGTAGAAAGGTGTAGAGGGTTTAGATATCTGTAGTGAAGAGGTACTTGAGATCAGAAAACTAGAAACTGTCAAAGTAGAGGAGGGTGACTCTGAACTCCCAGTCACTTTTCACTTTAATTCTCTGTTCCCCTGCCATTCTGACTTCGGTTTTCGACCTTGTCCATTGTTTCATCAATATCCAACATACCTCTCATCTACAGTGGTGCTAGAAAGTTTGTTAACCCTGTAGTATTTTCTCTATTTCTGCATAAATATGAACTTAAATGTGATCAGATCTTTATGGATGTCCTTAAACTAGTTAAAGAGAACCCAGTTAAATAAATAGCACAAAAAACATTGTACTTGCTCATTTATTTATTGAGAAAAATGATCCAATATTACATGTATTTGTTGGAAAAAGTATGTGAACCTCTGGGGTAATGCCTCCTACAAAAGCTATTTGGAGTCAGGTGTTCCAATCAATGAGATGAGATTGGTTGTAGAGTTGGGTTGTAGAGGTGCCCTGCCCGATAAGAAAGGCACACAAGGTTACTGACTGAACCCGCTCGTCTCAAGAAAGATCCGTTTATGTGCGCCATGCCTCAATCAAAACAACATAGAGGACCTTAGAAGAAGAATTGCAGAGTTGCATGAAGCTGGAAAAATCTACAAAAGCATTTATAAAGACCTGAGTGCTCAGCAGTCCACAGTAAGAGAAATTGTCTACATATGGAGGAAATTCAGTACTGTTGCTACTCTCCCTCGGAGTAGACGTCCTAGAAAGATCACACCAACAGCACATCGTGCAATGCTGTAGGAGGTGTAAAAGAACAGCAAAAGACCTGCAAAATCTCTAGACCTTGCTGTGGTCTCTGTTCACATGTCCACTATAAGAAAACACTGAACAAGAGTGGTGTTCATGGAAGGGCACCATGGAGGAAAGCACTGCTTTCCAAACAAAACCCTGCTGCATGTCTCAAGTTTGCAAAGGACCTCCTAGATGTTCTACAACACTTCTGGGACAACGATCTGAGGGCAGATGAGACAAAAGTTGAACTTTTTGGCAGAAATGCACATTGCTGTGTTTGGAGGGAAAAGGGCACTGAACACGAACAGCAAAGCCTCATCCCAATTGTGAAACATGGTGGCAGGAGCATCATGGTTTGGGGCTGCTTTGCTGCCTCAAGGCCTGGACAGCTTGCAATCATTGAGGGAACAATGAATTCAAAATTGTATCAAGATGTTTTGCAGGAGAATGTCAGGGTAGCAGTCCATCACTTAAAGCTTAATAGAAGCTGGATAATGCAACAAGACAATGATCCAAAAGACAAGAGTAAATGGTTTAAAAGTAAGAAAATTTGTGTTTTGCAATGGCCGAGTCAAAGTCCTGACCTTAATCCTATAGAAATGTTGTGGAAGGACTTGAGGCAAGCAGTTCATGCAAGGAAGCCCACCAACATCCCAGAGTTGAAGCAGGTTTGTAAGGAGGAATGGCCTAAAATTCCTCCAAGCCAATGTGCTGGACTGATCAACAGTTACCAGAAATGTTTGGTTGAAGTTCTTGCTGCTTAAAGGAGTCACACCAGTTACTGAAAGCAAAGGTTGTCATATTTTTTCCAGCAAATACACATAATATGAGATCATTTTTCTCAATAAGTCAATGAACAAGTATAATGTTTTTGTATTACGTACTTAATTTGGGTTCTCTTTACCTAGTTTTCCGACTTATGTGAAGATCTGATCACATTTTAGGTCATATTTATGCAGAAATAGAGAAAATTCGACAGGGTTCACAAACTTTCTAGCAGCACTGTATTTCAGCCATTTGGACTAAATAATAAGTTTAACAGTTTAGGTAACAACAGTCTCTCTCCTTCCACAAGTGACTATATTTTTTCAAACAATTTTCTTTTTAATCACCAACTGTTCAGTTTTTAAGGCAATTGTTACCTGTAATGTCCAGCATCTTAGGGATGTTCCCTGCATCCTCCCTAGCTCTTCACCACATGCAACTTAAAACACAATTTGTTTCTCACCTTTTCCTACTATGACACAAAATATCAACTTCATTCCTCTTCCCACTGATAAGCCCCATTCAGCACCTGCACTTTTCTGCTCTGATCATTAACAATGGACTGCCAACCAGGAGACATTATCAGTCATGATCAAAGAGTTGTAAATACAAATATTTTGGAATTTTCCGTGTTAAATCCCAACCTCTGAAGTTCCCTCAGTACCCCACCTATTAACCAACCTCCCCTCTTTACTTGATCAAATGAACCAATCTTTGGCTTAGAAACAGAACAAAATCATTCTGCCATTAAACATAACCCTCTGTGATCTCATCCCAACAGATCTTGAAGTATATTTATTCTAGAACTTCTTGCTATTTTGAATAAACTCTGCTCGGGCTTCCAGCTAGGTACAGGTATCAATTATAACAGATGTTTTGATGACAAACTCTGCCATCTTCATCAGGGATGATGCCTGGACATGTCTAGTCCAGTGGTATTTATACCCCCATAGTCTATCCCTCCTGATTGGTTAGTCCTCGTCCAGTCAGGTTTACACTCTCCCACCTTGTTTACAATCAAATTCCAGTTCTTAATTAGAGCGTATATTGGTGAGACGGGACACATGGTGGAAACACGCATCAAGGAGCACAGCAGGTGTATCCATTTGGGTTACCCAGAGAAATCAGCTGTAGCAGTACACTGCATTCGCAGTGGCCACAGGATTGAATTAGATGGCACAAAACTACTGCGCTGTGCCAAAGGATTTTGGAATCATCTGGTGAAGGAAGCCATTGAAATAAAACTACAGGAAAAGAATTTTAACAAAGATGAAGGTCTTACTCTAAGGCAGAACTGGAATTCTATTGTAAACAAGGTGGGAGAGCAGGAAGCCCAAAAGAAGTTCATTTGTCATATATGTCGGGAATGCACTAGATCCTTTTTCTTGCTATTTATCTATCTTTTTCCTAACATATCTATACAGCTATTATAAAATAAGTTAATTATCTGAACCTCAATTGTTCATACTACCTGTCTGTTTCCATTTAAATAAATAGATGATTAAAAGTTTTTTTTTCATCTGTAGCAATGTAGAAAATGTATAAAAAAACTAATTTAAAAAAAGTTTTTTTTCTTGATATCTGATGATGAGGGTGTGAGAGAGAGAAAGGGGAGGGGGAGAGAGAGAGGGGAGGGGAGAGAGGGGGGAGGAGGGGGAGAGAGAGAGAGGGAGACACACACACACAGATTTTAGGTGGTCAACGAATTCAGTGAATGGCTCTCTGAGAACACAATTATCATTCTATGCTTAATTGATTATTTGTGATTTAAACACTGTTTCATTGAGGCTGTAAAAGATTTTCAAGGAATAGATTTGTTTGGAAAAATTCTTGTATGCACATGTTAACACACTGGTTGCCCTTCTGTGCCTGCAGGTAGTCGAGAAGCAGCATTCACTTACGCCATCACCGCGGCTGGCGTGGCTCATGCAGTGACTGCTGCCTGCAGTCAAGGGAACCTGAGCAACTGTGGCTGTGACCGGGAGAAACAGGGCTACTACAACCAGGAAGAGGGCTGGAAATGGGGAGGCTGCTCTGCAGACATCAAATATGGAATCGAATTCTCAAGGAAATTTGTGGATGCAAGAGAGATTAAAAAAAATGCCAGAAGGTTGATGAATCTGCATAACAATGAGGCGGGGAGAAAGGTAACTATACATCAAGAACAGAAGGGGGGGCCTTCAATGTTAATCTGTGTGATGAACATAAATAAACTATTGTGTGTGTGTGTGTATTTTGTACTTGTCATTGGGTTTGCAAGGTAATTGATTTCTTCTCTTTTCAGTGTTTATCTTAAGCACTCTAATTTCTTATGGGATAAATAAATTTCAAAGCCCTTTTAACCTTGTGTAACAACTTTAAACCCGATATCACAGTCATCTTTAAACTTTGCTTTGGTGAAGCAGCTGAACTTCATTCACATCTATAGAAATGTTGGGGTCAGAATGACACTTGAGAACTTCAGGACACAAGAGACAACAGGTGCTGAACATCACGGCATAATACAGGCCCCTCGGTCCAAGAAGTAGCATTGACCTTTCAGCTTACTCCAAGATCAATCTAACCCTTCCCTCCCACTTAGCCCTCCATTTTTCCTTCATCCAAATGCCTATCTAAGAGTCTCTTAAATGTCCCTAATCTATCTGCCTCTATCAGCACCCCTGGCAGGGTGTTCCATGCACACACCATTCTCTGTGTAAATGGTATATGGAGGAATTTAAGGTGGGGGGTTATATGGGAGGCAGGGTTTTAGAGTCAGCACAACTTTGCGGGCTGAAGGGCCTGTACTGTGCTGTACTATTCTATGTTCTAAAAATTTTACCTCTGACATCCCTCCTATACTGTTCTCCAAATCACCTTAAAAGTAATTAGCCACTTCTGCCCTGGGAAAATATCATGCGCTGTCCACTTGATCTATGCCCCTTATCATCTTGTACACTGCTATCCTATCAAGTCACCTCTCATGCTCCTTCACTCCAGAGAGAAAAGCCTGTGCTTGCTCACCTTATTCTCATAAGACATACTCTCCAATCCAGGTAGCATCCTGGTGAATCTCCTCTGTACCGTCTCTAAAACATCCACATCCTTCCTATACTGGGGTGACCAGACTGAACACTATATTCCAAATGGACACCTCCTTCTGTCCTTTTACCTCTTGACCTTTTTGTTTCCATCTGCCAACATGACATTAACTATCTTATCTTCTCCACTCCAACCACGCCCCCTCTGAATTTGTAGCTCACCACGCACTGCACCAATCCCAAACTCACCATCAAACCCACTGGCATGGGTGGTGTCTGTGTCTTGATGTACTGACCTTTTCCTTGCAGAGACAAGGATATCCCTCTCCACAGCTCCTGTACTGTGAGCTCTGCCTCCAGGTTAAGGGTCTTGACCTGAAGCATTGACTGTCCATGTTCCTGCACAGACACTGCCTGACCTGCTAAGTTCCTCCAGCTTCTTGTTTTTGCTGTATTTAAGAACACCTGGACGAGTTTTGCTTAGTTTATATCATGTGTACAGTATTGTACAAACTCATTCTCCACTCCATGTTGATAAATACAGTACTGTGCAAAAGTCTTAGGCACCCTAGCTATATATATATATATATATATGTGTGTGTGTGTCTAAGACTTTTGTACAGTACTGTATTTATCAACATGGAGCAGAGAGTGAGTTTGTAAATCTGGCGGAAGCAAAGGATATTTGGAATGGCGTGGGTGGGTTGCTGCGGGAGGAGTATCAGGTGCTGGGGGTGGGGAGGTTGGGGCTGGTGCAGACAGACACACCCAGCTATGAGACACCAGGAAATGTCATTTGATTCTCAAACAATTGGTTTATTGATCATTACAGAATGTCTCTCTAGTGCTTCCTGTTCGCTCCCCTCTCACCCTTTTCCCAATCACGACTCCCTACACCATTCCCACCCATATCAGAATCAGGTTTATCATCACTCTGAAGTGTCATGAGGTTTGTTTTTTTTTTGCAGCATCATTACAGTGCAAGACATAAAATTACTACAATACTGTGCAAGAGTCTTAGGTACCCTAGCAGTGGATACTGTACGTGCCCAAGACTTTTGCACAGTACTTGAGAAATATGAGTTTGAATCTATGTTGGATTTGACCACTTGCCTGACAATGGCAGATATAAAATATTAAAAAGTTAAATATTTCAAGATGAGGAACACAGAACACCTGGAGCCAATTCAATTTATGCAACTTATGTACAATTCAGAAGGGAACAGTCAACTCCCAACACATCTAAGTAAGTTACTGTATTTTCCACTGAAAGGAAACAGCAGAACTAAGAATTTTTTATTTTTGAAGAGACATCAACCATTGGGGGTGAAGAGATCACAAATTGAGTAAATACTGGAGAGATTGCAGGTCTGGCAGAATCTGTGGAGAGAGAAATAGTTAAATTTTCAGGTTGATTATTTTTCATAAGTTCAATTTCACTCCATAGGCGTCTTCTGATATCCTACATATATCCTGCATTTTATGCTTTAATTTCAGATTTCCAGTATCTACAGTATTTTGATTTTTAATTTCTCAAGTTACAAAGCTGATGGTTGCAGATTGTCAGAAATAAAACGAGATTGGCAGTTTTATGGGGCGCTGCCTGCTGAGCTCATTATAAAAGGTCACATGATGTTTAACTAGCAGAACTCTTCCCATTGTGGAGCAAATATTTGTCCCTCAACCTTCACCAGCAGCACATAATCGCCTGGAAATTTAATTATGCAGTTGTCATTTGACAGACTTGCTTGTGACATGCGGGCAAGCTGCCTAAGCTGAATTCATTTTGATGCTCATGCCTGTTCACCATATAGTTGTGGTAGCAGGATTTTAAACCTGTGAACTCAAAAGATTAAAAGCTGAATCTCCAATAACGCATTGATATATGACTATATCATATCTTTTAAAAACATATCAAAGCATGGTAAAGTAATTCTGAGGACTCCTCACTGACACATGGAAACCTTGAGAGAACTCGATCACAGTGGATCAGCTGCCCAGGGTAGGGACTGAGTTTGAACCCACACTCCTCTGAACACGGAGGCGTGAATGAACCAAGCTGACATTCAGGTTTCAGCCTAGCTTCAACAGTTATCAGCAATATAACTAGAGCTTTCTGTCTGTGCAGAGTGTGTGGTGCAGACATAGATTAGGCCCTGGTTAATGCCTGTAGAGAGGGGCAAATCTCACTGTTGTGTGTGTGAGGGAAATAAAAATGGAAAAACCACAGTGGGGTGCAGAAGAAAGAGGAATATGTAAATCATACACAAATCAGAAGAGACTCGTGCAAAAACAGAACTTCAGTAGAAGGGGTGCTGGTCCGAAAATACTTCACACAAAGTTGCAAGAACAGACAGAAGCCTACAGACCTGTCGCTGCCTGGCAGCCTGTACTGTGGCTGTGGCTATGCTCACCAATAGCCACAGAAGTAGAGATTGGGATGAGTTTAGTACCATTGAAAAGAATTTGGCTTGTACAATTTTGGTTTGGCTGATCATGCTGTTGTCAGCTGGTTGGTGAGTATGTATTAAGGGTCATTTTATAAAGTTAATTCTGGCCTGAATGCAATACATGTCAGAGCAAGGAGCCAAACCATTTAACCTTTCAAAATCAAACTTTCCAAATATCAATACTGGTTACAGGAGAAATGTTCTGTGACATAATTTTATAATTACAGTTGACTGAAGCACAGATGTTTGTTTAAACTTTGCCATGTCAGCAAAGTGTACTCAAGTATGAATAATCCCACTTAGTACTTACAGTGCTAAATATAGAGCTTTTACACACCCATTACAGAGTGGTCATGTATAATTTTACAGTGGGTACACAACCATTGTATTTATTTGGGGTGGGATTCATTCTGTTTGGATGGTCTTGCATTAAGGGCAGCCTCAGAGTTATAAAGTGATAGAAAGAGAAAAATACAGGAAGGAGGAGGATTCATTGCAGGCTGCTTGCTGTACAACTGATTGGTATCATAATGAGCTTCTTATTCAAGTGATAGGATGCCCGTTTGGCTAGGCAGGGGTTCTTCGTTCCTGGCAAAGAAACAAGTGGGTTGAAGAACTGATTGTTACATGGAATTATATGAACAGAGAGAGCAGGAGTAAAACGTTCACATTCCTCAAGATGCATCTTGCATTCCATACAGTCAACAGAAAAAAAAACCCTCACATTCCTCTGCATCTTACATTCCATACCAACAACAGAAGAAAAGGAATAGAAAGTTACATTTTGACTATCAGCAGAATGGTATTAAAGGCCCATTTTAGGGCATGGGACAAAGGAGGCTGCTCTGATTAAAACATTTAACTCCATACATTAGTCAGTTTACTAGCCCTTATTGTGATCTCAATGTGCATTTATGAAATCCTTAACAAAATTCTTGTTGACTGTAAAGTATGTCAAACGTACAGTACCTGTATTTTGAAGGATTAGTGTCAGCATCACACAATTCATCAGATGAAGATTTAGAGAGCTTGTTTATTTTATATTTGGATGCTCAAGCATGTTCACCATATAGTTCTGGTAGCAGGAGCTTAAAACCATTAATTCAAAGATTAAAAGCTGAATCTCAAATAACACATTGATATATGACTGTAACATATCTTTTGGAAACATATCAAAACATGTAAATTAATTTTGAAGACACCTCACTAACATATGGGTAAATTTGAATTGATTCTGGAACAGCTTCTACCTCTCTACCATCCATTTTCTAAATGGACATTGAACACATGAACATTACCTCAATCCTTTTTTATTTCTGTTATTTTTTGCACTACTTATTTTAACTTAACTATTTATAGACATGTATATATATATACTTAATGTAACTCAGTTTTTTCCTCTATATTTATTTATCATGTATTTCATTGTACTGCTGCCATAAAGTTAACACATTTCATGGTGGATGCTGGTGATGTTAAACTGGATTCTGATTCTGAAGTTGGCAAAACCTCAGTTTACTTCCCATGGGCAGGATCTCCTATTCAGTTTCTTCAAAGATCCTTGGCACTGTTGAGGGATCGATGGATGTAATTTAGCAACAGGTGTACCAGCACTGTTTCCCCAGAATGTAAATCTAGTCAAATCTAGTGCACAAGTACCACAACATAAAGAGCTGAAGACTTCCAAGGACATTTGAAATGACTTTTTTTCCCCAAAGTACATGAATCACTTTTATATTCACTGTATACTTTACCAGATCCTATGAGCATGTAAAGAGTAGAGCAAAGCAGAATGGGGTTGGAGAGAGGGATAAAAATAAAGCACAACATTGCTGTGTCATGTCAAAGGAATTGAGAACAAGTAGCAAAAAAATTATGTACTACTCAACTAGTGCCGTGATTGGAATTGGCATTAGAATTAATATGGCTTCAACATACAACTAGCTGATAATAAATAATAATGGAAGATTCAGAATTGTCAGAATCTGAAATAAAAGGACAGTTTAACAATGTGGCTTCAGGGTCCAAAGTAAAACTGTTCAGATATTCTTCTTTTACCTTTTTTGGAAAGACATATAGAACGCTTTGTTGGAATAAACTAAGTTTATAAAACAGTGTTTACAAAAAAATTAAACCTAATTGTAAGACATAAGACCATATAACATAGGAGCAGAATCAAGCCATACTGCCAATAGAGTCTGCTCTGCCATTCAACTGCGGCTGATTTATTATCCCTTTCAATCCCATTCTATTGTCATCCATGTAACCTTTAATGCCTTAATGGGTTAGCCTCCACAGCCTTCTGTGACAGTGAATTCCACAGATTCACTACCCTCTGGCTAAAGGTATCATCTTTGTTCTGAATGGACATCCTACTATTCTGAGGCTGTGTCTTCTGGTTCTAGATTCCCCCACCATAGAAAAAAAGCATCCTCTCCTCGTCCACTCTATCCAGGCCTTTCAATAGGTTTCAATGAGATCCTCCCTCATTTTTCTAAACTCCAGTGAGTTCAGGCCCAGAGCCATCAAGTGCTTCTCATATGTAAACCCTTTCATTCCTGGAATCATTCTCTTGAACCTCCTCTGGACCCTCTCTGGTGCCAGCACATCTCATCTTGGATAAGGGATCACAATAGTCTAACTGTGTCTGATTAATGCCTCATAAAGCCCCAGCACTACATCCTTGCTCTAATATTCTAGCTTGATGCTCAACCCAGTATGGGTGGAACTTGTGCAAGGAGCCAGTAGGATTTGAACCTGGGATGTCTCACCCTGAAGTTCAGGTGGAGATGCCACTACACCACCAGCACATACATCTATGCTAGTATCTAACTGGGTTCTATGCTAGTTAAGCAGCCTCATATGCGGTACCTTGTCAAAGGCCTTCTGAAAATCAAAGTAAGCAACATCCATTGACTCTCCTTTGTCTATCCTGTCTGTTATTTCTTCAAACAATTGCAACTGATTTTTCAGGCAAGATTTTCCCATGCTGACTTTGGCCAATTTTGTTATGTGCCTCCAAATATCCTAATACCTTTATCCTTAATAATGGACTCCAACATCTTCCCAACCACTGAAGTCAGGCTAACAGGTCTATAATTTCCATTCTTCTGCCTCCCTCCCTTCTTAAAGAATGGAGTGACATTAGCAATTTTCCAATCTTCCAAAACCATTCTAGACTCCAGTGATTCTTGAAAGATCATTACTAATGCCTCCACAATCTCTTCAGCTACCTCTATCAGACCCTGGGGTGGAGTCTATGTGGTCCAGGTGACTTGTCTATCTTCAGACCTTTCAGTTTCCCAGGCACCTTCTTCTTAGTAATAGCAACTACATTCACTTCTAATCCTGACGCTCTCAAATTTCTGGCATAGTGCTAGTGATTTTCACAGTGAAGACTGGCCATAAATACTTCATAAGTTCCTCCGACATTTCTTTGTCCCCCATTACTACCTCTCCAGCTTCATTTTCCAGTTGTCCGATAACCACTCTTGTCTCTCTTCTACTCCTTATAGATCTAAGAAAAACATTCGGTATCCTCTTTTGTTGTATCAGCTAGATTTCCTTCATACTTCATCTTTTTCTCTCCTTATCCCTTTTTTTTTGCTGCTTTCTGTTGGTTTTTAAAAACTTCCCACTAATTTTTGCTATATTATATGCCCTATCGACACACACAGATTAAATGGAAATGAATAAACAGTCAGCACTTCAGGCTCAGAACCTTTGTCATTTCCATAGATGCTGTCTGACCTGCTGATTTCCTCCAGCATTTTGTATGCGTTGCTGTGGATCTACAGCATCCATAAAGTCTCTTGTATTTATTGTCTGCCCTCTCTTTTCATTTTATGCTCTTTTGACTTCCCTTGTCAGCCACAGTTGCCTCATCCTTCCTTTAGAATAGTTCTTAATTGTGATGTATCTACCTTTCACCTTCCAAATTGCCCACAGAAACTCCAGCCATTCCTGTTCTGCCGTCATCCCTGCTAGTACAACCTTCCAATCAACTTTGGCCAGCTCTTCTCCCATGCTTCTAAGATTCCCTTTATTCCACTGTAAAACTGATACATCTGTCTTTATCTTCTCTCAAATTGCAGGGTGAATTCTATCGTATTATGATCACGATCTCCTAAGGGTTCCTTTACCTTAAGCTTACTAATCAAATCTGGTTTATTACACAACACTCAATCCAGAATTGCCTTTCCCCTAGTGGGCCCAATCATAAGCTGCTCTAAAAACCATCTTGTGGGTATTCTACAAATTCCTTCTCTTGGCATCCACTCAATTTTCACAATCTACCTGCATAATCAAATCCCTATTACTGATTCCGATACTATCATAACATTGCCCTTTTTACATGCCTTTTCTACCTCCCATTGTAATTTGCATCCCACATCTTGTCTACTGTTTGGAGGCCTGTATATAACTCCCATTGGGATTTGTTTTTTTTTACCCTTGCAGTTTCTCAAGGATTCTACATCTTCTGATCTTATGTCACCTCTTTCAAAGGATTTCATTATAGTTTTTTACCAACAGAGCTCCCCATCCCATTTGCCTGCTTGCCTGTCCATTTGATACAATGTGTATCCTTCAATGTTCAGCACCCAACTATGATTTTCTTTCAGCCCCGACGAAGTAATGCTCACAAGGTCATACCTGCCAATCTCTAACAGAGCTACAAGATCACCTACCTTATTCTGTATTCTGTGTGCATTGAAATACACAATTCAATTTTGCCCCTATGTTACACCTAAATTTACCCCACACTGACTGTAATTTTACCCTATCATCTGCCTGTCCTTCCTCACAGTCTCACTACATACTGCATCCACTTGCATACTGGACTATAGACTCTATTTTTCAGTCTTATAACTTTTATATTCTGTGTTTTTTCACCTGATCGTCTTGTTTTTTTTGTGGGGGGAGGGGATTTGGAGGTTGTTGTGCCTGATCCCTTTTGTTCTTTTTTTTGTGCAGGAAGATGGATTTGGGGGTCGATGTGCCGGATCTGTTTTGTTTGTTATTTTTGTGTGGGAGGGGGGATTTGGGGGTTGATGTGCCTGTTCTATTTTTATTCATGTTTGGGGGGGCGGTGTCGGTGATGAAGCTGCCTTTCTTTTCTTTCTTAGTTTCATACCTACCAGGAGAAATGAAGAACATTAGAGTTGTATACTTTGATAATAAATTAATCTTTGAACTGCCCCATCCTCAGCTCTATCAGTCTGCTTCCCACACCCCTGGCTTAAACACTTCAACACTTCAACAGCTGTAGCAAACCTTCCTCTATGGATATTAGTCCTGCTTGGGTTGAGGTGAGGTCTAACCCATCCTTTTTCTACAGGTCAGATCTTCTCCAGAAGAGATCCCAATGATCTAGAAATCTGAAACCCTGCCTCCGCCCCAATTCCTCAGCCACACATTCATCTGCTAAATCATCCTATTCTTACCCCGACAGGCGTGTGGAAAGGCAGCAGTCTAGAGATTACCACCCTCAGCTTTCTCCCTGTATTCTGTCTTCAGGACCTCTTCCCTTTCCCTACCTATGTCATTGATACCAATGTGTACTACAACCTCTGGCTGCTCACACTACCCCTTTAGAATGCTGTGGATCTGATCCGAGACATTCCTGACCCTGGCACCTGGGAGACAAAATACCATGCAGGTGTCTTTTTCACGTTCACTAAATCTTCTGTCTGCTCCCATAACAATGGAATCACCTGTCAATACTGCAGTCTTCTTCTCCCTCCTTCCCTTCTGAGCCACAGAGACAGATACAGTACCAGAAACCCAGTTGTTGCGAGCTTCTCCCTGGCAGGTTGCTCCCACCCCACCAATGGTATCCAAAGCAGTATACTTATTATTGAGGGGAATGGCCATACTCTACACTGGCTGCCCATTCCCTTTCCCTCTCCTGACAGTTGCCCAGGTATCTGCTTCCTGCAACTTTAGGATGACTATCTCTTGGTAGCTTCTGTCTACCACCTCTTCATCAAGCTGCAGCCCCCTGGTTCCTTGACATGTTCTCTGAAGGACCTGTACTTCATGCAGATGTAGTTCTCAAGGGGACTGGAGGTCTCCCAGAGTTCCCACATCTCACACAAAGAACATACCACTAACCCTGGACCCATTCTCAGCACACTAACTAAAAGACAAAGAGGGGGGAAAAAAAACTTAATAGAAACTTACTTAGAGCCTCCGCCAGTCCTCACCCAAGCTTATTGAACTAAAGCTCTCCACTCCTACACTGACTGACTCCAACACTAGCCACTCCAACAGTGTCCACTCTGCTTACACATCCCTGCTTTTTATTGGCTGAAATAAAACTCACTCCCAACAAAACTCACTTTTCAAATTGCTCCTACCTTGCAATACTGTCTTCCTCTTAATTGCTACTTCAAGTTATGACTCACTCCCAAGTCCCCACTTATTGTTCTCACTTATTTTGACAGATGTGTCACTTTTCTATAACATTAAAAGCACACAATATGATACAGGTGTTTCCTCTTCAGTGAAGAATAGTTACCCATTTGCAATCCCTCCAAATTAGCTTCAATCTGAAAGAGCCCAAAACTAAAGTTATGTCTTTGAAAAGGGATAAAATGCAATGAATTCATCCCTAATAGTTGTTATTCTTTGACTAATAGATTCTGGAAGAAAGAATGAAGTTGGAATGCAAGTGTCATGGTGTCTCTGGCTCATGTACAACCAAGACATGTTGGACAACTCTTCCTAAATTCCGAGAAATCGGATATGTCTTGAAAGAAAAGTACGGTGAGGCTGTTCATGTCGAAGCAGTAAGGGCCAGCAGGTTACGCCAGCCCACCTTTCTTAAAATCAAGAAGCCCAGGACCTATCGAAAGCCAATGGACACAGATCTAGTTTATATAGAGCGATCACCAAACTACTGTGAGGAGGACAGTACAACAGGGAGCGTGGGCACCCAGGGACGGTTATGTAATCGCACCTCCCATCACGCGGATGGCTGTGACCTGATGTGCTGCGGCCGAGGTTACAACACCCACCAGTATACCAAAGTGTGGCAATGCAACTGCAAGTTCCATTGGTGCTGCTTCGTCAAGTGCAACACGTGCAGCGAGAGGACTGAAGTCTTCACCTGTAAGTGAGACAGCTACCCCAACAGGAAAACAGACACTCTAAAACTCGGGGTGGAGGATCACAACAAAAGCAAAATGAGAAGGCAGAAACAAGGAGCCAACTAAAAAAAAATGGAGTGGCATTGAAAATCAACTCACTGTAGCATCAATTTGCACATCTACTTCCAAAAACCCACTCTTTGCTTGAAACACGTTGCAAGTCACTTGGCTACGTTTCTATAATAAAACAAGAGTTGGTTGCAATTTGATATACCTGGTGCCAATGCAAGTCCATTCTTATGGGCAGTATTATTATTGAATTTGGTGTGGCAAGTCGTGAGTGAACCAGCTACAACTCCCAGAATGCCATGCGCTTGACTATATCACCTCACTTTCACAATCTCCACAAGAAACTCTACTCAGTCATAGCACTATCCTCCCACTGTGAGAAAACATCAACAATATTTCTCCACACACGAAACAAGAACAGCCTGAGGTACAAAGTGGGCACTAAAGGAATCATCATGTTCAGTGCTTTTAAGGACTGGAAATGACTTCGCTGTATCACCCCAGATGTGATGGCAGAGATCCAGAGTAGAGGAGGAGGATGGGAAGACCCATCTGTTATGCTGTTTGAAACTGACTAAATGCGTATCTTGTCCAGTCTCACTGGAACTATTTGGATAGTTAAAAAAAAAGTTTATTTATGTTCTAGAATGAACAAATCTAAGCACTAACAGGTAGTAATATTGTAATTTTTTAAAAATGTAAACCTGTTAGATTCGTTCCTCACTTACAATGCATTAATTTGGATATTTCTCCAAATGTTTCTCAGACACTAATCTGCTTATACATTGATAGTTTAAAAGAAAGTGTGACTAGAATGATACAGAGGGATACATAAACAGTTTAAATTCTAAAATTTACATCAAGCTATTCATTGTTTTGAATACTCTTTAAAAATATTAATTTATTTTGAAAGGAAGTTCCTGAATGCTGGGACAAAGGGACATAAAATGCTACAGGTATGGCTGACAATAAATATTAATAAAAAAGTAATGTGTTTATGGTTAAGGAAATGTTATGACCCAGAACAATACATTGGTACTTAATTTGATTTGTATTTCTTCTCCAGTTGTCTTGTGTCATCTTGCATTTGCAGAATGGGGCATACTAGAAATGGTGATTTTGACTGAAATTGTGCCCTGTTGGATTTTGCAATATAATATTATATTTTACTAAATATCAGTAATACAATTTGGTTGGTCTATATGTAGCTTTGTATACTTGTGCATTAAGTTAAATGTTATGCTTTGAGACTTCCAGTAGCTGTTTTCTTTTTATATCTGCAGTGAAAGATGTGTCACTTTCTGTACCTGTCAACTAGATCCATCACTGGGGCAAACAGTTCTGCATATCTTTTCAAAATATATATTATATGGAGAATTTTTAATTTTGATGAGATACATTTCCTTCCCTCTGTCAAGGTAATTGTCGGAGTTTCTTCTACGGCCTTGCCTCTGCTCAGGCTGGAAGGTGGGCTTCCGGGTCTGCCCAGGGGAAGGCTTGCACCATGGAGGCAGTAGGATAGAACCCATTGGTTTGTCCACCCAAGTACAAGGAGCAATGAAAATGTCACAACTCTGGCTGAGAAACTGTTCAAAGGAGTTTGGATGTCAGATTAAAGCTGTTAATTGAACACATTCCTCTGGGAAATCAACCACCCTGCAGCAATGCTCCCTTCTACACATAATAGAAGGCCTGAAGAATGAAAATTAGATGACGCACAACTGTCATCATGAAAGATTTGCCAACAGTTCCTCCCCTTAATGTTTCCATATTGGAATAATTTCATGAAAACCAAGTGTTAGGATTGGGCAACCTTGATTTTCAAAATAACTGTCCTCCATTTACACTATTTCCTCTATTTTGAAACTTTCTTTCATACTGCAGTTTGTAACCTGTTCCTGACTTCAGTAGCAGAACAATTCACTTCAGTGTCATCCAATGCCAGATAAAAAGACAGCTTCTACCATGATTTTGCCATGAGCCCATACAAGTGGGGTACACAGCTGGTGCTACCTTTCAGTCAGGTGATCGAAACATCAACATAACAGACCCTTTAATCTGTGCCTTCCATTGTGATTTTAGCACATTGTCCTCCTTGCTTATTTGCCATCACCAACAACAGTCTGATGGCCATAACTGAAATCCACCCAGTCCTGTGTGATCCACTCAATCTTTGTGCAATTAGTGCCTGTGTATTGACTATTTGGAAGTGTTGTCAACATCCAAACAGTCCTATCGCAGCATACCCCATGATCAATGGAAGAAAAAGATTGGAATACACAGTTCAGTTGGCTGGAGTAATGCTGATTCAAAATGATTGAACAACTTTGCATCCACACATAAGCACTTCCTTTACAATATTATCCTATACCACTCCTTTTAATAATGAAAGCTTTACTTCTCTGCTTCTTGTCAATTATTGACAATTATTGCCAGTACAACATTCAAATCAAAACAGACACAGCTAACACACCCATCCTTAGATACACAGCCTAAAGCATTAAATCAGGCTGAAGCTCAGACTCAGACAAAATGAGAATAAGTGACATATTTCATATTTGTTAAATGTATTGGTTAAGTTCAGAAAGTTGAAACAAACTATGTTTGAACAGAACATGAAAAAAGAGATAGATATCAGTTTAACTGAAGATTAATCTTTAACATAAATCCATATCTAGCTCACTCCTCTGCATACTATGCAATTATTATGAATTTCTAAATACTTGGCCAATGTGTACTCATTCTCCTCTTCAGAGACTTCCCTTGAGTTTATCCTGATTCAGCCAATGGAGAGGAGGTTGACTTAGACAGAGAAACCTCCAAGGTTTGAACTGTTCTGACTCAAATACTTTTCAGGGTGTTACGTACCCCGTAACTGGGTGTCAGACCAGCAGAGAAAGAAGAATCCGTTGGAGTCTGGTGGTACCAAAACTAAAGGTGTTTATTAGTAAACTACACAATACAATATCAAAAATACAAATATACATATAAAACAAGTTAGCAGTAATAAACCTAAAAGTGTAGGAATAATAATAAGCAATAATAAACAAGCTATATCGATGTCTAGGGGTAAATGAATTGTCATAGGAAAGTATAGAGTTCAGTTCATAAATACTGAGGTGATTATGATTGTCATGTTGAAATTGTTGGGGAGAGAGAGAGAGAGAGAGAGCGAGATCTAACAGCAACAGCTGCGGCAGGCAAACCTTTTGTGACTTTCTTTATCCGTCGTACCGTTCTGGCCATTCAATTATGACCCCTCTGTTCTTCAGCTAGACCATTCTTCTGTGGTGGACTCGTCACTGGCATGAGTGGACACACACACACACACACACAAGTCCCCACCGGCCCTGCTGTAACACTGAGCTTTACTGCCCAATCTCCTGATTCGGTCTCCGAAGCCCCCACCTTTCTGTGGGTTCCCAACACTCAATCAGTGCCCACTAGTGTGTCTGAAGGGTGTCTCTCCAGACCTGTCTTTTTATCCCCACTCACGGGGTCTCAGCTATCCATCAACTCTGAATGACCGTGTCCATCAAATCAGGCCACTCCTGCTATCTCCTGAGGAATGTTAACAAACAGTCCTTGTAGTGGAAGGTAAATAATCCAGGAAGAGTCATAATACAGTAAATCAACAGTCTCTCTCCCCCTCTTATCTGTAGCAGATGTTCTTGTCTGGGCTTTATCTCTCTCTCATGAACAGCATAGCAACAGTAATAGTTCGTGGTTCTCAGGGGAGAGGGAATGGTTAACTCTGCACCCCATTTCCATCAGGTCTGTCCATCACTCATAACAAGGGGATGAGCAAGAAGAATCAATAACACTTCAATATTAATGTCCAGAATATATCCAATAACCATTTACATACAAAATACATTTCAATCGCTAGATTACATATATTTTAACAAGGAAGAAAGAACAAAAGCAACAAATCTCTCTATTTACATCCAAAAAGACCTCAAATGACCCATAACACTAGTGGTGCACTTACAATAGGAGAGGGATGTCCATGTAATATTGTACCTAACTGTTAATTGGGATTGTCAGACTCTGTGTCAGAATACCAATGTGATTACTCACCATGATTTCAACATAATCTTGAAATTTATTTTAATTTCCCTTACTGCATCCTTTCAGTTGACAATCACTATTACTTTAATATAATTTGAAAAAGGAAAGATAATCCTACTTGTATTTTAGGAACATTTAGTAGATCCTTACTGACCACATTGGTGTTGTTTGCACATCCTCTTGCATCCATTCTCCGGCAAAAAAAAACCCAAAGCATAAGATACTGGTGGAATTACAAGTACTTTTATGGAATATCGGTCAATTGTTTGAAGGTCTCAAGCTGCGGTCCTTATGACAACAGATACCCTTTTGAAACAGATGCTGCAAAGACACTGAAATATGTTGGGTTCAGGACAAAACACAGCATAATGGCATGAACATCGATTTCTGGTCATTCCCCTCCCCCCTTCCTTTTTCTTCTATTCCCCACTCCAGCCTTTCACCTCTTCTTCTCACCTCCTGTCACCTCTCCCTGGAGCCCTTCATCCTTCCCATTCTTCTAAGATCCACTCTCCTCTCCTAGCAGATTCCTTATTTTCCAGTCATCTGCCTTTTCCAACTAACACCTCCCAGGTTCTCATTTCATTTCACCCCCCCCCCCCAACCCTACAATCTACCTGGCTTCACCTACCACTTTCTAGCTTGTCCTCAGTCTCCTCCGCCCACCTTTTTATTCTGGAATCATCTCCACCCACCTCCCGTCCTTTCCAGTCTTGATGCAGGGTCTCGGCCCAAAACGTTGACTGCTTATTCGTTTCCATAGATGCTGCCTAATCTGCTGAGCTCCTTCGGCACTTTGTGTGTATAACTCTTCTTGGCTGGTTTTAAATATTTGAACAAATTAGCAACATTATACTCTAGTTTTATATGATAGTCTCTGTTGGTGAGAGTACTGTTGAACTCTCAGTTCATACAAACTTCTACAAGGGCGCTTACTTACAGAAACCTACATTTTTCCAGTAAAAATTATTGGAACAACATCTTGCAGCTTTTTAACGTTCTAACAGTTAGGAACCAAACTGAAGAAAAGTAGAAAATGTACCATGGAAATCCAACACACAGTTAACCCACACTCATTTGACCTGGTGCAGGATTCAAAAAAACACATGCTGCATCTCATTATGGTGACCAGTCGGTGTTAACTACATAGCTTCCTGTCTCAGTTAACCTCCACTGCGCCCAATTCTGTGAGTTAACATCCATTGAGGCAAGCTCATGCTAACTAAAACCAGCCTCCATCGCTTAAACGGATGGGACTTCAGGGCTGGGAGGGTGGTGGGGGAATCACACTACATCTTTCAGGCGCTTTGACAAAGATCTATCTAGTCATAGATAAGAGTGGACACCATGATTTTTTCCTAACATGACCAGAGCCATGGGCAGCCTCTTATTGAAGAAAGGGCACTCCAAACTGAAACCCTTAGAGTAAAATGCAAAACTCATCTAACCAGTTTAAATTTTTTCTGGTAACATTGTGATAAGGTTCCTTTTGGATATCTTGAAGAAAAGATGCACTTCTATTAATGACTGGCAGGTTTAACTTTACACATTTATTTTTAATGATGTTATAGTTCAGTACCACATATAGACCAACCAAGGGAGACTCAAGTGTTCTGCTATCCCAGAGCAGATTGTTTAACCAGCAACACTTTTGGTGATATGTAACTCTAATTTTTGCTCTTCAACAAAGCAATTTCAACAATTTCCTCTTTTTCAAAGCCCTTCTAAGTATATATTTTCATAGCGGATCTTTTTCTATTTGACATTTTTATGAATTTGCAAGTGTGATGTACCTCTTTGTAACTTTTTAAAATTGTTGTTCCCATTTTTGCAGGTACTCTTTAGTTTTGCTCGAAAATGAAGTCATGTCACGTGGCCCTTCATAAGCAATGAATGGCAGGCGACACTGCCACATTCAACTGGTTTATGCTTTCACTACTTTTCCTGTATCTGAAAGGCATAACAGGGAACTATTGGAGCAGAAATAAGATGTGTTTTGTTAGTTGTCTGAAGCCCTGAGGACTGGACCTGGATAACTCCTGATACTGTAGACTGGATCGACAGAAAATAAGTTGTTTCTTTCTGACAAACATTTCACCATTAAAATAATGAGATATAAAAACAGGCTTTGCTGTGTGGGTACTTTTCTGTTAGGCTGGTATTGTCAATGTGTCAGAATCATTAGCTCATTGGCATATATTCTGCAAGCTAATGCTTCTGATCTAATTCACTGCAGGGACAACATGCCTGCTACTAAATAAAACCCAGACTGAAAAGAGAGGGGGAGAAAGTGCTGTGTGACAGGACCACTTCACTCCGCAGCCAGACAGCCTTTCAAACCTTCATGTCCTATTAACTCTTGCCTGCTTACCTTTCTATTCAACTATTGCCATATTATTCATGATCCCATGTTCAACATGTGCCACAAATACAGTATATACTGGTCCTCTACAGACATACCTGTAGAGCAACTATGAAAACACGAGTTTGTGGAGCAATTTCCTCTTGTGTATCTTCGAAAAGAGGAGCAATTGTTAGCCCTGACTGAAATAACCAAGGCATGTGAAGATTTCTCATCAGACACAGATTGCATGTAGAACCTGTTTAGTGATAGCATGACTCATAGAAAGTGTACACATTGGTTTTCAAAGTTATGAAATCATTTAATTCATACGAGGATTCTCATTCTACAACCAAAGTGTGCTCCTTTCTTGGTTTAGTTTCAGATTTATACTGAAAAGTTATGATTAACTTGAAATCAAACCAAGGAAGGGGTCAGCAGGGTTACGGTTGGAATTAAGGACACATGCATTTGCTTGTACACGTATAATGCATGTATGTGTGAAGTGCCCACCAAATGTGATCTTTCTAAATTCATGTAAACTATATTACTGACACTGGAAACATATTAAACAGGTACGGCTTGTTTGAAGAAAATGTCAATATTTCAAGACAGCAGTCCCTCATCGTTCAGTTCTGTGGAAATGCCATTGACCTGGAAAATTAACAGAAATGCTAAGCATTTCCAGCATTTTCTGTTCTTATTTCAGATTTCTAGCATCTTAATATTTGGGATACCCGGATCAGATTGAGACCATTTAATTGGCAATCTCTGTTGGTTCCTTTTTCTTTGGCCAAACTCGGAAGCGTCTCTGCATTCAAAGTGTGGATAATTTTAAAGCTCGTCTTTTTATAGTATCACATTAAAATATTTCATGCAATTAATAGTTTTGAAGTGCAGTGTTCATTTCTGACACCTTTTCACTAAAAAAAAATGCCTCATCAACTGACCCTACCTTCCATGAAGAATGCCACATGGAATATTATGCCTGATATCACCATCTACCGCTCTAACACTTTCTTCTCCTTTCAAGCGTCTCATTTTGCTTCACTCCTCTTGCATCTTGATAAACATCTTGATTCTCTATCAGCCACCACATATCATAAACTTTTTCTAATTGAGATACCATCACCAATTTCCTCCCTCTGCATCCAAGTAGTTTCTTATCTTAGTTGATTGCAAGTTCTATTCCAACTTACCCTGCTCTTTCCTGATTTCAATGCCTCCTTATTCACAGACAGGCCTTGGACTTGTCACTCCAGTACTTTCATTAACCTCACTACCCCTATTGTCACCATCACAGGAAAGGCTGCCTCTTATTATTTTCTAGTATTGTTTCCACTCTGCCTCCCAAACCTTGTGTTGCTAGTATGTAGAAAAACCTTTCAAGATTCACTTAGAGCCTCTTTTCAAAATCTAAACTCTCTCACTTTTGGCCTCCATTTGCAATGACCTTTCACCATGCTCATCCATTAATTATATTGAAATTTCAAAGGAAATCTCAAAATCAAATAAAGACATACACTCAGTGGCCATTTCATTAGGTATACCTATACACCTCTTTAGTGCAAATATCTAATCAGCCAATCATGTGGCAGCGACCCAACACATAAAATCATGCCAATATGGTCAATACATTCAGTTGTTATTCAGACCAAATAGCAGAATGAGGAAGAAACGTGATCTAGTTGACTTTGAGCATGTAATGACAGCTGGTGCTAGATGATGCAGAAGACAATGGCGGTATGCCTGATGTTGTAGTGTGAGAAGGAAGAGAAGTGGATGCACTTACTGTTACAAGAGAGAAGCTAAAAAAGCTCAAAGACCTAAAGGTATGTAAGTCACCTGGACCAGATGAACTGCACCCTAGGTTTCTGAAAGAGGTGGCGTTAGAGATTGTGGTGGCATTAGAAATGAACTTTCAAAAATCATTGGAATCTGGCATGGTGCCAGAGGACTGGAAAATTGCAAATGTCACTCCACTCTTTAAAAAAGGAGGAAGGCAGCAGAAAGGAAATTATAGACCAGTTAGCCTGACCTCAGTGAATGGGAAGATGTTAGAGTCAATTGTTAAGGATGAGGTGATGGAGTTCTTGGTGACACAGGACAAGATAGTACAAAGTCAGCATGGTTTCCTTCAGGGAAAATCTTACTTGTCAAACCTGTTGGAATTCTTTGAGGAGGTTACAAGTAGGATAGATACAGGAGATGCAGTGGATGTTGTATATTTGGACTTCCAGAAGGCCTTTGACAAGGTGCCACACACAAGGCTGCTTACCAGGTTAAGAGCCCATGGTATTACTGGAAAGTTACAAAATGGTTCGTGCATTGGCTGATTGTTAGGAGGAAGCAAGTGGGAATAAAAGGATCCTTTTCTGGTTGATTGCCAGTGACTAGTGGTGTTCCACAGGGGTCAGTGTTGGGACCACTTTTTTTATATATATATAAATGATTTAGATGATGGAATAGATGGCTTTGTTGCCAAGTTTGATATGAAGATTGGTGGAGTAGCAGGTAGTGTTGAGGAAACAGGTGGGATGCAGAAGGATTTAGACAGATTAGGAGAATGGGCAAGGAAGTAGCAAATGAAATACAATGTTGGAAAATAGATGGTCATGCACTTCGGTAGAAGAAAATTCCAAAAATCTGAGAGGCAAAGGGACTTGGGAGGCCTTGTGCAGAACAATCTAAAGGTTAACTTGCTGGTGGAGTCAATGGTGAGGAAGGCAAATGTTGTGTTAGCATTCATTTCAAGAGGTCTAGAATACAGGAGCAAGGATGTGATGTCAAGGCTTTATAAGGCACTGGTGAGGCCTCACCTTGTGAACAGTATTGTGAACAATTTTTGGCCCCTCATCTTAGAAAACATGCACTGGCATTGGAGAGGTCTAGACGAGGTTCACAAGGATGATTCCAGGAATTAAACGGTTATAATACGAGGAATGTTCAATGGCTCTGGGTCTGTACTCACTGGAATTCAGAAGGATGAGGGGGGATCTTATCGAAACCTTTCGAATGTTGAAAGGACAAGACAGATTAGATGTGGAAAGGATGTTTCCCATGGTGGGGGAGTCTAGTACAAGAGGGCACAGCCTCAGGATAGAGGGGCCCCCTTTCAAAATAGAGATGCAAAGAAATTTCTTTAACCAAAGGGTGGTGAATTTGTGGAATTTGTTGCCACATGCAGCTATGGAAGCCAGGTCATTGGGAATATTTAAGCCAGAGATTGATAGGTTCTCGATTGGACATTGCACAAAAGATTCCGAGGAGAAGGCCGGGTACTGGGGTTGAGGAGGGGATAAAAAAGGATCAGTAATGATTGAATAGTGGAGCAGACTTGATGGGCCTAATTCTGCTCCTATGTCTTATGGTCTGGATATCCCAGAAACTGCTGATCTCCAGGGATATTGATGAACAAATCTCTAGAGATTGGTGCAAAAAATCAAAAACACATCCAGTGAGCGGCAGTTCTATGGGCAAAAATGCCTCGTTAATGACAGTGGTCAGAGGAGGAAGGTGACAGTAACTCAAATAACCACACGTTACAACAGCGGTGTATGAAGGGAATCTCTGAACACTCTACACGTCAAACCTTGAAGTGGATGGGCTACAGCAGCTAAAATACCATGAACATACACTCAGAACATACACACGATGATCACTGAGTGTAATTGAAAAGACTATAATGTGGTTGTTGAGCTGGTCAACTGATTAGAAACGAATGTCACTTAGATAAGGAAATTTGCTGTCCTTGCCCGGTTTGGCCTAAATGTGATTATCGTCCTATGTCAATATGGTTAACTCTTAAACAGAAAACACTGGATATAGTCATCAGGCCAGGCTTTATCTGTGGGAAAAGAAACAGCTCTAATGGCACAAATCGATGAAGAATCTTAGGTTTATTTTTTTTACATTTGCAGTTCTCTTTGGATTTTGTTATATGGTTGTCCTTAAGTAGCCAAGGAAGGAACTGCTCAATTAAGCATCTTTTCTGGATACCTAATGCTGGGTATTAGATGCCAGTCTTGCCAACCGTACCCACAGGCCCAGGTAGGAACAAAATTAAAGTTTGCAGATTAGGAAAAGGCCACTGGAAAGGATAAAGGATAAATCTTAGTATCCTCTGGAACACTTAGCAGAGGACAAGAAAATGTCTTAATAACTAAAACACTGAAAGGCTAAGTCCTCCATAATTTTACCGTCAAGAGGGTCAAAAGAATGCTTTTTTGAAGTGATTATATCATCATCTCATGATCCTTCTGTCCATCATGAGACTGCTATTTCAATACCACCCTGAATCCTTCTGAGAATGAAGTCAATGTCTCATCTGAGCAGCTGGAGATGCAAATTCCAGTCACTGAACCAGCGATACAGGTTCAACTTGAATGTAGATCGAGGGGCTTACAACCCCAGACTGCATGTCAGCTTAACTCATGAATTTAATAATCATGTAAAATTAATGTTAAAGCAGATGAGCCTCATGAAATATTTTAGTTACGGTTTTTAAAAAGTACCAAACAGTGAACTTCTGAACTTATAAAAGGATTATACCAATTTACTCAGCTGCATTTTAAAACATTGATCTGTGTTGAATGAGAAGTTAGTCACATACCATGGCATTGATATAATGTCAAACCATAAGAAATGAAAGAAGGATAAGGACTTTAAGCCCTTTGAGGCAGTTCCAACGTTCAATAAGATAGACTTTTATCTCAGCAAATATCAATTACCTCAGTTTTACCTCAATTATCTGAAAATATTCAGCAAATGAGCCTTCACAACCCTCATGACAGAGAATTTAAAATACTTCGTACTCTCTGGGTGGAAAACATTCTCCTTTTTTTTGTCTTGAATGGCCAATCACTTATCTGAGACTGTGTCCCCAGTTTCTGGACATTCAGCCAGGCGAAATACCATCTATCATCTTCCCTGTCAAGGCCTGTGTGAACTTTGTATGTTTTAATGAGATCTCTCCTTCTAAACTCCACACAGTATGGATCCAGTATACTTAATCGTTCCTCATTGGACTATCTCCATTTCTTAATCTCAGGAATCAGTTTGATGAACTTTTGTTGCACACCATCTAATGAAAGTATAGAACTTCCTCAAGTAGAAAGAAAAGCCTTGTACAAAATATTTCAGACCCAGCACCAACCAGACCAATATAATTACACCTTCACCACTGAACGCAAATTTTCTTACAACGAAGGTGAACATACCTGTTCCCCTTCCTAATTACTTGCTGCACACATATAACAACTTTCGATGATGTCAACACCAACTATATTTTGATTTTTCACCATATAAGGACCCTTCTACTTTATTTCTTTTGCAAAACTGAATGACCTCTCAATAGTCAACATTATATTTCATTTATCCTAATTTCCCCCATTCACATGCCTCTCTGATGCCTATTAGAACCCTTCTCACAACATACACTGTTACTTATCGTAGTTTTGTATCATCAGCAGATGTGGATGTATCACACTTGGTTCACTCATCAGAACCATGATATGGCCTCTTGAAAATGAACTACTTACCCCACTGTTTTCAGTCCATTAACCAATCCACGTTAGTATATTGACCTCAGTTCCAAGTGCTCCAATTCTCTTTAATAACTACTGTGATTCTAGCTTAGTTGTGTCCCCATTAACACAGCCTGATCTGTGCTGAGCACGTTCTGATGATCTGCATTTCAGCACTTTAACGTTCCACTGCTGTGATCTCACTTTCTAATTTCTCTCATTGTATAACTGTTGTATCCCTTCATTCAGACTCCCACTCTTAAACTACCCCCATTAACACATAGACTTAAAGGACCTCATTTATACCTCTGTCCCAAGGTAACCCTGCCATCCTTATATCAAAGACATTTCCTTTGCAAACCAAATCTTCCACATCCAGCATATTTTCTATCTTCCTTGGTTCTGTTGAAGGATCTTCAACCTGGAAGATTAACTCCGTATCTTTTTCCACATCTGCTGAGGGTTTCCTGCATTTTCTTTGTAATATTCCATCAGTGTCTTTGTATCCTCCTTAAAAAGACTTTCCTACCTATTATATATCCTATTATATATATCTTATAGATTGTAAATAAATGAGGCCCCAGCACTGATCCTTGTAGCATCCTGCTGTCCCAGCTGATCACCCTTTATTCCAACTTCCGTATTCTGCCAGCTAGCCAAACCACATTTTAATATTCTAATTATGAGATTCCAGCATCATTGATTGAACTTTTCAGTTAAAGTTAATGATGTTAACACGTTGGGTTCTTAAGTCACCTTCCAATGCAGTACATATGAAATGACCAAATATTGTTGTATTTTTGCTTATGTTTGTGTGGAAATGAGCGTAACTCATCGAAGTATATTAAGTGCGTGGAGCATTGTGATTCTAACGGTGCTTATCACCTCCTTGCTACTTTAGGAAAGTTTACCACGGTGGGAAGGGATTCCTTACAATTTAGTGTCTTGTGCCATTGTTCCATTTTATTAGGTGGCTCCATATTACGTAAGCAGGAAAGTATATTTTAATTTCTGTAATTTTAAGGAGTACACTAAAAGTAAGCATCAAGCCCAAGTTATAATCCATCATAATAGTCATTAAATTATTGTGTCATAAAGTTAGGCTGTACTGCAGTGCTGCTTTAAATTTGAAAATTTAATTATGCTGTGATTTATAAAGCTGTGATTTCAGTTGTGAAGCAGATGAAAGGCCCATATTAATTGTTCAATACCTTGAGTTCCTTTCCTGGAGTGGCACATGTTGGAATATTTCATTAGGCTTTTTCCATATCTGTTACAACATCTTGCAGTTGGTGTACATTATAATGATCTTTCTTCATTTTCTGCCATGTATCCTGTAATGTTCAGCAGGGAGTGTCGAGACACAAAAGAGAACAGCTCTCCTGCTACTCAACTAACACAAAGCTTCCCGCTGATGGCCGACAAACATGGAGCTTGAAACCTGCAAATCACTGTTAAAAGGACAGATACTCAAAGTTTAAAGTGACAGCTGACTAGCATTGCAATTGGTTTTTGACCTACAGATTCTCAGGAAAGCTTCAATGTGTATGAAAATAAACATGATTCCTTTAAAAATTAATGTGATAATTTTTGCCTGTTCTACTTGGCTTTCAGTGGCCATGTGCACGAAGGTCAGCCATCAGCAATTAATCAGTGTTTACCATGGCACATTTGACTGAATGAGAGTTGCAGCTGCCGCCTTCTGGCGCTTTTCCATGCAATCGTAGCAGCTAAAAACTATACATTCACTTTCTTCTCACACCATTGTCCAAAGACCCAAACTATCCTTGCAGGTGAGACTTGAAATCACACGTCCATCTGCTCCACTCTAATTTATTGCATTTGTTGCTCCAGGTGCAGTTCTACTGTCAACAATACTTAGCATTCGCAGTTCCCTGTTACACTCAAACCACAAGTCCTTGAGAACTCTTACTACATCTCCCAGTGTCAGTATTCACAGGGACACAGGAAACCACTCAACTAGCAGACCAGGATAATGTGCAAATCTCAAGAAAATTAAAGGAAAAAATAGGAACACCAACGAACAAACAACTTCCAGTTCTTATTAACAGGAGATCCTGCAGATGCTGCAAACCTTGAGCCACACAAAATGCTGGAGGAACTCAGCAGGTCAGGCAGCATCCATATCCATGGAGAGGAACAAACAATCAATGTTTTGGGCTGAGACCCTTCATCAGGACTGGAAAGGGAGTGGGAAGAGGCCAGGATAAGAAGGTGGGGGAAAGGAAGGTGCACAAGCTGGCAGCCAAAGGGTGAAACCAGGTGGGGGGAGAAGGGTGAAATGAGAAGCTGGGAGCTGATAGGTGGAAGAGCTGAAGAAGGAATCTAATAGGAGAGTACTGCTGCCTATGGGAGAAAGGTAAGGAGGAAGAACCAGAGGTTGGAGATGGACAAGTGAGGAGAAGAGAAAGGGTGAGAAGAGAACTAGAATGGGGAAATGGAAGAAGAGAGAAGTGGGAGGAGGGAAAATTATCAGAGGTTATAGAATTTGATATTCATGCCATCAGGTTGGAGGCTACCCAGACAGAATATGAGGTGTTCAATTTCAGCATAGCCTCATGGTGGCAATGGAGGAGGCTATGGATTGGCATGTCAGAATGGAAATGGAAAGTCATATTGAAATGGATTGCCAACGGGAAATTCCACCTCCAGTGGCGGACGAAACAAAGGTGCTTGACAAAGCAATTCCCAATCTACATTGGGTCCTAGTAATATAGAGGAGACCGTACTAGGATCACTGAATACAGTAGATGACTCTAATGGTCTTGCAGGTGAAATGTTGCCTCAACTGGAAGGATTTGTTTGGGGCCCTGAATGGTGCTGAGGGAGAAGGTGCAGGGGTAGGTGTAACCCTGGTCCTGCTTACAGGGGTAAGTGCCAGAAAGGCGATGAGTGGACCGGGGATGTTGCCATTCCCTTTTCTCATTTCTTCCAGTTCTTTAAAATCATTCTTAATTGTCACAGTTTGGACTCGACTTTTCTGGCTCCAAGCTCAGGACTGACATTTTACTCATTACCTAAAACAATAAATCTGAAATCAGTCTTCCATGAGAAAAATGTACCAAATTGTTATGAGGAAACATAAAAGAGAATACAAATTGCCAATAAAACTCACAACTGAAACAAATCACACAAATATTTTTCAACTGCTTCTTGGAAAACTTGCTTTTCTAAAGTAAAGGAATTCAAAACAATTGAAGAATACATATATTTTTCAAAATAATACAATTAAATGTTCCTATGAAACCTTCTGTGTCATTTTCCAAAATTTTTGATCTACAGCAGATATCCTTCCCACAACGTTCAGTCGATCAAACTCAGCGCAGTAGGAGATGCCAGCAAGCTGCGACTCATGTGAGCACAGGGCAAAGAATGTCCCAACACGTAGGCTGAGCAGAATACATTTCATTCCTTCGGCTATAGTCATATTAGTAGTTTTCTTTGCTGTTTAAACATTTAGTAATGCTTTTCAGTCAGTACTAGAAAAGCTAAAAACTGCAACTCCAGAATGTATGCTCATTCAATAGATGCCACCTCAGCTGCTGAATGATACCAGTGATTTTCATTATAACCATGATTATTTTTGTGGGATAACATACTAAACAATTGCACTTTTCTGGTATATAATAACTGCTGGTTCCTAAGGTTGTCATAGCCTGGGGTGGTAGAGGGGATAAGCTCCCACTAATGTGCCCCAAATGGCGTCCATCTCTAACAGCCTGTGACAACCAAGTCCAACTCTCGATCTTCACATGTGGCTTAGCTACTTGGCCCAGTGGAACTGTTTCTACTGACAAGAGAAAGGGCAAAGGCGGACCATTGGCGCATCAAATCAAGTTGCTTTGGGCAGCTGGGGCTCGTCCGCCTTGCATGGCAGCCCACCTAGAAGGAGGAAAACTCTGATCTTATACCTACAAATAACTACTGGAGGCGGGGTGGAGAGATTGAGACAGAGAAAGAGAGATAGATTGAGACAGGGGGGTGCGGAAAGAGAGAGCAGGCAGAGGTTCCGGGGGGGGGGAGGGGAGGGGGAGAGAGGGAGAGGGAGGGAGAGGGAGGGGGAGGGAGAGGGAGAGGTTATAGGTGATTCAGTCTTTGCCTCACCTTAGCTTGTAAAGTTATTGATGAAGATCAGATAATGGTGTCACTGCTAAAACATGCATGGAAGGAGTAGGTCACAGATAAATAACTCAGTTAGTTTAAGCATGCTGTGTGAATGGTGGAAGGTGTTGAGCAGCTTGCAGAGAATTCCCATGTTGTGCAGAGGGCCCCTCAATGTATGGAGTAAGCAGAAAGACAGCAAAATAGCGCAAAAGCTTGTCGATATGGAAGAAAGGCTCAGGTGAATGGAGGAGAACTGGCCAAATGGAATACAATGTGGAAACCTGAGAAGCCATGCACGTTCATTAAAAAAGAATTATATATTTTAAATGGTGTGATATTGAGACGTGTTTATGTCCAGAAATTGTTTTATGGACACATCAAAGAAAGTTGACATGCAGATTCAGCAAGCAAAAGAACGGCGATGATACATTGACCAAAAGGATTTTGAGTGCAAGATACCAATTGTAATTCACAAAGGGCCCTGTTGGATGTCTCATGGTAAACTGTGTACAGTCTGTCCTCCTTACCCAAGTGAGGATATATCCTGATGGAGGGAGTGCAGCAAAGATTCGCCTGATTGATCCCTGGGATGGCGTGTGCCTATGTGTGTATACATATGTATCCTATGGAGAGAGGAAGGTTTACTTGCTGTCAGGATCATATCCTCCCATAAATCTGCAAATTAATGTTCTGTCATAAAGCTGCAAATTAATGATCCAGTTTCTGCATTCATTAATATATGAAGCATTCTTTCACATGTCCATTTCAAACAGCTGTTACATTGTTGGAACGTGTCTGTATTTGAACAGCTTTATGGTTTTTTCTACTTACCAAAGGAGAAAGGGAGAGGAGTGGGAGGGGAGGAGGGATTCTTCTTTGCAAAATGTAATGAGCTTCGGCTGGTTTCCTGGAGAATTGTTATGGATCTGAACAGAATAAGAGATACAGGCTTGAAAGACACATAAAAATGGATGAAACCAGAAAGCCAGAAATTATAAAAATATTTAATTTGTCCAATTCTATATTTACACACTGCTGTATGGTAAAAGGACAAAGCATTCAGCAACTGAATTGCAAAACTTAAACAAAGAATCTCAGATCGGTAACAATTCTCTATTCTCATAAACTGGGGACAATTAAAAGGACAATTCCTGCACCAAGCAAAATTAACAAAACATGTTTTTACCTGTTGAGATACTAGGGAATAATTTGTGTCATACTGTGAATTGGTATAGGATGGTAGCTGAACAAGTGTATTAGACTCCAGGTACCCCTGACATTAGTAGAGTTGATTGACAGAAGACTTTGAAATTTCAACACAGCTGCAGAAAAAAAAACTGGAAGGGCAAGTCAGAGAAAAGGGTATTTTAGAGTTCATGTCAATTTAAAGTGTGAAGCAGATTGATGGCTGCAACAATGTTCTGTTCTTTGTCTAATCACCCAACAGCTTACTTTTTGTTACAACACTCAGGACAATAGTTCTCATCCTTTGAGCCAATTGGAAAGCATGCTGTCTGAGTAAATATGCTAAACCAAACCTGCTTCAAACTTGAGTCAGTTCAAGAAACAGAACATAGAACACTACAGTACCCTGCAGCCCAGAATATTGTGCCAACCATTTAAACCTACACCAAAATGCTTCTCGTCTACATAGCCCTCAATTTTTCTTCCATCCATGTAGCTATCTAAAAGTCTTTTAAATATTCCTAATGTATCTGCCTCCACCACTCCCACTGGCAGTGTGTTCTACACACCTACCACCTCTGTGCAAAAAAAACTTCCCTCGGACACCCCTCCTCTAATCGCCTTAAATTATATCCTCTCATTTTAGCCATTGCTGCCCTGGGGAAAGGGTGCTGGCCACCCACTCTACATCCTTAAACTTAAAACATTCTGAAGGAATCCATACCTCCAGCAAACAAATAAAACTGCAGCTGCTAGAATTTGAAGCAAAAACAGAAACGCTGTAAGAACTCAACCAGTCACGCAACATACGCAGAAAGAGAAAGCAGTTAATGATTTGAGGCAACGACCTCTCCCGAGAACTGGGCAGAGATTGGAAGGTGAATGGCTTTCCAAGCAGCACTGTACAGAGGAGTGGGGTGTTAAGACAAAAGTCTGTCTGGAGACACAAAAGACAGCAGATGCTGGAATCTGGAGCAAAAGAAAAACAAACTTCGAGACCAGGTCAACAAGTGAAGCAGCATCTGTAGAGGCAAAGAGACAGTGACTGTTTCAAGCCGAAACCCTGAGTATGTAGACTGGGGGTAAGATAGCCAGCATGTAGAAAGCGGCAGATCGGTGGAACCATGAAAGGGAGGGACGATCAGAAGAAGGTGCTGGGTGGGGTGGGGGGGTGGAGGTGTAGGAGGAAAAATGAATTTACACTTGGAGGTGGGTTAAGACAATCATGTGATAAAAAGCATGAGTACTGACCATTCACAATAAAAGGGAAAGTGATGAGAGTTGAGTTTACTTGAAGCTGGAAAATTCAACGTTCATTCTAGAGGGGTGTGAAGTACCTCGAGAGAAAATAAGATATTGTTTTCTTGTTTATGTTAGGCTTCATAACGGCAGTGGGGGAGGCCATAGATAGACAGTTCGGATGTGGAGCGGGATTCAGAATTACAGAGGCATGCAACAGAGAGTTGATTGAGTGTGGATATTCTGTGAAGTGAGTACCCTATCTGTGACTGGTTTCTTCAGTGTGATATGCAGATACATACTTATAAATACAGAGATACATCCATATTTATGTACTATCACATTTACATCATTTTAAAAGATACTGTTGCGTTACTTTGCATGCAAGAAACACAAGTTTATTCTAAAAAAAAAGGTGGATGTTGGAAGACCTTAAAATGAATGAAATTATTGCATTTCAGCTCTGACTTTTTCTGTGTGAATTAAACATTTCAACTATGTAGCCAAGGTGGAGAAAGGAAGGGAGGGATTGGGACTGAGAGCAAATTATTAAATTGTGATAAAGACATCTACCATAAACACAAATAATTCTGCAGATGCTGGAAGTCCAAAGCAACACACACAACATGCTGGAGGAACTCAGCAGGTCAGGCAGCATCTATGGAAAAGAATAAACAGCAGACAGTTTGTCTCCAAAGATGGAGGAAGAGGAAAGATCATCAAAGGGGAGGAAGTTGTTAGAAATCGATCAAGTGAATTCAAGGGCAGGGTGGAACTTGGAGGCAAAGTTGATGAAATTGACAGACTCAACATGGGTGCGTGAAGCAGCACCAATGCAGTCGTCAATGTAGCCGAGGAGATTTGGGGAGCATCACTGGGGAAAGCTTGGAACATGGTCTGTCCCATGTAGCCAACGAAAAGGCAGGCATAGCTGAGGACCGTGCAGGTGTCCATGACTACCCCTCAAGTCTGGAAGACTTGGGAGGAACTGAAGGAGAGATTGCCGATGGTGAGGACCAGTTCTGCCAAAGAGGGCAGGGTGGTGGTGGAAGGGAACTGGTTGGTTCTTTTATTGAGAAAGAAGCAGAAAGTTTTAAGAACATTTTGATGGGAGATTGAAGTGTATAGGGACTGGACATCCATGGTGAAAATGAGATGGCCAGGGCCTGGGAATTGAAAGTTAATGAGGAGATTGTGGATGTAGGTGTGAAGGGACTGAACCAAGGGGGATGGGATGGAGTCAAATTATGACAACACAAGTTCAGCGGGGCAGGAACAGGGCCTACCCGTACAGTCCAGTTTGTGGATCTTGCATAGGAGGTAAAAGCAAGTAAAGGAACTATGAGTTTGGTTGTAGGGGATGGGAGTTCTCCAGAGTTGATGAGGTCAGTGATGGTGTTGGAGACAGTTTTCAGATGGCCCGGAATGGGGTCCTTTCCAAGGAGTAGGTACGAGGTGGTGTCTGAGAGTTGCCACCTGGCTTCAGCAAGGTAGAGGTCAGTCTGCCACATCCATCAGCTGCGGAAAGCTGGCAAAGTCTTGACAACCTTACCACCCTGCCTATAGTTGCATCAGACCACTGCGCTGAAGACCCCTGGAACTGGTCTATCATTACCAGGACTGGTTTTAGTTCACAGTATTTGAAGTGATGATGTTTCCTGCTAACACAGTAAAAAGCTCCCTCAATAATCTAACAATCTGTGTGATGGGAACTTGCCTTTTTCTGATTCCAGTGGATACTTGTCATCTTGCAGATGTGATGTCATCAAACTCGCTGAGCTAAAGTATCCCACAAACAAGAAAACAGAATCCTTCTTAAAAAAAATTAAATGTTAAACATAAATTGGAGCAATCAGATATGATTCAAAGAACAAAAATTATTAGGGATATGTTTAAATGATTTGATATTTTCAACCGGATCTGAAATGGAAGTTGAACCCAGAAACCTCTGAATCAAAGGTGGCTGCCAATTGACCAACATATGGAAACTGCAGTTTGCCACCACAATATTGTAGGTGGTGCTTGGGTAGGTCAGGTGTTAGGTCAACCAGAGACACGGATAAAAGAAAGGTATGTAAATAAAGTGGGTAGAACATTCCAAGTCCATCTGCCAGCAACACCCAAATACAGTTATTCATATGAAGTTGTCATATCTTTCTGTTGGCCTCAGCTTCACCTGCCTCTCTTCTTTTCCACCATCCCACATGCACTACATCTTGCAACACGAATGGCAATGAATGTCTAAAGGTCTTTGCATCAGATGCTATATAAACAGTAGCAACACACACAAAATGCTGGAGTAACTCAACAGCTCAGGCAGCATCCATGGAAATGAACAAGCACTCAATGATTTGGGCCAAGACCCTTCTTCAGGATTGGAAAGGGGGAAGATGTCAGAAGAAAAAGTTGGGGAGGGGAGTGGAAGGAGGATAGCTAGAAAGAGATATGTGAATCCAGGCAGGTGGGAAAGATAAAGAGCTGGAGAGGAAGGAAGCTGATAGAACAGAATGCACCATAAGGGAAAGGAAAGGAGGAGGGGCACCATGGGGAGATGATAGACAGGTGAGAAGAGGTATGTGGTGAGGAGAGGGGGAGGGAACTTTTTATACTGGAAGGAGAAATAGATATTCATGCCACGCTTCTCATCAATGTAGAGGAGATTGCAATTGGAGCACCAGATAGGTGATCCAAGCAGATTGACGTGTGAAGTGTTGCCTCACCTGGAGGGACTTCTTTGGGCCCTGAATGGAGGTGAGGGAGGCGGTGAATGGGCAGGTGTAGCATTTTGGCTGCTTGCAGGGTTAAGTGCTGGGTGGGAGATTAGTGGGGACAGACAAATGGACGAGGGAATCATGAAGGGAGCTATCCCTGCAGAAAGTGGAGAGTGGAAAGGAGGTAAAGTTGTGCTTACATCTTTGGAGATGCTGGAAGTTGTGGAGAATGATGTGCTAGGTGTGGATGCTCATGGGGTGGTAGGTAAGGACAAGAGGAACTCTATCACTGTTAAGGCAGTGGGAAGATGGGTGAGGGTGGATGTCTGGGAAATAGAGGAGTTGCAGATGAGGGCAGCATCAATGGTGGAGGACGGGAAACACCTTTCTTTGAAGGAGGTGGACAGCTTTGATGTCCTGGATAGGAAAACCTCACCCTGGGAACAGATGTGGCGGAGACGAAGGAATTGAGAAAAGGGATTAGCATTTTTACAGGAGACAGCGTGGGAAGATCTATAGGTAAGATAACTTTTGGAAGTGGTAGGTTTATAAAAGATATTAGTCAACAGATTGTCCCCAGAAATGGAGACAGAGAGATTGAGAAAGGGGAGGGAGGTGTCAGAAATGCACCAACTGAATTTAAGGACAAAGCAAGATGCTACACAGGTCTGACAAATACTCAGATCTGGAGACCTTCTACCTGATGCTTGTAGAGATGATGCCCTTCACTCTCTGTTTACAACTGTGACCATCTGTAGTGCAGCTGTACAGCTCTCCTGAATTCACTCTGTAACAGCCAATGCAGGTAATTTCTGGTTGGGAAATGGTGAGACTATTCAATAGCAAAAGTCATTAGCAGATCAGAATAACTGAAAATACCTTGTGATAAAGTATTCCTGGGTCTTTTAAGTGATTCGTTTTATCAGTTTCAGAAATATGTAATATTGCCTAGTATTTTTTTTATATTCAAATCAGACAAACACATTTACTTGATCTCATCCTTAGTTTTTATCCTACAATTACAATGTGTCAAGCTCCCTATTTAGCACAAACACATTTATTGGTTCATGGCAAGAAATTAATGGACAGATTTTGAACATTCTCGGATCTGGTTTGGTTCAGATCTGTGAACTTACTACTAACTCAGATAAGGTGGTGATGACTTGCCAAATTCATCTGTTTGTCAGATTTTGAGTCCCACTCTTGAGAGACTAAAAAGACCATCTCTGATGGGCACACTATAGTAATCAACATCAGGGAACAGGCTAGGGCTTTAAAAATAGAAAGTGAAAGAGAATGAAATCCAGAAATGGATCTGCTTTCCAGCTCTCACCTCTGAATATTTCAAGAAAGACTTTTGCATAATTTCCATCAACTGTGATGTATGTAATGATGGGCATTATTCCATTGCAGTGTTCTTCTAACTATCATTCTTGCTTTCTTTCTAAGGTCTAATAGCAAGAGTTTTGAAAATCAGCAGACCCTTCTGGTGACAGTTAAACTCTATTAAATTGACTGCTGGCTGAGATAGCTCAGTTGCTACACAATAAAACTTATGGAGTTGAGGGCAAATCTCAGCACTATCTTTTGCCCAAATTGGATTTATGGGTGAATGCAAATGCACGTGTATTTGACATACAGAGCCAAAGCAAAATAAGTAACTTTGTGAATACTAACAGCAGTAGATAAAAATTTCCTCGTAAAGAAAATTCATCAATATAGGTGGTACCTGCAATAAGAACATTGTTGTCCCAAAATGTCGACAAGGAGTTGAACGTTGTCTTCCTTGCAACGTTCCCATGATGGTGAAAAGCTACCATTCATCGAGTGAAAATGAGGGGGAAGGAAAAGCAAAGAGGAGTTCATAAGGGCAGAAATCTCAGTGCCAGTCACAAAATAAGACTTCATATAATGTGTGCACCTGGTCTTCTGACATCAGAGCTGAAGGAAAAGCCAGAACATAACAAGCACAAACTCAGAATTCTGAGCTTCAAAATCCTTGCAAAATGAAGACTGAAGTATTTATATAGCAAGGTTCCAGCTGGGGTTGAATGGATAATAATAAAATGCAAATATTCAACAGATGAGACTTGTGCAACCTTGCTATCCAATGAGCTTGCACATATTCACTGTGGGAACTTGAGACCAAACCTACACAGCCGAATCAAGGGAAGCAGATAAAGTCACAAAGGAACACTGAACAAATTTTCGCTGTCTACTTTATTTAATTCTTCCAAATTTTAATATTTAAAATCTATACCAAAACTGGAGAAATAATCTAGTTTGGTCATTTATTTCCAGGCTCAAGGATCACAATATGCTGTACATCGATGCTGTAGGCACATTTTTTAAAAAATCAGCTTATGGTTTACAACACATTTGTTTCTGCTGAAGGTATGAACATACCTCAGCATCATGGAAACGATAATTACAGACATTATACTTTTAGGGTTCCAGCCATGACTCCAAAAGCATGAGACTGTCCTGTGGTGTCTCATCACTCATGCTAAACATTGTTACAAAGAAAGCACTGGAGGTTGTAAATGTCATATCCCATCAAAAGAAAGTTGAAATTTCTTCAGTGAAAAAAATAAACAAACATTTCTTCTCTAATTGTCTACAGGACATCAACTGGCTCAGCTTCAGCACTCCTTATGCCTCCTCAAACTTTACCTCCTCTGAATGCATAGCCCTCCACTCTCTCTAAACCAAACCCAATATTACCATCGAACCCGCTAACAAAGGGGGTGCAGTTGGAGGTGGTGGATGGAGCTCTACCTTACTGAGGCCAAACTGCAACTCTTCGACATCTTCTCTTATCTACCCCTAGAAGGGGACCTCACTCAAGACCATCACAGATATCCTCTACATTCCCATTGCCTTTCTAACATGTTGTTGCATGGCCTCCACTTGAGGCCAACCTCAGGGTAGAGGAGCAACACCTATATTCCGTCTGTGTAGCATGAATATCGACTCCATCTGTGTGGCATGAGTATTGATTTCTGCTTCTGGTTATAAAAAAAAATCCCTCCCTTCTTCTATTCCACACTTTGGCCTCTTACCTCTTCTCACCTGCCTATCACCTATCTCCTCGTGCCCCTCCTCCTTCCCTTACTCTCATAGACCTCTCTCCTGTCCTATCAGATTCCTTCCTCTTCAGCCCTTTAACCTTTCCCACCCACCTGGCTTTACCTACCACCTCTAGTGTGCCCTCCTTTCCATCCCCCCACCTTATTTATTTATTGAGGTACAGCGCAAAGTAGTCCCATTCAGCCCTTCAAGCCGCGCCACCCAGCAACCCTCGATTTAACCCTAGCCTAATCGCAGGAGAACTTACAATGACCAAGTAACCTACCAGCCAGTATTTGTTTGGAATGCGGAATGAAACCAGAGCACTCGGAGGAATCCCACACGGTCACGGGGAGAATGCATCAACTCCTTACAGACAGCGGCAGGAATTGAACCCCAGGTCACTGGTAGAGTAAAGCATTATGCCAATCACTACACTAGCATGCCACCCCTGGCATAAGTCCTGAAGAAGGCTCTTGACCTGAAATGCTGACTACCCATTTCCATTGACGCTGCCTGACATGCTGAGTTTCTCCAGCATTTTGAGTGAGAAACATTATTGAATGGTCATAGAGAAAGAAAATTGTACAAGTTATAGCTGCTCGGAAACAAATACATACATTACGGCTTTTAACACCTTACTTTACTACCTTGGAACTATAGCGAAAGCACATACTGTATAAGAGTTGAAATCAACTAAACAATATATTTTCTTACCTTTATACAATACTTAATGTTACAATCATAAGAATTATTTTGTTCTCCTTTATATTTGTGTATTGGAAATGCCATTAAACAATCTTGAATCTTTAGTTATAGTTAAAATTTGAATATTCTATTTCATTTGAAACTTGATCTACACTCTATTATATTTTTAAAAACATTATTATTTAACTTAGCTGCATTCCTTTGAAAGAAGAAAAACAATGCACAGATTCTGTCTTGGGCCATATGCACATCTATGGATGCTGTTGGATTTTAAATTGAATATTCTCACATGCTAATTACACAGTTCCTTCATGCCTTTGAAATGTTAAAAGCCTTGCAAATGCAAGTCAGACATGGAAGGATTGCCCTTGGAGCCAAGCTCTTTGATATGGAAGTCTGGTATTAAAAAATGCAAAAACAAGGTATTTGCGGACTGGAATTTCCACCACACGTAAAGACAGAAGAAACAGCTCCACAGGCATCTGAAGCCTGAGGTTCAACAGAAAACCCACAAACTCAGGAAAAGATGGTGGGCGGAAAGAGTACTCGAGATCCAGCAATTTACTGTTAACTATGTGTAGATTCTTCAGCATTATCAAGACCAACTATACCAGGCATGGGCAAACTACGGCCCGCGGGCCATATGCGGCCCGTTAAGCTTTTTAATCCGGCCCGCAGAACTTGATGAAATTATATTAATAAACCTTGTTAACGTTTTTTCCCCGCAATTCTGGCGTTTTCCCAATAGATGACGCACTCTATATACATTTGTGGCGACCCATTTCCTGGCACATCCGAACCGGCTCACAATTAGCCAGCGTTCCGGCTAAGGGAGATAGCCTGCGGGGATTTGCGAGCACAGAGCTTTGGAGCCTCTGCGCCACGGGGGGTGGGGGGGGTGCAGGTTGGGGGAGGCTTAAAAGTGAGGCTGGGGATTTCGAATAAAGTTTTTTTCTTCGACTGCAGTTACCGACTCCGTGTCATAATTTTAGTGCTGCATGTAGCACACCGCTACACATTGACCTTTGTTGAGGTGCAGCGTATTACTCCACATTTGCGCTTTGCTCTTTGTTCGGCTCGACCTATTTGTGTGAACAGGCGTTCAGCGTCATGAACATCGACAAAGCCAGCCACAGTTCCAAGTTAACTGACCAACACCTCAGATCCATCCTGAGAATCGCCATAACAAAACTAAATCCAGACTTTGATGCGCTGGCTAAAAAGGGAGACCAACAACACTGTTCCCACTGAAATTAAAAATAAGTTTCTTCGTTGTGTTATGTAAAAAATGCATTTGAAAATATTTTTTTCAATAAGCCTTATATGTTACATGTCATTTCTGTTAAGTGATGGACATCAGTAGTGCGCAGGTGCACGTACGTTCTCAAAATAAAAAATGAGCTCCGCATACTGGAGTGCTGTCACTGTTCTGTCCTTGTGCTGGTCGTTGTTGAGTTTTGGCACAGGGGACAATTGAATAAGAAGGAGCAGGACAAGTAGACCTGCATCTCCTACCGTTTTTGAAATAAAGACAAGCAGGAGGAGAGTGATGATGATAATATCTTGAAGGATAACAGAATTTTCAGTGCTTTAAAATAATAAATGTTACTATTTTAAAAAAGCTGTATTTTATTCATTTAATTTTCAGTGTTTTAAAAGTCATTTCAATAAATAGCTAAATACCATGGGACTTCAAAGACAGATATTTTGTTGTAATGCATTTGTTTATTTTCAATTGAAATTAAAGCACATGTTTTCTACATATCCCATGATATTTTATTTTCTCTTATGAGGTGTATTAGCAAAACACTCCATCCATCTGCTCCTGGTCCGGCCTCCCTGTCAAGTTTTAGAACCCTTTGTGGCCCACAAGTCAAAAAGTTTGCCCACCCCTGAACTATACCCAAATGGCCCACTTCGCCAGGAGCCAAGAACAGTGGATAGACGGGCAGATTACTTCAAGGAGCGCTTGTGAGAACTTCCCAGCTGTTATTCTGTCCTTGATATGAATCCCTCCTATAGCAAACAACGTTAAGAAAGTTTTCTTTATTTTTCTGTCCAATTTTTGTGTAAAGTTTTTCCCTTTCTTCATCACTAGTTTCATATTTCAGGTCAGTCAAAGCTGTTGCCCTATATTACTAGCCTATTTTCTTGCAAAGGTCAGTTATCTCTCTTAAGTTATAACTTGGTAGGAATACAAAGCCTTACCATGTCTGTTTAAAAGTATAAGAATATACAAAAATTCAGTATACTGATTCATGGATGTTTAGGAAAAGGAGATAGAAGTCCAGCCTTTGTAAACTAGAACCATTAAAAATAACTAACAAAGAAATGTCTAATATCAGTAAGATTCAGACTATTGACTTAGTGTATCTACAAATGCTTACTGGTCTATATGTAACCTCAACCTTAGACTATATGTTTTTTTTTTAAATAACATGCTCCCTAATTGTACAGAAAAAGGACATTTATTTTGGACATACCAAAGAATTTTACAATCAATTAAGTACCCTTTGAAGATTATTTTCAGTTGTACACTACAAGTCCAACCAAGAAAGAATTGTTAGCAGATGTACAATAACAAATATACACATGTATGTATTTACATCTGGCAATACAGCATAATTGGTGTGCTCATTCATATTTTGTGAGGACCATTTGTTTGGGTAAGTAACGAGACTTTTTTAGACACAAAAACTTACATTTTTTTCACTTTTCATTGACCCTTTCTAATAAAATAAGTTATAATGCAATTTGGTATTATATGTGGATTTTGTATGAACGTGCTTCCTGTTAATTATTTTCTACTGGTTATCTGAAATTAAGAAATGTTATTGACAATCAAATAAATGATACTAATGTTACTTTGTTAAAAATAATCCTTCCATTTAAATTATGCCAAAGGAAGTCGTGCTCTTTTATCCACTTTTGTCTGGCAACCAGCATCTTGCCAATTAGCCACATTTATTCCTGTCAAGACACTTCCAAACATACACGCTGAATTGTACTCCATCTCAAAACTCATTTGCTGACCACGTGTTGTATGAATCAGCATCTTGAGTGTGCGCACTCATGGAAGCAATGGACTTCATAAGTTAATACAGATCAGAACCTTGGACAGCAATAAGAGCTCCTGCCAGGTCATTGCCTAACACTTTGGACAATAACTACTAAGTAATATCTTTAAGTGATATTCACAATCCGGTTAATGCCAAATCAAAGAGGCACGCATTTGTTAAGACTGGTCAGAATATTTTGTGACTCAAGCACATACAAATGAATTTCCTCATTCCATTCACTAACTGATGGTCACAATTCCACTTTCTGTTTATGCTCACAGATGACAATACAAGTTTAGGTATTGCTTGGACTTTGATTCTATTTTCTAGTATTTTCTGTTTTCTAGTCTTTAGTATTTCCGTTGTTGATTTCACATTTCATTTATTTTCACTTGTTTATGATGTCCCTTTAATTTTTGTTATCCACATTCCAATGCATTTTCTACTCTATGTCACATTTACTGTATAAGTATTCTCTTTTTCCTCATTAACTACACCACAAGAATCCATCTTCCCCATTTCCAAACTATGGGTTACTGAAAGTTCTATTGATGGTTGCTCAGTCTGGACCCTCCTTGCAGAACCTGTGTGTCTGCTTCACTATTTTCCTCTTTCCAGTCTGAATCTGTGTCCTGTCTTGTCAACCAATGCTAAACCAAGTGTCCAAAAACAATTCTCAGTGTTTCTCAAAAACACTTGCTGCCTCAGCTCCATAATTGTGCCACCAAGCTGACAGAAAGGTAGAACTTCCCAACTCTTCTGTGTGTCCTTATCCTTTCCAATCCAGCAAATCAACTATTTATTTACTCACTGTATTTGATGTCCAACCCTAATCTCCTTTGGACTGAGGTAATGATCAATCACATTGATGGATACTTAGGCTGACTGAGTTTGGCCTTCATTGGAGGTCATGGAATTAATCATATGGAATATTAAAATAATCCAGACCTAGATACCACTACTGAATCTAGCTTTTATAAAAAGTTCAGAGCATTTAAATTATTTTAAATTTAAATACCCCGGCTACTATGAAGTATCTTCATGGAACATTGCCCAACATGGCTGTGTCTTTACACTAAAGAACAATTCAATAATTTCCAACTCCCTATTCTTTCCCCAAGGTTCCACAGTATTTTAATTTTACCAATATTTCACAGTTGATTAACCATGTATTTTAATGCATTCATGTTACCACAGACTTTTGTTTCCTATTTTTGTTCCTGATTTCTTGCATCCAATTTTAGAACAGGATTTTCCATTATGGGGTCAGTGAGCTGTAAAGTTCAGCTTTCTGACATTGAATTAAGAGGAATTATCTGAATGCCAAACTCTAACATAGTAAGTAACCAAAAGCAATGAGCAGCAGAGAATGTTGAAAGTTATGAATAAACATGCGTATCTGCACCTTGTCCCAATACAACAAACTGCATTGACACCTTAGGCGTGATACTGGAAGTTCAAAATAAACAAATAAATATTTTGAGGGGATTTTTTTTTACATCAAAGTACTACTTTACAAATGAATCATGGTTTCTACTCGATGGTAGAGATTCAAGAATATGTTAAAAACCTTGAAAAAATACAACATCCCAACAAACTCATGAATTGCTGGATTACCATTGTTCAAAGTGAAGATGAAATATTCTGGACAGCATTGAGAATGTACAGTCCATGTACCAAGTGCACATGGAGAGATATCCAAATATAAATGTCAAAAGAAGCATACCAGCTCCAACTATCCATATGCATCAGGTACCTCCTATCCCATCAATGAGGCAAGTTTGCAATGCCCATACTGGATAGAAGCAATCCATCCTGAAACCCAAGGGATTGCTGAAGAAGGAGGAGGTCACAGTTCCCCAGTATTCACAGTTCCTTGAAACATAAGAAGGGAAGCTTTCATGTTTAGCATGTTATTAAGTTTATATCCTTTTCTGTTTTTAAAGTTGTTTCGACCCAACCATCTAAAATTTAAAACCATGGCTGATTTAAATTAATGTCTAAAATAACCATGATGCACCCCAGTATATTTATCTGAACATCTCTCTCCCAGTTTCTCATGAATGCATGTGTTAGTAAGGATAAGCAGTGATGAATATGTTGATGAGGGAGTGAGTGATGGAGGTAGGGGATAGAAAAAGAGATGCAGTTGATTTTGTTTAGAGCCTTACATTATTTGTCACAAGAAATCAGGAATTTACCTTTTTATCCAAGAAAGCAGAAAGACTGCCCTAAGGTTAATGACAATTGACTTTCACTCTCAGAAATTTAACAAGGCCATTTATTTTTCTTCTCAAAACACTGATAGGGACCGATTTAATTTATGAGCATGCACAACAACTCTCTTGGACATTAAATCCCTGATATGAAGGACAGGGCTGTTGTCCTGCTTTTCGGGAGAATTAATCCAATCGAATCAAAAGTCACCTACAATAAAGGAACCAGCGTGATTTTAATCTGAAAGCACCACATTTTCCATTTGAAAACCAAAGCACATCATGATTTGTCTCCCCATAAAACACTTTCATTTTCTGCCTTACTGTAAGAATAGTACGTGTTTGTGTTAGGTACATTACTGGCTGGACAGCAATGAGGTTTAGAAGTGTCTGATCAGAAACTGGATGGTGGCTATGGCGGTGGGAAATTCGTCTTGGCTGCAAAATCCAACAAATCATGATCAAATCACAAGAAACAGCAGATTGGTACTGACAATTTATTTTGATTTAGGCAGAAGCGTGAAGTACAAACATTTGTAGTTTGTTTTATATACATGCTTTAAATGTGCATTTCATTAAGCATTAGTTGGGAAACAAAATACTTAACAATGAAAGATTTGAATAATTTGTCACTGAGTATTTGTTGGAAATTAAGGTTTAACGATAATTGTGAACACAAATTAATACAAGTTGAGTGTTATTTTAAAATGATTATAATGAATTATCTCTTCATAAACTGGCTATTAATAGCATAAGCAAACACAAGATGCCAAATTTCCAAAGCTGATTTAAATCAAGTTTATGGCAGAAAACATGTTACTCAGATATTTTGTCTTCTTGGCAAATACTTGTTGCAGGCAAGAATGCAAGATCGATCATCTTTAAATGCTCCAGGGGCCTGGTATATATTGAGCCATGCAGTTGCCTGGATGCAGACTTCAGAACATGTATGGTTGGAGACCAATAACAGCTGGAAATGAAATGAGTCTCGAGACAGAAAAGAAAGGAGCAGGACTAAAAAGAATTAAGGGCTTGCACTTTACTTCTATCAATTAATTCACCAACACATTCCACAGCAGATGAAATAAATAAAAGAAATGGGGCACCTGAAATGAAGAAGTAGAGCCTTCCATTCTTCTACATCTCTTGAATTAATTAGCTGGAATGAGTCATGTCAATGTTTTGGGAAGACTGAGTGCAGCAAGTAGAAATTGTGAGAACTAATCTTGGTGAGAAACTTTTCATCCCTTTTCTTTTTTACAGTTCAGAAGCCTGGCGAGCAGGAATAACAGGATATGTACCCAAATCAAATGTGTCTACACAACAGGCATTAATTGAAGTCTCACTTTGTCAAACCTCAAGAAGACATACTAATGAACTTTGAGGGGGAAACAGAGCCTAAAATGTTTTAGATATTTGACTAATTTTTTTCAAGTTCCTTACCGATGACTTTCTCAGTAGGTGAAGACTTGCTCTTATTTACCACCTATTTGACATTTCTGTAGACAAATACTGGTTGCAGGATATGTTCCCAGTCATGATCTCCAAGACTACAGAACAAATACTGGTGGGCACCTAATTTAAATTATCAACTATGTAATAGGTCCAATCAAGCAGATTCTCTCAATCACCAGGACTTTCTACATATGACTCTCATCTGCCTGCATGTACCTGTGCTAAATTAATTTAGTCTTCACACCAAGGAGGAATCTAGTAAGGTCCTGTGTGTCTCAGCAAGCAGCTCTCAGGTGGTACGCTGAGGCCCTAGAACAGTCTTGTTGCATGGGGTGTCAGGGCAGCGTAGCAGTCAGTGGGATGCTAATACAGCTAAGTGGAGTGCAAATCTCATGCCATTCTGAAAGGAGTCTCTGTACATTCTCCCTGTGGAATACATGGGATTTCCCCTAGTCCTCCATTTTCCTCCCACAGCCCAAAGGTGTATCCGGCAGGTTATTTGGTCATGGTAAATTGTCCCGTGCTTAGGTTGGTGTTGATCAGGTTTGTCAGGGGTTGCTGGGATGGTGTGGCATGGCTCAAAAGGCTAATAAAAATAAAAATAAAATTTGAAAGGTGGGGTTGGGGCTTCACCAGTCACAACTTTATAATAAGATTTTGAGCATCAATATTCTGCAAAAGGTCGAATCTATTAAAATTTCTTGAAAGAAGTAAGACAGTAGAAACTATTTCAGAAGATAAAGGTAATAAGGGATCATTAAAACATTTTAAAAAGTATGTGTTTAAAATAAGATTACCTTTTCCATCTAATTTTCATGATGAGAATCCCTCTTTAAATGAATGGGATAAATGCCCCTGACACTGGTCCAGTGGATTCCATCTGGAGTCCAGCAATGGAATTTGTATCTCAGATGTGAGATGTCCTCCTAAATTATAACACTGAGAAATTTGAAGTTGCTAACCCTCTTCACCTCTGAACCTCCAATGAGAACGGACTCATGGACCTCTGGTTTCCACTTCCTGAAGTCAATAATCAGCTCCTTGATCTTGATGATTTTGAGTGAGAGGTTGTTGTGGCACCACTCAGCCAGATTTTCAATCTCTCTCCGATATGCAAATTCATCATCACCTTTGATTTGGCCTACGACAGTGGTGTTGTCAACAAACCTGAATATGGCATTGGAGCTGTGATTAGCTAGACAATCATATGTGTAAAGCGAGTAGAGTAGGGGGCAAGGCACACAACCTTGTGGCGTACTTGTGCTGACAGAGATCATGGAGAAGATGCTGCCAATCCTAACTGACTAGGTCTGTGAGGAAATCGAGGATCCAATTGCACAAGGAGGTATTGAGGTCAAGCTCTTGAAGCTTAGAGATTGGTTTTGAGAGGATGATGGCATTGAATGCCAAGCTGTAGTCAATAAAAGCATGCTGATGTAATGTATCTTTGCTGTCCACATGTTGAATTAAGAGCCAATGATATGGCATCTGTTATGGACCGGTAGGAAAATTGGAGTGGATCCAAGTCTCAACAAACACAGTTAGGAATTCAGCATTTGTTGAGGCAGTGGTGGAGGAGGAAGTGGAAATATTAGTATCTATACTTGTTGTGCTTGGACCTAGTTATCTATCTGATTAAGGAGAATGAAGTCACAGGAAAAATTACTATTCAAATGATTTTTAACAACAGTAAAACAATCTAATCTATTTGGGGTCTTGATTTTTCTGTAGTGCAATCGTGGCTGTTTTAGGCTCAGTATATATCTGCTTAACCTAACGTGCATGAGACTTGCTTTTGGTTGGGAATCTGTCACGGTCGGGGTGTCAGAAGACAAATAATTCTCTATAGACAGGATTCAGCTTGCAAAGAGCCTCTGAAAAATGCAAGAAATAACCTATTGTTATATGAACCTTAAGGATTCAAATACTGAGTGCAGATGCAATTTCTTACATGGTACATTGCCAGTTTTATTATTTTCCACTGTCTTATTTAAGAGAACGGAATCACCTTTTGAAGCAATCTCAGTGGAAATTGCAGTAAAACAAACCATAGTTTCAAAGAAAACTTTCTCAGAAATGGAATTAAGGCCATTCAGCTTCTCAAGCCAGTTCCACTATTTAATAAGATTATAAACACTCGTCTTCCAGCTCCAAATATTTACCTTTGATTGGATCCGGCAAAAGCTTTGATTAGCTATTTATCTCAAACTCAAAATTTACAATTGACCGAACATCAGCTGTTTTGGCAGAAGTGTTCCAAAAGCTCTGCCACCTTTAAAAGAAATATTTCCGAACAGGTCTTGAATAAAGCTGTAATTTTTGGATCGTGCCCTTAAACTTAATTCTAGCTTGTTTGTTTGTTCCCTTTAGTGTCTTGGGAACTTCAAACTAATCATTTTAATATCTTCCCTGTTCCAGGAAATGTAACATAATTTGTGTAATATCTTCTTAAAAAATTTAATTTAACCCTTCACCATGTATCCTTCTGGTAAACCCTTTCCCACTAAACCTATTCACTACATTCCAGGAGTGGTCAGTAGTTTATTAAAATTGTAGCACATTGTCCATCTGCCAACACCCCACCAATCCCCTCTGATAATGCACCCCACTAGATCTAAAATATTCTGATTTTTTAGGTCCCAAGTGGACAGGTTAACACACACCCATACTAAAATGCACAAGCCACAAGCTCTGTCCATTCATATTAATCTCTTGTTTTAATCTAATGATTTTATCCAAATCGCTAACAATGCTGCCTCTCTTTATATCCTACAGCATGTAGCTCTTAATGCCATTATTCAGTGGTTAAAATATGTTGCATAGTGTGGCACAGCTCAGATCCTTGTGCAACACCAGCATTCCTACAGCATAGTTTAATGAGACAAATCATCCAAAGAATTTCACAAGAAAGCTCAGAAGAGAATGAGGCAGGGAGGAAGATTTCGGCTCCAAATGAGGCAGGTGTTGAAGCAGTGAAGTAGACACAAATTCCAAAATTCATCATGGGGTCAACTGCAACTCCAGTGTTTAAAAGAAAGCCTGCTCCAGCTTCAGACAGATGAGTGTGAGGGTCAATTTAGTAGCTGTGAGATTGAGACCTGAAGAAAATAAGTTCATTTTTATTTTACCTTATTTTATTTAGAGATACAACATGGTAGCAGGTCCATCCGGCCCAACGAGACTTCGCTGCCCAATTATCCCCATGTGATCAATTAACCTACGGCTTTGGAATGTGGGCGAAAACTGGAGCACCCAGGGGAAACTCATGCGGTCATGGGGAGAACATATTGTCTCCTTACAAATGATGCGGAATGGAACCGGGGTTGCCGGAGCTGTAACAGCGTTATGTTATTAACTACACTACTGCGCTACTCCAAAATTATCCCAAAAACTCATTGGAGGACATTTCTGCTCATCAAGTGCTGTACATTGACCCTGCAGTCTGTCAGTTTGGAGACCAAAGACAAGAGAGAAAGCAGTCAGGATAGAGGAGATGGGATGAGAAGTTTAAGAGAATGGCTTATGGTAGGCAGAGGAAACTAGAGTTTAACTTTGCAACTTTTGATAATTCTGCAGTAGTGAACAGCTTTGGGACATGAGAGCAAGAACTGAACTAGTTGTCCATCATACTCCACTCCACATCCCTTGGATTGCAGGAAGTGGTGATGACAGGTATGACTGGAAAATACCCAATGTTGGAAGAATGGCTTTCGTGAGAATGAATGCATTGAAGGTGGGCCTTCAAAAATGTCATAGCAAATATAAGACCATGAAAAAGGTAGATAGGATTTTGAGAATTATAGATGCCAATAAATTTTGAGTGAGGTCTTTCTAGAGGTGATGATGTAAGAAGCAGGCTTGAGTGAGGTAAGAGAGATGTGAAGCAAGACTGATACAACGGAGCAATGCGATGCTCAAAGATGGCTCTATCTGTGTGCAAGACTATGGGAAAACTGAAAAAGAGAGTGAGAATGTGAAAGAGAGCAAGCAAAGAGAGAGAATGTGAATTGGGGGCAAGTGTGGTATGATCAGGGAGAAGAATTTGAGAGAAGAAAGGTGACTATGGGATGATTTGAAAAGAAGCACTGTATGGGCTGGGATAAAAGCTACCATAGGACGGTTAAGATTTCATCACCCATCACCATACAGTCGGCCCTCCTTATCCGCGGTTCCGCATGCACGGATTCAACCAACCGCGGATCGGGAAAACCCAGAAGTTCTCTCTCCAGCACTCGTTGTTTGAGCATTGTTTGCCTCGCGTCTCGTGTACAGACTATTTTACATAGCATTTACATTGTATTAGGTATTATAAGTAATCTAGAGATGATTTAAAGTATACGGGAGGGTGTGTGTAAGTTATATGCAAATACTACGCCATTTTATATAAGGGACCTCAGCATCTGCGTTTTTTGGTATCCGTGGGGGATCTCGGAACCAATTCCCCGCGGGTAAGGAGGGCCAACTGTAGTTTACTTCAAGGCAATTGTATTGATGCAATCATCCAAAGCAAACCATACGTTTCCGACAGTTTGAGTTCCAGTCTATGATTCCTCCTGTCTCTTGCTGCTCAGCCACTTTCCTAACCAGGTAAAAAATTTGGATTCATTTGATTAAATTATATCTTAGCTGATGGTCTCTTGTAAGTAACTTTATCAAACGTGGTGATGGTGGCTTAGTTAAGTTTTACGATTGACAATCCAAGGCCTAGACTAACCATCCAGAGATCCAAGTTCAAATCTCTGAACTTAAACACAGCTCTGCAACTTAAACACAGTTCCAGAAGCCACTCTGTTCAAGGGCATTTAAAAATGGGCAACAAGTTCTGTCCTGCCTGTGACTGGCCAGATCCAAAACAAACTGAGCAAATTAAAGCCACACACACAAAATGCTGGTGGAACACAGCAGGCCAGGCAGCATCTATAGTGAGAAGCACTGTCGACGTTTCATGCTGGTAACTGAAAGGAAAGATATCTTTCCTTTCAGTTAGTCCTGATGAAGGGTCTCGGCCCGAAACATCAACAGTGCTTCTCCCTATAGATGCTGCCTGGCCTGCTGTGTTCCACCAGCATTTTGAGTGTGTTGCTTGAATTTCCAGCATCTGCAGATTTCCTCATGTGAGCAAATAGAAATTCTTGCAAATCATATCCATTGCCATTCCTTACCCATTCCAACCACTGAGATCATCTCATCACTAATCAGGTTCTTCTCGTCTGCCTTCACCTTACAAATTCAAGGTGAATCACCTCGATGAAGTGAAAATTTTCAGTGTTCAGTGAGGATCCTTGATTAATAACTTACTGACCATAGATATCAGTCTGTAAGGTCTTTCAGAATATCAGATCCTGAAATGTATGGGAGATCTTAATCAAATAATTTAAAAGCTTGAGATGGAAATCATGTTGTTCTGAAGGTTATCATTTTTTAGCACGCTTATTGTATTAATCAATGTTATTTGGTTATTACAGAAGATTTCTGTCCTCAATTCAAGATCAGTTTTCTTTGAGATGCTTTCCACTTGCTGTAACTCCTGACTAAATGTGGTTATTCAACATACCCAACGTTGCATTTTTATTAACACTATCACTGATGAATGAGCAAGTTGCCTAACGCATATTTTAAAGTCAATTTTGGTGAGCTTTTTGTAGCTTTCACATACCTTTTCCAAAAAAGCCTTTGTTGCCCAGTAGCCAGAATCTTTGCTGGTTTCTGTCTTTGAGATGATTTTATTTTTAGTTTCATGGCTGTTCCCTACCTCAAGTTGTCCATTTATACAGTTTTCTTGTTAAGAAGAACTCTTGTCCCTCAAAGGGATAGGCTCCATATCAAACTGAATCCCTTTTTAAACAACAGCCATTAAACACATCTGCTTATTCTGCCTCAGTGGGATGGTCAACTTTAATAAAATCTAAAATTTTGGTATTATTTTTGAGGTTCTTTTTCCCCACAGAAGAAAAAACTTGGATATATTTCTTTGTAGAGTTAGACTATTAATGAAGCCTAGATTTTTCTTCACGGGATCTGTTTGTCACTGGGAAGGCCAGTGTTTTAACATATGTTAGGTCTCTAATTGCCAAATGAGCAGATTGGATTAGCAATCCATTTCAGGGGCCAACTTAAGAGTCAACCATGCTAAATAGATCGGTAGTCATATTTAGCCCAATGCATTTGTTCAATTAGGGAATAACTCATAATAGTGACAAAGAGTCTAGGTTTGGGTAAGAACTAAAAATTCTCTCTTTGATGAGTATTCGTGAACTTTTAGCCAATACACAATCTAACACAGCTAGCTTTCTTGTCACTTCAGTGTGCAGTGATGTTGGTATCTCAAGAACAGTCATTTCATGGGGTAACCAGAAGCCCTGGCTGAACGCTGAGGTGGCTCCCTACTAAAAACTTTCAAATCTAGTGACAGAACAGCTCTCAGAGCAGTTCAGAGAAACCTCATCTCAGGAATCCAGTGGGTAAAGACCACCTATGCTCAAAAAATTCAGGAACACCTGTCCGATAACAATCCCCGACATATATGACTGGCATCAAGGGCATTACTGATTATGCTAGGAGAAACAGCATCAACTATACCAGTGATGCCACCCTCCCTGATGCTCTAAACAATTTTTATAGACACTTCGAGGCATGCAACATAACACTGGCCTTGAAAACTACCCCCCAGCCTCCCCAGGTCAGCAGCCACCATTTCCAACAGCAGCAGATGTGAGAAGGACTCTACAGAGAGTCAACTCCTGTAAGGTGGCCAGCCAGATAACATCGCAAGCCAAGTACTCAGGGAGTGTGTACACAAGCTCAGTGATGTCTTCAACACTTTACTCATCCAGGCTGCTGTCCCCACATACTTCAAATTAAGTCACCCTCATCCCTTTACCAAAGAGCTCCACACCTTCAGAACTAAATGACTACTGACCTGTGGCCAATCATCATGAAGTGCTTTGAACAGCTGGTAAAGGCACATATCAAAAACTCCATTCCTGCCACATTGGACAATCACCATTATGCCTTCTGACAGAACCGTTCTACAACAGATGTCATAGCATCAGTCGTGCACGTGGCCCTGACATACTTAGAAAACTAGGTCACTTATGTCAGAATTCTGTTTCTAGATTTCAGTTTAGCATTCAACATGATTGTCCACAGACCTTGGTAAAAATACTCCTACTCTTTGGTCTAAATACCAACTGGGCGTTGGACTTCCGGAACAACAGAACTCAGATAATCAGGATGCACAACCGCTCTTCCCTCCCCATCATTCTCAAACGGATGCTCCCCAGGGCTGTGTGCTGAGCCCACTGCTGTACATTCTGCTCACACGATAGCATAGCCAAATGCCCAAATCATCACATTGTCAAATTTGCCAATGACACAACAGTGCTGGGGCTCATCACTAACAACGATGAGATGGCCTACGGAGAGGAGTTGGAAGAGCTTGAGGCCTGGTGCCAGGCAAATAACCACTTCCCCTCAATATCAACAAGACAAAGGCAATAATTATCAACCTTAGGCCAACTCACACCCTCACACCTCTCTTTCCATCTGTGGCACATCAGTGGAAACTGAGAGCAGTTTCAGACTCCTGGGAGTGCACCCCTCACACACTCTCATGGCCCCAGAACACATTCCACACAATCACAAAAGCTCACCAACTCCTCAACTTTCTGAGGAGGCTGAAGAGAGCTGGACTATGCACATCTACAGTATATCCATATCATTCTGCAGATGTGCAGTAAGAGCATCCTAACAAGCAGCATCACTGTGTGGTACACATGACTGCAATGGGCAGGAAGGTTCTACAACGGGTAGTTAAAACTGTCGATTACATCTCCAGCACCAGCCTAGTTGCAGTCAAGGACATACATACAGAAAGATGCTGGGAAAGGTCCAGGAACGTAATGAAGGATCCTGTACACTCTGCTCATGGACTGTTTGTCTCACACCCATCAGGAATGAGGCTACATAACATCCATGCCAGGACCACCAGACTCAAAAACTTTCCTCAAGCAGTAAAGCTGATCAACTGCTCCACCTATTAAGCCACCCCTCCACACCCTAACTACCACTACTTTATCTTTTCCTTTCAGTCAGCTTACGTACAGACAATCCTGTGTCTGGCATCACTTAGGGACATACAATCAATCTTATGTATATAAGCTATCTAATGTATTTATATTTATTGTAGTTTTTTTATTGTTATTATTGAGCTCTTTATCCTATTGTGTATTTTTTTGTGCTGTATCAGATCCAGGGTAACAATTATTCTGTTTATACTTGTGTACTGGAACTGTAAACAATTTTGCCTTGAGTTGACATTGACAGCTAGAGAACATAACTATTCCAAACACTTACGCAATTCATATTTCTGATGCACTAGTCTCCTTATTCAAATCCATGTGAAAGTTAAAACTTCTTCCAAACTACTGTCCATTTTATGTACAGCAAGTTGCTTAGACTTTGCATGTTCTACCATTTCACAGCCACTCAAGCCTACATTTCTGTTATGGTCTTAAGTCTTTTTCCTTAATCTTACCTACCTCTTGTTTACCTCTTTTATATCCTCATTGCTGAAGTAATTTCACCCTTAATCATTGTTAATCACCAAGGCTAATGAGTACATTGCAATTACATGACATGAGATAAACAGCTTTTCAGAATAGGATACAAGATACAACCACTCATTTGAACCAGCTTTCAAAAAGGTTTCATCTTTTAGCTTTCAGTTCTGATCAAAGCTCCACACCCAAAACATTTGGTTTTGTCTTTCAAAGTGGCTAGACCTGAATTTCGACCACATTTTACTTTTATTTCAGTCTTTCCTTTTTCTCTGCTGGATATTTCATGGCTAGCATTTCTATCACTTGCAACAAAGATGATTAAAAAACCCCAACATTTTCACAACATTAAACGTGATAGAAAGCAGAGCCAACTGTAGAAACATGCCATGGATCACAGTTGAGGTGAGAGTTTCTCAGACAATTTATCACACAAATAGCAGAAGGCGTGTATACTCCCTCAGGGCTTCAGGAGATAGCCAGCACCTATAGCAGAAGGGAATTCATTTCTTAAACCAAAAAAATCCTAAAAAGTGTGATTTTAAAATATAACCCTTTAACAAAGATTTTAATTATAAGGTAAGTTGTAACAGTAGTAGCTAGATGTCATTTTTGCACAAGAATATTTGAAGGATGCCTGGTATAAATTAAACAGCATTGACTAATCTATGATCTTAATGAAAATAAACAGATGCTAGAAATTAGGAACCTTTAGATTAAAAATAATTGTATACTTTAAATAGAAATCCTAAATGTAAAATTTGACCTGCTTTCTAGATCCTCATTCATTCAATTTTGCCAGACCAAATGCCACTCAACCTAGGTTTAATTATTCCTCAGAAAGTATCCACTGTCAAATTGTTTCATAACATTATTTTGCACTTGAAAAGCTGTAATAATTTTTAGGAAAATGATACATTAAGTTCATTGCAATCACAGAAACTAAACATTGCATGTTTTGTATGTGTTTTTAAAATTTAGCATTAACAGTCCCGGATTGAACCATCAAATGATGGGTTTCATTCATCTCAAATTCTATTGTCTGATGCAAGTAATCTACAAATAAGGTTAAAAATAGATCAGTTGGTTGTCCATTGACGGCACAGACCTTTGGCTAATTCACTGATGACTTCTACAGAAGGTCATTCAAGATCAGACAACAATCATGCAGCTTGTGTGATAGTAAATTTGCCTTTTGTAACTTGGTTGCATGGTCAAGATTATGAGGAATGTTGCCGCTGATCAGAAACTTCATCCTGATCAACCGTGAACACAGTGCTACAGTAGCAGGTCAGAGGCTACACCACAGTATCATGTGGTGACTAACTCACGAGCTGATACCTTATAGCCACCTACAAGCAGACTTCAGGAGAATGATGAAATACTGTAGTCTGTCAAGTTTTAAAATGTGGTAGCAATGATCCAGAACTCTACAAATACAACAAGAGCTTTCGTTTTCAAAAGTGCACTCTGCTCATTTCATAGACAGTTGGTTAAACAGATAGAAATAACAGTAGCTTTAACAAGGCAAGCGTTATTATCTGTATCATTGATGACACATTGAAGTGGGAACCTTCCTTAATTGTCTTCAGTCTTAAGATTGGGTGGTACATAGTGGATCTGATGGAAATATTCCTTCCATGAATTTCAGAAGGATGGTCATCTCACATTCTATCCTTCAGATTATTATTTAAAATGGTGCAAGACTGCAGAATGCTGTTGAGCAAAGGGGCTTGTTAGTGCTTGTGTATGAATTGCAAAAGGTTTTATTTGCAGGTATAATAGGTTATCAAAAAGGCAAGTGGAATGTTCTTCTTTGCTAGAGGAATGAACTGAAGAACTGAAAGGTTATGCTGCAACTGTACAGGGTACTGGTGAGGCTGCACCTGGAGTACTGCGTTCAGTTCTAGTCTCCTTATGAGGAAAGATATACCATCTTTGGAGGGGATGCAGAGGAGGTTTACTAGGTTGATTCCAGAGATGAGGGGGTTAACCTATGAGGAGAAATTGAGTCACCTGGGGCTATACTCACTGGAATTCATTACAATGAGAGGGGATTTTACAGAAACAAATAAAATCATGAAAAAGATAGATAAGATAGAGGCAGGAAAGCTATTTCTACTAGTAAGTGAGACTAGAACTAAGGGGAACAGCATCTAGATTCGGGAGAACAGATTTAGGATAGAGATTAGGAGAAACTACTTTTTCCACAGAATAGTGGATCTGTGGAATTCTCTGCCCAATGAAGCAGTAAAGGCCACCTTATTAAATAATATTTTAGACTCAGTTAGGTAGATTTTCACATAACCAAAGAATTAAGGGTTATGGGGAAAAGGCAGGGAGGCGGAGCTGAGCCCACATCCAAATTAACCATGCTCTATGACCCAGATGGTTGCCTCCTGCTCCTATTCTTTTGTTATAATGTCCTAGTCCCTCACCATTCCTTCCCCTCATTAATGTCCCTGACCACACTCTCATATTGAGCAATATCATTCACAGCACTGCAGATCATTTATCTCCCTCTCCCTCAAGAACACCGGGTCAGGCAGGGGTGGTGGAAATGAACAGAGGCAGAAGTTGCTGTGAGGTATAATGGGGATGAGAGAAGAGCAGAGGCCGCAGCAAAAGGCAGCAGAGAAGGAAGGGCTCAGTGGGAAATGGAATGAGAGAAGAGTCTGTGTATGTGGGAATGATTCACACACAGGATATTTTCAGTTTTTCAATCCTCTTATAATAGCCAGAGAGAACCTTATCTATCTTGCCTCCACCATTTTCAGCAATTTCAGGTTCTCTGTCCAAACCCCCTTTACAATTCTACTGCATAATTACAGGCACTATCTTAAACCCTAAACCTGAAAACATATTTAACTATCACAATGATCCTTACATATCAAACTGTCCTGCAACAAAATATCCAATTTACAAGGCTTTATTACTCACCTAAATCTGATTAGCAGGTGGAACTACTGAAACCTTCCTCCAACTTTGTTTAGAATATGGGATTTAGCACAACAATATTATATTTCAATAATGGCAACAGTTATTGTAAAGAATGAATAGTTGATAGACTTTGATTAAATATTTATAAGTGAATACATTTATACTGAATAATTATAAGCACAACTCGACTATGAATGAAAATAGTCTCCTTGAATGATAACAGCATTTAATTCTTGAGATCATCACACTCAGTTTCATTGTATTACTGACAAAATATTTTGTGTGAATTTGAAAAAATGCTAACATCGCCCTACAAGTTCAAATCTCACTCAAGTACAGAAATACTTCTGATTTAGCTTTCTACATTAATCAGCATCTTTGTGAAATGTTCTGTGTTTTATTGTTTGAAATGAGTTTGCAGAAACTCAAATCAATTTTTATACCCACGTTTAATTATATATAATTCAGAACATTATTGTCTAATCAGAATTCAATCCGGATAAATTGAAGATAATTATTCTCGTGTATAGTTAACATACTTATCACCAGTCACTCTTAACCTGCATATCATAGGACTGTGAGACTCTTGATACCAGATTGTTGACTATCTAGAGGGAGAAATAAATAACACTATGTATTTTAAACAAAGAACCATTTTCCATCACTGCTTTCATCTTGTTCATGTATATTTTCCTCTTGGTGTGCCAAATGACTGGGAAAATGGATCCACGTTGTCAAAATATTTTCCAGCAAATGATTCTCTCCATGCAGCTATCCACACTTTTCCTGCGACTTGACGTAAAGTTTTCCATTTTGCTCTTGCACCTGTAATCCCATGCTGCTTAGCACAGCATTATCTGCTACACCTTGACGTACCATCTGGGATATCACTTCTTGATTCTCCGTATTCTGTTCTGTAAGGATTCGGATAGTAAAAACTGCCCACTGGCTCACAACTATGGTGGATGGAGTTAAGGAATATGAAGTAAAGCAACATCTTGATGCAGATTTGAAATTGTTTACTTTGGTAATTCTATTACTATTGAATCAACAGAGCAATTTTAATACACGTTCAAAAAAAAACTAAAGTGATGTACCCAGATGAACTAGATACAACATTGTTCAATGATCTTGTGGCATTCAGACAAGGTCAAACACATTAACAACCAAAGGCAACAATGCAATAAATTCCCCACAATTTATAATATGCACAGTTGTCTATGACAGCCTTACAGGAGACAATGAGCATTGTGATGATCTGCAGTACCATGGTTGCTCTTTGATTGGGCCTATTATTCACTCCATTCCCCAATTTGGAAATATCTACATTTCTTATAGTCATGCCTATAGCAAGTCACAGTTGACTTCTCAGGATCCACCAGACTTTTCTGCAGATCCAAGCGATGCCTCTGAGTTTCTTCTCAGAGGAAGTATGGTGGTAAATATTAATATAATGAAACATATGTTATGGGATGGACTGCCTCACCTTAAGACTAAATTGCAGCTGAAAATCCAGAACATATGAAAGATATTGGATTTTACTAAATATAGGGTGCTAAACGTGAGCTTTCAAAATCCCTAAGTATTTCCCCAGTTCTCCCTGGGAGGAGACTGTACCAGCTTTAAAAAGATTGGGCCAAAGTCAAATCCCTGAAGTAATCTTCCATCAAGCTATACGTCTATTGGTCTGAGGGAGTGAACTCAGTTCACTGCTGGCTTTTCCTTATAGTGCAGTAAGTCCAAGTTCTCCTTCAGTTCTTCTGAACTGCTGTGCCTCTACACGTTAACATTTTATGGCTGAGTTATGGTTGAACTACAAGCCCTATGGTGCAGATTGTGCTCTCAAAATGTACAATCAATCAGTGGTACTTACTCTGGTCAACTGCGGAAATTAACTGGCACTGTGACTAATGCAAACAGCCCCAGAAAGAGGGCTGAGGGTGTAGTAATAAATCAAGATGTTTTATCCTCTGCAAGAAGCTCGAAGGGAGAGTCAGGCAAAAGTCTCACATGTACATCTGTGAATTATGTCTTCTTCAACTGACATGAGTGTACAAGTCAGCAAATAAATAAGAATGCACATACTCCTTTATCTGTAAGCACAGATATTAACACCATTTCACTGATTTAACCACCTAGTTAGACAGAAACTACCAACAATGAGCAGTACCAAACTTAGTGTATCAAGTATTCTTCCTGAATGCTTAACAAATGGATCACTGCAGGAACTGATCCCGTTTCCCAGCATTGACCTAACTTTCACTGCAGATAATTTGCATCTTCATAGCTTTATTCTCCTTTTACAAAACAGTAATACTTCATAAACAATAACTAAACATTCCAGTGGAATCATAGCAACTGATTGGCAACTCAGTACACAAACTAATATAAAGAGAGCAGAAATTGGGCATGGAAACCTGGCTATGTTTTATCAATTCCTGTAGCCTTTGGCTGATTTTATTTAGAAATCCAAACACTGAACACCTTCATCAGTTTCCTCACATTTTAAGCACCCATGTTTCAACAAAACAGGTCATGAATAGACATGAGGCTGCTTGTTAATGCATTGCATTAAACAGGCCTCTGGATCACTCTGAGCGCCACCAGAAGAACACAAGTGCTACAAGGGATTAAAGGAAGTTCAAGCTAATATTCACATTACCCCCTTGTTCATCTGCTCACTGACAGGGAAAAAGTAAAGCACATTGTAAAGAAAATCCCTAATCCTTCTGACACTTGAACACCTGATTGTGTACTGAGCCTCATGAAAAGCTACTAATGTTTCCACGGTTACAGCAAGCTAGGCCATGATCCTGTTCGTTTCTACTCTACAGAATGGAATAAATACACAAGAGTTCAAGCTGGCAGGATATAGATCTAGGTTTGATTTAATTCTCTTATTCAAAAAAAATAAACAAGTCATATTATATTTACAATAGATCTTTGGTAAGAATGGGTGAGATTGCTATTCAACAGTCATACTTGAAAGAGGTATGAAAAAGAAGTTAAAGAAAGCCGAAGGCTCTCCACAGAAAAACATCTTTAATTTAAACAGAAATATAGACAAATGACAAGAAATGAATGGTTTAAAGAAAAATTGGAAATGAATGTTCCATTTTCATTGATTTGTTAGAAGCCATTTGTGAAACATTTTAGCCAACTTACGAATTTAGGATAATGAAACACCATGGAAACGGATTGTTCTCAGAGAGGGAGGTGCACTCAAAAGCCAAGAAACCTTGGCTGCTAATACTGTTAATGATTTAAACCAGTCTGTAGCATAGCAACAAAAAAATAGATAAATTTAACAGAAACACAACAATTAATCCCTCAATTCAGGGCACATTTGGTTGCAGTTTGTTTCTGCAAGCTGTGATTTAGTACACGTAGGAAATTCACCCTCCCCCATCTCCCCCCCCCTCCCGCCCCATCCTACACCGTCACTTCATTGAAGAGAATTTTCTTGCTTTCGTTCTGTTACTGTGAGATACTATTTAGGGTGATTACATTCCATATACATGCAAAAACTATAAAAGAACTCTTAAACATCAACTTAAATGGCTCTTTTGTTCATTGCATGCAAATGCACTGTGCCTGAAAGGGGGCCCAAGGTATCACATGCACACTGAGAGGGTGATGTTTGAGAAGGCAGATAATCAGGAAAGAAATGTAACTCCCAGTCTATAACAATATTCTTCATCTGGGAAGCTAAGGAAAGCTGTCACATGAGGGATTATGTTCTAAGACTAAGTCTCGACATGTGTAAAGGTGGCACAATGCAAAAGGATGAACAAATTAGCTACGGAGTCCACAAACAAAGATGTTAAATCTCAATGAGATCTGGCATGTGCAAAGTGCTTGGATTCACTTTCAGTTTATTTATTACTGAATTGACAAATCACGTCAGTACTCATTATGAAGGACACAGAAGAGAGAGAGATCAGGAAGGATTTTGCTCAGATCTGAAGCATGTGGATATCAAAGTGGTCGAGGTGCTGTTGGGCCTTTTGAAGAACAGTGGATACGTCTCCAGGGCCTGATGGGATCTATCCTGGGTTATTGATAGAAGCAAGATCCCAGAGGACTGGAGAATAGCCAATAGTAGGCCCCTGCTTAAGAAGGGCAACAGAGACAAAGTAGAAAACTACAGGCTGTTTTTCTTTACGTCAGAGGTAGGGAAATCACTGAAGACTTCTAGAGATGTGATTTTTGCACGTCTGGAAAAGCATGGACTTATTAGGGATAGTCAGCTTTGCGCGAGGAAGTCATGTTTTACAAACTTGATTGAGATTTTTAAGGTGGCAGAAAAGGTAGGCAGTGAATATTCTTTACATGGGCTTTAGTAAAGTATTCAGAAAGGTCCCATATGGTAGGCAGATCCAGAAGATTAACATTCATAGGATTCTCAGAGACTTGATAGATTAGATTCAAAATTTACTTGGCCATGAAAGACAGGCCAAGTAATGGAGGGGTGTTATTCTGACTGGAGATCTATGACCAGTGGTGTTCAGTGCTGGGATCTCTGTGATATATAAATGATCTGGATGAAAGCATTGATGTGCTGGTTAGTAAATTTGCAGATACTGCAAAAAATTGAGAGCTGAGGATAGTGAAGAAGGTTGTCAGAAGATATAAATCGGTTGGAAGTGTCCTATCATTTTCCTTCTTCATCCCTTTACCTCTTCACCTCAAGCTTCTCCCATCACTCCCCCATCTTCCTTCTTCCTACCATTCTGGCTTCTGCCCACTTTCTTTCCAATCCTGATGATGGGTTTTGAGCCGAAATGTCAACTGCTCATTTCCCTGCATACATGTTGCTTGACCTGCTGAGTTCCTCCAGCACTTTTTGTTTGTAGGAGAGGTTGGACAAACTTGAATTATTTTCTCCATGGTTTTGGATGCTGGGTGTTGGGGGGGTGTGACCTAATATATGAAATTATGAGAGGCATTGATAAGGGTAGGCGTTCAGAGTCTTTTCTTCAGGGTGGAAATATCAAAGAGGGTATGGTTTTAAGTGAAAGAGAGACAGTTTAAAGGAGATATTTGCAAGACAAGTTTTATTTTTATACAGAGAGTTTGAGGTGCCTGCAATACACTGCCACGGAGGTGGCGAAAACAGATATGATAGCAACGGTTCAGGGGCATTTAGAGAGACAAATGAAAAAGCAGAGGATGGAGGAAGATGGAATTAGTTTAAATTAGCTTACCATTGGTACAGACATCATTGGCTGAGAGCGTATTCTTGTGCCATTTAATTCTATGTAACTAAAATTACTCATTGTAAATGGTTTAGCAGAAATAGAGAGTTTGAATGGACAGGATCTGATTGTCCCTCCAAAGCTTTAGTAGTGTACGCAGACTGAAGTAAAGGCTAACTTAGCTTTTGAGTTGTATTGCTGACATAATTCATTGTAAAACCATTACTACAATTGTGGGGTTATCTTAATGATCTTGCTTCTTATTTAGAGTGCAATGGCCAATCTCATTCCATTATTTAAGAGTATTATGATCCTTGTGAAATTGCACTAAAGGACAATAGGTATGAAATCCACACACTGGCCACTGGGTTATGAAAGTCTGTACTTTTTTGTTCTTTTATGTGATTGAAGTACACAGAAATAGCTACAGCGGCGTTAAAAATTTTGCAAAGCAAGCATTTCATTGTCACTTCCGTTTTTTTAAACAGTGTATGTCCTAAGATTCATAGATTAATAACATCTTCAGTTAATATTAGAAAGGGAGAATAGGAAATAGCTTCAAAACTGCTATTGCGGCCACAATGAAATGCACTGCATTGAATACTAATAAACTATATTTAAGGTGGAAGTGATCAGCCAAACTTTTATGTTGATGTTGACAAATCACTTTGCCAAACAAAATTACACCAATGATGATGATGATAATGACGATACAATAGTGAGTTCACCACAAATCCTTCCACACAAAAAAACACTAGGCATTAAAAGAAAGTATCCTCAAAATTACAAGAATGCTTAAAAGAGAACATGACCAGGTCTTGCCAGTTACCTATCAGTTGGCTTTTGTCTCACAAAACTAGCTATAACAGCAATGAAATATGTAAGAGGCTGAATGATGCAACAAAAATGATGCAGTTACCTAATACTCTTTGTTCGGTACAAGAAATTTAATGCCAATGGATACATTTGCACATCAGAATGCATGCAAATTGAGATGAATATAAATGTGACATTTGACTTGGGTGAAAATGTGGATGGGTGGGTTAGTAGGTTTGCAGAAAATACAAAGACTGATGGCATTGTTGATTATGTAGAAGATTGCAAAAGAATACAGTGGGATATTGATCAGTTGTGGATATGGGCAGAGAAAAGACAGACAAGAGTTTAATCTGGATAAGTGTGCGGTTTTGCGTTTCAGGAGATCTAATGTAAAGGGACAGCACATAGTTAATGGCAGGTCCTTAGCAGCATTCTACCCAGGGATCTTGGGGTCCAAGTGCAGAGCTTTCTGAAAGAGACTGCAGAAGTTGACAGAGTGATATAGTATGCTTGTCTTTATTAATTAAGACGTTAAGATGAAGAGTACAGCTATGTTGCAGTTTTGTAAAACTCTGGTTAAGCGGCATCTAGAAAACTACATTCATTTCTAGTCACCCCATTATAAGAAGGATGTGGAGGCTTTGGAGAGAGTGCAGAAGAGGTTTATCTGGATTAGAGG